>NC_045722.1:6057115-6703060 GCF_009834535.1 Camelus ferus
AGCACAGTCTGCACACACAGCACACAAATGTTACACGAGCGGTAGTTTTGTGTATCTGAGTTTTGGCGGCGGGGGGGGGGGGTTACTATAATAGCAAAGCATTTCATAGTAGTATGTTACTGCATGTTGTCTTAAAAAGCTATGAAAATTTCACAAATTTTCTGGTAAAGTAAGTAAAGTTTCTATTTGAATAATTGGGCCATTAAGAAAGATTTTTGAAAAGCTGATTGTGTTGATGTTTTGAAGGAACTTCAAACCATAGTTTAATATAAGAGTCTTCTTGAAGTCCTGACAGTCATTTTAGAGTTAGGAGAGTCAGGAATTGATGGCATATGTGAGGTAACTAAGGTGGGAGAGGTTAAGTGAATTTACCCTGATCACACACAACAATTGGGATTTTTTGATAGTTGATTTATGCACTTTTTTTTAACTAAGACACTGAAGTGGAAAGTGTATCATCCTCTCCAGCACAGATGATAACATGCTGTAATTGTTATTCTTCATATCTAAAACATGTATTTTCTGTTTAAAAAAAAAAGCAGCAATTTCTCCTCTTCCTGCTCTCAAAGCCCTGTGATTATACTTCTGTTACAGCATTTATCATGGAATTACAGTGGGTTGTTTGTCTTCCTAATACAGTTCTTCCCACCTCAGTACTGGCATTGGATGAATACCCAAAAACGTTTATTGAATGAATGAATGAGATCATGACTGTAGTTTAATTGCCTTTGGAATTCAGGTCCTTAAGGTTGTTTATATCATCACATTTTCTGAAGCACACAGATTCTGAATTTCTTTGTTGATTATTAGTTGGTTCTAACAGTTTCCCATTAAGGGTAAACAGTGACTGTCCTGGAAACCAGTCATTCAGCACTTCTGGCTTCTGTAAGAGAGAGAAGCATGTTGGTCCCTGTCAGAACCTAGGATCAGAGACTTTTGTCTGATTCCAAGTTTTCCTCATTTTGTGCAAATATGTATTTCTGGTCTATTACTTAAGACTTTATAACTCCAGTCCTGTCAACTGAATCTTCTGTGAAATAGAAAATATTTTTATGAAAGTGTTGTTCTAATTTGATTTTTATGTACCATGTTTACTTAAAGCAGCGTATGACTTTTATTAAAGACATTAATACCATATGAGAGTTATGCTAATCAGTCTATTCTGGAATTGCTGTAAACATTTAAGACACCAGTATTTCAATAAATGGTGTTTTTATTTTTTTTTAATTGAAATACAGTCAATTACAATGTGTCGATTTCTGGTGTATAGCATAATGTCACAGTCATGCATATATACATTTATTCACTTTCATATTCTAAAATGGTGTTTTTAAATTAGACCATTTTGTTAATATTTTAATTGCTTTATTGAGATAATTCTCATAGCATACAATTCACAGATTTAATAATACAATTTACTGTTTTTTAGTATATTCACAGAGTTGAAAATAATCAATATAATCAATTTTAGAATATTTTCATTATGCTGAAAAGAAACTCTGCACCCCGGACTCATCACTCTCCAGTCTCCATTTATCCCCCTTAGCATTTTGTTTACATTTATACTTAATGACTGAAATATTTATTTCCTACTCTGTCTTACTGTATGTGTGTGTGTGTGTGTGTGTGTGTGTGTGTATTTCAACCATCTATTTCTCTGTAGAGTCGAGGCTTTCATATCTTACTATAAGTTATGTGTTTAGATGAGCTCAAATTTAGTAATTTGAATATTATTATTTTACTCTTTTTCCTTCTAAGTATAAAACTTAAAAATCAGTATATTGTTTGAACAACCATTGCTTTATTGATAATTAAAATCAGCAATATTTTAACTGGCTCATTACTAGTCAATTAGTTATTATACAGTGATTAAAGAGATCTCTCTCCATCAAACTGAAACTGGAATAAGTCATAGTGGGTGAATGTATTGCTCTCTGATAGTTTGAATTATGTGTATTCAATTCACACTTCTTGACCTAAATTGTTTTTTTATCATAGATTTAGACAATTATAAGAAAACTAAAATCAGTCACGAAGGCTTTTGGATTTTTCAGAATAGAAAACCTCATGTGAATGACAAGTTATGCTGTACATAATAGTCTATTTTGATTAATAGAAATGTTATGTAAATCACTTGTCAAGTACATGTGAAATGATTTTTTTATCTGTGTTATTTACGCTAAATTCTTGCTGGCACAGGGCATTTCTGAATTAAAATCTCTGCAGACAAGCGGTAAAATGCATAATGTACTTATGAATAATACATTAACAGCCTTATAGTCAAGATCAGTGATAAACAACTTGGTAGTTCAGTGTCTGGGGACACATTAGACTGCTGAGTCCATCTGATAGAGGACTTTTTGGACTTGTCTACTATCTTTGTATCAAGTGCCATAGAAACAAATTAAATAAATTTCTTATCTAATTCAGATGAGGATTTAGGTAAATCCATGGTGAGTCTATGCAGCTTCTCTGCTGTATTTGAATATGCTTTGTGTACCCTTTGGATATCCTTTTTGTAACCTTTGTGTACACTTTGCATAAGTTGTATCATGTATGTGTTTTTGCCATGCCTAACTGTAGCATCAGGGACAGGAATGATTACTAAAGTACAACTTTGAAGGGTTGACTCCTCTCACTACTTTGATTTACTAACTAATAAAAATTATTTTTATAGTTTGGTTAACTTAAACCAATAAATTTAATTTTAGAAATCCTTTCTGAGTAAAGCATTTACCAGTGAGAATTGAGTAGGACTTCATGATCTTAGTTTTCCTGAGTTTATAATCCTTACATATTTGCAAGTAAAAACTAACTATGCTAGACGAGAATGCTAGACTGTGAACTCCGTAAAGATATGGATGTGTCTCCAGCACTTAATATAAGAACACAATGGTTGCTTGATAAGCATTTGTTGAGTAAATGAATGACAATATTAAGCAACAGTGGGCAGTAAGAAAGTACTGAAGCACTAGGTGATTACTGTCTTGGGCAGAATCCAGGCAGGAAAATAGTGATTGCTCTAGGTGTTTCCAGAAGAGGGCCATTTAAAACAAAGATTTCATTATAAAAATTACTGGACAAGCTGCAGGAGCAAAAAGTAGAGAGTGATGGTGCCCAGAGAGTTATAACTGCAGGAAGTTGTGCACCACCACACCCCTGGCGCTGGAGGAGTGGAAAATGGGAATGGAGGATTGCCTCGAACCTGTAAATCCACACCAACCACTGGCAGTGCTGGAGCTGTACCTCTACCTTTTAAAAAGTAATATTTCTGATTAGTTGTAATGTATGCATTGTGTGTGTATATTGTACATTGCAGCTTCACATTCTGGTGTAATGTTCATTGGGCAGAGCAATTTGTATGGAATGCGATTCTCCTGTGCAGCCTGTGCGTTTTGGTGTTTCATGTGTTTAGGGGCTGGAATTTCCTGATTTATTCCTTTGTAGGCTGGGAGGTGTTTTATTAGCACACACACAAAAAATGTGTATTTATTGAAGTAGCTACTTAGTGTCAGATATTAGGGTTAAAAAATTAATTTTTAAAGTGAAACTTGTAATATATTAGTAAATTTACCTGACAAACTCACATCCTCATGTAAATGTATTCAGACACTGTATATGAGGCGTTTAAGCTTGTGTAGAAACTTACCTTAACAGTTTTGACATCCCACTTTACCTTGAAATAGCTCTAGTTTTTCATATCAAATTGTTTTGTTCTTTAAAAAATAAAAAAGTAGCATACCTGACAGTCTGCTGACTGCTAGGCAGTGCCACTCAGAGGCCATGTGAATTGTGATAAGTGTACTTTTTCAGCAGATTAGAGAAAAGGTGACTTGTCAGAAATAGGGTTACTTAATAAAACGCACATTCTGAGAAGACAAAATCATGTCTGTGGGTGGCTAGTAGCTAGCTTACAAAGCTTAAGTATACACTGCTTCGGAGCTTAGGGACATACTGGCTATGGCTTGGAAAACATGAGCACAAGAACATACAAAAATTAGGTTCTAGTCTCCTCTTTGAACTATTCCATGTTCAAACTGTTGCACACTTTCTGCTTTGGTACAAATTATAGTGGCCTGTGGTGTAGCCCCTACTGCCATGTTCAGAGAAGAGATGCCAAACCAATCGATCCCTACAAAACCTCTAGAGAACAATGGCACCTACATGGTGATGCCACAGGGATCCTTGTAAGTTCAGATTAGGAGAAAGAAAGCAGGCTTTCTTGTTTTGAGTCATGGCAACGAGTATATGACTTTCATTGGAAGAAAAATTGCCTTTCCTAGGAGCAGTATATCTTCTGTTTCTCCCTCCCCCTCCTTCATGTTTTACTCCTTTATCTTTTTCTATGGAATTAATATTATTGAACTATAATGGCTAGTTAATGACAAATGGAGTTAAACTGTCCGATAATACTGAAGTCCTGTATACAAATACCGAATTTGAGCAGCTGTTCCATTTACCAGGGTTGCATATTAAAAAGTTAAAATGGTTTTTAGAAGTGTTTTTCACTTGGCATTATGGAAAGAAGGCATGGGACCTCTTCCTTTCCTGCCATGCGTGAACCCTGAGTCCTGGGACCGCCACATCCTCATTTAGCACTTAGACATTACCTTGAAAATCATTAGATTCTTTTTATGCCCAGTTTACCCAACTGAATTGTGCGCTTTTTCATGGAGGAGATCCTGATCCTGTGCCTGACCACTTTGTATCATTTTTGCCTTTTACATAAAAGATGACTGGTGAATTGACTCTTCTTTCTCCCGCATCCAATCAGTAGCCAAGCCTGTTGCTTTTACTTGCAAACACAGTTTTTAGGCAGCCATCTTCCCTCTCTATTTCAGTTGTCACTGATGGTGTTGAGTCCCTAATCATTTCTCCTATTTGAGTTTTTTGCTTTTTGTCTTAACCCTTTCCAATCTGTCTTCATATAGCTTCCAGACATGCTTTCAGAAAGTGAAAATCCGGGTGTGTTACTCTGCTTTAAAACCTTTTGGCAGTTTTATGTTTCTTTAGAATAAGATTCAGACTCTGTATTTTGCATACAAGGTCCCTGCAAAACTGGTTCTCTTCCTGCCCTCTGGCATCATCTCTCAACATTTCCCTCATCACATGTCACACTCTTAACTATTTTCAGTGGCTTATTGTCCCTTGAGTGGGCCGTACACCCTTTTATCTCCATATACCTCATCCCCTAGAATACCTAACTCTCTCCCTCTCAATGCATTTACCTCTGTCCACCCTCCTCCACACACACTCTTACCCCATAGACAAATATTTCACCTGGATGACTTCTTGTCTTTTGAGGCTCAACTCTGCTGTTGCCTCCTTTAGAAGGAATTCCCTGTCATTCTTCAGATTTTCACCCAAGCAGGTTAAGTGCCTCCTGTGTGAGCCCAAGACGCACCTTGTACCTCCAACGTACATAGGGCTCATCACACCACGTTGCACTGATCTGTTTTTGAATCTTCCTTTCTCAGTTGAATGTGAGGTCCTCGAGGGCAGGTCCTGATCCTCTGTGCTTTTGTATTCTGCCACTTAGTAAGCACCAGGCACATAGTTGGCAGGCAATAAATGTTTGTTCAAATAAACTGAATGTTTTTTTGGCCTGTCTTCTAGTCCATTCCTTGCCTTAAGGCAAGCAGAAGCCTAAACATTCAAGACAGATGCTTGTCTGGGCCAAGTGCGTACTTAACAGAAGTGGCCAACTTGGCAGATTTGGTGATACCAGCAAAGAGTTCTAGGAAATACATCACAAAGTCAGTTTACTCAGAGGGACAATTGGGTGTTATCTTAAAGAGTTACAACAGTGACTCATTGTTTTATTGTGTTTGCTTTCATTTACACATCCCAAGTTTATTGTACTTATATCAAGGACCAGAGGAAGCCAGAAAATATTTTTATCATTAAAAAGCCTATGCATAATTTATATCATTTATTTATTGAATCCAAAGTACAGACATTAGTTCCTTAAATTTGTTTTTTTGCTGTCCTTAGATTTGGTCTTCTAAAGCACCAACTACAGTTCCTTATATATTCTGGGTGCTAGATAGGTTGTTTGCTGAATTGATATAACAAGCTTGTACACATGTGAATCCAAGACAGTAAGTTGTAAAATATACCATGAAAATCTAGTCAGATTATAGAGCACATAACATTTGCCAGACTACCCAACATGGCTGCCTTAAAATATTCTGTGGCACATCTTTGCCTGATCTGACCTGTTAAACTTATATAAGGGAATTAGATCATTTTCAGGATCCTTCTGAATCTAAAATTCTTAGTTTCTATTATTCTTTTCTGCCTCTTACCATTTATTTTTAGCTACTTGAATAATGGCCCTTTTCAGAGCTTCAGTGGCCTTTTTCTAAGAACAATACAGAGCCATCCTTTAGAAGTGTCTAGTTTATCGTGTCTGTGATGCTGTCTTCCTGTCCAGGGAAACCCCCCTGGCACTCTGTATCTTTGCACTCACCTCACAGACTTTGTAGTTCAGTGAAACAGTTTTGTTTATCAGGGCACATTGTGCAGAGAGGCAACGTAGTGTGATGGTTAAAAGCTCAGATTCTAGAGTCAGACATACCTGGACTTGATTCCTAGACCTGCCCTTAATAGTGACATAATCTTAAACAAGTTACTTATATCTTCTCTGAGCTTTAGTTTCTCCATGTAAATGGGAATAGTAATTGTATCAACCTCATGCTGCTGTTGTGTTACATGAGACAGTGCTTGCAAGGCAGCTCTTAGGAGAGTGTCTGGTGCATGTGTGCACACACTTAAAAAATGTTGGTGATTTTTTTAATATGCTAATAAGCACATGGGATAGATGTAGGACCTGCTCTTATAGACAGTTAAACAGTTAATTACAGTAAAGAGTGACGGGTGGTTGAGGAAGTGATTGAGGAAATACAGAGTTGTTCATGGAAGTAGTGGGAAGACTGACTACAACCTAGAGGTCAGAGGAGGCTCTCTAGAGACAGTAACATTGAAGCTGAGACTGATGGGGTGAGATGATAGACTCTTAGCTAAAATAAAGGTATTTATGAGAAAATCATACTTCAGTGCAATTCTGAGGTATCGCCCAGATCCCAGGATGCATCCCCTCAAGAATATTGAGGGTCTGTGTCATGGGTTTTACTTAGCATTGGATGAACTGGAAGTGACATGTGAAGTCTAGAAAAGGCAAGAGCCCTCAACGTGTAGGAACTAATACTTATTTGATGACATTATCCTGGGTACTTAGCTGAAGAAAGGGGGAGCAATATAAAGATGATGATTACTAATGTTTATGCAGATCAATTTATTTAATTCTGTCAATAACAATCCGAGGTGGGAATTATGCCCCCTCATAAGAACCCTGATGCATCAAGAGGATAAGTAACTTGCCTGATGTTATGCCTGGTAAGTGAAAGAGGATTCAAACCATGGCAGAAGTAGTCCATAGGCCATGCTAACAGTTTCTAAACAGTGAATAAAACATAGTTTGTATATAATTTACATACCATAAAATTCAGCCCTTTGAGGTGTACAGTTCAATGGGTTTCAGTATATTAACAGGGTTGTGCAACTATCGCCACTATCTTAATTTCATAATTTATCTTTATCACCCCAAAAAAGAAACCCTACACCCATGAGTAGTTATTCCCCATCCACCCCTCCTCCAGCCCTGGCAACCACTAATCTAGTTCTAGCTCCATGGATTTGCCCATAGGATTAATTTTTATGTATTGACCTTATATCAGGAGACCTTGCTAAACTTGCTTATTATTTTTAGAGCTTTTTCTGTACATTCGTCTGGATTTTCTACGTACATTTTCAGGTTGTCTGAGAGACTGAATATACAGAGAGACAGTAGCCAGCCCATGTGCAACAGTAGAATAGTGACCTACAAACTCTGCACTGACCAGTCGAGGGAGTCGAGGGAGTCAAACCCCAGCCTCTGAAGCAGTCAGCCCAGAATGGTCAGAAGTTGATCAGTGATTGCCAGCATCACTGTGTTTTGATCCTGCTTCTAACTCAAGACCAACCAGAAAAAGATGAGTATGCTCCTCAAACCGGCACATAAGATGCCCACTCCTGAGTCAGCCCACCTCTAGCTTCCCCATGCCAGCAGCCTCCACACAGGGCACGCTTGAAGCCTTCCCACTTTTTATTATAAAACTTTCCATCCCCCTGCCTTATTTTGAGCCTCCCCCAGATGCAAGTGTTGATGGCTGACTCTCTGCTGTATAGCAAACTCTGGATAAAAAACCTGTGTTCTTAAAAACAAAACAGAACAAAACAAAAACCACAGTTTGTGCCCACAAGGAGGTCACAGTCTAAAACATAATTTCTGCCAACCTTTCTCAGATCCCTGTCTCTCCCCATCCCTGCTAAAAAGGCCCCGTAAGTGTTCTGTGCCTTTTAATGTTTACACGTGAATGTCCTGGGAGGTACAGACTCTTTTTAGGATCTTTCCATTTCTTTTCTGTGTGATAACTTTACTTCTCCGTATTGGGAGGATATGGACTTGTATGCTGACTTAAAATGAAAACCTCTTTCAGACTTTTGACTAAAGACTGTGTAAATATAAATTGATCATATAATTTCTCTTCAGATGAACCTGAGTATTCCTCGTAAAGAGAAAGGGATTTATATTTGCCTTTTCGTAAAGAAATAAGATTCTGTAATGGACGGGTGTTCTCCAGACATAATGAGTCCTCTGAGTTTTGTTTGCCTTGAGTAAGCAGACTTTTAGACATTTCAGTTCACCTTTAGTAAAGGTCTTATCTTATTCTCACTAGCTAAAGGCACTAGCACAGAGCATTTCTAATGTTACAATTCAGTGGGGCAGCATTAACCCTTCAGTAAACATTCGGTCATGTTTGCTTTAGCAAAATCAAGAAGAAAGACCAGATATTCTGAAAAAGACTTTCACGCTGTTCTCTACATGAAGAGGTCTTGTTTGCAACATTTTAAGGAGAACAGAAGCTGTGCATTGTTAAGCCGTTTTCATCCATGACCAAAGTATAAATTAACACGATCATCTTGAAGTCCCAAATCTGAAAGGCTGCTCACTTTTACTTCTTCCTCACCACAGTTTGAATCACAAAGTCTCTTAAGTAACAGATTTAACACTGTTTTTTGTCTCCTCCTTTGTGTTCCCCGTACACTTTAGATGCTAGAGAACTGGAGGGCCAAAACCAGAGCGCATACTTCAGATAATCCATCTGAGAAAACACTGCCTATCACTGGCCATTTCCCCTTTCATTTCCTCTGGACTAAATTAAGCAGACCCAGTGCTTCCTAGCAGGATCATTTCTAAACTCAGCTGTGCCGGATTTTCCTAGTGCCCTATCGCGAGGTTTTTAACCTGGCTGCTGCTTGAAAAAAATCTTGCAGCATATACATCGTATAATGGGCATTAGAGGAGAAGACATACTCTTGAAGCAACATGGTGCCTAAGTTGGAAGCTAAGCCTACAGAGATTTCACTGACATTCAGGAAGGAAAGGATTTTGAAAGACTGCCTTAGCTGAAAAAGTGATGAAGGCAGGTAGAACTGGAGCCACAGGGGGAGCTCACCCTGGGCCACCTGGAGTCTCTTCTAACCCTGATCCTGCATTCCCTCCCTCCTCACCTCGGGCCTGCTTCACTCCTGCCGTGCACACATTTCTTCCCATTTCCTGGCAGTCTCAGGAAGTGCACCACCAGGTAAAAGAACTGCTCGTGTTTCAGCCCCTTAGAATCCAGGTAGCCTTCATTTCCTTTTACTTGTGATAGTCAAGCTTGGCATTCCTTTATATTCTCTGTGTCTGGATTACTTCAAGAATTATAAAAAAAATTTAGTGAATGCTAATATAAGAGAGCTCTAATGCTCTGAATGCAGTGTGGTATTCTAGATTTGATCCTGAAACAGGAAAAGTTCAGTAGAAAAACTAGAGGAAATCCAAATAATGGCCATAGCTTATTAGAAGCATAGTTTTAGTGTGATTTCTTAGTTTTAATAAATGTACCATGGTTGTGTAAGATGTTAACAGGAGAGAAGGCTCATTTAAGGCATATTCAATAAATCTAAAATTATTTCAAAACAAAATATTCTTTAAAATGTTAAAATAGTATCAAGTCCAAGATTTTAGAAAATTGGGATATTTAGTGGTAAGTGTGCCAGAAGTTAAGCACATTCTTATAGCCACACACTAGATTTTTCCACAACATTCTTGGTATAGACCCAGCATACACTTAGAAGTCAGATAAACCTAGACTCAGTCCCCAGCTCTGCCACTTGCTAGCTATAAAAATTAAAGCAAGTAACTGAGTCCTCGAAGACTAGTTTTCTTGTCTGTGCGATGGGGTGATGATCCCTCTGCTCGGGACTGTTGAAGGGCTTAGGTAGCAGCCTAGGGCCGCCACGTGGTAAGCCTGGGAGCTGGCACTCTCGGCCCTCCAGGGTGGCACTTTGGGAAAAGTAAGGATTGGGTTCTTGTTTCCTCCTTAAATTTGTTTTCAGTCCTTAAAATTGCGCTCCTTCTCCCTTCTGAAGGACACAAAAGTGTCTGGGTCATTACTTTCCTTGAGAATAGGGCAAAAAAAAAAAAAAAAAAATCAATTCCAAGATGAGTAGGACTGGACGTAAGCGAAGAAGCTGGCAGGGCCCTGCAGCTGGCCTGCACGTTCCCGGCCTCCCCTCCCTGGGCTCGTCCCCATCGGGCAGGCCAACACCAGGGCTGCCTTGCCTTGTCAGCCGCAGTTTCCAGCTCGCCGGTTCCCGCGTCTTGCCTTTCCCAGGCATGTGTTTCTGGGCCTTTTTGTTTGTTTGTTTTCTTGTTGTAGATTAATGGGCTTTCTTTTTTTCTTAAGAGAATTTCTGATGTTAGAACCCCAGAAACCAGGCTGTACTTTTGTATTCAGCAACTATTTATTGAGTAACTGCTTCTTGCTAGACTCTGTATAAACATAATCCCAGATACTGGAGAGCTCACAGTCTGCTTTGTGATTAAATAATTAGATAATCAGTATGATCTAGTTTACAATTAAATAATAGAAAAATCAGTCAAGAAGTACACGTGTTAGGATGGAGCTAGAACAGAGCGCTCCTGGAGCACTCCTCCCTCTCTCCTCACTGTCTCGGTGGACAAGAACCTCTGAACTCTTAAGGTGCTGCCCCTTACGAGCTGTGGGACTTAAGGGGCTTTGTCCTTGTTACTGAGTCTTCTCCACATCACTCCCTTGCCCAGAACAGATTCTCCTTGGTCTCATGGTCCTGAGTTTCTCTTACCTCCCAACTTTAAAGCATCCAGGACACTTAAGATGCAGGAACAAGGGAAACAGGGAACTGCTGTGGTAATATTTCTCGAGTTCTGCTGTAAAGCAGCGAGTGGCCTGGAAGTTGGGGAGGGTGGGGGAATAAAATAATCACACAGGGAACCTCATGGGTAGGTCCTTGACTTTGAGTTTTTTCATCTTTTAGTTTGGTAGCATGATAACTCAGAAGACTGTTCACATTGACATCCATGGTGTCCTGAAGAACTAGTCAAAGAAACCGTTTCCTCTGTGTGCATACCCCTCATCATAGCACTTGTCTCGCAGTATTGTATTTCTCTGTTAAGTCTGGCTCTTGCTGTGACTGTGAATGCTGGGCCTGGTCCAGTGCCTGCCACTTGGCAGCTTCGTGGAGCTTGAGAATAAGGGAGATCAAACTAACTTTATTATGAGTTGTGTCAGATTGAAGTAGTAAACTCTGTACACTAATCTTTGGTCATCTGTCCTGTAAGAGCTCACAGGGAAGGCACAAGGGCACTTAGGTCATGGGTCCTGCTCTCATCCCTCAGCTCCTGCGCCACTCCCACCCCTCCCCCTGCCCGCATCCTGCTTAGTCCAGATAGGTCAAACCTGGCACCACTCAGCTCCCTCAGGGAGAGTCTGCCAAAGGGCCCAGGCTCTGATTAGCATCACAAAGGAATTGTTCCTCTCATCTTGAGAAAGCTTTTCCAGCCCCTGTCACCCCACTTACCTTATTACCTAACCCTTCAAACTGTAGGTTATGATTTTACTCTTTTTGGCACCACAACCCCACAAATTTACAATTTCCTTGTGATAGTCTGGACCCCAGACACTGATTCCCTCAGGTGTGAATGCAGCTGAAAAGCTGAGCCGTAGCTTTGGATTATGGGAATATGAAGATGCTGACATTAGAAGTCTTAGAAGAAGAAAATCATAGAACAGGGAGTATCGGTTCATTATATTTGCACCTTTTAAGCTAACAATAACAAGTGAGGGTAGAGTATGAGTAGAGAGGATGTCATTTAAGTGTTAGGAAAGTTTTCCATGTGGGAAAAACAACAAAAAATTTCACTCCAGAGTCTTTTTCTCTCTGTAAATTGGGCTACTGAGTTCTAAACACATGGACTTGCCAAAACCTACTTGTATTCCCTCTAAACTGGTCTTAAGGTGCCACCAGATGCTCAGAACAGATCTAGTCTATCCTGCTAATGAACGTGCAAACAGTTTTCCCCATCTGCCACCTCTGTCTAAAAGGCTGGGAAGGCCTTCCTCTCTGATCACAGAGAACATAATTACTGTCTATAGAGAAGTCAAGTACAAAGGCCACCAGCCTTTGCCGGCCACCACAGATGAACAGCTGCCTCCCCTTTAATTGGGAGAGGTAATAACAGTTACTCTAGTTAATAATTGAATGGATTCCCAGGCCATGTAATTCAGATTGAAGCTGTCATTTTTTGCTGGCCTTTAGCTAAGCTGGATTATTAGAATGGAGCCTCTAATCCTATTAGTCAGTTGTCAGTCGCACAGTGGGAGAGAGCAGAGGAAGACAGCTATTAAGGTGTTATGTCAGGTACACAAGTAAAGACATACGTTTCCTCTTTAGAGGTATTTTTTTATCCCTCAAATTAAAATCATAAAGCTCTTTATGAAAGGTCTAATTTTATAATTTGAATGCAGAGTATTTGGAAAAGGGATAAAAGGAAAAAAGAAAAGTACCTAGTTCACCTTTCTAAATGAGGTATTTTCTGTTGTTTAACAAACTTTCTTGGTGTCTGTGGTATGTACATCCTGCACTTGACCCTGATTGAGAATGCAGAGAGAGGAGGGTTTAGGCTTCACAGTCTAGTACAGGAACATAAATAACTCTGGGATAATGTCGAAAGTGATAAGGGCTACATGAGAAATACAGTTAAATTCAAGGCCTTTGACTTTAGTTGAGGGAATCAGGAAAGGCTTTATGAGTGAAGCGCCATTTGAGCTGGGTCTTAAAGGATGGAGATACAGCATTTGAATGTTACACATTCGGAAGAAGGCAAGTTGGATGGAGAGAGAAGTTAGAGCTAGACATTTTTAGCATTACTTGCTTTTTTATAGACACTGAAAGGGATAGGAGCAGGTAAACGACCGTGTGTATGAGGAATGGCCAGTCTCATCGTGACATTAAGATGTGCAGGAAAGTGAAGAGAGTGGTGTGTAGAAGTACCACGTGATTGGCACAAGAAGCTAGCGTGGTGGGAATAGAGAGGAGGAAACGGGAGGCTCTACATCGTGTGAGTCCACCTGGTGGTTGTGTGAAAGTGATCTCCATTTTTCACACGTATATAGTGTATATAACAGTCCATGTGCTTAAGAAGGTGTTTTTTTCCCCTTGATTTTAAAATTTGAGCAGCTCATCATTGAGCCAGTTTGATTTTCCCTTTCTGTCCCCCTAAGGTGAGAAAGTCATAAAATATCCGAAGTTTCATTCACCTTGGTGCAGAGGACGGGGGAAGAGCTGCTCACCTGCACCGCATGAGGAAATGGGCTCCGGGGGTTCTCCTTGTTAAGCTCACAGGTCCCTATGTTGTGTTAAACTGTCATAGCTCACAGGACGGTTTTGGTGTTTGAGAGAAATCTTCCCATTCGTTCATCCTTTGGTTCAGTCACTCGTCCATCCGGTGGTTAGCGCTCCTGTTCTGTGCCAGCACTGGGGCTGCAGAGATGAGTCAGCTGCCACTGTTGAGGAGCCTGCAGACAGAGAGGACGGGACCCTGAGGCAGGGCAGCGGTGGGGGGATGAATACAGTTATGTGGGGCATGAAGAAGAAGTTAGGAGGATACTGAGCAGTGTTTCCATTTGGCCATGCTCTTTGGAAGAGGATCCAAAAGTAGCTTGCAGGGTCGCTAATCCAGAAGTGCACGTAACCACAACCCTTTCTGACTCAGGGGAGGCATTTGTGAGTTTTATTTCACAGTAAGTTTTGCTTTGTTTCCTTGAAAAGCTGCAAATGATAAATTAGGACTTCAATTTTCAATAATACATTAGTAAAAATTTGGCTTTGAATGGCCTTTATCATCCTGAAATTGGCTTATTTTTTTCTGCTGAATGTCTATTAAAGCCTATGTCTTAAGTTTTTCAGGAGGTCACATCCATGTTGTTGGCACTGCATAAAAGGCTTTGAGTTTGTTTTGTTTTGTTTTTAAGGCATAGATGTATACATTAAAATGGTCTGCTTTCACTCAGTCCCTCTCCCCTCACTTTTACAGTGTTGACACAGTTCTCTCCCATCGTGGAAATGCCTACAAGAACAGCAGCGCTGTTTTGTTTCTCTGTAGACAGATTGCATCAGCTGATGCATCTGCTTGGCTTAGAGTATGATACACTTTGTTTTTGAACTGAAAAATACCAATACATAACAGCTTTGAAACAGAGCACAAATGGAGAGTTTAGTTCCTTGGTAGTTATTAAGGATGCTCACGGTGAACATGTCTTCCCATCTGGAAAAACTGAATTTCATTCTTTGGTCATGAAGCTCAATTCCAATGAAAAACTATTCTACTAGGCACACACAGTGACAGGAATGGAGGATTTTATCCTAGGATCGTACCAGAGAAACTGACTCTCTGTGTTTCACAGTTAAAATCATGTTAAAAGTATCTTTGTCAGCCTTCTTTATTAAACTGTTGTTCAGCAACCAGTGATTAAGCATTTACTGAGGGCATTCCCCTCTGCTAAGTGTTGGGATGTGGTGATGAAGCAGACATGATCTCTGACTGCAGGGAGCTCTGAGTTCAGTGGGGATACAAAGATGAAGAGCTAGAGAATCATGCCTTTGGGAGAGGAACAGTTTACGCCAAAGCGCAGAGGCAGGAAGGAGCCTGGGCTGTAAGGGGAACTTGACTGATGGCGAACAGGAGCATGGCGGCAAAGGAGGCTGTTAGGGAGGGACCAGATTCTGAAGAATTGTGCTAAAGAATTTGGGCCTCATTCTGTAGGCAGCGAGGAAGAAGTCATTCAGTGTTTTATGCGGAGAGTCACATGATAACATTGACTCTTGAGAATATTATCTTCTTTGCATACTCAGGCATCCAGAGCAGGACTACTCAAAATAGAGACCACAAGCCAGTGCCAGGCTACTGTCACTAGAACATGATGGGATAAGTGTAGAAATCAAGAGTACTTTTATGTCTAATATTTTAAAATATGGGCTTAAAGATAGTATACCTTTTTTCCCCTCATTTGTTTAGTAATTCATCTGTATGATAGTTCACAAAAATATTGGTCACAATGGAATGAAAATCTTAAAAACAAAGAAACAAACACAAATACCTGACTTTTACCTTAGAATGTTTGGGAAGCACTGCGCTAGAGAATGGGCTGCTGTGAGGTAAGCCTGGACCTAGAGATGCTCACTGGGAGGTCGCCGCATGCCTTAAGCAAGAGACCGTGAGAGCCTGACTGACATGGTAAGAGTAGACATGGGTAGGAAAGGCGAGGGTTAAGAGCCATAGCAGAAAAGGAATAATCACAACCTGGAGCCTGAATCAGTGTGAAAGCTGAGGAAGAGGAAGGAGTCTAAAAGTGCAAATGTTCTTTTAAGAATTTGCTGAAAGTTGGACCATTGTCCTATGCATTACTCTGAGCTTTTCCGTCCCTGTTACAGAGATGTTTTACTTGTTTCTTAATGTGGTTATGTATTTTAATATTATTAAAACTTTTAATCTATGATTCCTATTTCTTTTGAGTGTAGAAGAAAGGAGATGTACTTATGTGTTTACTTCCCTGACTTGACTCAGAGTCCCTCTGCCGGTTTCCCTGGGCCTCACATGCTTCCGTGACACCTGAGGCCTGGCCCTGGTAAAACTGCTGGCAGGATGACCAGACACTACCAAGTTAAATATTCATAGTACAATACGATCTCATTCGTGTGAAATTCTACAGTAGACAAAACTAACTGATGGTACTATCACCCAAATCATTGGTTGCTTCAGGGAAGAGGGATTGACTGTGAAAGGGGCATGAGGGAACTTTCTAGGGTAATGGAAATGTTCAGGTCTTGAGGAGCATTCATCAAATTTAATTGAATGGTATACTTAAGATCTGAGCCTTTCACCCTGTTGTAAAGTATACCTCAAATTAAAAAAAAAATAGCCGAAAAACAGAAGGTGTTCAACCCCATTATTTATCAGAGAAAGGTAAATAAAAACCTCAGTCAAATGCCAGTACACACCCATTAGAATGGCTGAAGTTTTAAAAAGCTGATAAATCCAAGTTTTGGTGTGAATGTGTAATAACTGAAACCATCACTGCACTGCAATGTGTACAGAAGTCATTCTGAATATTTTAGAAAGCTGCTTGGTCATTACTAATAATACTGAACATGTGCACACTCTGTGGCCCTGCAGTTCTACTCTTAAGCATATGTTCAACACAGCTGCATGTAACATGTACCCAAACACATGAACAAAAGCGTTTAAAGCAGCATTGTCCAGAGTTTCAAAGTAGAAACAATCCAAATATCATTCAGTGGTAAAACATTTTAATAAGTCAAGGTATATAACCAAAGGAATACTATACAGCAAGGAAAATGAAATAAATACTGCTATAGGCAACAATATGGATGAATCTAGGGGAAAAAATAATTGAGCAAGAAAAGCTAGATAATATAGAATATATAAAGTATGATTCTATTTGTATAGAATTGAAAAGGCGAAAGGAATCTATGATTTTAAAAGTCAAGATAGCCTTCACATCTGGGAAAGAGGGAGACACAATGAGTGGGATGGGCGCCAGGGATATTGTGGCATGCTTTAAAGCTTGATTTTTTAAATTTTGGAGTTGTTACAAGGTGTGTTCAATTTTCCATGAACTCATCCCGCTAGCAGCCATGGTTAGTGCAGTTGTATCTGTGTATGCTGTGTGCTGAGAAGCTATTCCTGTTTTCTAATGATACTGACATCCTAGTGTAAGAACAGAGAATAGTAACAGCATCATGGTTCTGAATAAATTGTTGAGCACCTGGGTTTTTAATATGCTGATTGTTACTTTTATTGCAAATAAACATTTTTTATTAATAACAACAGATTATTAATTTTTAGTCTTAAAAGTGTGAGTTCTTATCTAAGATTCCCAATGAGTTATATTTTATTGTGCATGAAGCACGAGTAGTTGGATGATTAAGGTATTACACTACCAAAGTCCCAACGCGCGCTGGAGCCAGTACTCGGTAGTTCCCATCAGGCAGGCAGAGCATTGTGCTTGGCACATCACAAGAGTCGGGCGGACGTGTTTGAGAGAGCCTGTTTATAACTCATGCCCCTCCCCCAAGAACTCCCCCTCCAAAAAAGCCCTCAGTATTTCAAAGACATTGTAAGGCTTAATTAACTAGAATGCTATTAAAAGAAATGTAAGCTGGTGTTGTAATGGAGGGGTTGAGTATTCGTTTGCTGGGGCTGCCGTAACAAAGAACCACAGACTGGGTGGCTTAAATAGAAATTTATTTTCTCAGAGTTCTGGAGGTTGGAAGTCCGAGATCAAAGTGTTAGTAGATTTGGTCTTTCCTGAGGCCTCTCTCCCGGGTTGTAAATGGCCACCTTCTCACTGTGTCCTCACACGGCCTTTTCCTCTGTGCATCCCTGGTGTCTCTTCTTCTCTTATAAGGACATCAGTAAAATTGGATTAGGGCCCCACCCTAACAGCCTCATTTTAACTTAATCAGCTCTTCAAATATCCTATCTTCAAATACAGTTACCTTCCGAGGTACTGGGGATTGGGACTTCAACATAAGGATCTGATGGGGGGGGGGGGCACAGTGCCGCCCATAGCAGTCTGCCCTCCTGTCTTTCATGTATTTGATGCAGTGAGTCTGTGTGTGCTTAAAACCCTTACACTCTCTGAGCCAGAGGAATGCAAGGAACTTAGATAAGTTCTTTCCCACAAGAACTCTATACCATTCAGAAACTGTACAGAAATAATCACAGGTTGAATTCTAAAACAGTTACTTAATATTCTCCCTAAAATAGCTGAAGTGGTTTTAAAAAAAAAAAGTATAGCTAGCTGGTCAGATATTAGATTATCTTGTAATACTGAAGACAAGAGTTCTAGGAAAGGAAATCTTAGGAAGTCAGTTTGTCTTGTTAGGTGGTAATTAACATGATAAAATGATCCCAGTTTTTTTAAAGTATTGCTAAAAACTTCTGTATAAAATGGTTTTTCCCTCTGCTTGCAGGGCTTCAGCCCCATCCCCTTTTCCTTTGCATGTCTCAGAACCTCCGCTTCCTCGGAAAAGCTTATGGTGACCTTTTCCCCGATATGTAATTGGCTCCCCAACTATTCTCATAGAGCCCCTTTCCCTTTTTCTTCAGGGTGTTTACTATAATTGAAATCATTTTATTTATAGTTGTTTTATTAGTGTTGGTCTCATCCGCTAAATTTTGAGCTTCATGGGGAACAGCAGCCATGATTTTGGATTCACCACTTTTGACCTACAATTCCTCTCACTGAGTGGGCGTTCAGGATGTGTTTGTAGAATAATTGAACCAACAGAACATTTCACACTGCAAATAAATATTTCATTTGGTTATATAGTTTATGCCTGGGAAATGGGGCTAATTTCTCTTTGTATTTCTGTTTAGAATGTGGCAGATCAGATTGCATTTCAAGTTGCTGGTGGATTAACAGCCCTTGAACACATTCTTCAAGTAGTGGTCCCAGTCACAAATGTGAACACAGTTTCACGAATTCCTCCTAAGTAAGTATAGTTTTTAAATCCGTCTTTCACGTTTCATTTGTGAGTCATTTCTACCCTATGGTTTCCATATGGGAGACCACTAGAAAATTGTATGTGTATTCAGGCTTGAATAGCAAAAGCTTACACTCCCCATTAGGGAGAAAAACAGAGGTGCTCAACTTCACGTACAAAACTCAAATCGAGCCTAAAAAGCCTTATAAAGGAAATTTCTTTGGTTTGTGACCTTTTCTAATCCTAAATCAAGAAGAATTGATGGACGCCTGAGAAGTTGTACCTGCTTACAAAGTTTGAACAGAAATGAATAGTAGTAAGAGAAAGCTAACTTTTTTGCATTGCGTACAAAACGGAGGTGAATATGTTCATTAACAAAGGCCTGAGCTGTGAAATTTGAAGTCTCTAACATACAGGAGGAGCAGTCTGAGGCCAAGACTGCTGTAGTCTAGAGTCCCAGCCAAGCAGGTAGGAACTAAATTGCATTTTGGTCTTCAACTGCAGATTGCTCTGTCCTAAGGATCCTGTGCAGCCTTCAGACCTAACAATCTACCTTCTTATTCTCTTAAATTACCCTTTGGTCCTTGGCTACCTAGGATGTAGTAACGGACAACGTTATCTCAGAAGTACTGTATTCCTGAGTTGTACCATGCACAATTTCTGGATATTTTATGGAGATTCTTATTTCCAAAGTTTAAATGAGAGTTTTTGATAAAAGTTAATTTATATCACTGAGAAACTTAAATATTTAATTAGTCCAGCAAAGGTTAAGTGCTTCATTTGTCCACTGGCTACAACAGGAAAAAATTCCAAGAGTACTTTATCTTTGTTCCTGAGAGACTTTTGGTAAAATAGAAATAGCACCAGCTTTGGAGTCAAACAAACTTGGATTCTAGTTTTACCTCTGCCAGTTACTAGTTGGGAGAACTGGGGCAAGAGCCTTAGACTTGTTGCATCTGTTTCCCCATTTGGTCAAACAGGGGTAATCCTAGTCACTCACCTCACAGACTCACTTGTCTGCTCTCTTTGGGGCTCATGTCCTGTTAGGTCTTTGCCTTTCTCTTTCTACGTGGCTGTATATTATGCTATGTGATGTTTCCCTCAGTGGCCGTAACTTACTAAAGCAGGAATAGAGATTTGACTCAAAAGCAGCCAATCTGTAAACTAGACAGCAGTATGACTCAAAACCCAGCCCAGAAGGTTAAATTGGGCCAATCAGGTTTCTCTCCCAGGAATTTGCAGTTGGAAAATTATAAAACTCCAACTCATTTTTTTGTGTGTGTGTCATTTTTTTGTGTGTCTACACAGTATGAAAAATCGTGTAGAGTAGCTTCTGGGATGGTCATTACAGGACTGTGTTCACTGCAAGTTTAGTAGGACTAATGGATAAAGGCCAGTTGGGGGAAAAGGAGGAGACCAGAACTGCTTCAGGAGAGAAGCGGGGCTGAAGTGAGAGCGGGCCAGTCCACAGAGCTGGCATTGTTCCTGCCCTGCTGAAGTCTGGTGGCTCGTTTTCCCCCGGATTCACGAGAAAGTTCCCAATAGACTTACGATAAATGCCTCACGATAAATGCCTCTTTTTACTTGAAATATTTTGAGTGTTTCTGTCCCTTCCAACCAAAAGAGCCTGATACTTTTAAGTACAAATATTAAAGATTTTTAAACTCTAGATTGAGTTGAAAATATTTGACTATGTTATAGATCCTTCCTTGTGACCTTACAGTTGTTTTTCTGAATTCTTTCATATCAAGAAGGAATGAATGAATGCCCACAGTTTAAAGCAGAAATAAAGAGAGGAAGCACGTTCTACAAGCTCTCTAGGGTACAGTTCCTTGTGAACGTTAAATGTTTCTGCAAGCTGAGACTGGCTGAACTCTCCTTTTTTCCTACTAAACCCAGTTTGGAGAATCTGCATAGAAAGTTATGTACATTAAACATTTTGGTCACTGGATGTTAAGATGCAAACACTTAAGTAACATACTCTAGAGCACAGAGCTTATCTTCAGGGTCAAAGGTAGGAAAATGTATTATGTATTGTTCTTTAGTAATAATGCATAATTTCTATATGAAAAAGTAATAGTTCTACTCATATTCTTTATAGCCTTCAAGTGTTAACTTTCTTGGTGACCCTTGGGTCCCTGTTGATTACTTCATTATTAGCTTTATAATTTAGGACTTAGTATGAATCCCAGTAACATTGCCTTATTTTCACAAAAACTAAAAAGTATATTTTGTTGGACTCTGTTTTCTCAGACTTGATCATAATGGATTATAGTCCAACTTTTTAATAAGAAATAAGTTTGTTCTTGATGAACTTAATCTTTTTGCTAGTTATTTTCTGAAATTAGAACCAGTTGCCTATTTTGATGATGAATTTAAGATGTTTAGAAAGTGCAAAGTCTGTAGGAGCAGTTACCCCCCCCGGCTCCCACTCAGATCCCGACAGCGTGATGCAGCTCAGAGCGTTAACCCTGCACTACATGAGAAAGCTTTAGTGTGTTTTTCAGAACTGAGTATTATGCCTTTACTTTTTAGATTTAACAGTGCAGTTTCAACTGCTAAGGGAAAAATACAGCACTTATAAAAGACAACTGATGTTTTGTTAGTTCCAGTACTTAACAGAAGGAAGAAAAGCACTGGCTTATATCTGTCCAGTTCAAGCACTTTTGGAATTGCAGTTCTGTTCCTCTCAGGGAAACTAAGCGGTATCTCCCTATTGCTAAACGTCTGTCCCAAAGCACAACATACTCAAGTACCTGATGCAAGCTTCAGAGCATTGCATCACCTTATACTGTCTCTCTCTCCCCCCATGCCCGATAAGAAATGCACAACTTTGTTGTAGAGGAGGTCGTTGTTTTACTAAAATTGTACTGGTGGCTGCTGGATTCATATTTCCTGATAAAATTTGCAGTTTCCAAACTTTTTTCTTAGTCCAGACTACATTAAGGCATTTGCTTTTCCGTGTAGAAAGTCCTCAAGTAACATTTTGTTGCTTGAACATTTTTGGTTGCCTGTCTACTTAAGAAAAGCTTTAACTTGGACTGTCATTGTTAAATCACTCCTGGGACATTACTCATCACTTATTTGAGATTCTAACTTGGTTGCTATTTCCTTTGCACTAACGCCTTCTCTGGGGAATCATTTCCATCAAGCCTAGCTATTGATTCAGAGATCGGGTTATTGCCTTATTGAAAATCAAAATTCATATGACTAGTTCTCAGCATTGGTATTTGAATTAATGTAAATACAAATATCTAAGTTTTTCAAATTGATACATTCCAGCAAAAATGATTGTAAAGCTAATTTCTATTAAATGAACGCAATTTTCTTATGAATTTCCAACAAATCGGCACTTTCTATGGGGTGAGTGTCAGTGCATTGAACAGCTGATGTAGAGTTTGTGGCCAGTTCTTTGGTATTCTAGACATTGTAGCACACCAGTCTTACTGAGAAGACTCTGTAGCACCTTCACAATTATGAACGATGTGGCACTGTGTTAACTTCATAACCTCTCGTCACCTTCTGAGACCTGGATTCTTGAGCAACACCTACAGAGATGAAGATTATATTGTCATATTTACAAATATGTACCATAGTCTAACATATAATTTATTTTAGACTAAAGTTTACCTCTGTAAGCATATTCACTTTCCCACTTGATTAGTCCTAGAACTCAAGCGGGGAAGACCTGTATTTAGAATTAGGGAAAAGGGACTATGATGCACGAATGGATTAAACTCAGCTGGGATTTTAGAGTCAGAGCATTAGAGTTCAGATACCAGCTTTGCCAGTATTTGATGTGAGTCTTACCTCTTAAGACCTTATTGTGCTATAGTATTTTTCATCTGAGAAGTGGGGAAGAGATTTCTGTCTCACAGGGTTGTTATGAAAATGAAATGCTAATACGTGTGAAGGGGCTTTGTGAATCGTCATACTCTAGCACGGGACGCCAGTGGCGTTTGGGTCAGAATGCAGGATTGCCCTGCATGCTGCAAGGTGTGTAACATCCCTTGGCCCATTAAATAGCATTTAACACCCATTAAATATCTCTGCCCCCAATCATTGGGACAACCAAGTATGTCATTACACATCTCTACACGCCACCTAGGGGGATGGCACAATTCTGACTGAGAACTGTGTGATGAGCAGTAGAGTTGTGGAAATAAACGAAACACCGTGCGTGTCCTCGGTGGGCTTCTTCATGAAGAGGTGAGCCGAACTGGGAAAGAGGTAATTTAGTGCGACACACTAAGTGTAACTGTCCAAGTACGCACCAAGCACCAAGATAGCGCAGAGGATGGAGCAGTTGGTTTCAGAGGAGGACACAGAGTCTTTCCTGTAGGACATAAACGTCTGAACTGGGCTTGAAGAAGTCGGTTCCAAGGAGCACAGCATGTGCAGGACCGTGGAGGCCTGAAGTAACAGGGCGCCCTTGGGGAGCCGGGAACACTTAGGTATTATTAGGGCACAGATGTTCTAATAAGAAAAAATACTAGAACACTACGGAGCAGTATCAAAAATAATTAGGTATGAGCGAATTGGGCAAAATGACTAATTCAGGGAAAAGTAAAAGGTATTTATTCCTCATTTATGTCACATTTTGGGGAGAAAAGTTCATCTGTTTCATTCACTCATCTTTCTATGAGGTAGCTGCCACTACCTTAATTGAAGCCCTTACTGCTTATGCTGTTTTAACCAAAGAGGAATTCAGTCATTTAATGTACTTTTATTGCCATGTATCCAGCACTTTATTTAATATCGTGGGTAAAGATGAGTGAGATAACTTTTGCAAAGAAGTTCTGAATCCCGGCGAAACATTTGGCATTATCAGAAGTACGAGAGTGGTAAAACTGCTTTATAAACAGATTGCATTTACTTAGCAGAGTCTTTGCCATGTCTTCACCAATTTATCACATTATGTAAATGAAGAAACTAAGGCTTAGAAAGACTGAATGATTTACTGTCAGTTACCAGGCGGGCAGCATCCTGTCCTGGTGTCCTTCCTTCTCTACCTTACTGCCTGCTGGTGGTACCAAAGAGAGAGATTATTGGTCTGTAGGTATCTGTTAAATTTCTTCTGTGCTATGTGTGATTTTTGTCTTTGAAGAGCTTACATCATGACTGGAAAGATAAGACTAATCAGTAAGTTTTTCTATGTTACACACAAAAAATTAAATTACTGACGGTTAAGAAGGTAAGTGTTATTTAGTTCAAATTCGAGTCTGTGAGGGTCCTTAGTAGATCTCTTGCAAAGCTGGTATTTACACAGTGATGGTGGCTACACTTTTGCTTCTGATATGTGAACGTTAAACTTTTAATATTTTAATAAAAATAAAATATTTCATTGATGTCTTATAAAAATTACTGTCATCCTTGTGAGTTTGTTGGGTTTTTTTGTTGTCATTTTGTTTGTTTAGTTTTTTAGTTTATGGTAGAGGCAGTATTGTTTAGTCTGAATGGTTTGGAGTTTTTAGTTTAGGTTTTATTGTGGTGGTTTATTGGTATGATGTAGAAAATGGTTGTGGGATCATTTTTCCCACCTAACAGGTTAGGGACCAAAGAGAAATGATCTAACAGAAATTGGGAGAAATGAACCCAAACCGCTTGTAACTATTTGCATGTGTGAGACAGAATGTTCAGGGAAGATCTAGCAGTGAAGTCTAGAAAAGCAGGACACTTCTGTGTTACCTTAGAGCCTTTTCATAACTTAAATCAGGTGGCAAATAACGAGTAAAGTTATCATAGGGTTTACTTCCCATCAGTAACAGATGCAGATATTATAGATGGAAGCCATGTGCCTGCTACACCATAGGCCTCATTAAGTGTTAATAAAATGGTATATGCCACTGTGGGTGACATTTAGAATACAACTCATTGTGAATAAACGATTCCTTATTTCTAAGCAGTATTATTGTAATATAATTTTAAGTATCTATTTTTAGATAAAGGATTACTAAAAGTGAATAACTTTCCCCAAGACAATAAAAGTAAAAAAAAAAAAATTGTTTTGTAGACTAATTAGCCATAGTGATTGATAAATATTCTTCTCCATTTGACATATTGAGGCATTTTGTTTGTCTCCAAAGGCTGTACAGAAATGGTTACAGTTGACAGCTGTTGTACCACTAATAAGATTAAAGTAAAGAAATTAGTTGTGTTGACTTTAATCTGCTATTTAACACTGCAGACCACCTGGGGTCTTCTCCAGAGCCAACATGTTTAATTGTGATTTTAAAATTACATAACCAGAGCCTGCTTAAGAACGTATCTAAGGACTTGCTAACCATAACTGTCTTATTAGACAAGACAGACTAGAACACTAGAGTTTAATTAAAATTAGTATTTTAATTTGACGCTCATCCTACATTTTTAAATGTATTATTGTAATCTTTGAAATATAATACCTTCTCAGTGGGAGGTTAACTTTAGGAAATGCAGAAAGTCTAATTAGGTTGTGCTTAAAATATATATGGTTTCCCATCTAAAATTAGAATATGTCTCTGTGGGATAATTAAATTGCCTATTCTAATTGTGCCAAATTCACCAATTAAACAAAGACCCTTGAAATAACACATCTAGCTGAAGATTTTTTACTGCTGCTCTGAGGCAGTAAAAAAATAGGAAAATCATTTAATTTAAAAATTAATTTTGGTGTTATTAAAATGTTACATTGTAGAATATGATATGCAATGTAGTAATTATTTATGGTGGTTACATTGAGTTTTGATGCAACCTCAGTGCATCAAAGTGTGTATTTGAAGTGAAGGATGCATATAACTTACATCCCTGTAATAAAGGTTGGTTGGTCAGGCAGCCTTGTTAGTATCTTCTGAAGATCCCAGTCTTAAGCTGAGATTTACAGTTCCTGGATGTTGACTCCCCTGTGATCTCTGCCCACCGTAAGTGTTCTAGCATCAGGAAGAAGGGAGTCAGAGGTAGAGAAGGCCGTATGGGTTTACACTGGCCATCACTGCCCATGGGAAAAGTTTCTCTGTACCCACAACTCTCACTGATCTAAATGCCCCAATGTCCATTTCAAAAAACCCTCCAAATTCTATCACAAGTCTACCTTTTCTGTGGTCATGAATGTCAAAAGAGAATCATCTCTTCCTTGTTAAATTTTCTGCATTGTTCTTCTGTCCCCAAATTCTTGCTGAGAAGACATTTTCTTACTAAGACTTGTTTATCTAATTATACTAATTTAATATCTTTAAATTTTATCAATAAAATGATAACACTTAAAAATATTTCCATATGTGCAAGACCACGTTAGAACTTGCAAATATATTTTCCATGTCGAACACTATTTTGCCTTACTTTTATACAGGTTATTTTATTCTGATCAGTACTATATATCTAAAACCTATTTGGTACAACAGACCAAATGAACATTGTTAAAATGAGACTCCATTGGAAAATTTTCTCCCTTGCCTCAATAAATAACTTTGTAAGTATATTCAGATAACATTCTCTTTCTGTTAACACTCCGTGTTGTTTTATACTTTTAAATTCATTGGTTCTATGATACATACTAGAGTCTGTCCACTTTCTGTAGAGAAGAACTAAGATATGACACTATCATTTGTGTTTGCAAATAAGAGCTGATTTTATCTGTTTTAAAATTTTAAAGATCATGAACTTTCCACATATTTTCTAAGCTAGGTAGTGTTCTTTCTTTACGTCTTTTGGGTGAGGAAGAGAGTATTATATTTGTTCATTCTGTCATCTCTGTAGAATTGTTACTTCCTGCTATGTGTGGACCAGGAAGTATTTTATGTATTTTGGATACATCACAGGATATAAGTTAATAAATGTGCAAAAGATTTGAATAGATACTTCACCAAAGAAGATACACCAATGGCAAATGAACGTATGAAAAGATGCTCAACATCATTAGGAAGTACAAATTGAAACCACAAGAAGATACTTCATCATACCTATTAAAATTGCTTAAAAAACAAAACTGATACTGCCAAGTGCTGATGAGCCTACAGAGAAATTGTAACTCTCTTACATCACACTGCCAGTGGGAAATGTAGAATGGTACAGGCGCTTTGGAAAGCAGTGTGTAAGTTTCTCATAAAGTTAAATATATACTTACTGTATGGCCCAGCAACCCCACTCCTAGTTAGCCCAGAGAAGAAAAAAAAATACGTGTTCCCCAAAACCTACAAATGAATGTTTCTAGAAGCCTAATTCATGATTACCTGAAACTGAAAACAACCCAGATACTCTTCAGCTGGTGAGTGAATAAACAATCCATATGCAAGGGAAGTTTCCATGCAATGAAATACTATTTAGAAATAAAAAGGAACAGACTAGGCTTGCAGCAACGTGGATGAACCTCAGATGCATTGTGCTGAGTTAAAGAAGCCAGAGTCAAAAGGCTACATATGGAGTGATCCCCTTTATGTGACTGAAAAAGGCAAAACTATAGAATTTGAACACAGATATATGATAGTCGGGGTTGGGAGAGGAGATGACTAGAAAGCGGCCACCCAGCGGAGTTTGGGGAGGTGATGGTTCTGTGTCTATATGTGGAGGTGGTTTCGCTACTGGATGTATTTGTTAAAACTCGGTACACTAAAAAGCGTAGATGTTAACTGTGTATAAATTGTATTTCAAATTTTAAAATTACATATTGAAAATGCAAAAATAATACATGAAACATAAAGGAAAGAAAATTTATCAAACTTTTCAATAGCAATACTTTATTTCAGAAGAAAATGGGTTAACATTTTTAATATACTCAAGAAGGGAGTATACATGGCAAGGAGTTTATATTCAGCAAAATTGACCTTCCCTTGTAAAAGGTACAGACACGTTGTTAGCAACATGCAAGAGCTCAGGGGGTACTGTCCCACAAGACCTTCCTGAGGAATCTAGTAGAGGACAAGCTTCAGACAAGCAAATGACATGCACTGACACGCGGCCTGGTAGTGAGCATTAGATGTTGTTATGATGGCACTGAAACTAAGGAAGGCAGAGGGAGAGTATGGTGTGAAATGACCGTGTGTTCTGACAGCGCAGCTAGTACGCCCTCTGCGGAGGTGAGGAATGGGAATAGCACGTGCCAAGAGGTTTTTAGCTGTCTTCAGTGGTCATAATTAGTGGTGGTACTAATCATTTTGTTATTCTCAAACTTCTGTGTATTGTAATGTAGGATAAAGCAAGTAAGTAATTGTGGATATTTCAGCTCTGTCATCCTTGGTGCTCTTGAGGACCAGGATCCTCAGTGTCAAAGAAAGGGAAGAGAGCTGTCATATAGAAGAGTTTAAAGGAAAAAAATCCCTTAGTCCTGAGTTAGATTCTGAAATATCCCTATGAATTCGCAAGATATTTGATCTGTAACTAGGGGATGGGGTTCCTACCTCCATTCATTCTAATGAGTGTTTAAAAAGTAGACTAGTGGAAACTGGTTAATTAGTGTGTTACTGTGTTCCACAGTTGTACATTCTTGTATGTCCTGTTTGAAACAAAGAAGAGAGTTGTCCCTTGGTTTAGACATCTCTGTGCTCAGCCAGCTCTGTGCTGCACACTATGAGGGCTCCGGAAAGGATGAATCGGGCAAGGGCCTTGCCTAGAGGTAACTGAGAGTACTGTGTAATGGGACACAGCTGTGCTTTGACAGTAGTCTCAGTTTCATCCTCCAGAGTCGGCACATGCAGCTTTCAGGTGGGCCAGTCCTGACGGCCAGGCCTACACCCCGGGCCCCGTTCTGTGAGGGCCACTCACCCGGTAGGTCCAGTGAGGGTGTTAGAATTCCAACTGCAGCCGGATCTCCCTAGTTTCAGATAACTCTTTTTAATAATATCTAAATGAGTTATTTTAGTTGGAGCTTTATAAAGACAAAGCATAGTTTGAGAATGGTAATGCACTTACCACTTATTAAAAGCTTAATGCAAACAAAATGTAGCTGGTAAATTACAACATGTTTAGGGGCTCTAGTTTTGATACCCAGGGAACTGGTATTACTCCAGGACTGTGTGTCCTTGTTCGGTCTAGATCCCCTTTCCTCACACTGTATCATTTGCTAACCACCCTCTGTGTTCTGTGAGGTTCTGTCCCTTTCCTGCACTGACTCACATCAGGCCAATCCTTTCCTTACATGAGGGCTGAAACAGTAGTGATGAAATTCCAAGTTTCTCTTTGCACCTGTGTTGATGTGACTCTGTTACTTGCTGTATCTTCTTGGCACAGAATTTTACTCTGCAGAAACTTAAAGCCTTCACTCACCTCCATGTATGTAAGCTATGTCATTTATTAAATGTTTTGTTTAATGGAAACCAAAGGCATTTGGTAAAGTACAATTTATAATATAAGGGCTCTGGCTTTAAAATGCCCATGGCAGTTGTTTTTAAATGTCTGCTTTCTTGACACTGATGTAAGATTCTGCTGGTGTCCTTTTGGGGTGTAAATACATTCCTGTATTTGTCGCCGAAATACCCAGTTTTGTGATGCCTTTTCTATCCTCTGATTTTCAGAGGAAACATTTTCAGTGAGAAGACTTACTGACACAAGATTCACTCATGTAGTCATGATTATGTGGGGGCAGAAATCCTTTATCTCACCCACAGTGAACTTTTGACAGAATAGACAGATTTTACTGTCTTCTCAGAGGGTACTTTTAAAATCTGGGGCTTTCTGTTTGATGTTTAAAAGTACTTCCAGTCATTTGAGTTTTAAATTACAGGGAAAGCTGCTTGGGCGGACCACCCAGGCTGGGTTCAAAGCAGTGATCTTTCTAAGACAGGTGCTCTTCAAATAGAGGTTGCCTTTCAAACAAGTTCTACTGAGTGGACAAGTTTTTCCTGACCGTGAGATTTTTGGTACCGCCGCACCCCCCTGCCTTTTTCTCATCAGAAAGTAGTTTCTTTGTAGAAGTTTCTCGGGAAAGTTTTGTGAGCATAGGATTATACAGATGCACATTCCATGCTTTACTAGTAAATGTAGTTTCCTTAGTGTAAAGCACAGAGGGCATTAGGATGAAAATCTTACACCAGGTGTTCTTTGCTTTTTCATGTGTATATTTACTTATGCCTTGTGATATTCCACAAAAGATTTTGGACAAGTTGTAGGGATTTCACTAAATAACACAGAAGAAAGAAATTAGAAATCAAGACCATAAAAATTATAGATCAAAACCAACGGGAAAACAGAGTACAATTATAGAGTTATAAGTTTCTACATATCATTCTAAATATAACACCCTCATTTTCTTAGGGATGTGTAATTGTGTATATCAGCGCTACTATAAAGCTGCAATACGCAAAACAGTGTGATATTAGCACAATGCTGGACAGAATTACCAGCTGGGCTAGGAAATCAGAGAGTATGTCCTGTATATAGTTATAATAAAGGTTGCACCTCAAACCAGTAGAGAAAGGTGGATTATTCGGTACTCTTATTGTTGAGGAGGAGGGGAGTAACTTTAGCTTCTGCCTCACACCACACACCAAAATAAATTCTAAATGATTTGATAGTGAATTATAAAACCGTAAAATACACACACAGCGATAATTCAAGAGAAAATAAATACAAATGGCTAGATACAAACATAGTTACTTCATCTCATAGTGAAGAATAACTCTTTAAAGGATTAAAGGAAGGGAAGCAAAAAAAAATCACAAAGAAAATATTGTTTGACTATATGAAATTGTTTAGCTTCAGTACATAAAAAAAAAAAAACCTTAAAAAATAACAAGCAAAATGAATGGCAGTAGGTAAACTGGAGAAACAATGTTAACAACATATGAGAGAATCCTATGCATCATTAAGAAAAAAAGAAAAACCTCCAGTAAAAATGTTCAAATAGAGATTAAGAATAATTAACAAAAAGATAAGTATAAAAGGCTACTTATCTTATACCACAATCAACTTCATATCTTGGATTTAAATGTTAAATCTATTAAAATATCAATTAACTTTACAAGAATTTTTCTATAATCTCGAAGTGGGAAGGTCTAAGTCTGACAAAATACTGAGAGGTACTAAAGGGAAAGTTTGTCAGATTTTATCAAGTAAAACTGAAAACATTCTTTTTAACAAAAAATTAAAAATTTAGGTAAGCAATAACTGGAAAAAGTTTTTGCTACATGATGATCAAAGGTTAATATCTTTATTATCAGTAGAAAGCTTTATAAATCAATAAGAAAAAGACAAACCTCCCAACAGAAAAATGTGTAAAAGGTTCACAGTGATAATTCAAGAAAATATAAACACTCGTGGTCAATAAGCACTTGAAAAAGTCTTTAATCACACTTGTAATAAAAGAAATTCAGTCTCTAAAAATGCTATTTTTAGCTGTCAAATCAGTAATGCTTTTTTTAAAATGAGTTGATCTGGTGTTGGTAAAAACATGGAGAAACTCTTTCTGGGAGTATACATCAGTTTAAAATATTTTTTTCTGAAGGGCAGTTTGAATTGGGCAGTGTCTGTCAAAAATCTTAAGTGAATGCTCATATCCTCTGACCCAGATTATGGGTACTGGAAATGTATCCTATGGAAGCAGAAGGATTTGTTCAGCACAGCTGTTGTGAACATGGGTTGTGCTGTTGGGCACATCGTATGTTTGCTGTTGAGCACATTCTATGTTTGCGGGGCCCCCTGCATATAAGGTGGCCCTCCCACTACAGAACATGAGAATGCCAGGTACTTGCTTCCCAGTCTTCTTTGCATCTAGGATATAAGCTTGTGACCTGGGTTTCACGACCCAGCATCCCCATTCCAGACTTCTGCTGTGTGGCTAATGAAATAAGAAGCAAGGACCTCCCCGACTATTCTTTTGACAGTTGGAGGCACCTGCGTCTCGTGTCCAGCGTCATAGTGTGAGTCAAGCTTTGGCATATAGTGCCCAGGTTTTTTCCAACGGATCAGTTTGGTGGTATGTGATTTGGGTGTTGGTCCTGGCAGTGTAGCTTTTATGCCTGTGTTTTCTAAATCCTATGATGTACTCAGTAGCCTATCAGTCAGTTTCCTTTCTGTTCAAATCAACCAGAGCTTTCTTCCTGTGGCTTGTGCCTAAGGACTCTGAATGTTAAACGTGCATTATTTATAACATTGAAAATTGGGCACAACAATAGTAAGGGATTGGTTGAAATAAAATTTTATATCCATTGGGTGCCACTGTTCCACCTTTTAAAATCAAACAGTATTTCTCAGTTTAAGTATTTTAATCAGAAAAGGAATTTAAAATAAGAAATTAGATGTTTACGAAATTGTTGGAAAAGGCTGTAGACATTTTAATTGATGCCAAAACAATACCAAAAACATCCACTGGGAGCGCTGCTCCCTCTGAAGCCAAAGACAAGTTAGGAAGGAAAATAAGCTAATGCCACGCACAACTGTCTCTCACACCCAGGAGACCACAGAACGGGTACCTGCAGCTGCAGAGCAGAGGCTGGGTAATCAAACTAAGTAGCACAGATTTTCCCACTGGTCCTTGACATGCAGAATCTGGAAAACAGAACCTGAACGCTGCTGCAGCAAAGCCTCACATTTCCAAACCCTGCTTGTTGACAGTAACAGCCAAGAGCCACAGGAAGATGGCCTTGACTAACTTCAGTCTCTGAATCTTTTCTGTTACCATTTGTGTCGGGGAAAAGCTCGTGCGTGTGCATAGACTGTGTCTGGAAGGATATGTGAACTAGTAACCTTGGTGATTTCTGAAGTGGGGAGTTGAGTGGCTGGGGGACAGAGGAGGAGATACTTTTCGCTGTATGGCCTTTTTTGTGTATGTTGTACTATGGTCATCACTCTTATTCGGAAGTTACCAAGTTAAGTTTTAATTGTAGTAAAGCTCAGTAGTTTTTACTGTGCTCCAAGGGAGCACCCCCAAGCCTCTGAGGAACCCCTCAAGGCTCTTCAAGAGGAGGGAGCAAAGTAAGGGCCCTTCTGCTTCAATCACAGCAACTCTTGATTTTATTTGTTCTTTGGTTTAAGTTCCTGAATAACATTTTGTTAGCTTTTACGCTTCCGAGTAAGAAAGCATTCTGCTGCTTTTTTAAAAAATTGAAGACCAGTATTATAGAAGAATATTAAATGTCATGGAGAAATCATTATACATCTGTTAACTAAGTGAATATTTACAAGAAGAGAAAAAAAGATGAAGTAAATACCAGATCATCTCTTGATAGCTTTTTTTTTTTTACTATTTATTTGTGCTTCTCTTTCCCAAATTTATTACAATTGTTTTTAAAAATTATTTTTGTAATTAGAAGTACATGTTATTTTTTTAAATTAAAAGGAAAAGCACTCTTGCAAAATCTAAACATGTTATCTAATAAATGAAAAAGTACTGATTTGCATTTGTGGAGGATTTGCTAGGTAGAGCCTTGAGCCAATGTGTCATAAATGAGTTATATGTAAGCAAAGTGTTTCTGTACAGTCCTCAGGGATTACATGAGGCCAGAGCCAGCCTCCTCCTGGCTCCCTTCAACTTAGAGTCCTTTCATCGTTCATGCTAGTATACCATGAAAAAAACTTGGAAAGCACTGTGCTTTATTATCCTGGAAATAATAGCTTCAATAACCTGCTTAAATATGATTCAATTTTTTAACATTTCATTTGCGCCTTATTCATAGAAAGAATAAGGTTAGTAACCCTAGTAAAGGCTGTTATCTATTAATTATTTAACCATGTGCCAGGCACTGTCCTAAGTACTTTCCATCTGTTACTTCATTTAATTCTTATAACAACCATTGGAAAATTAGGTATTATTATCTCAGTTTTACAGGTGAGAAAATGGGTGCTAAGATACTAAATTAGTAACTTGCTAAAATCTCCAGTGGCAGAACTGGGTTTCTAACCTAGGTGTATCTTATTCCAGTGTCTCCACCCTTAACCAGTGTACTCTGTTAAGCTCAGTTTTCAGAAACCTATCAATTATGTGAAGCAGGGTACAACTCTGTTAGACAAACAGATGATTTCAAGTACAGCAGGGGCCATCTTCTCCTTCTCTTTCCCCCTGGAGCACGAGCTCTCTGAGGACAAAGAGCTTATCTGTCTTGTCCACCTAGCACAAGGCCTGGAAAATCATAGGCACTTAGATGTTTGTTGAATGAATGAATGCTCACAAGGTAGTTCTTAGAGCTGTGCTTCTCAGCTCTGGCTACACATCAGAATTACTTCTACAGCTTTTGAAACATGCAGATGTCTAGAGCCCTCCCATTTCCCAGCCAGCGTCTCCAGGGGAGGAACTCAGGCAAGAACATACCTTTAAAGATCTACAGGTGAGTCCAGTGCTTAGTCAAACTCTAGAGCCCCTGTTCCAGAGCAGTGGTCCCCTGACTTGAAGATGCATCAGAATTACCTGCAGAATTAGTTAAAACACAAATTGCTGGACTCCAACCTCAGATTTCTATTTAGTAGGTCTGGGGTGGAGCCTGAGAATTTGCATTTCTAAAGAAGTTTCCGGGTGATATTGATGCTGCTGGTCCATGGATCACACTTTAAGAACTGTTGTTGTAGAGGACTGGTTGTAAGGGACTAAATCAAAACATCTGTACATCGGACTTAAGCAGGAGATTTAGTCAGACAGGCCAGAAGCAACAGATCACTCAGGCAATGCAGGTTTTAACCACAGTCTTCAAAGCACCCAGAAGGATGCCCATTGAGTTTGTTGCTCCAAAAGTTCCTTTGAACAATGGAATATAATTTTTGTAATCCCTAAGAAAAACCTTTCTTTGATTGATTTGACCTTAGACTGTTTTACTCTCTGGGTCCTCCCCTCCTGCGGCAGTGTGGGTTCATGTCCAGACAGTCTCCAGGCAAGTGTGGTTCTCACTGCCCAGAACTCTGCAGTCCTCATCTCACAGGGCGAGTCTCAAGGTCCTCCTCCTGTGTGCTCCTGTCTTGCATCAATTGCCCTTGTTGACCAGGAGATCTGACAACAGGAGCCTTGGCAGACCCTTTTTTTCTGGTTATTATTCAAAGAATTCTAGATCCCAAAGTTCCTGGGTAACATCTAATCTTAGATTATTAAGACATTATCAGGTAGGCTGGTAAATACGTCTCCATTGTCTGCTGCTACAAGTAAGAAATTATTTATAAGAGGCAAGAATTAGGTACTAATGAACACTAGGCTATGGCTAAAAATTATAGTATAAGCTTTTGTATCTAGCTGATGGGTCTTGCCCCTGGTAATATTTGGCTTGGTTTTTTGGACTTCTGTCCCATGCCTGTTGCTTTTCTTCTATTCCTTTTATGTATTTTACGTTGTTTAGGGAAGAGCTGCACAGGTTTTATAAATGATGTTTTTCTCCTATTAGGTCTGTCTGCAATGCAATCAATGTTTACAACCTCACCTGCAATAACTGTTCAGAAAACTGCACTGATGTTCTGTTTAGTAACAAGATTACCTTCTTAATGGACCTCCTGATACACCAGTTGACGGTATGTAATATTACTGCTTTGAGTTAGAAGCAGTTAAGGTTTGAAAAATATCCCCTGTGGAGAAAACGAAAAGAATTCAGCTTATTTACTCTCCAGATTGGAGCAGAAGTGAAGATGATCAGGAGACTAAAATAGTGACTGCCAGAAAAACCTCTTAATTTGAACATCTTAGATTAGATTCTCATAATTTCCAGTATTTGATGGGTAGTATACTTGTAGTACTTGCTGAGATCACAGACTTACATGGTTAGACTGGGGCTTTGGAATGAGTTGGACTCAGAGCCAAACCTGTGAGGCTGTAGAAGGGAAGAAAGCTGGGAGAGTCTCAAACCTCTCTTGCCAGCTGAGTTAAAAGGGTCAGTTTTAAAAGGACTTTTTGATGGCCATTAATATATTTTTTCTGAAGTAAGAAACTCCTCTGTCAGAAAGGGGCAAACCTGTTACACTTTTGACATGGAAACAAGCAGCCAGTTGTAGCCTTAAATTTTACTTCAGTTCACAGATGTTGAAAGAGGTAATAAGCTCAGTGTAATATCCGAAGGTTTCAGTCTGTCAACTGCAGTCTCCAGAACACAGCTCTGGGGCCAGAAGTTTCCTGGTGAGGTTTCCGAGCCCCTGAGGTATTGGCACAAAATCACTCTCAAGCTGCAGGAGATTTATTTTTCAGAGCCAATTTACTTTTGCTCAGCACATAGTTCTAATAGCTCCTCCTACACTGTGTGCCTTTTGCTCTCTCTCCTCCATCTGATTAATTTCTATGCATTCTCAAGACCCTTACTGAGACATAGTGGCACCTTCTACGTGAAACCTTCCCCAAGCTGACTTTTTCCCCAAGTCCATGTTAGGTACTCTTCTCATTTGCTCCTGGGCGTTACACCATTCACAGAATTGACCACATCGAATTGTTATTAACTATTTACTTGTCCATTTCCCCAGCTAGCCATGAAATCAAGACAGACAGGAGGTAATTTATCACTTTCTCCAAGATCCTGACACAGTAGCTTCAGTCCATAGTTGATGAATATACAAGTAAATAAATGAAACCCCAAAGGTCTCAAGCTGGAAACCAGAAAGGAAATGATGAGGCCCGTATAGGCAGGCACACTGACAATGAAAGGGGACAGCAGTGAGAGAGAACAGAAACACAGACCTAGAACTGTTACACGGTGCAGCAGTGGCTGTTTATCCTGATGACACTGAGTCATCACTTGAGGGCTAAATTACATATGGTTTTATCTATAAAGGAAGGCATTGAAATATGAATAAGACATTTTAGCAAAACAGTTCTATCAGAAGTAGTTGAAAGGCAGAGACAAGGAAAAAAGACTTAGCATTTGTTGTATGGCCTTATATTGCAGGCATTTTAGTATATATTGCCTCATTTAATTTCTAAAACATCAAGTCAGTATTTATTATCCCTTTTTACAGATAAGGAAACTTGAGTCCCAGAGAGCTTGGCTTGCCCACGCCCAAATAGGTAGTAAGTCACAAAGCCAAGAGTCAAACCTAAGTCTGTCAAACCCAAATTGAGGGACATTCTACGCAAAAACTGACCGATACTTTTCAAAAGTGTCAATGTCCTGAAAGTCAAGGAAAGGTTAAAGAACTGTCACAGATCGTAGGAAACTAAGGAGATTTGACAATTAAATGTAATGTGGGATCCTAGACCAGAAAAAGGGCATTCACAGGAAAACTTGAAAATTCAAATAAAGTCTATAGAATAGGTAATTGGATTGGCTTAATGTCAGTTTCCTGCTTTTAGTCATTATACTATGGTTTTGTAGGATGTTAACAGTAAGAGATACTGGGTGAAGGGACTCCACTATTTTTGCAGTATTTCTTGTTTTTATTCCTTTACATTTCAAAGCCATTCTCTTTTTTTTTACTTGGTCTGTTCAAAGTATGTAATTTCTCTTCTTCCATAACCAATTTAAAATTATTTCAAATGAGAAGTGAAAAATAAAAAAAACAAAACCCCATCCTCTCCCACTGTTCCAAGCTGCAGCATCTGGAAGAATTTAGTCTGTGAAACTTAGTCTGTATTGATAATGGAAGAAGAGGCTTTCATGTGTTTTGAACAGAACAATCAACAAAAGAGAATGGTGTTTGAAATGTGAAAGAATGAGCAAGAAGATTCACACACAGGATCGTCCATCCTAGCTCTGCATTCTTTTCTGTTAAAACCTACTCTTATTGAGAGATAGCATATGAGGTAGTTTGTTTATTCTCTGACTTAATAATTGTAAGTGCCTACTATGTCCAATTCCAGAAGAGCACAGGATGTGATCCCCACCATCCAGGAAACCCCTGTGTAGGTGTGGGAGCAGATGCATAGCTTGCATATAATAAATGGCATGACGGCAACCCGTGCAGAATATGGTGGGATCACAGAGGAAGGAGGTCGGTGTCTCTGCCTGGGACATCACAGAGGAGGGACTTCTGAGCTAGACCTTAGCTCCTCATAATATCCATCGTTTAATTTATCAAGTACCTACCATGTGCCAAGAGCTTATAAGTAGCTTGATCTCCCTCTATTTTGAAAGCCCCAGTTTCCTCTGAATAATAATCCCTTGCTTGTGACTTCAAGGTTTCTTGACACTTAAAAGGCTTTTAATCTCCCAACCAATGGATTTCACCATATTCTATGTTTACTTGTGAAGTTTTGAACTGGGATCCTGGGACATTTGTTTGTCAGACACATTTTATCCCTCCTTTCCTTGTACGTGGCATTCCTGGTTCTTACACTTCCTCTTAGGCTTTTTATTCTCTAGCTGTCAGTTTAATATTGCTGTGACTGGGTTTGCAGCAGGCGGGAAAGGAGGGTGTGTTTCCTAATTTGGGAAAGTGGAGGGTGGTAGTGGCTGGTGGTGGTGATTTTTACATTTCTGGAAATCACTTGAGTGCATTTACATTTTTCTTGCTGACTGGTTTTGATATACATGTAACTGAAATATGGATCACTAACTTGTTAGTATCCTTTATGTAAAAATAGAAAATAGTCATCACATTTTCCAGAAGAATTAGAAAGAAGCTAATTAATTGAGATCCGGTGGAATTTATAAGACACTTGATTATAAGGCACTTCAGCCCTTCTGGTTCTTCAGCAAACTGAGGTGATTTAGAAGGCTCCCCCCCGCCCCCAATCTAGCTGCTTGGAGTTTGTAAAGGCACTCTTGTGTTTCATTTCAATTATGTACAAAGCATTGTACAGATGCCAGAGTTACAGAGGTGAATTGGACACATTTCATCCACTCTAGAAGCCCATAGTTGAGGAAGGAAAAACTTGCATACATTAATATTAAAGAAAAGCTATGAGAAGTTCTGTAACATAATCAGAACTACAGAGTAGCTAGCCCACGCAACCCAGAAGAGTATCTGCACCTAACAGGTGCCTGTTAGATATTTGATGAGTGAGTTTTAGTTTGGAGCATTGGAGAGGCTTTTGGGAAGAAACTGGATTTGACTGTGCCTTGAGAAAGGGTGGAAATTCTACAGTTCTAGGTTATGATTTTTACAAAAGATAAACTAGCACATGGGGCTCTGTAAAGTAGGTGCTTCTTGCTGTGTAGATTCACAGTAGGATTTTTAAGATAAGCTTTGGGAGAATTTATTTGGTGCCCTGTAAAAACAGTATAGTTAGACAGGCATGGTCTAGGATGAAGGCTAACAGAGATGTATTACCTTCCAAGAAGCATGAAAGCTTTAAAGTATGTTAAAGCAGATTTCTTCTTTCATTCAGTAATTGTTAAGCAACTTCTCTGTGCCTAAATTGTTTCAGTACACAGAACAGTAGGCCTCTACCTTCACAGTGTCTCCCTGAGGAGACCAGACATGCACATTGGAAGGCAGTGAAAAAAGCAAGATGGTAAAATAGGAAGTCCTAGTTCTTGTTCCCCACAGAGACACTTAACAATATGCAGACCCAGATACCATTATGAAAACTCCAGGAAACAGTTAAGATATTGCAGTACCCTGGGTGATGTCAGAGCCAAGAACAGCCACACTGCTGTGGGTGAGAAGAGCTGTTTCACTTTACTCATGATCACCCCTCTCTCACGTTGGCACCACTCAACACTGGAAGATGATACCCTAGCTTATGCGTTCTCCCCTTCAGGAGGGAGAGGAGTAGGTTGTGAGTCCAGCATTCTGGCTTTTTGGAGAGCTGCCTGAGGGACTTGTATCTGTCTCACTTGACTCGGGGCACAGACAGGGAGCTGGCATCCTTTGGATGCCTGGCAGCCCCTGAGAACAAGAGAGAGCAATGCAGTTTGCTGCTATAGAACTAGAGAACATGCAGTGCTGCAGACAGACACGAGAGGGAGCAAGAGATCATGAACTCCTGAAAAAGAAACCAACAAGCCTCTCTAACTGAGAAATTGCCACACAAGCCCAGAGAAGTCACATCCCCACAAAAAAGTTTCAGAGGACCCCTAATTTCCTAGCCAAGGTGATCGGTGTTTTTCCCTTTACAAAGCCAGTATGAACAGACTAGAAGTGGTACCTGTTTTTTCATATATGCAGATCTCAACACAAAGTTATGAGACACACAAAGAAAAAGGGAAACATGGCCCATACAAAGGAACAAGATAAATCTCCAGAAACTAATCCTAAAGAAACAGGTATATGAATTACCTGACAAAGAATTCAAAGTAATCATCATAAAGACGTTTTCTGGGCTCAAGAAAGTGACACATGAACAAAATGAAAATAACAAGGAGAAAATATTAAAAAAAAAAAATCCAAACAGATGTTTTGGAGATAAAGAATGCAACAATTGAACTGAAAAAAATTAGCTAGAGGAATTCAAGATCAAACTAGATCAAACAGAAGAAAGAATCATTGAACTCAAAGACAGGTCATTTGAAATTATCCATTCAGCAACAAAAAGAAAAAGGAGTGAAAAAGAATGAAGAAAGCCTAAGGAACTTACGCAGTTTCATAGAGCAGGCGAATGTATGCGTTACAGTAGTTCCCAAAAGGGGAGGGAGGGGGAGAATGAGGCAGAAAGGTTATTTTAAAGAATAGTGGCCTAAAATTTCCCAATCTGGAGGAGGAAAGGGAATCCAAATTCAAGAAGTCTAATAGATACCAACTTTGATGAACCCAAAGAAACCCACACAGAGACACATTATAACCAACTTGTCACAGTGAAAGAGAATTTTGAAAGCATCAAAGGAAAGTGACTTGTCACATATAAAGGAACTCCTATAAAACAATAAATGGATTTCTCACCAGAAACCCTGCAGGTCAGAGGGGAGTAGGATGTTATAATCAAAATGCTAAAAGAAAAAAAATGCCAACCAAGAACACTATAACCAGCAAAACTATCCTTCAGAAATGAAGAAGTAAAAACTTTCCCAGATAAACAAAAGCTAAGGGAATTCATCACCACTAGACCTGCCTTACAAGAAATTCTAAAGGGAGTCCTTCAAGTAGGAACAAAAACACACTAAATAGCAACATGAAAGCATATGAAAGTATAAAGCTCACTGGTAAAAGTAAATACATAGACAAATACAGAATGCTATAATACTGTAATGGGAGGTTGTAAATCGCTGTTAATTCTGGTATAGAAATTAAAAGACAAAATTATAGAAATAACCATAACTATTAAAATATATTAATTAATACATGATATAAAACACATATTTTGTGACATCAATAACATAAAATATTAGAAGGGATGTAAGAGTGCAGCATATTTATATGTGATTGATGTTAAGTTGTTATCAGCTTAAAATAAATTATTATAACTGTAAGATGTTTTATGTAAACTCAAGGGCAACCACAAAGAAAATACCTATAGAAGATACTCAAAAGACAATGAGAAAGGATTCAAAGCATTTTACTACCAAAGAAAAAAAATCAACAACACAAAGATAGCAGGAGAAGAATGAAGAACAAAATAAGTGCAAGACAGAAAACATGGCAGTAGTGAGTTCCTCTCTAGCAATAGTTACTTTAAATGTAAGTAGATTAAACTCTCTAATAAAAAGACATACAGTAGCTGAGTGGATCAAAAAACAAGATCCAACTACCTTTTGGCAGCAACAGACTCACTTTAAATTTAAGGATACGCATAAGCTGAAAGTGAACTGAAAAAGATATTCCATGCAAATGATAACCGCAAAAAGAGCAGAGGTGGCCATTCCTGTATCAAACAAAATAAAATCAAAAACTCTCAGAAGAGATAAAGAAGGATACTATGTATAGTAAAACATCAGTTTTTTGGAAGACATAGCAAATTGAAAATACCTAATACACCCATCAGAACACCCAAATATAAGAAGCAACTTTGAAAGAACTGAAGGAACAAGACAGAAACACAGTAGAAGTACAAGATTTCAGTACCTCCCTTTCAATAATGGAGAAATATCCAGAAAGAAAATCATTAGGAAAAAAAGATTGGAACAGCATTATAGACCAGGTAGACCTAATACACACATACAAAATATTCCACCCACCAGCAACAGAATCATGTTTTTCCCAAGCACACGTGGAACTCTCTCCAGGACAGATCACATGTTAGGTCACAAAACAAGTCAACAAATTAAGATGACTGCTATCATAAGAAGTATATTTTCTGACCACAGTGGAATGCAAGCACATATTAATGGCAGAGGGAAACTGAAAAATTCACAAATATGTGGAAATTAAACAAATTCATGAAAAATCAATGGGTCAAAGAAGAAATTTAAAAAGAAATTAGATAATGTCTTTCATGCAATTGAAAATAAACCAAAACTTATGGGATGCTGCAAAAGCAGTGCTAAGAGGGAAGTTCATAGCAATAAATGCCTGTATTAAAAAGGAAGAAAGATCTCAAACAAACAACTTAACTTTACACCTCATGGAACTCAAAAAAGAAAAACTAGGCCCAGAGTTACCCAGGGGAGGAAAAATTTAAGATTAGAACAAACTGGCATAAAAACCAGCATATAGACCAATGGAGCAGAATAGAGAGTTCAGAAATAAACCCACAAATATATAGTCAGTTAATATTTGACAGATGAATCAAGAATACACACAAGAAAGATAGTCTCTTCAATAAATGCTGTTCAGAAATGGTGGATATCCACCTGCAAAAGAATGATACTGGACCCTTATCTTACATCATGCACAAAAATTAACTCAAAATGGATTAAAGACTTAAATGAAAGACCTGAAACCGTAAAACTCCTAGAGGAAAACATAAGGAAAAAGCTCATTGACATTGGTTCTGGCATTGTTTTTTGTTTGTTTGTTTTTTGTTATGATGCCAAAAGTATAAGCAACAAAAGCAAAAATAAACAAGTGGCACTACATCAAATTAAAAGGCTCTGTAGAGCAAAGGAAACAGTCAACAAAATGAAAAGGGAAACTTCAGATTGGGAGAAAATATTTGAAAATTATATACCTAATGAAAGGGTTAATATCCAAAATATATGAGGAATTCCTACAACTCAGTAGCCAAAAAACAAATAACCTGGTTTTAAAATGAGCAAAAGACTTGAATAGACACTTCTTCTAAGAAGATATACAAATGGCCAAAGGTTATATGAAAAGATGCTCAACATTACTAGTCATCAGGGATATGCAAGTCCCTGATAAATTTGGGTGGCCATTATTTTTTAAAAAATAAAAAACACAGACAGTAAGAAGTATTGAGAAGAATGTGGAGAAATTGGTACCCTTGTGCACTTCTGATGGAAATTAAAAGTGGTGCAGCTGCTTAGGAAAACCGTATGGCAGTTCCTCAATGAGTTAAAAACAGAATTGCTCTATGGGATTGTTCTTGGTATTTATTCAAAAGGAATTTAAATCAGAATCTCAAACAGATATTTGCCCTCTCATGTTCACTCTAGCATTATTCAGCATAGCCAAGAGGTGGAGATAACCTAAATGTCCATTGACATTTGAATGAATAAAGAAAATGTATATACAGCTTATTCAGCTATAAAGTGGAATCTTATTCAGCTATAAAAAAGAAGGAAGCCCTGCCATATGCGACAACATGGATGAACCTTGTGAAGTAAGCCAGTCACAGAAGGACAGATACTACCTGATTTCACTTATGTGAGGTATCTGAAGTAGCAACTCATAAAACAGAGAGGAGAATGCTGGTTTCCAGAAGCCGGGATGAGGCGAAATGGGAAGTTGCTGTTCAGTGAATATGGGGTTTCAGTCATGTAAGATGAAGTTCTAGAGATCTGTTTTACAGCAATGTGCATACAGTTAATTAGGCTCTAATGTATATTTAAAGTTATTAGATGGTAAATTTATGTTACATGCTTTTTACCATTAAAAAAAAGACCAGTAAAAGTACTACTGAATGCTGTGAAAATAGATCGATAGACTTTTAATGTTGGACAAATTCTAAATATGAACAAATTTGAGATGTAGCGAAAAGATCATACAACTACCTAGTGATGGAACCACGACCTGGACCCTAGTCTCCTGAGTCCTTGTCCAGGACACCCCTTCCTATAACCTAAATTGATGTGTCCTCTTTATTGAGTTGACAAGTGAGATAAAGCAGCATTTTTGTGACTTTAATTTTCTACATGTTTAATATTGTCACCTGGGTAAGATACACTGAAGAAGCATTTAATTAAAAGATTTATAATTCCTTGATGTTTCATTGCATTTTAAAAAGCATTAAATATTTCACTAGCATTCTATTTTTAATTCATAGTGACCTGTTCTTCATGGAATATTTAAAGAATACTCTTATAAGTTGTGTGTATATATTTTCTGGAGCCAAGGAAATTGTTAATTGAAAAGTGATGTACAAACCTTAAATAATTGATATGATACAGTCGGATCAAAGAGGCTGTTGGTGAGCACTTCAGAAGGTGACAAGAGAGCCCTGTATACCAACAGAGAAAATATAAGCTCAGCCTTACAGCAAGAGGATTGTTTTTCACTGCGTTGTGTGCAGAGCCACACACGTGCCTATTTCATCTTCATTATAGCAGCAAAGGCCTGGAACTGGCATTCACCACATTGCTTTCTTGGTGCGAAGGAGCCAGAACGTGGAATTTGTAGTTACTTATGTGGGAGCAGAAATCCTTCAGCTCTTCAAAGGTAATATGGCTCTCCAGATGCCAGTCCTGTCTTGTTTCTCCTGTCCTCCCTATGTGGCACTTGCTTAATTAGCATGTCAAGGACCCCCTGCCCTTTTATTTATCAAAAATGTGAGCTCTGTTTGTGTTGAATGGGCTATACGTCTTATTGACACAGAGAATACGAGAACCAGAGAGGAGGCCATCATAGTATCTGGTCTAGTCTAGTCCTCTTCTGTACAAATGAGGACAGTGGAACTCAAAAAAGGAGAGGGATGGGAGATGTGTGGAGGGGCACTTGCCAAAAGTCTCACAGCCTTTTTACCAATAGAATTGGGATTCAAACTCAGGTCTCCTAAATCCCAAACTAACTTTCTTCCCACTACGTTACATGACACACTGCTAATTTAAGTTTGGCAAGAACAGGTGAAGGGTGTGGTGGCTGATGTAGAACTTTACCCTGAAAGCTCCAGTCAGAATTGATCTAGTGTGGCCAGTAGGCACGTGAAAAGATGTTCAGCACTGCTAATCATCAGGGAGATGCAAACCAAACCCACAGGGAGACGGCACCTCGTGCCTGTCAGAGTGCCTATTATCAAAAAGTCTTCAAATAACAAGTTTGGCAAGGCTCTGGAGAAAAGGAAATCCTTGCGCACTGTTGGTGGGAATGTAGATTGATGCAGCCACTGTGGAAAACAGTATAGAAGTTTCTCAAAAAACACTAAAAATAGAACTATCGTATGACCCAGCAATTCCTCTCCTGGGTGTGTGTGTGTGTATGTATATATATATATATATATAAAAACACTAATTTGAAAAGTACCCCAGTGTTCATAGCAGCATTATTTACAGTGACCAAGACGTGGAAAACATTCTAAGTGTCCATCAACAGATGAATGGGTAAAGAACACACACACACACAGACACACACATGAATACTACTCAGCCATAAAAAGTAACAACATTTTGCCATTTGCAGCAACATGGGTGGACTTGGCATTATGTTAAGTGAACTAAGTCAGAAAGAAAGATAAAAACTGTATGATATCACTTATATGTGGAATCTAAAAAAAATACAACAAACTAGTGAATATAACAAAAAAAGAAGCAGACTCACAGGTATAGAGAGCAAGCTAGTGGTTACCAGTTGGGGTGAGAGGGGCAAGAAAGTGTGGGGGAATGAGAGGTACAAACTTGGATATAAGACAGGCCCAAGGATGTATTGTACAACACGGGGAATGTTGCCAACATTTTATAATAATTGTAAATGGAAAGTAATCTTTAACATTGTATAAAAATAAAAAATTTTTTGAAAACACAAAATTGATGTAGTAAAAGAATGTGGGTCAGACTGTAACTTTAACTGCCCATCTCCTGCAGTCATATGAAAAAGTACCATCATCATTATTGCATCACCTAAGATCATTAGTTGACTGCTTGAGGGGGAAATTGATGCATCTAGCATCATAGTGGAGACAGCTATTCAGTGTACATTTTGTACCAATTTGAACATACTGTGTTGTTGTTTAACATAGAGATTCAGGAAAATAGGTGATCCCAGTACTCAGAGGGAACCTGTAGTATCCTAGGTGTCCTGTGGTAGACGGTTCTAGCTGCAGGGAGAAAACCATTGCAAGTGAAAAGCACAAAGGCCGTCATCAGTTGCAAGTGAGTAGTTCTGTTCCTTCGCATCTAACAAGTCTGAACACAGGCTTGATAGCTCCTGTTTGAATGGAGGCAGAGAGACTAGGAACAGAAGTCTGAAATACACCGAGCAAGGGTGAGAGTTATACACATACCCATGTGTACACATATGCAGGAAGAGGAGAGAAAATGGAAGAGGCTAAATGGAAGAAGAGAGTGGGACCCAGGAAGAGGAGGAGACAGGGACAGAGCAGGGCTAAGGAAGGGGGTAGAATGGAGAAGAGACCACTGGTGAGTCAGATGTGAAGGATGAATACAGAGAAGCCCTGTTGAGGCCTTTCCCGGCATCCTGTAATAATGCACTCTCTCTGCCTGCCCTCCTGAAGCTTACGCCCCAACATCCTCACGTTTGTGTTTACACATAGCAGGGTATCCAGCAGGCCTCCTGGCTTTTCTAGTAAATGAATGAGAACAGCAGTAACACCAGACATTAAAATGGGCACACACGCAGAGCTAAGTTCCTGGTTCTATGCCCTTTCCACTCCTCTTGGGTTTTTATGAGATGTTGGAAATAGACGGAAAGCATTCTTTATGGTTGCCTCTGCTCTTGCTCAGTTCATTCTCACCTGTGAAAGCAGTCTGTTTAGAGAGGAAAAAGCAGCAATATTAGGTCTCATTAACACCTCTGGCTGCAGCAAATGAGAGTCTTAATGTGGACCACACTTACGTATGTTGTTTTGTTCCTTGAAAGATAACTTGATTTTTCTTGAGTCTTGACAATATAGTTGTACAAATCTCATTTTTTAAAGTGTAGTTTAAGTTTGGCAGTTTCTTATAAACATATACTAGCCCTATGCCCCAGCAGTCTGACTCCTTGCTATTTACCCAAGTGAAATGAAAACACTTCTCTGCAAAAGTGACTTGTACAAGAATGCTCTTAGCAGTCTTATTCATAAATAACTAAAATCCCTAAACAACACACATATCCACCAACAGGTGATACAGTAAACAAATTGTGGTGTATCCATTACAACGGAGTAATATTTAGCAATAAAAAGGAATGGACTACTGATACACTCAATAGCATGGATGAATTATTCAGAACTCATGGAAGCATTATGTAGAGAAAGAAAAGCCAGAGTCCAAAGTCTACCTGCTGTATGATTCCAGTTCTTTAAAATTCTGGGAAATGCAGTCTGGGATACACGAAGCAGATGGGTGGGTGCCTGGAGCCCTGGGGGTGGAGGAGAACACTGACGTCAGAGGAGCACGGGGACCTTAAGGGGTGTGAAAGGGTTTTGTATCTTGTTTATGATGGTTCTTATACAGGTACATACACTTGTCAAAACTTACTGAAGGGTATATACACTTAAAATAGGAGCACTTTACAGCAGAATTTATTTTTAAAACGTGCTTTTGCAGATGTAGCAAAATGATACCAATTGGTGAATCTAGGTAAAGAGTATATAGTTCACTGTGTACTTACTATTCTTTGGCTTTTCTGACAACTTGACATTTTTCAAAACAAAAAATTGGGGGAAATCTTTTGGTTACCTGAAGGAAGGCCTTTGGCTTTTGATATTGTAAGCTGATTAAAAAAAAATTTTTTTTTTTGCCTTAGATTTAGAAGGGAAAAAATACTGTCCAAAAGGCAGCAATGTAAAGACAGTGACTGGAATTTTGAGGGGAGAAACAAGCTAGGGGGCTAAGAGCTGCACCATCTTCACATGCTTTTGTATCCACTCTCTCATTTTTCTCTTGATGTGAATAATACAAAGGAAATGGCTATTGGTTTTCATTCCTCCTATTTTAAGTGCACATAACTTACTCAATTTATTTGTGTGCCTTCTTTAGGTCAGAATATGCTATTCTAGGCATCCCAAGGGGTGCAGAGACAATATGGTATGGAGCCACATGGGTCAGCAAACTCGGACCTACAGGCCAGACCATCACCTGTTTGTAGATAAAGTTTTGCTGGAACACAGCCACACACATTCGTTATATATGGCCTTTTTCTTCCTACAGTGGTAGAGTTGAGTTGTTGTGGCAGAGACTGCACAACTGCAAAGCATGGAATATTTATTATTTGGCCATCCTCCAATCTGGTAAAACAAGACGTCCAAAGCAAAGAGTGCCGTAAGCAAAGTAAAGATCAGACGTTTTGAGAGGTCAGAGGAAGGAGAGAGTCCTTCCTAACAGGAAGGTTAGAGAAGGCTTCATTGAGGAAGTGCTGTTGGAAGCTGGATCTAAGTAGAAACTAGGCAGGTGGAGACAGATTGGTAAGGGGCTGGAGCAGGAGGCATGGAAGGAACACTTTCCACATGCTCTTGAAAATCACCAAGTAGAAAGGAAAGTCTAATTCCCTAACCTTAGAACTACTTGTCAACAAATCATAAAATACCAAGAGCTGTAAAGAACTTAAAAGATTGTCTTAGGCAACCCTTTCAAGTTTCAGTTGAGGGGACAGACTTAAAGAGGTTGAATAACTCCTGCAAGGGCACATATGCAGTCAGTAGGGGAGCCATACTAAAACCCATTGCTTCTGCCTCCACAACTTGTGTTGGGCACATTGAGGCACTTAAACCAACATTTACTGAGTTGAACTGACCTGCTTTCCTGGAGAGCGTCTCTATAGCAAGAAGTCTCAGCTAAGGTGTGGGAAGACAGATCAATGTGTCTAGAAGACTTTTTTCAGATCACACATATTTGCCCTTTGAGATTGACCGCATGCATGAGAAATGTCCGTGGGGTTGCTTCCCGAATGAATGTGGTGAAAGAGGACGACCAAAACCTTTTTTTTTAGTTGTAGATTTCACATACGGTTTGATTGATACTTCACGGCTATTTTTAGAAAAACAAACGACAATTTTGAAAACTGCTTGCTGTTCCCCAGTTACCTTGGGAAAGTCTGGCTTCTGTGTTGGATCAGATTACCGTCCTGAGGCTGGCACTTTCACATTTTTCTCTCTGCCTGTGTATCATTCCTGCATGTGTTTTTGTCCAAGCTGCCCAGAATTAAGCTGTCATTTGTAAACTGCCAGCATCATAGAGCTTTGTTGTATTACTATCATTAGGTGCTCTTCTATTTCCAGTAGAAATGACAGCTCGCTTGGTTCTGGTCGTACTTACCAGCCCTGTCTGTCACAAGCAAGCATCTTACAGAGCTGTCTGCATCCACTCTTCACTTCCACACTACATGTTCACTTTCTACCCAGTGGGTTTGGCTTTTTCTCCCACCATTGCACTCAGAGTGCTTTCACCAACATCACCAGTGACTTGCAAGTTGAAAATCTCCCTTCCTTTGGTATGTGTAAAATCTCCCTCTGGACTTTCCTCCTAGCGGACCATTTTGCAAATGTTGACATTTCCCAAGATTCCCTTTTGAGTTTTTCTCCCCCTCTCCCTCAAGCTGTACCATCTTCACGGGCAGTTTTATGTTTATGACTTCAGCTATTGCCCATACACTGATGATCCCGAATCAGCATCTCCATACCCCGTACCTCAGTCTTAGCATGCCCCAGACTGGGCCTGTCCTCCCCGCCTTACCATCCCAGTAAATAACGCTACGGTCTAAGCCAGAAACATAAGGAATGTTTTAAAACCACCCCTCCCTTTGCTCCTCTTCCTCCTCATTCCCCAAATATGCAATAAATCAGATTATTCTACATTACCCATCATCTCTAATTTGTACCAGTACATTGCCTTCTTCTCTGCCTTTAGTTTTAATCCTGTCCATAACAACCTACCCATTATGACAAGAGTCCTATTTCTAAAATGAATCCTTCATTGGCTTGTCCATCACCTTCAAGATTAAGAGCCAAAATCCTTAATGAAGCATACCAGGCCTGTGTGATCTGACAGTCTCATTTCTTGCTGCTCTGGCTACACCCAGCAACCTGTAACTCCCTGAACGTCCACACGTTTTCATGACTTTTTTCACACTGTGTCCTTTTGTATGCTCTCTACTGCCCCACACCACCACCACCACCGTCAACAAATTCAGTTCTTTCCTTCCTGTGAGACTCAGGTCAGGCGTCACCTCCTCCAGGCAGTATTCCTTGTGCCAGTCCTCTCAGTGCCTTGAGTTTACTTCTAGGGTTATACTTACCACATGGACTTGTAATTACAGTTTCCTTACTTCTGAGCTCTTGGAGCAGGGCTTGTCTTTATCTTCACCCACTGAGCTTATCACAGAGCTCTAGGACATAGTATTTGAAAAATGTTTGTTTAATGTATGAGAGAAAGTGTTATAAGATAATGTGTTTCGTGGATCAATTATACTGTCATTTTGAATATAGTTGCAGTGTGGATGGCACACATTTCCTTTTTCATATGAATGTATCTACTTCGTGATCTACATATAACCACTCCTCTAAACTGAAGGGATTCCTCCAGGTGTTAATCTCCTTTCTATAAAGTAGATAGCATGGCTCAGTGACTTCCATAACACCTCTCTCCTCACAATTCCTACTTAAACCTATCTCAATAGATTAAACCTAAATTCACCTCCCGTCTCTATATGTGCAAAATGCAAAGATACCTATGAGAAGGTAGTCTATATGTGTATTTTCCTAAAAGTCTACCTTTAAAACTTTCAGAGGTGCTTGGCAGCTTTTGCTGAATATGAAACATACCTTTTTGGGTAGCTGTCACAATGGGAAACAATGTTTAAATTATTAGAATTGGATGAAGCCTGAATTTTCATTTACCCAATCATGGTCACTTGTCAAAGAACTCTGAAAAGTGAAATAAAAATTCCCTCACACTTGTTCAGTGTTTTCTAATTTTCAAGCACTTTCACATGTCGTCTTGACTAGTCTTCATTACAGTTTAGTAATTTAAGGCCCAGAGTTAGTAGTGAGACTGCCTGGATTGAAATTTTGACTCTGCCGTAATATAACCTCTCTGCACCCCAGTTTCTTGTCTGAAAATAGGAATAGCAGTACTGCTGTGTGGGAATATCATGTGGGTGGAGTGAGATGAACTGGGCGATGCTGTCAGCACGCTGTCCCTCACTGTTAATGCGCACTTAATGTTAGCTGCCCTTCACCACTCCCGTTACTGCTGCAAGAAAAATCCCTGTGCAGTAACAGTGGGTATTACTCTCTGGAAGATTTTTGTAATAATGAAATAGTTCTGTATTTCAGTTGTGGTGGCAGTTACACGTGTGATAAAAAAGTCATAAGAGCTATACACACACATGCCAGTGTCGATGTCCTGGGTTTGACATCAGACTGCAGTTACATAAAATGTAATTATTGGGGAAACCGAGAAGCATACTTAGAGCCAATTTATACTTTTCTTTGCAGTTTCTATTTAAGCTGTGATTATTTTAAAGTATTTTTTATTTAAAAAACTCATGCAGACTCACCTAACTGGAACTCATTTCTTCTTGCTTCATAATCCAACAGTCTTTCCACATCCGGCCTTGTTGCTCTGTGCTGCCTTAGGAATCATCGTAGGGCCTAATCAGATGTGCATGCACGTGTAGTCTAGCATTCCATATATGATGCACATTTATGTGTACCTTACTCCTTTTACTCTCAGCACTTCTGTCACAGCAGGTGAGATACTCTTTTCTGTTCTGTGTGACTTTTATTTAGGCTGTGTTCATCTCTTGCTACTTACTAGGCTGTATTCCAGAAAATCCTTTAAATGTCACTAGAAATTAAATGACTTGAAAGTACTTGAGTATTATGATCTAGCAATCCAGTTTCTGGGTATGTGGCCAAATAAAATAATTATCTCGAAGAAATATCTACACTCTCATGTTCCTTGCAGCATTATTCATAATAGCTAACATGGAATCAACCTCAGTGTCCATAGACAGATAAGCAGTTAAAGAAAATGTCATAGATAAATACACAGACAGACAGACAGACAGACAGACAGACAGAAAGAATATTCAATATTACATAATGAAATATTATTCAGCCTTTAAAAAGAAGGAAATCCTATCATTTGTATTATAATGGATGAACCTGGAGGATGTTATGCTAAGTGAAATAAACCAGGCATACAAAGACAAATACTTCATAATCCATTTATATGTGGAATCTTAAAAAGTCAAACTCATAGAAGTGGAGAATAGAATGGTAGTTACCAGGGGCTGGGATCTAGGGGAAATGGGAAGATGTTGGTCAAAGGGTACACAGATATAGTTATATGGATAAATAAGTTTAGAGATGTAATATACAGTATGTGGCTATATATACACATTGGATATTAGAAATATGCTAAGAGAGATTCCAGGTTTTCTTATCACCAAAAAAAGCTATGTGAGGAGATGATATATTAACTAACTTGACTGTAGTAATTTCACTCTGTTTATATCAGGTCATGTTGTACACCTTAAACTTATACAGCTTTTATTTAGAAAAACATGTATTTCTGGAATTAACACATTTACAATATAGTCAGTCAGCTGATGTAAGAATCAGTAATTACAATACAATATCAGAGTTAGAGTAGAGTTACATACGTAGCACCCTTGTTGGAATAGGGAAAGGAGAAAATAATATAAATGTTACTCCTTTAAAATTGTTCCAGACAAATTGGCTTTGACCCTAAAATTATCAACAAATCCCTTGGAAGGAAACCATATTGGATATAGTTTTACTCTACTTGCTTTTATTTTTCTGTGACTAAGAGGGAAGTTTTTCAGACTAGAATTATATATCTTAATGATGTGATTCCATTTTCATTTCTGTGTTATCTTAAGTACTCTCTCTGTTTCTATGTAATAAAGTATGTGGATGCAGATAAAAAACAATGGAGATAAAAGAGAAAATGCTTGATTGTTAAAGCTGGATCAAGAGGACTAAATCAAAAAAAGTTACAAGAAAAAAAGACAAATATTATATATATTTTAAAGGTTTAATACATCAAGATATAATAGTTATAAACATTTACAGACATAATGACAGGCCATCAAAATACATGAAGGAAAAACTGACAAAATTGAAGGGAGAAATAGGCAGTTTTACAATAATAGTTGGAGACTTTAGTACCCCAGTTACAATAATGAACAGAACAACCAGATGGGAGGTAAGTGAGGAGAGAAGTGACTTAACACATTCAGCCAACTATCTCTAGCAAATACATACAGAACTCTTTGCCCAGTGACAGCAGAATACACATTCTTCTCAAGTGCACATGGGACATTGGCCAGGATAGACCATGTTAGGCCACCAAAAAACTTTGTAGGTTAAAAAAGACAGATGTTGTATCCTCTCTGAACATATTGGGATGAGGTTAGAAATCAGTAACAAAAGGAAGCCTGGAAATTTGACAAATGTGTGGAAATTAAACAGTACGCTTTTAAACAACCAACGGATGAAAGAAGAAATCACAAGGGAAATTAGAAAATAAAGATGAATGAAATTGAAAAAAAATTCCCAAACTTAAGGGAACCAGCAAAAATGGTGCTGAGGGAGAATTTTACAGCTTTGAATGCTTATATTAAGAAACAAGAAAGATCTCAAATCAGCAACCTACTTTACAACTTAAAGAACTAGAAAAATAAGGACCAACTAAACCCAAAGAAAATAATACAGATTAGAACAGAGAAAAACTAAGTAAAGAATGGAAAAGCAATATAGAAAATAATGAAGCCAAGAGTTGGATTTTCACAAAGATCAAAAAATTCACAAACCTTTAGCTAGATGGACCGAGAAGAAGGGGGAGGGAAAGGAGGAGGAGGACAGGAGGTGTGAGAGGCTGAAATTACTACAATCAGAAATGAAAGTGAGGACATTACTACCAATTCTACAGAAATAAAAAGGATTTTAAGACATTACAGTGAACAGTTGTACACCAATAAATTGGAAAACCTAGATGCAGTGGGCCAATTCCTAGACACAGAACCTACCATGACGAAATCATGGAGAAATGGACAATCTCAATAACCTATAACGAAGGTGATAGAATCAGCAATTTTTAAGAAAAGCCCTGGACCTGATGGCTTCACTGGCAAATTCTACCAAACATTTAAAGAACTAATATATACACTTCTCAACTGTTCCAAAGATATGAAGAAAAGGGAACACTTCCTAACTCATTCTATGAGGCCAGCATTACCCTGATATGAAAGCCAGACAAGATACTATGAAAAAATAAAACTTACTTATAAATACTGATGTAAAAAATCCTCCACAAAATACTACCAGACAAATTCAGCAGTGTATTAAAAGGATTATACATCATGACCAAGTAGGATTTGCTCCTGGACTGCAAGAATGGTTCAACATACAAAAATAAATCAGTGTTATGAACCACGTAACAGAGTGAAGGAAAGAAACGTGTGATAACCTCAACTGTTACAGAATAAGTGTTTGACAAAATGCAACACCATTTCATGATGTGAAAAAACTCTGTAAACTAGAAATAGAAGGAAAGTATCTTCACATAATAAAATCCATGTATCAAAACCCACAGCAGACATCATACTCAGTGGTGAAAGACTGAAAGCTTTCCCCCTAAGATCAGGAACAAGCAAGAATGTCTGCTTTCATGACTTCAGTTCAACACAGTACTGGAAGTTCTAGCCAGAGCAGTTGGGCAAGAAATAGAAATAAAACACATCCAAATTGGAAAGGAAGGAGTAATCTCTGCTTTTATCTGATATGATATGTAGAAAACCCTAAAGATTCCACACAAAAGAAAAAACTGTTAGAACTAATAAATGAATTCAACAAAGTAATAGGATGCAAAGTCAACAGACAAAAATTATTTTCATTTCTATATACAGTGAACAATCTATAAAGGAAATTACAAAAACAATCCAATTTACAATAGCATCAAAAAGAATAAAACAATTAGGAACTGGCTTAACTAAGGAGGTGAAAGACTTGTATAATGAAAACTACAAAACATTGCTGAAAGATGCTAGAGGTAACACATATGAATGGGAACACGTACCATGTTTACAAGTTACAAGACTTAATATTATTAAGACATCAGTATTGCCCAAAGCAGTCTATAGATTCCATGCAGTTCATATCAAAATCCCAATGATGGTTTTTGTGGAAATTTTTAAAAATCCTAAAATTCTTATGGTGTATCAAGAGACCCCAAATAACCAAAACAACACTGAAAGAGAAGAACAAAACTGGAGAACTCATAGTTCCCAATTTCAAAACTTAACTGCAAAGGTATAGTAATCAAATAAGGTAGTACTAGCATAAAGACAGACATATATACTGATGGAATAAAATAGGAAGCCGAAAAATAAACCCTCACATATATGGTCAAGTGGTTTTTGTCAGTGATGCCAAGACCATTCAATGGGGAAGGGACAGTCTTTTCAACAAATGGTACTGGGGAAACGGAATATCCACATGCAAGAGTTGGACCTTTACCTAATACCATATACAAAGATTAAGACAGAATGGATCAAGGGCCTAAATATAAGAGCTAAAACAGTAAAACTCTTAGAAGAAAACTTAGGGCAAAGCTTCATGACATTAGATTCGCAATGATTTCTTATAATGACCCAAAAGGCACAGGTAACAAAAGAAGACAGACAAATTGGACTGAGTGAAAAAATGTTGAGTTTGTGCATCAAAAGACACTGTGAACATAGTAAAGAGGCAGCCTTCAGAGTGGAAGAAGGTATTTACAAATCATATTTCTGATAAGGGATTAATATCCAAAATATATAGGGAACTCCTATAACTCAGCAATGAACCCCAACTAAAATATGGTCAAAGGACTTGAATAGACAGTTCTCCAAAGAACATATGCGAATGGCCAGTAAGCACATGAAAATATACTCAATATCACTAATCTATAGGGAAATACACATCAAAACTACAATGAGATACCACCTCACACTCACTAGGGTGGCCATTGTCAGGAAAATCAGAAAACAAAAGGTTTGGTGAGGATATGGAGACACTGGAACCCTGTTGGTGGAGATGTGAAATTGTGCAGCCGTTGCTGAAACAGTGTTTTCTTTAAAGTGTTTTAAGGAACTTATTCTTGAAAAAAACTAAAAATACAATTACCTTATGATCTAGTAATTGTACTTCTGAGTCTATATACCCAAAAGACTTGAAAGCAGAGTCTTAAAAAAAGGACATTTATACACCCAATTTCATAGTAGCGTTTCTCACTGTGGATAAAATGTGGAAGCAACACAGATGCTCATCAATAAGGCACCTACTATAAAGTTTGCTAAAATTATATTGTTTAGGATATTGGCTGCATAAAATATAGAAACAGAATCTAGAAGTCATAAATATGTTAACAAGGGTAATGATAATTGGGATAAGATGCAATGTCATCTTAATATTGTCTTAATATTGTGTGTGGAACTTTAAAAAGGTAATATTGAAAAACAATTAGCAATCCCTGGGTAATTTCTTTTCATACTTTCAGGCCAAGTAAATCATCACGGTAAATATCTTTCATGAGTTGTATTTTTACGCATAATACAACATGAGCACAGATGTTTTATAAAATAGCAGTGGTGAAAAGACCGTTGTACGTCTGATGACAGTTCAGCCAAGGAGGTGAAATGGTGCCAACAGTGTAGAGACCTATGTCTGCTGCTGGGGCCCTTCCACGTTTTTAGCCTCATTTTTTCCTATACGCTGACACCGACTTGACAGGAGCTTTCTAAACAACCTCCTCTTGGTTCTCAGTGAACTTAATTCGTATTCTGACCATTGTGAACACACAGTACAACTTAAAAATATGCAAACCCAACTTCACAATACTGAAAATTAGTTGGATAGAATTACCACTGATTACCAAGTTAATTTTCTCTCATGGAATCACGTTACAGGATAGATTTATACTACTAATAAAAGCATCTTTCTGTACTGCAAAAAAGAATGTAGGAAGTTTTGGAAACTACTTTGGTGGTGGGAGGTAGTGAGGAAAAAGAGAGTATGAGCTTGTCTTTTAAAAGTGATAATGACTTTTAATTTAATTTTGCTAAAACACTTTGCCTCAGGGCTTGGCCCTAGAAATATTGGGTTTCTCCTTGGAGTAGGTTTAGAGAACAGCACAGTACTTATTCCAGCCCTGATGGTTTCTTTATTCTCAGGAAAGCCTCTTTCTCCTCTGGATCATGATTTTCTCAAATATGTAATGAAAAATTTTGATTCTAAGTTTCTTTCTGGATTAAAACTGTATGAAATATCTGCCAATTTTAAGAAGGCCAAATATTTTTTGAGAGGAAGGGGAAATTTTGTAAAAAGAATTTGTACCTGAAATCAACTCCTAGTTTGCTGCTACTGTAAGCATACAATAATGACCTCACTAGTGTATTCTAAAGCCATGCAGTGAGGGAATTCCTTCTACCCATCGAGGAGAAATTGTGGCTTTAGAGTTCCGCCTCAGGAGTGACAGATTCAGAAGAGCCAGAAGCTGCACAGCTCTGTCTTTCCCAGGCCAGGCCTGGGGCATACCAGCAGGTGGTAGTTACAAGCACAGCTGCATCCTGGGAAGGTGACCTTCCCCTGCCCTCCACAGACCACCCACCCCAGGATGGAATGTGTTCCAGACTCAGGTAAGCCAGGTGTGCAGTAGGCCAGGGCAGTGGGCAGAGGGGGAGGGGAGGATGTTGCTTGCACACCTTTCCTAAAAGACAGGCCACTCAGCTTGCAGTGTGCCCTTGGCCCAGCAGCTGTGCTGGAAGGAAGTTCAAACTCAAATGTTGGTCTGTAAGCATATATCAGACCCCTAGGTGTGCATTTCATCTACCAAGTGTCCCAGAAGAGCAGGCTGCTGACAAGTTGTTTTTCCTCTAGCAAGTAACAGTGATACCCAACTAGACAAAAGACAACAGTGCAGAGTGCTCCTCTGAATAGAATATCCTTTACAGTGTAGATACCTTCTCCTTAAAGTTTCTCTTTATCACATCTCATTTTTTGAAGACTAGAAAGAACCTTTTAGTCTAACTGAAGATAAGCCCTTTTGTAGCTTAATTCAGGCAATTTTGAAATTCTCTCCTAGATGAAACATCAGTTTCCTATTGAAACATTTCTGTAAAGTGATTTTAAAGTAGCAAAAGAAACATCTATATAGAAGGATGAGGAGAATTTCTGTGACCATTTGAATAAAATGATGTCCTAATGAGACAGACAAAAAAAAAGTCTTCACCAAAGTTTACAAGCAAAAGAGAACTCTATTCTCAGCAGCTTAAGGAGCAACACTAAATGAGGAGATCAGAGAGGAAAAAACAAAATTCTAGGGGAAAATATGAAGAGGTGATTGAATTGACTGTGAGGCTTAGACTGTTAGAAAATAGGAAATCGTGGTGAGACAGTAAGACTGTTCAGCACAGTGAGAGCCTTAGACCCAGATCTGAGGTCTCAGAATGCACCACAGTGAGCCTAACAAGAGAGGCTTGGCTCCTGCAGGCCACAAGGGTTCTTCATATAACTGCCAGACTGTTAGAGAAGTTTTTCAGTTTCTGTTTGTTTTATGAGAAACTGCCAAAATGGTGTTTCTAAAATTAAACAGAAAGCTCCAATGAAATAGAAAATCAAAAGTTGTCAGCTGTGGACAGAGAATATGAGAATAGTGTAAAAATATATCTGATTTACTTTGAGCTTATTTTCTTGGGACTGATGAAGAAGTGAATTTGTCCTTGAACCACATTTATAGTTTCTGAATAACTGAATTAGTATGTTTCACCCAGAATTATCTTAACAATCTTTAAATAAAATATCTTTGTGCCCTTTGGTGAAGAATAAAGTTCTTACGGAATCTTTTTCTTTTCTTAATGGAAGAGAGATCAGAAAAGCAATGTTTGGCCCATGACCAATTTTCACCTCCCTCCACTAGAGACAGTTTCTCCAGAGTCCTCAGTGAAGGAGATGGCCAGTGAGAGAAGTCAGTGTGGGATAAGAGAAAGCACATGGGATTTAGAATCTAATAAACTCAGGTTCAAGTTCAAGCTTTCCTGTTAACAAGCTGTGAAACTTGGGCATGTTGCTTGCTATCTCTCAACTTTGATATATTAATCTGTAAAAGTTAAATGTGATGACACAAGGAAAATGCTTAAGTACCTGGCATAGTAGAAAAACCTAATGTTAGTTTTCATCCTTTTTTCTCTGCCCCCATCAAATAAGCATGGCTCATAATTTAGCCTTTTCTTAATGTCTTAAGGTTGTCATTTTGAACATAAATAGTTATGCTAATTTGTAGTAAATAATAATTTCAAGGAAAATGAAAATGAGTCTTACCTTGCAGTGCCTTTGCTCTGTTATGCCTGTTTTCTCTTGTGCTTCCAGATTTAGTGTCACATTTTGCTGCTGCCTGCCTCTAAAATGGTCACTACTTTTATACTGTTCTTTCTGCTCTACTATAAACCAATAAACCACAGCTTGTTATAGTTATTTGTAAAATCAGCATCTACAGAGTCTGAATGACCCTTAGAGTGAGCAGAGCACCACTCTGATCCCTTGACCATGCACATAGTAGATACTCAAATGTTAGATGAGCAGGTGAGTGAATAAGTGGCATTAACTTTGGTATCTCAGAAGTCGTTTTGGTTTCTTCATGGTTCTCAACTATACTTTTAGAAGATGTAATTACTGGATGAAATATTTCTGGATAAGTATAAGATTGCTACATGCACATGTATAGTGTTCTATTTGAAATACTTAATGATGATATCAGTACTAGGTTTTTGAAAAAAGAGGAATATGAAAATTTGTGATGTATGAAAAACCCTCACATACCCAGAAATGTTTCTCATATTCTTACTGTAGTTTGTAGAAAAAGAAAGTTGCATCTGTTAATTTTAAAATGTGGCCAATTGAACACACAAGTTAAACTCTCTCTGTCTGGAGGCCCCTCACTAATATTATAGTAAATAGATAAATAGGTAAAGTCCTGACCCCTCAAAGACAAAGAGAATGGGAGGGAAAGGAAAGCAAATAATTTTTAATCTGGAAAGAAGATGATTAAAAGATAGTTGCCTAGAAGTTAAAACCTAAATTAGCAGGAAGAGAAATACCAGAAGAAAATCTGTGCCATCAAACCCCCGAAGGCTCAAGAGTTAGGGTTCCCAGCTGTCTCAGAAAATGAGAGTACAAGTGGGACTGGAAAGAGGAGAATTGGTTGAAAGTCTAAATAGGAGGCAGTTTAGATTTCCTAGATCCCATCTGCTGTGTATACAGCCAAGTGAATCCCACGCCTCCAAAACCTGGCAGAAGACAAGTGGTTGAACCAAAGTTACTCAGGAGATGGGGACACCAGGTACTGCTATACAGAAATCATGTGAAAACAAAATGATTAAGTGAAAATCTGTTCCTTAAATAGTGAGACACTCAACCCATTCTGTGAACCTCTGAGAAAATGAGCAGGCCATATTATATATTCATGTATTATATATTATATATATTATATAAGGCTTAGAGGATATAGGATTACATTATTGTGAAACTGTCTCAGGAGAATAGACCTATAAATATTGACCGCTGGGATTCCCCAGTGGGAAAGCCAGGTCTCTGTCATCCAGATTGAAGCCCCTCAACACAGAGTTTGTGTCCAGCTTGTGATTGGATCAATAGTGTGAGACACTGTTTAATCCATCAATGCATCAATCTATGTATGAACAGAAGCCCCCAGATTACCACATATTTGAGGAAAGCCTACAACCTGAAATACAAAGAAAGAACTCTAAGGAAACAAAGACCATGCAGGAAACAGAAGAAAACCTTTAAAAAGTATAATTTCACAGAGATGAGAAAATAACTGCATCCATGAAGCAAAAATAAGATTCTATAAAAGCAAAACATACAAGGAACCAAAAAGAACTCCTGAGAACTAAAAATGTAATTGGTGAAGTGAGAAATTCAGCAGAAGGACTGGAAAATAAAGTTAAGGAATTCACCTAAGAAGTAGGACAAAATAAAAAGAGATGAAAAGCAGAAAAATATACGAGAAAATTCGAGACTCAGTGCAGGATCAAAGTCCAACAGAGAAGATAAATGAGAGGAAATTAGCAAAGAAGTAATACAAGACATACTTTCAGAAGTGAAGCACATGACTTTCAGATTGCACAAAAAAGGAAGGAAGAACCTATACAAAGACACAAGAAATCAAGGGTAAGAATTTCCTAAAAGTTTCCAGAGAGGAAAAAACAGGCCATGTATAAAAACATTAGGAATTAGATTGGACTTCTTGAGAACAGTGCTTAAAGTAGAAGACAGTGGAGCAGTCCTTCAAAATGCTAAAGGAAAATTAGTTCCAATCAAGAATTCTATATCCAGCCAAACTGCCAGTCAGGTATGAGGATGGAATGAAGATATTTTCAGACACACAAGGTCTCATGCTCCCCTTCTTCAGAAGTTGGAATATGCCCTGCAACAAAACGGGAGGACTCCATGGGAAGAAGATGAAGACACGGAATCCAAGAAATAAAGGAATCTAACTCAAGAGATGGGTAGAAGGGATTTCTTAGGCTGAAGACAAAGGGCATCTCAAAATGAGAGCTGTGTGGTAGGCCTAGGGAGCAGCCAGTCCAGGTTAGAGCAGAGGGATGGTGGTTTCAGGAAGGATGTCTCCACTGAGGGGAGAAGAAGAATCAACAATCCCTGGGGTGTTTGAACTTGAGAGGAAATTCCACTTGAACCGGAAAGATTGACAATGAGTTAATGATACATAAATAGGAAATTCAACATACGAAGAAAGTTATCTGAGTGAAATCAAAAATGTGTACAAGAAAGTAAATATAATCATCATTTACAAATAGCTCAATTGTGAATAATGACACTTGTATAGCCATAGTGGAAGAAACAATATTACGCTGTCAGTAGTGCTGTGGACCAATGTTCCGGTTCTCCCCCTCTTTCCAGATACATAGTAGGATGATGTTTCTTGGCTCCCTTGTGGTTGAGCCTGGACTATGTGATTGGTTTTGGCCAATTAGTTGTGAGCAAAAGTGGCATGTGTCATTTCCAGGTAACACATTTGATGTTGACGCAAGACCCTCCAGAGATATTTTTTTCCTCTCCGCCACTGTGACCTGCAGTGCTCTGTACTGTTCAATACACTAGCCACTATTTTAGTTAAAATTAAAGGTAAAAATTCAATCCCAAAGCACACTAACTACGTTTGAAATGCTCGATGGCCACATGTGACTAGTACAGACACTGGAAGAGTGTAGATTGAAACGTTTCAATCATCTTAGAAAGTTCTATTGGGCAGTGTTGCTTTAGATGGTGGTTGCTGTGTCACCTGGACCCTGGAGTAAGGACAGCAGGAGCCCCAGCCAGTCTGAGATGGACATGTCATTTGAATGAAAAAACAAAGCTTTACTGTTCGAAGCCACTGCAGTTTTTGAGGAATTTTTCACTGCAGCATAACCTAGCTCATCCTGACTTATATAGAAATCCTGGATTCAGACTCCACTCCTAATGCTACCATCTATATTGCGACAGGCTAGGTGATGCTAGTCACAACTCGAGGAAGCTCTTTGTCGGCTTTATAACTACTGTACAGCCTCAAAGGAACTCTCATTAATTAATTGGAGCACATACCACAGAAAGAGTCTACTATAATTACTTTGGCTAAGGAATGGCTCAGTGGTCAGAGATAACTTAACAGTCAACAATCTTAAAACAAGGCTTTTCTCAAAAAAGTGACTTTCATGGAATGTCTAAATGAACAACAACAAAAAAGAATGGAGGAAGTATTTGCTTCTGTTCATAAAGATCCGCCTTTTGAATCCAGCTGATCATTTATTCCTGTCTTTTGATAGAACTGTCACAGGTAAAGAGTGAGAATGAGGCAAAGGCTGATTGGTAGTAAGTACATTTGTGAAGTGTAAAAATTTACCAAGTGATTTCCCATTCATCATCTTACGAGAATTTCACAGTGATCCTAGCAAGTAGGCAGATACGGAAACCAGAGCCTGACATTTACTCCAGGTAATAGTAGGAATCGTAGTACAAGTAGCAACTGCATAGCATATGGCACTTCTGTGGGACTTACCTATGTGCTGGACATTGTTCTAAGAATTTACATACATTGATTCGTTAGACACTGCGATTATCCTCATTTTACAGTTGAGGAAACTGAGACACAGGTTAAAGAACACATCTAAGATTATTATATAACTGCAGAGTCAGAACCCAAGCCCAGGCTCTGGCTCCTTGTCCGAATTTTAACAACCACGTTACTTCCTGTAAACCATAAACAAACAGACCTCAGTATAATCCTTTGTATTAGGAAAAAAACTATTTTACCGTTGTGTAGTAAGAAATGCAAATTGTATCCTAATAGATGAATTTGAATTAGATATTTTAAAAATTCAGTTTAACAAGAACTAGTACCATCAGTTTACCAATTAGTTCATTTCCTGAGTTTATACAGATTGTAATATACTTTGTTCAATTGAATAAATATTACTTAATTGAGTGCTCATTATATGCCTAGACATGAGCTAAGCATTTTAATCTTCACAAGAACTGTATGTTATAGGTAACGTCATTATCCTTGTTTTATAAACAGAAAAATTGAAACTTGGAAGTAGCAACCTGCCCAGGGTCACCCAGCTAGCAGGGCAAAGCTGAGATTTGAGCTCAGCAATCTGACTTTAGAATTGGTCCAACACTTAGACATTCCAATAGCCACTCTAGAATTTCAAAATTATTTATGATTCCAGAAATTTTCCATATCATCTCTGTTCATTTTTGGTGGTTTTACTAAAATATAATTACCGTATTCTTTTCCATCTAGGTTTATGTTCCAGATGAAAATAATGCTATTTTGGGAAGAAATACAAATAAGCAAGTTTTTGAAGGCTTGACAACTGGACTTCTCAAAGTCAGTGCTGTGGTTTTTGGCTGCCTGATTGCCAATCGACCAGATGGAAACAGCCGGCCAACTACACCAAAAATATCAACACAGGAAATGAAAAACAAACCCTCACAAGGTGATGCTTTTAACAGTCGAGTTCAGGACCTCATCAGGTAAATTACTAAATTTCTTAAAATTTTCTTTTTTGCTAAAAAAATTTAATTAAAATAATTTAAATCTCAGGTCCCATGTGATGGCAGTGATTCTCACAACACCATCCATAAATTCCTGGTAGAAAATACACCATTTTGTAGAGAGAAAGAAAATCCTGTTAATGAAAAGCAATATGGCTAGAACTCATCTGTTATTCTTGTATTTATATATTTGATATTAGAACATGTAGTATTCAAGCTTTTATACTTTTTTGCTATCACCGCTTTCCAACTCAAAGAATTTCTAAGAATTACCCTATTTCAGGTGATCTCTGGTTATAAATTTGGTTCAGATTTAAAACAATAATAATAGCTGTCATTTGTGGGCACCCATCATGTGTAAGGTATTGTAGTAGAGGCTTTACATCCATGTAAGTGTAGGATTTCTAGTTCAGACTTTGTAGGTGAGGAAATTGCTCAGAGAGGTTAAGTTCTTTGCCCAGGGTTATAATAAATAAGTTTAAAAGTTAGGTAGGAGAGTTGAGACTGGAACTCAGGTCTAGCTGGACTCCCGATACTTGTATGTTTTCCCCTACACAAGTGTGGCGATTCCTGACACCTGTTCAAGGTCAACCCTACTCCCTTCTAAGGTCACCTTTTCTCCAGGGAAATTTATTCCTACTTTGACATCTGAATTCTTTTCCCCTTATGAATCTGGAAGCAGGTAGGGCATTTAATTTTCCAACAGGGTTCCATCTGGTGTTAATCAATTACCTGTCCCCCTCCATCAGAAACTCCTCTGTGATCTGCACTGATCTCTGGCTTCTGAAACACATGCAATTTGTTACTCTCTGAAGCTTATGTAGGTTAATAGGAGAAAGAGAATGCCCTCTTCTGCATTTGCTTCTTTCACAGTTCATAAATTTCCTCTGCTCTCTTGCAGTGCTTTCTTAGAAACAGTTGTTTCATTCAGTATCTTTCTTACCCTTGATTACTCTGTTAACTTAGCCCTTCCATCTGCCTGCCTCTCTCCCCAAGCGTATTTATTGCTGGAGAGTACTAGGCCCTTTGGGTCCACGACCATTTATCATGCGGCACTTGACTTTTACCCTCCCTGGCCTTTCTTCAGTTGCTTGATCCCATTCAATTTCCCTGTGTCCTCTTGGTTGCTGTGGAACCCGGCCCTCTCTGCTGATGAATGCCGTTCTGTCACAGCGTGCTCCCTCGGGCTGCCGTGTGACGCAGCAGCAGCCCTGCCTTCTTGTCGTCCAGACAGCTTAGCCACATGCCTCAGCTGCGATGAGGCGGAAGGCCCAGCCACATGCTTCAGTGCAATTCCAGTGGGCCTTCCAGACATTTGTACGTATATTGTTTTAGTTACCAGATCCTTCATAAAGGAAAAAGATATTGGGGGGAAAAATAGTAGCCAAACCAAATAACTCATGTGACTTATAAAGGATGACTGACAACTACAACCCTTGAGAACAACACCATGCCACTCCTCATCTGACTTGAACCACTTTTGGTGAATATTGTTTTCTTATCGATAATCAGTTGTTAGCTGGCTTGACGATTCCCATCTGTAGAACCACAAACCTTATCTCAAATCTGCCTAATGAAGCAAACAGAGCATGCTTACTTATGTCCACGCTTTCTTTCTCACCTTCTCAGACGTGAACTGACAGGAAATCTCACTCTACTCCCTGCTACAACCTGAGCGTGTTTGTCAGTTCACATCTCTAGTGGTGGAAAGTTGGGTGGAAAGAGTCCCAGCACGGTCTCTGGCTCTCCTCTGTACCCCTGAGGCAGAACTGGAGCAGGGCACGTCGCCCTGACATGTGTCCCTTCCTTCTCCTCACCTGGCCCAGAAGAGGCAGAAGAGTGTGTAGCTGAGATGAAGTAATGGCAGTGTTTATTCTCATTGTTCTACATGGTTCAGGCAAGTTTCTAGACGTAGGGGGTCCTTGGAACTATTTATCAGTTCAGAGTATGGTCTCCTGTACTCACCTTGTGTCAGACACTCCACAAGGACCTGGGATACAAAAACAAATAAAAAGCTCTTTAACAGAATATCCAAATAATATTGTTTGGCTATTAAACTTTGGCATTTTTTTCGATAAGATGAAAATATTGGCAGTTTCAAGCATTTAGCATAGTTCTAGGAAAGCAATATTAGAATAGTAGGATACAAAAGCAATGTAATAACACTAGGATAGAAGCAAATTGTGATTTAAAAAATTTGAAATCCGCTCAGGAAATAAACCAACCCTGAAGCTCTGCTCTTTTTCAGCTTTACTGAGATAAAGGTGACATAAAACATTGTGTAAACTGAAGGTGTACAAGGTGATGATTTGATTGATACACACGTATTGCAAAATGATTACCACAATAATGTTAGTTAACACTTGCATCACCTGGCATAATCACCTTTTGTGTGTGTTGAAACATTTAAGAGCTACTTTCTTAGCAACTTTCAAGTATGTAATACATATTGTTGTCTGTAGTCACCACGCTGTATGTTACATGCCCAGAACTTATTCACCTTTTAAATGGAAGTTTGTACCCTTTGACCAACATCTCCCCATTTTCCCCACCCTCCAGCCTCTGGAAACCACCATCCTACTCTGTTTCTGTGAGTTCAGTTTTTTAGATTCCTCAAAGAAGTGAGAACATAGAGTATTTGTCCTTTCCTGTCTGACTTATTTCACTTAACATGATTCCTTCAGAGGCCATCCATATTGTCACAAATGGCAGGATTCCCTTATTTTTTGTGGTTAAATAATACTCCATTGTATATCTACCACATTTTATTTATCCCCCATCTGTTGGTAGACACTTAGGTTGTTTCCACGTCTGAGCTATTCTGGATAGTGCTGCAGTGAACATGGTAGTGCAGGTGTCTCTTCAAGATAATGATTCATTTCCTTCAGATGTGTACCCAGAAGTGGAATTGATGGATCATAATGTAGTTCTGTTTTTAATTTTTTGAGGAACCTCCATACTGTTTTCCACAGTGACTATGTGAAGGTATTTTACCACCAACAGTATACAAGGGTTCCCTTTTCTCTCCACATCCTAGAACATTATCTCTTTTTTTTTTTTTTTTTTTTTTTTTTTAGTAAGTCATTCTTAACAAGTGTGAGGTGGTATCTCATTGTGGTCTCTGATTTGCATTTCCCTGATAATTAGTGATGTCAGACATCTTTGCCTGCACCTGTTGGTCATTTTTATGTGTTCTTTGGAAAAATGTCTATTCAAGTCCTTTGCCCATTTTTAATTGGATTATTTGCATTTTTACTATTGAATTGTAGGGGTTCCTTATTTTGGGGATATTACCCCCTTATCTAGTGTATGGTTTGCAAATATTTTCTCCCATTCTGCAGGTTGCCTTTTCATTTTGTTGATTGTTTCGTTTGCTCTGCAGAACCTTTTGTGTTTGAAGTCACCTCACTTGTTTATTTTGCTTCTGTTGCTTGTTCTTTTGGTATCACATCCAAAAAATATTGCAAAGACCAATGTCAAGGAGTTTTTTCTCCTATGCTTTCTTCTAGGAGTTTTATGGTTTCCAGTTTTACATCTAAGTCTTTAATGTATTTTGAGTTCTTTTTGGGAAATGGTGTAAGACAGGGGTCCAGTTTCATTCTTCTGCATGTGGTTGTGTGGTTTTCCCAGCACCATTTATTGAGGAGACTGTCCTTTCCCCAGTGAGTATTCTTGGCTCATTTATCAAATATTTGTGGACCAGATATGTATGGATTTACTCCCAGGCTCTCAATCCTGTTCCATTGGTCTGTGTATCTGTTGTCATGCCAGTACCCTACATTTTGATTGCTGTAGCTTCATAATATAGTTTGAAATCAGGAAGTGTGATGCCTCCAGCTTTGTTGTTCTTTTATAGAATTGCTTTGGTTATTCATGGACTTTTGCTGAAACACAATTCTTTTCAGCATGTTCAATTAGAAATTTGTATCTGTCTCCCAAAACAGAGAAATCAAACTGAGCAACCAAGATGCAAATATTGTGAGTCCAAGTCACTGATACCAGCCTCATGGAGTCAAAAGTTATCAAACATAAGGCACTTATTTAAGGAGAAGTTATAAAACTGTACTTTAGCCTAGCATTTTCCTAGCTGCTTAGGATGTACCACAGGCACCTCAGGCTTCACAAATTCAAGACAGAACACATCATCTTTCCATCCAAAGGAGTGACTTTTCCTGTGTCCTCTGTCCTTGTCTGCAGCACCAGTATCCGATTCAGTTCCTTAGCCAGCAATCTGAGCATTATCAAAGACTCTCACAGTCCTTTACCAAACCAATGCCCAATTAAATCTTTAGTACTTATTCATTATGCCTTATAAATATCTCTCAGATTTATTACCTTTACTCCATTGCTGCTTCTTTAATTTAACAGTTGAGGCTCTTGCAAAAGCAGATAGCCTGCCTCTCTCCCCATTCCCCTATTTAAAATAACCTCTTTTCCTAATTATAAAAGTATTTATGCTCAATGAGAAAAATAATTCCAAAAGCACAGAAGAGCACAATGGATTTTTTTTTGAATACACAAAAATTATCTCTAATCCGACCTCCCAAAGATAATCACTGGTTTTGTTTTGGTTTTAGTATACATATATGTGGTTATTTAATTTAAAATATTGCAATACTTATACACAGTGTTTGGTCATGCATGTTTTAAATTCCTTTTTTCCAAATCAGCAGAAATTTGCAAATTAATTTTTACTGGCTTTTCAAGAATTTAATTATATAGCAGTGATTTGCTTCAGGTAACCTACTGTATAATCTCACTTATATGTGGAATCTAAAAAAAAAAAACCCAAACTCATAGAAACACAGAGTAGACTGGTTGTTGCCAGGGGCTCAAGGTTAGGGAAATGGGTGAAGGTGATCAAAGGGTACAGATTCCACCTATAAGATGAATAAGTTCTAGGGATATACTGTACAGCATGGTGACTATAGTCAACAATACCGTATTGTATATTTGAAAGTTGCTAAAAGTGTAGGACTTTGAAGTTCTCAACAGATACACACAAAAAGTTCTATGTGAGTAATAGAAGTGGTAAACTTACTGTAGTAATAACTTTGCAATATATGCATGAATCACATCATCACATTGTGTACCTTAAACTTACACAATGTTATAAATCAACTACATCTCAGTAAACCTGGGGTGGTGGGGAATAACATTAACCCTTCATCTTACAGGTTGCAAATGCTTTTTCTGTCATTATTGCCTTTTTCAATATTTAAGTTTTCTGTTATTTTAAGATGAAGTATATCAGCATGCTCCTAACAAAATTATCAACACCTGTGAACCAGCTTGACAACATTTTTCAGCAGCTGGTGACATTCTTCTGCATTGTCTTAGTTTTTTTTTTTTTTTCTTATTGGTAAGAAACCATATGTTGCAGATACAGCTAACTCCCCATCTCTTACTCTCTCTCCCGTTACTCTCTCTCAAGAGGTGAATCACTATATTAGAGTGTGTATATAGTTCCCACATATTTTTATAAAATTTTTATATATGTATATATGTAAATATATAAATATACTTGCATATATAAGTTTTGTATGTGTGTATATTTTATGTATATTATATATATATATCCATAACAACATAGACTACTTTCTATTTTTTGTGTATATTTAAAATTGCATAAATGCTAACATACTTGTCACATTCCATTTTCATGTAACATGTTGAGATTTATTTTGATGCATATAGATCTGATTGATTCATTTTAACTGCTCTACAGACTAAGTGAATAAATTCCCAGTTTTTTAATTCATTTTCTCTCTGAGGGCAATAATTTTTACTTTTTCACTATTTCAATGATATAGTGAATATCCATATAGAAGTCTTCTTTTGTACCTGTGTGGGAGTTTCTCAAGTTTATATACCTATAGTAGAAATTTATGAATGCTGTGATAAATGCATGTTGAACTTTACCAGGTAACAAACACCAAATAGTTTCCCAAAGTAATTATACAGGTTTCACTTTCCATCAACAAATAATGGGAGATCCATTTCCTTATCAATGTTTTATCTTAACACACTAATTTTTGTCCATCTGATATTTATAAAATTGTATTTTGTGTTGTCTTTTTCATTTACATGGTGCTTATGACTCATAAGTGTGCACATGTGCATTTTTAGAATACCGCTATTATTACTACTGGTAATAATAAAACTAATAAGATGTATCAAGTTCTTTGCATGTATTAGTTTATCAGTCATTTATTACAAGAACCTTATACTAATTCTCCCTATTACATTAAAAAGGAAACAGACCCAGAAGAGCCAAGTAATTTGCCCAAGGTCATGCAGTAACTTGTGGGGCTTGGGGTTCAATATGTCAGTGTATCATTTTCCTTCATTATAAGAGAACAGGGCTAGTGGCCATCATTTCATACTTCCCAATTTTAAAACTATAGTAGACGCTCAAAAAGCCAGGAGAATACATTTCCTAATGTAAAAAAAGAAATGGGACATTATTTTATACCTTGTACCTAGTCGACTTAGAAGAGGCTCCAAACATGAATTACTCATCAGATTCTCCTTCCTTTTACAAAATGGTGTCTTAGTAAGTGAACAGTGACAGGGATTTTAGTGCACTTATGAACAGAAGCATCAATTCCTTTGCACATATTGCTGAAAGTTTGTGTGTTGATTTTCAGAACTGCTGTATTCAAACTCCTGTGCTTTTCACACATGTAAACGCAGTAGCACTGAACTGGTGTAAAATCTTTAAATTAATGCTGATTTATCTGAAAAGTTATTTATATTCTTAAAATATTTGTAATGATTACTGCTTTGTAGACTAATGGAAGAGCTGCTATTATTGGTCCAGTTTAATCAACTGCTCTGGAAAACTGTTCAATGGACTGAAAAGATGAAAGTGACTTCCTGGATGTTATTATCAGCTCTCAGAGCTGGTATTTTTCATAACAGAAGGCAGTTAGATTCTCACTGTGTGTTATACTCTTAATGGTGACAGTTTTAAAAAATAGAGAATCTACAGTTGGTGTTACACATTTATGCCGTAACAGGAGTATCTGGGTAACATTATCTTCTGAATCCCTGCATTCTGATGACTTTAACTCCCTACTACTTTAAAGGAGTACTGCTTTTCAAGAGTATAGAGATCATTATAAATCATTTCAACTATTGTCAGACTCTCTAGACCAGTGAAAATGATCAGATAATCATTTTTGTTCATCTTTCTTGAAAAATAGCATCAGAATACAAAAGAAGAAAGAGAATCACTTACAGAAATAGCCAATTATTCAGGATTGTCTAAAGAAATTGTTACTTAAGGTGCTTTACTTAGACTTGTGTTTGCTTGTTTGAGAGATCTAAGCCTGTGCTTGGTAAAATTTATCTTTGAAGGTGAAGATGTTGCCAGGATCTGCAGACTGTTAACACACATTTCTCCCCACATCTAGCTACGTGGTGAACATAGGTCTGGTCGACAAGCTCTGTGGCTGCTTCCTCTCGGTGCAGGGCCCAGTGGATGACAGTCCCAGGATGGCCGCGTTCCTGCAGCACGCCGCGGGACTCCTGCATGGCATGTGCACACTCTGCTTCGCTGTCACCGGAAGGTAAGGTGTCTACTTGATGTCAGTCTGGGCTCCACTTTTGAAACACGTCTTGGATTTTGCTCATTTTGGACTCATTTCGTAGGGGCTCAGGTGGTCTTGGCCTCTTTTCCGCTTTGTGCTATCTCTGTGCCTATTGGCTCCCCATTTTGAGAGTTATCAGTATTTCTCATTTTCCCTGGCTTCATGCTTCTGTCAGAGCCTGGCTTTCTTGTTGGTGGCATAAACATAACTATTATCTCTACAGAAGACCTTGGAGGTCATCCAGTCCCTCTACCACTGAGATCCAGAGGCATCAAGTGATTCCCCTTGAGTCAGCGAGTCAGTGACAAAGCCTCAGCCACATCAGATCAGACTCTCAGCACCACACAGCACAGCCTCACAGTGCGCATGACCATCTTCACAAGCTTTCAGTTACAGCCCCCTAGGCTCACTCACTTTGCCCCTTGTTCCTTTTTCCGAGGTGCTTCCCTGAGTCAGAGAAGGGAGCCATCCAAGAACAGTAGCTCCCTGAAGTCGCACGTGACCCACGGGCATGATTATAGCAGTGTGCCAGGGACTACTGCTGGCCTGGTCGGCGCTTTAAACACCCCCCGCACCCTACCCCGTGGACTGTCCTCAAGAACAGTAATTCTCTCGGAGGGCCAAAGTAAACCCCGTTTGTGATCTCTTCTCCTCCTACCAAGTAGGAACCACTTGCAGTGGTGACTCAGTGTTTCTGATAGGAATATCACATATCCCTCAGTTCAGTAAAATAATTTTCTCACAGTTAAATTCTAAACAGCATGGTATACAAATGATGTATTTTTTAGGGATTTGTCAAGAAGAAACCTAATTAAAACTAACTGACTCTTGAAGTCTGGCTACTTAAAGAAGTATTATCCAGCCATATTCAATGTACACAGAATGCTAATGTCTATATTCAGAATATTTTAAAAGTAAATTTGCTTTCTAAAATGAGCTTCATCAACATGCTTTTAGCCTGTTATGCATGGGACCCCAAAACCCACCCACTCTTCCTCATTCTTACGCAGTCCCTCCACCCCCGTCACATTTCTAGGAAGACTAAGACTGAACGTCAGGGACACCGAGCATGGCTGTAGTCAGTGTTCCAGTTAGGTTTTCCCCTTCTAAAAGTGCAGACAGAGCCGACCTTCCAGAGATTCGATGAGAACTCAGGAAGTGGCTGTAGGTCTTTGACCCGAGTGAGGCTGGGCGGTACCACCCTGCCCCGAGGCTGGCGGAGAAAGGGGCTCCATCCGCGGCGTTGGCACTTGCCAGCGTGGAGGCTGCCGTGCTGCCCAGCTCGCTCCTCTTCAGTAGTCAGGCCACTCCCTGGGAGGTGTCCTCTCGCCAGGAGACCCTTCCAACACTGGCTCTTTTGTCCACACACCATTATAAACCTCCAGCATCTCAGGTCTTTGTCGCCAGTGCTCTTTCCCTGACTCCAGATGAGCACTTCCCTGTGCGGTGGCTGTGTCGTTTGTGGGCTTTACCTTCACTTACAGAGTCACCTGAATCTGTGGAACTTGAAAGAAGCTTAAAAGTCATTCATAGCCTCTTGTTTTCTTGACCAAACTAACTTGAATTAGGACCCAAGATTCCTACCTTGGTGCTTCCTCCTATACACTTGACTTCATATTATTCAAAATGTAGGAGCATGCATTTTACTTATTTGAAGATTTTCTCGATTACTTATATGGAAAACAAGATCGTCTCCTCTTTACCCTACACAGTCGTGGCCTTGCCTAGTAGACACTGACTGAACACCCGCCCTGGGCCAGACACCAAGCCCAGTGCTAGCACCGCTGAGCTCGGGCAGCCCAGGGGTCAGACTTGTAAATTAACAGCAACAGCCTAGCAGCTGCAGCAGAAGAGACAGTGCACAGAGGAGGCAGCAGAGCGCTCCCAGAGGAGTTCAAGAAAGGCTTCAGTGGCCTGAATCTTAGAGGATCCACAAAGACAAGAGGAGTAAAGAATTCAGTTGAGAAAAGGGGCATAACGTGTGCACTGTGTGATGTAGCAGATGTGGTCCTGTGGCCTTTCAGGAAGTCACCTGCCAGTGGCTTCCTTTTTTCTCTGCCTGAGGATATTCTCTAGACAAGTAGCTGTTTGCTAGAGGTGCAGGGGAGTTGACACCCTCGGGAGTGACTCTCCAACAGTAAACAGGTGGATAATACCCCAGCATCCCCAGCCCTCAGTGGGACAACCCTGAGGTGTGCTCAGTACAGCCGCTCAAAGGGGCCCCACTGGTGACCTGTTCACTAACACGTACTTGATTGGCTCTTTCCCTACCCTCTTTTCCTTCTCTGCTTCCTCACACATAAACTGCTTGTACCCGTATCTTTCTTTCAGGGTCTGCTTTAGGGGCAGCCCACACCAAGAGATACGGATGGATACACTAGACATTGTCCCCCGCTCAGTTCGATGTAGCTATACAATAGGGTGACTGTGAAGAGTGACTGGAGATGAGGCATTAAATGAGCCCCAGAAATGTGGCCCTTGCAGGTAAAAGGGAGACGGGGCTTGACGAGCTGCCCTGGAGATGTGCGAGGCCACGGGACGTGTGTGAGGGAGCCCAGCAGGGTCAGGTCTCTGTTGCAGTGACCCCTCCCGAAGAGTGTGGGCACAGCTGCAGTGGCCGTGAGCTTAGAGGCAGAAGGAACAGGAAAGGGGCTCTTGAAATGCTGAGGGCCTGTGGAGACAATGGAAATAGAGAGGAGCAGGGACACTGAGGACACAGAATAAATGCAAGGGAGTTGGCATGGGGCTTGAGGCGTGGGAGGTAAAAGGATGGGGGGACTCTAGAAAGACTCTCATGTTTCTGACTTGAAACTTTTGAGTAAAGTGGTAGATGGTATAGTCTCCAAATTAGGGGATATAAGCAGTTTCCTGTAGAGGAAATGTGAGTTTGGTTCTAGACATGCCTAAGGATTATCCAAGCAGACCAAAGTGTGTGTGTTTGTGTGTGTGTGTGTGTGTGTGTGTGTGTGTATGAAGTTTATATATATAACTTAAGTTTATATATAGATGTATGCATATATATATACACACACATTAAATGAAGTATAATTATTTCTATGTATATATACAACTGGATTTTAAATAAATCAATGATTAACTCGGTGGTTTTAAGAATTCTCAGTCCATTTTTCCCAGTATAATTTCCTTCTCCAACCTCAATTACTCAGCAAATTTCTATTAGTAGGCCTTCCTACAAAAGCAGATTGTTCTAGGAAAAAGGTCTAGGTGGTTTTCTGAGTTAATTTATCTAGGAAATGTATCTCAGTTTCAGTGTAAGCTGCTTCTCCGAAAGAGATGAGCAGAATGATCCCTGATTGCTGTTTTCCTCTAATCCTTCGGTCTTCCAACATTTCCTGGGCACGACCCAACTAAATACAGGGAGTTTTTCCTGCCTCTTCAGATTTGTTTACCTCTAATATTTATAGACCGTTTTGTACTACTTCCCACCTCTTCATGGAAATTATATTACTAAACCCTAAACTACAGGGTCATGTTGAAAGCACTTTGTTACATGTGTTAAATGGTTTCTGCACAAGCATAGCCTTGTCTGGGGAGGAGGGTAGCGCGGCTGCTGTTACATTGGAGTAGTTCATGTAATTCCTGTTTGGGCTGCCAGGGGACGCCAGCCAGAGCCAGAGTGTCGAGAAGGGCTTGTCCTTAAAGCCCTTCTGTGACCAACAGGAATGAAGGACAAAGGGGAGCCAGTGAGGCCTTCAAAAATTGCCCCTTGTGAGCTGGCAGACCCTGAGATAATTACGCACACTAATCGGCAGCCCCGGACTGAGTAGACACCTTGCAGTCTGCCGGTGGCCGGCCTTTGTGGTGGTGATTATGGCAGGTCTGCCTTTGGACTACTCTCCTATTGTGCCTTTAATCTTTTCATTTTTACCTAGGTTTTCTGAAAGACAGTTTGGGTGTCAGAACTTACACTGTTAATCTCTGTTTCAACATGGGAGAGAAAAAGCACTTACTGATGATTTTTGTACCAGGCTTGGCTTTGAACAATGAACTTGCATTTTTTAAGTAAAACTGTGCTCTTCTAGCGAAAGAATTGATTTTATGTTAGGATTACTCCAGAATTTTAATGTGGAAATTGTTCACAAGCTATAATTCTTAAATCACTCCAGCGAAATTCAAAAATCTGTAGTAAGACTTTCAGAAATGCCTGTTTGGCCTTTACTGTTACCAGTTTTCCATTCTTGGTCCTATAAGAAGTAAAGAGAAAAAGGATGGTTTTCAAATCTTGAGGCAATGACTCAGCTGCCATAATTGGCTGAGGTTCACTGAGCCCTCCTCAAGGTGCTGGCTCCTTAGCTGAACTAACAGGATCAGAACAGTAATGAGGAACCATGGGTTACAGCCGACACAGGCCCTCCACTTAGTCAGCAATCACTTCTAGATACAGACGGTGCTGAGAACTATGCCAAGAGAGCCTTTCCTGGATCCACAGTGGATCCACAGTGAAATAGTTTACAGCCCTCATGACTGCAAAGAAGAGAGAGGAGCTTGTAAAACTAGCTAATTCTGATTGGTTGGAAAAGACTATTCTGAATTCTAGAATATTTTTACACAAAAATAAGTTTGTTGTCATATGTATTTGTGGTTTTCATTTTCATATCCGTAAACTACACTAACAAAATGGGTTCTAGCCAAAGTCCCTGGAAACCTGTGTCATAAAAAGATCAGAATGATTTGTGATTTAGCCCATTAATTATGTGGATACAAATGAGTGCTTCTCAAGTGTTTAAGTGTGCTTGAAAACCATTTGTTCAAGCAAAGGTAAACTTTAGCTCTGCCTGCCTGAATTATTCATTCATTCATTAAACAAATATTTATGTAGCACATGCTCTGTGCCAGGCCCTGTGCTAGGCTTGGGAGAAAGCAAAAATGACTCAGACATTGACCTTCTCCTCAGGAACCTTGTAAGCTAGTGAAGAAGGTGCATTTACAAATATCCATGGGATAATATCCTTGGAGAGTAATACAGAGAATAGAAAATAACACACAAACAACACTTAGCGCACTGCCCAGCACATAGTAAATGCTTAATAAATACTGAATTATCACATCATCATTGGTGGAGGGAGAGAGCACTCTTAGTTGTAGGAATTAGCTGTTTTCTAAAGCAACTAAAATTTAATCTGGGCCTTGAATGATTAAAAAAAAATGTTGGAACATTTAAAGTTGGGAAAAATGTAGACAAAGAAAATAGCATCAGCAAAGATACCAAGGCAGAAAAATACGAAGAATGAACAGAGTACTCACTTCAGCTGGATTTTGTAATGTAGGTAGTGGTGACTGTAGTGCCTCCCAGACTGTTATGGTTCAAATGAGATAATAAATACAAAAATACTGTGTGATACATAAAATGATCTATTGAATGTGGTGGTGGCAGTGGTGTCATTAAAAGCCTTTGACCAGGGCAGTGACATGCTAAGAACCATGTTTGGGAGTTACCATGTGAAGAATGTATTAGAGAGGCAGCAGAAAGTAGAAAAGACCATTGAGAGTCATCTGGGTAAAAGGCAAAAGGAATGGAAAAGAAGAACATTTAAAAATCTTCTCATAGTCTCTCTCTGTATGTGTGGCATCACTAGTCTCCCAGGCACCAAGCTCCAGTTGTCGTCTGTCTCATCGCTCTTCTCTGCACCCCAGATCTAATCTGCTATCACAGTCCATTGACTGGAAGGAACCTTAAAGTCACCTTAACCCAATCTTCCATTCAGATTTGAATTTCTCAAGTAACCTTATTCAGCCTATAGTTGAACATCTTCATTGATAGGAAACTCATTATTTACTAAGGGAGCCTGTTCTGCCATTGATCAGTTTTAATGCCTTAAAAGCCTCTCCTTCTACAGGCTGTGATTTGTCTCCCTAATGCTCCCTCCCAGCGCTGCCACTTGCTCCTTGGCAACACGCAGGCTGTCCTGACCCCGCTCTTCTCCCTCGGCTTCTCTGGCCTCACCCTCCCACGTGTTCTCCTTTACTTCTCTTTGCTCCAGTTCCTTTGGCCATGTAACAAATTACCCCAAAATTTAGTGGCATAAAACAACAATCTGTTAATCTCACAGATTCTGTGTGTCAAAAATTCTGTCAAAATACAGGGAGCACGGCTCATCTTTGTTCCACAGTGTCTGGGTCTCAGTGGGAGGACGTGAAGGCTGGAGGTCGGAGTCATCTGAGTGCTTGTTCACGCATTTGTGGTTCACACTGGCTGTTTGCTGGGGACCTTTCCATGTGGTCTCTCTGCACAGGCTAATCTGGGCTCCCTCACAGCGTGGTGGCAGGTTCCACGGAGAAGCATCCTGACCAGTGAGAGGGCCAGGTGGAAACTGTATCACTTTCTGTAACCTAACCTCAGAAGTCACACAGTGTCCCCTCCACTGACATCACAGCAGTCACAGAGTCCCACTCAGCTTCAAAGGAAAGAGAAATAGACTTCATCTCTTCATGTGGAATATGAATGTTCTAGAAGAGCATATTGTACCAGAGATATTGCTGTGGTTATGTTTGAAAGACGCAGTCTGCCACATTCCAACCTCGTCTAGGGATAAGTGTGTTCCCACTCTCGCATTCTCATCGGTATCTGTTCTCTCTGCAGTCTCATACTTGGTGTTGTCACCTTTCTCCTGTCATCTTTTGCCACTGTCCTTGGACAAAGGGCTTGGCTTGATGGTTTGGGGAGATGGGGAATGAAGCATATATAATAGGACTAAGCAAGTGGAACTAGGTGTGCTATTTTTATATGTATTGTATCCCACTTTGTTCCAAAAGATTTGATATGACTTACAGAAATGTATACTTCAAAAAAATTTTTTTAAAGATGAAAAATTAGAATAAAAATAGATAGTAAAAAGTAAATCAAGCCAGAAGCAAGTAAAGTTCAGGCACAAACTATCTTCATAAACAAGGCCCTGATAGACGTTTCCTGTTGGAATTCCTACTGGCAGTTTCTACCAGGAACTTTTATTTAGTATGTCAGATTCTAAGCTCATTGACTTTCAACCAAAGTTGAAGTTTTCCTCCAAATTACCTTATTCTGCTCATGATTATAGTCATCTGCACAGATTCTTAAGACCCAAAACCTTAGTTATCTTTAACTTTTGTCTTTCAGAGTCCAATCCAGTCCTATCCAATTCAATCAAAAAATGCTTGCCTCAGAAAGAGGACACAGCACCTACTGTTTATACCTCATACTTGATATTTGTCTACTTCTAATTCTTTAGTTCTTTTGTCCTGATTATATGTTTTATGTCTTCCAATTAAAAGGTTTCACTAAGGAGAGAGACTAAATACCCAGACTGCTCCCTTCCAGGCACCTAGCAGCAGGCCAGAAATAAAACAAGAACTCGGGAAACAGCTGTGACTGGCAGTGTTAGCAAACACCAGTGTGTACCACTGACCTGCGCCAGCGCCCCATTTCCTGGCCTACTCTTGACGTAGGAGGAAGGGCTGCCCACATCTCATGTTCTTCCCCTAACATAAGAAGGAGGTGTCCAAGGCCTTCATGCTTTTAGCATGCCTTGCTGAGACCATTCCCCCTCTCTTCCTTCCATTGCTTTGGGAAATCTTTATTAATTACTGTTTACCGAGCACTTGTTATGTGCCAGACACTTCTCAAGTGATTAAGAATTCAGTGGTGCATGAAAAAAGTGCTCAATATCGTTAATTATCAAAGAAATGCAAATCAGAACTACAATGAGGTGTCACCTGACACCAGTCAGAATGGCCATCATTAAAAGTCCATGAACAATTAATGCTAGAGAGGGTGTGGAGAAAAGGGAACCCTTCTACACTGCTGGTGGGAATGCAGTTTGGTGCAGCCATTATAGAAAACAGTATGGAGATTCCTCAAGAAACTAAAAATAGACTTACCATATGATACAGCAATCCCACTCCTGGGCATATAGCCGGAGGGAACTCTATTTCAAAGAGATACATGCACCCCAGTGTTCGTATTAGCACTATATACAACAGCCAAGACTTGGAAGCAACCTACATGTCCCTCGATAGATGACTGGTAAAGCAGCTGTGGTATATTTATACAATGGAATACTACTCATCCATGAAAAAGAATAAAATAATGCCATTTGCAGCAACATGGATGGACCTGGAGATCATCATTCTAAGTGAAGTAAGCCAGAAAAATATCATATGATATCACTCATATGTGAAATCTAAAAAAAAAAAAAAAAGGAAAAGAAAGACACTGTTGAACTCAACTACAAAACAGAAATAGACTCACAGACATAGGTAAACAACTTATGGTTACCGAAGGCAAGTGGGTGGGAAGGGATAAATTTGGGAGTTTGAGATTTGCAATGTTAACCACTATATATAAAAATAAATTTAAAAAAACAAATTTCTTCTGTATAGCACAGGGAACTATATTCAATATCTTGTAATAACCTTTAATGAAAAAATATGAAAACAAATATATAAACAGAAAGGATCCAGTGGTGAACAAAACACCTGCTCTGTGGAACTTGCAGTCTAACAGGAGAAAAAGGTGACAAACCAACAAACAAATGATATAATTTTAGCTAGTGGTAGTGGCATGAGAAAATAAAGCAGGGTAATGTAGCAGAGTGACTTGAGCAGGGACTTCTGTAAATCGAACAGTCGGAGAAGCCTCTCTGGGGAGATGGCACTGAAGCTAAGAAGGAGCCAGCTCTGTAAAGACAAAAGGGGAGAATATTCTAGTTGAGCAGAATAGCAAGCTGATGATTCTCAAATATCTGACGTGGGTACGTACCAGAAACAGAGAAGGCAGGATGCTGGAACGTGATGAGTGCAAAAGTGCTAGGAGATGAAATGAGAGAGTAAGGGCCAAGAGGTGAGGACAGAGAGGGTGGAAGTTCGCGTTTTATTCTAAGTGTGATGGGAAGCCCTTGGAGGATTTAAGCAGGAGACCAACATGATCTGATTACTTAAAAAGCAGAAAGAGCACTTGTTTACTCTGTAGAGAATGGATTAGAAGGGCAAGAGTGGAATCCGGCAAGATCAGGCCGGAGGGAACTACACCACGCAGCCCGCACATGACAGGTTTGCCCTGTTACTCCCAGTTCCTCGCCCAGAAGTAACTGCTTTCACTTGGCAGCAACGCAGAGTCTCTGGCAGAGCTCCTTCAGCCTAACTGCCAAATGCTGAAGATAAGAGAAACACAAAATATCAGCTAAACTAGCCAAAATCAGCCTACGGCCCCTTGCTGTTTACAGTGACTATGAGAAAACTGAAGATGGAGAGGTCAGAAGTGTCCTGCCTGAGAGGCGTTCTTGGACAACAGCCCGTCACCTGCAGGAAGGTCTGGGACCCTGTGCTGTTCTCGGTCGTCTGGAGCTGCTGCATCTCTGCTCCTCCGTGCCCTTTCTTCCTTTCACCTTTGTTGTCCCAGGACTGTCCTGAGCCCATCACCTCTTTATCTTCCACTTTCTCGGGCCTCCATTCAGACTTCTGCCAGAGACCAGAATTTCTTCTTAGGGGCCTCACCCTTTACCTTCCACTCTCATTGGGTCCTCTTGTCTTCCTCTTTCTCCAGAGTGTTGTAGGTTGTTGAGCCCAAACAGCAAGAATGTCTGTTTTCACTGTCCATCACTGCTCTTCCCAGGAAGTTTTCCTTCTCAGAAGTTCCTCTTTGAGTTCTGCTGAAACTCATAACCAGGTACTTGGGGAAATCCAGGTATCAACCAGCCTCGCTCTACCTAATGTTCTCACTCATTAATTGCCCTTGTATTTTTCCTCTTCTCTGACCAAATTTCCAGACTATCTTACAGTGCTTACACATGCATCTCTGCCACCTTGAGTTTTCTCTTGCTCTCACATCTCCACTAAGTCACCCTCATTCCTTTCAACAGGGCTCCAAATTAGACCTCCATGAAGCAAGCTATTTTCAACATCTCCTGTATACATAAAGTGTAGATTGTGTGTGTGTGTGTGTGTGTGTGTGTGTGTGTGTGTGTAGGAGACAATAATTTTCAAAGTTGATTCACTTCTGTTCCTACACCCCAGAATAGAACAGAACCTTAGGCACCTTCCAGTCCCATGCCCAGCTGAGTTTTGAGTGCCCTCTGCCACTTCAGTGAACATGTTCCTCCTCTTATTTGCAGAATAGAAAAGAATGTAATACCTCACCCACAGCCCATTTAACTTTTGGGTATTGTAATTGTTAGAAATTTTCCCATAAATTTATCTAATATGTGTTTTTGGGTAACATCTCTGCTCTGAGATAATAAATAACAGTGTAATAACCTCTTCAGTTTGAAAATAACCTTTATATTCTCCAGTTCTGAGATAAATTTCCCAATTCCTTCAAATGTTTCTCAGGTGACATTGTTTCCAGATACTTCACCACACAAATCACTTTCCTTAGGAACTTTCTGATACATCGATGTCCTGAATGTAATGCTGCCTCCAGTACTGGACCCCATACCCCAAGAACAGTTGTTTAGTGCAGTGGAGCAGGAGAAACCTTTCCACTTGTGTCCACTGTACTTGTGTGAGCTCAGTCAAAATTAGATTAGGTTAATGAGGAATCAAGCAAGACTGTTTCTTCATTTAAACAGGGAGGCAGCTAATTTACTAAGTCTTCCCCCCCACCACTGAAAGCTATCTTCCAGTCCCCTCTCACTTCCCCTCTGCCCATCCTAAACATATGCAGTTAGTTTTTATAATCTAAAAATAGGCTTTAATAGTCATTTCTATAAATTTCACCCTTTTTTAGGCCTCATTTATTTTTCATTCAACTCTTTTATGTGTTACTTCCTCCTCCTTGAAACTATCCTTACTTAGCTTCTAGGACACCACACTCCCTAATTTTCCTCCTACCCCACTGGTTCCTATTTTTCAGTTTCCTTTGCTACTTTATTCTCATCTCCCCAACTTCTACATATTAGAGTATCCCAAGGCTCAATTTGCAGATTAATCTTTGTTCACTCACTAGATGATCTGGCTTTGAATACCCTCCGTGTATTGATGACTCCCAGATATCTCAGGCGCAGATCACTCCTCTGAACTCTGGCTTATGTATTTATTCATTTATTCAGCAAATGTCTATTCAGTGGCTACTCTATGTCAGATATTGTTCCAAGTCCTGGGGACAAAACAGACAAAATTCCCTACCCTTGGGAAACTCATTTTATCCAACTTCCAATCTAGTATCTTCACTTAGAGGTCCAGTAGGCATCTTGAATTTAACAAGCTTAAAGCTGAATTCCTTGTTTGTCCTTCCCAGACATGCTCTATCCACTGTCTTCCCCATTTCCATAAATGGCAGCTTCATTCTTTCAATTACTCAGGCCAAAACCATTAAGACATTTTTCACTCTTCTTTTTCTCACACCTACATCCAGTCTATTAGGAAATCTTGTTGACTTTCCCTTCTGAATATTTTCAGAATCCAACCACTTCTTACCACATCCATGGCTATCATCCTGGTTCACCACCGTAATCTCCCACTTGGATGACTGAAACAGTCTCCTAACTGACCTCTCTGCTTCTGCCTTGGCTCTTCTAAAAACTTTTAAACCAGTGAGCTGTAGTGATTATTTTTAAACCAAAGTCATATTACATCCCTTCTCTGCTCAAAACCTTAAAATGGTTTTCCATCTCATTCAGTAAAATCATTCTAATGTCCTTACAATAATCTACAAGACCCTACCCTGTCTTCTTCCTGTTTCCTCTCTGCCCTCATCCCCGATTATTCTTCCACTTACTTAACCTGCTGTAGGCACACTGGCCTTCTTGCCATTTCTTGAATATGTCATGCATGGTCCTGGCTTAAGCCTTAAGACTTGCTGCTCCTCTGCCAAAAACACTTTTGCTGCAGGCACCCACGTGGCTTTCTTCCTCACTTTCTGTAGAATTCTGCTTAAGTAATACTTTAGAAAGGGATTCCTCAGCCACCCTATATAAAATAGCACCACCACCCCCATCTTCACTCCCTACCCATGTCCCCTGCTTCTCTAGAGAACTTAGCACACCTGCCATACTATATATTACATATTATATTTATTTGTTCATTATATCTCCTGCACTAACATGTAAGCTTTATGAGAAAAAGAATACAGATTTTATTTCTGAATCCCAGTGGCTAGAAAAGTGCTTGCCACAAAGTAGTTTCTCAGTAAATATTTGTTGAATAAATGACTCATGAATGACTAGGCCCCCTGTGGTAGGCAGAATAATGCCCTTTCTGAACATTCTACCCCAAAACAAAATACACATTCTTCTCAAGTGTACATGGGACATTTTCCAGGATAAAATACATACTAGGCCGCTAATTAAGTCTCAGTAGACTTTAAAAGATAGGCATCATACAAAATATCTTCTCTGACCATAACAAGATGAAGTAAGAAATCAATAATAAACCCAATCCAAAAATGGGCAGAAGACCTAAACGAGCAATCCTCCAAGGAAGACATACAAATGATCAATAGACACAAGAAAAAATGCTCAGTATCACTAATTATCAGAGAAATGCAAATCAAAGCTACAATGAGGTATCACCTCACACCAGTCAGAATGGCCATAATTCAAAAGTCCACAAATGACAAATGCTGGAGAGGCTGTGGAGAAAAGGGAACCCTCCTACACTGCTGGTGGGAATGTAGTTTGGTGCAGCCACTGTGGAAAACAGTATGGAGATTCCTCAAAAGACTAGGAATAGATTTACCATATGACCCAGGAATCCCACTCCTGGGCATATATCCAGAAGGAACCTTACTTCAAAATGACACCTGCACCCCAGTGTTCATAGCAGCACTATTTACAATAGCCAAGACATGGATACAGCCTAAATGTCCATCAACAGATGACTGGATAAAGAAGATGTGGTATATTTATATAATGGAATACTATTCAGCCATAAAAACCGACAACATAACGCCATTTGCAGCAACATGGATGCTCCTGGAGAATGTCATTCTAAGTGAAGTAAGCCAGAAAGAGAAAGAAAAATACCTTATGAGATCGCTCATATGTGGAATTTAAAAAAACAAACAAAAAACAAACAAAACAAATAAAACATAAATACAAAACAGAAACAGACTCATAGACATAGAATAGAAATTTGTGGTTGCCAAGGGGTCACGGGGTGGGAAGGGATAGACTGTGATTTCAAAATGTAGACTAGATAAACAAGATTATACTGTATAGCACAGGGAAATATATACAAGATCTTATGGTAGCTCACAGAGAAAAAAATGTGACTTGGAATATATATATGTTCATGTATAATTGAAAAATTGGGCTCTACACTGGAATTTGACACAGCATTGTAAAATTATTATAAATCAATAAAAAATGTTTGAAAAGAGAAATCAATAATAAAAGTAAAACTAGAAAATTCACAAATTTGTGGAAATTAAAGCACTCTTAAAAAAAATCATTCAAGAACTAAATCACAAAGGAGATTTGAAAATACTTATAGGTGAATGAAAATGAAAACACAGCATATCAAAACTTACAGCTAAAAACAGCTAACAAAATGGCAATAAGTACATACCTATCAATAATTACTTTAAATGTAAATGGACTAAATGCTCCAATCAAAAGATATTGAGTGGCTGAATGGATTAAAAAACAAGATCCATATATATGCTACCTACAAGAGACTCACTTTAGATCTAAAGACACACACAGACTGAAAAGTGAGGATTTAGAAAAAGGTATTCCATGCAAATGGAAATCAAAAGAAAGATGGGGTAGAAATGCTTATATCAGACAAAACAGACTTTAAAACAGGCTGTACTAAGAGACAAAGAGGGACATCACACAATGATCAAGGATCAATCCAAGAAGAAGATAGAACAATTGCAAATACATATGCACCCAAGATAGGAGCACATCAATACATAAAGCAAATATTAATGGATATAAAAGGAGAAATTGACAGTAACACAGTAATAGTAGGGGATTTTAACACCCCACTTTCATCAATAGACAAATCATCCTGACAGAAGTCAATAAGGAAACACTGGCCTTAAATGAGAAATTAGACCAAATAGACATAAATATAAAGAAGATTTCATCCAAAAGCAGCAGAATACACATTCTTTAAAAGTGTACATGGAACATTCTCCAGGATAGATCATATACTAGACCACAAAACAAGTCTCAGTAAATTTAAGAAAACTGAATTCATATCAGGCATCTTTTTTGACCAAAACGCTATGAGACTAGAAATCAAAGAAGAAATTTTAAAAATACCCAGAGACAAATGAAAACAAAAACACAATGATCCAAAATCTGTGAGACCCAGCAAAAGCAGTTCTAAAAGGGAAGTTAATAGCGATACAAGCTTACCTCAGAAAACAAGAAAAACCTCAAACAAACAACCTAGCCTTTTGCCTAATGGAACTACAAAAAGAACAGACAAACAAAATTCAAAATTAGTAGATGGAAAGAAATCATAAAAATAAGAGCAGAAATCAATGAAGTAGAGGCTAAAAAAAAAATAGAAAAGCTTTTCCTCTAATATCAGAACAAGGCAAGGATGCCCACTTCTGCCACTTCTATTCAACATAGTACTGGAAGTTCTAAACAAAGCAATTAAGTGAGGAAAAGAACTAAAATTCATCTAAAATGAAAGGGAAGAAGGAAGATTTTCTATTTGCAGATGATATGATCTTACATTGTAGAAAACCCCAAAGATTCCACCTAAAAATCTGTTAAAACTAATGATTGAATTCAGTGAAGCAGCAGAATACAAAGTCAGCTAACTCATAACAATCAGTGGCATTTTTATACACGTAACAATGAACCATCTGAAGACGAAATTATGAAAACAGTTCTACTTACGGTAGCATCAAAAGGAAAACTTAAGAATTAGCTTAACCAGGAAGGTGAAAGAGTTGTACGATGAAAAGTACAAAACATTGCCAAAAGAAATTAAAGAAGGCATACATTGGAAATACATCCCATGTTCATGGATTACAAGACTCAAGATTCCTGCGATGTCATTACTACCCAAAGCAATCTATATAGATTCCTTGCAATCCCTCTCAAAATCCCAATGGCTTTTTTTTTTTCAAAAATAGAAAAAAACCCATCCTAAAATTCATATGGAATCTCAGGGGACCCCCCAAATAGCCAAAACAGTCTTGAAAAAGAAGAACAAAGTGGGAGGACTCACACTTCCTCATTTCAAAACTTACTACAAAGATACAGTAATCAAAATAGTGTGATATTGACATAAAGACAGATGTCTATAGCAATGGAATAGAGTAGAGAGCCCAGACTTAAACCCTTGTATAGGTAGTGAAATGATTTTGACAAGGGTTCCAAGACCATTGAATAGGAAAGGACAGCCTCTTCAACAAATGGTACTGGAGAAACTGGATATCCATAAGCAAAAGAATGAAACTGAACATTTACCTTAACATCATAACTTGAAATGGATCAGAAACCCAAATGTAAGACCTAAAACTTTTAAACTCTTAGAAGGAAACATAGGGCAAAAGCTTCATGACATTGGAGTTAGCAGTGATTTCTTTGGAAATGACTACCAGAGGCATAGGCAAATGAAAAGTAGACAGACTACATGGAAATTTTTTTGATTTGTGCATCTAAAGATAATATCAGCAGAGTAAAGGAGTAACCCAAAGAATGGGAGAAAATATTTGCAAGTCATATATCTGATAAGTTCCTGATTAATATCCAGGAACTATGGAAAACTCCTAAAATTCAGCAACAAACAGCTCAATTAAAAAGTGGGCAAAAGCCTTAAATAAACATTTCTCCAGAGAAGATATACAAAAGGTCAATAAGCACCTGAAAAAATGTTCAACATCATTGATCATAGGGAAATGCAAATCAAAACTACAATGAGATATATCCCCTCACACCCATTAGGATGCCTACTGAAAAAAAAAAAAAAAAGCTTTGGTGAGGATGTGGAGAAATTGGAGCACTTACGCATTGTTGGTGGGAATGTAAAATAGGACAGCTGCTGTGGGAAATGTTATGGCAGTTACTCAAAAAATTAAAAATAGAATCACCATATGATCAAGCCGTTCTACTTCTGGATGTATATTGAGAAGAATTAGGAGCAGGATCTTGAAGACATGTTTGTATACTCATGTTCATAGCAGCATTATTCACGGTAGCTAGAAATGGAAGCAACCCAAGTGTCCATCAGTGGATGAATGGATAAACAAAATTTGTTATATACATATAGTGGAATATTATTCAGTCTTAAAAGGAAGGAAATTCTGTCATGTGCTACATCATGGATGAACCTTGAGGACATTATGCTATGTGAAATAATCCAGTCACAAAAAACCAAATAGTGTATAATGATTTCACTTGTATAATTTACTTAGAGTAGTCAGAATCATGGAAACAAAGTAAAATGGTGCTTGCTGGGGGGAGGGGGAATGGAAAGTTACTGTTTAATGAGTATAACAGAGTTTCAGCTTTACAGGATGGAGATGGTTGGTAGTAATGGTTGCACAGTATGTTTAATACTATTGAACTGTACACTTAAAAATAGTTAAGGGGGTAAATTTTGTGTGTATGTTACCACAATAAAAAAAAGCCATGGGTTGGGGGATAATGCCCTGCCAAAGATATTTATACCCTAATCCTCAGAACCTACAAATAAATACAAATGTAAACCTCACATGGCAGAAGGGATTTTGCAGAAATGATTAAGGATCCTGAGACTGGGAGAGTAGCCTGGATTATCCAGGTGGGCCCAGCGTAATCACAGAGGTCCTTGTGAATGAAAGAGGGAAGCAGGAAAGTCAGCAGTTAGAGGGACTTGAAGACGCTGTGCTGCTGGCTTTGAAGACGGAGGAAGGGGCTGAAAGCCAAGGAATGGAACCCTACTCTAGATGTTGTAAAAGGCAAGGAAATAAATTTGCCCCTACAGCCTCCAGGAGGAACACAGCTTGGTAACACTTTAATTTTAGCCCAGGATACTTATTTTGGATTTCTGACCCCCAGAACCATAAGAGAATAAATTTGTGTTGTTTTGAACAGCTAGCTTGTGATAATCTTTCCAGCGGCAGTAGGAAACTGACGCACCTCCTACCCCTACTAGTCTGTAACCTCCTCTAGGACAGGGGCCTGGTCTTCCTGGACTTTGCACATCATGGGTGGTCACTGTTCCTCGAGTACGGGTACTTTGGCTTTTTAAATGAGAGCATATGACAGATCATCATGTCCCTTTTGCTCACTGCAAAGCCTGATGAATGATGATATTACCGTTTGCAGGTCAGCTTTCTCAGTACGTGAGAGCCCACTACTGGAATACCTCTCTAAGAAATAATTCACTTCTCCTTGAGCAGTGAAGTTCACATCCATCATTGGGAGAGACAGTGGCTTAATCCCACCCACTCCCAGCACTAGGCAGACCTTTGAGTGAATCTGGATTCAGAGGCTAAAATGGGAGATTCTGACAAGGTGCCTCAGGGATTCCAGATCTAAGGGAGGGAACAAAGCCAAAATCCAAGAAGCTAGGAGAACAGTCTGCAAGATCACCAGCACTAAGCAGATCAGGATGGACGTTACCAAGCCAGAAGTCTGGGACACAAGGATGCCAGAGCAAACAAGCCAGAAACAAATGGGAAAAGGGGGTTATACTGTCTGGGGCTGTCACAGCTGCCTTTTTGGACCAGATAAGGTCTGGTACGTAAGTAATTTAAAATACCAAAGATGGCATGGATAACACTTGATTCATGCTCACAAATCATTGCTTTTTTTGCCCAGCTATCCTATCCTTCAAAGCAGAGTAGAGTTTTCAGAACTGTGCAGGAGTGTTGACGACTCAGTTAGTTTTTCTGATTGAATCTAGCTTTTAATAAACAGAAATGAACATGCCACTAAGACCTCTAGTCCTAGAGACCAAAGAGAAACACTGCAAAATCCAGTAAAATTCAGAAGATCTCAGAGTGTAATATACAAAAGGTTTCAGATCTGATTTTTCATATCTTCTGTGTATTTTTAAAAGAAAACTTTTTATAACTTGTGCCTGATATGAATAAGGCCTTTTACTTTTTTATTATAAACATTTAGGCTTAAAGTGATTATAGCTGACATTTAAGACCAACAGGAGCCAGGGGCCTGTTCATGGACAAATTATCTGTATTTCAAACTAAATCAAAAGTAAACATTCTCTCTTAAGTCCCTTCAGGTCTACATTAGTCCTGTGGAAGCCAAATGCAGCAGACAAGCCCTCCCCCTCCCTTCCACCCTCTGCGTTCTGTAGGATCATTTTAAAGTGAATCATCTTTTCCATGAAGCTATATTATACACAATTTTGAACTGTTTCCACATCTGAGTTCTTGAATGCTAATTTAATTGATTTTTCTGAGTCAGCATTTTTATTTCATCAGAAGAATACTGCAAAAGATCCTGAAATGTGTTGTTTTATAGTTTAGTAGTTCCCTAAATAGGGTGGGGTGCAGAGAGGAGGAACTCTTCTCATGGCTTTCACTTGCTTTTTAAAATTTTTTTGAAGAAGTAATAGCATTTATTTAATAAGTGTTTAAAAAGATTAGCTATTATAAAGTGTTCTAAATGATAAAGCTGTATTCCTGAATATCTGCATTTGAATATGCTGATAATCAGTTTAAAAATAACACAGGCAGTAAGGAGGAGGTCCCCATTCTGAAATCACAGAGCAGTAAAACTGCTGTCACCAGCAATGATGTCACTCACCCCCAAGGTTCTGAAAGCCTATTAGAAATTAGCTTTAGGGAGAAATGTCTTCTGACTTGTCATTGGTTCTAAAAGGCAGTCAGTGTTAAACAAACACAGACCCCTTTTTGGAACCTGTATCATAAACTCAGACACATTAATCTCTAGTCAGGGTCTGACCCCTAACTCAGGGCTATAATGGAAGGAAGGAGGGAACAGCCAGCGGACATTAGCTAACAGTTTGTGTAAAGGTTCAGATGTGCCTATAAGCAAATAAATATCATTTATGAACTTTTTTTTTTTTTACTGAGTCCCATAAGACAAGAAGTGGTCTCTCCATGATGATACAAAATTACATTACAGTCTCTGTGTACTTTGTTTAACAGTGTTCAGTTAATCTGAAAATTTGATTTAAGAGAAGGCTTGGAGGCAGAAGAAGAGGTCACCTCCTGTTTGGCCTGGTTGTTTTGGTCTTTAGACAAAGCACTGCCTTTAAGAGAGTCAAAAGTTCTTGGTGGTACCCCTGCCTTTGCCACCAACAAACGTGTATGACCTAAAATATCTCACTGACTCTCTCTAGGTCTCATTTGCTTCGCGTGTGCAGTGGGGAGAACGATACTTTCTCCACCAACTATGAAGAGCTGAGACTGAGACGAGGTGAAAGATGTGAATGCACTTAGCAGGCCCTGCCGTGCAAATGAGACGACAGTATTTCAGAAGGGCTGCTTCCTTGAGATGAGATCAAGCATGCAGTATCATCCCACGCCCTCAGCAATGTCAGAAGTAGTGCACCTTCCGGAAGTAAACGCTTACCGTGGTTATGAACAAAACTCTTCTTCCATGCAGTTAGCAAATTAAAATGAATAAAATAATCCCTTTAGAAAAAAATTATGGATTAGAAAACCAGACATGATACTAGAAACTTGCCAGCCAGCACTTTCAAATTCTTATTTAATTAGTGGCTTCTCTTCAGTGCTCCTGGGCAAGTTAAAGACATAAGCATAGATCGTTCATGCCTCTCTCCCATTGTAGATTCCAGCCGAAAGAACCAAAACAACAATAACGACAACAAAAATAGGGGGAAACCTGTGTCAGGGTTACAAGTAGGGAAGGGCGTCATCCCGTGGCAGAAACATAAAGATGCTTCTGCTCAGGATCGTGCAGATCGTACCAGATTGAAGGGAGAGACGCTGAGCAGGGACTTGTAACATCCCTTCCTGAGAAAAAGCTGCCTCCCCTGACGGAAGGTGACTGGCCCACTTGGAACAGCACTGGGAGACCTGAGGATGTGCACAGTGGTTAGAACACATGACTACAGCAGCTGCAGACCTAACATTCAGATTCAGACCCAGTGGAGAAAAAGTGAGGGCTTCTTTCCAAGCATTTCGGCAGAAGAATCTCCCTCCGTTCCATTCTCTCTGGCATGACATGCGCCATCCCTGAACCATGCTGAGCAGTCAGAGAGAAAATGTGCCCCTCACCATGGGCCTACGCACCCTTAAGCCAGCGTGAATGGGAAGGGGCCCACCTGGAACACCTTGGCCCTGAGAAGGGGAGAGGTGTTTCCTCAGAGAGAAACCCAGGTACAGTTTCCAGGGGAAAAAAGGGTGAATAAATGATTGGCAGCCACAGTTACTAAAGCTGCAGACTCTTGGTCACTCGATGCCTCGTGTATACCTGAGTTCAGGAGTGAGGTGGACTAGGCAAACACTTGCCTTTCCTATTGATTTTGGGAATTCGTGTGCCACTGACATTGCTCTGGCTCCTCCACAGCACTGGCTGCCCCCGTGGCCAGGCTGACTTCACGGTGGTTTGTGAGAAGCTAATCCAGCACTGGCTTGTCCTTAGGAGTCTGGCCCCTCTGACCTGTCCTGCCAGTACGCCTTGAGGATGGACCTGTGCCTTCAGAGGCAGTTGCAGAATCTCCCTGTCACAGTATACCAACACGCGACTCGGGTTTTGAGGCCTCATGCTTTCCTGGTAACTGCCTCCCCTGAGAAGATTGCCCTGTGTGTCCAGAAAGGAAGCCATGGTGTTTTTGATTTCTGAGTCCCAATAGTTCTCATGGACTCTGCCCCGTTCCCCCAGACTTAGAAGCTCAGTGCAGCGGGGCTACCGAGGCTGCACGGGGCCCAGAGGCCGGTGGCGCTCCGCCCCGGCTGCAGGATGCTTGCCGGCCACTGCTCCAGCCGGGCAGCTGGGTCTCCCAGCGGGAGAAAGGGGCGAGCCGCGGTGCGCTGGGGCGGGGAGGGCTGCACTTACTCCTGGAGGTTTCCTGTTACCTTACTGCACAGCTCAGATGGTTTGTTTTTAACGGTCTGCTTGTCTTGTTCCATCTGACCTATAAAAATGCTAACATCCTTTAAGATTTCTCTTCAAGACTTGAATGTTTCTTTGTCAGGTCACACAGCATATTTGACAACAATCGCCAGGATCCCACAGGACTGACCGCTGCTCTTCAGGCCACAGACCTGGCCGGAGTTCTGCATATGCTCTACTGTGTCCTCTTCCACGGAACAGTCTCAGACCCTGGTGCCACCAGTCCCAAGGAGAGTTACGCTCAGAACACAGTCCAAGTGGCCATTCAGAGTTTACGTTTCTTCAACAGCTTTGCAGCTCTTGATCTGCCTGCTTTTCAGGTACCAGGCATTGGTTAACCATCCACAAGTTAATAATTTTCTGTAGATATGATGTGAGGTTCTTCTGGGTTGGGGCATAAGGAATAAGCTACAATAAAGGGAATTATAAAAATACTATTTATTAAGCTGCTAATTACAGGAATTGTACTAGGTGCTCTACATATGCTTTCTCATCTATTCTCATGACTATCCTATAAAATATTACTATACCCATTTTACAGGTGGAAGAGCTGGCAGTTAAGTAATTTGCCCAGAGTTACGTGTGGCTGAGCCCGGCCATGATTCTATGACCCCAAAGCCTATGCCACAATACTAGTTATAAATCTTCTGTCTTGATTTCTTTAGAAAAGGCATTATCATCCTATCAACATTTAAATATTAAGAAAAGTAATGGTTTCTTACGTAAGTGGAACCAGAATTAGATAAATTGTTTTGATTGAGAAGACTTTCTATGGATGATTTAACTGACTTGCGGCCAGTGTGAAGCGCATGTGTAGTTAAGTGTGCAAAGCCTGTAAGGTAAGGTTTATAGCTAAAGAAAGAAACCCTGCTTTATGCTGTAACACCAGTCTGTCAGCTTAGAAACAGATTTTTTTCATGTAGGAAATTTAATTTTCAAAACCATTGAACCTTTGGAGCAGAGCAACCCCCAAGGAGTAGACTTTCTCTTTCAGTTTATTAACTGTCAAGTGATTTCATTAAAAAAGGAACAAACTTGGCAGATGATGAACTCATAATTTAGATGAATTGCTTTGCTCAAAGGGAAAAAGGTTATAGAGATACAAATGTATGAAAACAGTGGTCTTCAGCCATAGTGGGATGGAAGAAACACTTCTGTTTTGCAGCTGATGACAGGTGTGCAGTTCTTGTCTTCTTGGCAGTCCCCTCACAACTAGAAATTAGTGAGTTGTATCATTGGATTCAGTATCTTTCAAGTCTGTAGATTAGTTCATCCATCACAAGAACAGAAATCTCTTCCTTAAGGTTAATGCTCTTCAGTTTTCAAAGCAATTGAGCTAGCTTTAGGTGGTACCTACCCAATATGTAAAATTCTGAGAGTTTATAGCCACACCTAAGACAGGAGATACCTGCTTCAGAAAATGCCAGTGGTTCTTGCGTCTGGGTTGAACATTTCTATTTTATGAAGACCCAAGTGCATTCTGTTCTGTCCAGAAACAGCTTGGGAATAAAGACATGCTCATTTTATGTCCTCAGAATGTGGAGGCCAGCAATCTGCCCATCAGCTAGATCCAACTAGAGTGATTTGTTACCAGGGATTATGAAAAGCAAATACTTAAAAAATATCCCTTAGTTTGTAGTTTTATGGGTCTTCTGACCAGGATTATGTTGCTGCAGGGGGCTCCACATCACACACAAGCATTTATGCTAAGTCAGCCCTTCTGTCGTCCACTCTTGAGTGTCAGGGGTCCCAGGTCCCTGCTCCCCTCACCCTCCCATGAGCTCACAGCCTGTGCATGCCTCGCTCAAAAGAAGCACCACTGAACTCCAGCCAGTCTGCTCCCTAGTGGCCTTCAAAGGCACAGTGGCCAATAATGTTAGAAAAATTGTAAGTCTGTTTCTGTAACCCTTTATGCCAAACTAAGATAAAAACCAAGGTTTCTCTTCTCCAGCTCCATGCTTCAAAATATTAGCCCTTATTTGAGCCACATTTGCCGCAACCACAGGAAAAACACCAGGATGACTCAAGAGTATCGAAGCCATTCTTAGAGTGAAATGCCCCGCCTCCCAAGTGGAAGGTCCTTTCTTGGCAGGTTCTTAGCATCCTAACAGTTCTCCAGTACCTTTGCTTCTTTCTTCTCTCTCCTTCCTGTAGCTCCATGTTTTTCTTATTTTTCCTGTTTTTTTTTTTTTTTTTTTTTTTGGATCCCCGTTCTGACTCTCCTGTTATTTTATTTTAGTCAATTTTACCGTCAGTCATTGTTTCTCATTCTTTCCCCATCATTTCCAGGTACCCTTTTCCCCTTAGCCAGTGCACAGGCCAGGAAAGGACCTGCAGGGACCTTCCTCCTGGCTCCCATCCCTTTGGTGCCTAACGTTCAGCACTTGTTCTTCTCTTACTCTTCATCAGCGTGTGTAGGGACCCAAATGCCTAGAATTTCTAGCATCAGGGCCTTTAATACATGTACCAACGATTACCTTATTGTTCCAGTTACTTTTATACATTTGAAAAACAAACTTAGTGGGGTAAACAACAGCTTTTCTGTTATGATTGCAGATTCTGTGGGTGCAGAATTCAGGCAGGGCCTGTCACAGTGGGGGTGGCTTGTCACTGCTCCACGTTGTAGGTCTTCACCTGAGGGGCTCGAATGCCTGGGGTTGGGGGTGGGGATGGGGGCAGAGAGGAGGGGCAGGTTGACTCAAATAGCTGGGAGCTGAAATTATCTGGAGGCTGCTTCACTATCTGGGGATAGTTTTATGCCTGGGGTTACTCAAAGTCTAGGTTCACCAAGAGCTATTGGCCAGAGGCTCTACATGTGGCTTCTCTGTGTGACTCGGGCTTCTCAGAACATCATGGTGTCTGGGTTCTGAGTAGGAGGGTCCTGAGAGGAAGTTTCCAGAAAACAGATGTTCCAAGAGAACCAGACAGGAACTGCATGGCTTTTTGTGACCTGGCCTCAGAAGTCATATAGTTACATATCAACAGTACTCTATTGGTTAAGTCAGTCCTAAGCCTTCCAGATTAAAGAGGAGCAGACATAGCCCCCATCTCTCAATGGGAGGACCGTCAAAGATTCATATTCATTTTTGTAACCACTGCACTCTATATATCAAGCTAAAGCAAAACATCTGTCCACACAGACATCGTTATGTAAATAGACATCTAATCATGCACGCAGAGCTCAAGAAAATACCACACAAATACACAGTATTTACACTGTAAAGCAATAGGTGAGTTTAGGAGAAAAGTACCATTCTTATGCTAGGTATGGTCGGAGAAACTTAGTTCTAGTTCCTCAAAACAACTTACTTTCAAAAGTGAGGTTTCAGGAACTGTGTTTATAAAGGGCAGAAAAAGAGATTTTAGGTGCAGCATGGGTCTGACCTTAGAAAAAATCTGGGAGACAGTTTATGAATTGCCCTGGGAGGATCAAAGGAACTGATGAAGAAAATTGAAATGAGATAAATTTTCTGAAACGCTGAGGAGTTGGACAAGACAGTGTAAGACTTGTTGATGGTTTGGGTCCCGATGCATCACAAGAATGTAGAGCTGTTACAGAGAAGCATCCTCATCCAGACCTCTGGGTCTGCAGTCGGACTGACCTGACTTTGAGCCGTCATACTACCAAGTTGTATGACCTTAGACAAGCCATTTGAACCCTTTAGAATCAGTTCCCATCTGTAAAATAGAGACTAAAAAACATGTAACTCACAAGTCTGAAGATTAAATGAGACATAAAGGCACTGTGCTAGCTAGCACATAGTAGGCCCTTAGGTAATGTGAACTGACTCAGCTTCTGAAGGTGAAGAATTTACCTAAACCATCTTGCAGATGGTGAGTCAAAAAGTTAAGTTTTTGATGCAACATTCCCAGTGCTCCTGCACCCTTCTCCAAAGCCATAAACCTGTGTGACCTTTTGTGTGAGAATTCATCACACAGTAGTAGCAAAAGGTTATCCATTAGAATTTTTTTAACTGGTTCCATTTCATTGTATACTAATAAGGCTGTCAAAATATTTTTCTCCCTTCAGCAAAGAGTCTGACTTCACTTTGAATTCATATCGGCACAGATGGCCTTGAGATCCTGGATATTGTATATTGCATTCACTGTGACAGTTTTTACAATTGAAGGTGGTCTCAAGAAACAAATCAATGTACTGACTTGGCAATTAATTCTGGCTAAAAAGGAAATATAGTTTCCTTGAAAAATTGGCTTAATTTTTATATTCAAACTTACATGCCCCTTGACCTGCTCTTATCAGTGAAGGTTAAACAGAGGGCACTGGGTCACAGCATGCTGGACGCAACTAATTAAATAAGGGCTGAGCTGAGAAGGTGTCACTACTTGATTTAAAGGAGCAAGGCCGTCCTGAAGTCTCTTTGGGGCTTGAAAAACATTTTGTCTCAGTGTAATGAAACCAAGACAGAAGGCACTCTTAAAATTTAGCAGTAATTTGGTTTCAGCAGTATTCACTAAAGGGACTGTGTTTCACCCGCTGTTAGGCAGAGTGATTTCATTGAAACTTCTGAGCTGCAACGTATCTGACCTGGTTCAAGCCAGCCAAGACCTCAGATCAAGAAATGAGTTTAAAACGCTGCCTTTTCCCACAGGCGGGCAGTGGTGCTTCATTCCAGTGTGGGCTGCAAGTGTATTCTGTGGGCTTCGCCTCTCCCCTTTGCCCTCCTGTCGCTCTGTCTGTTTGACATGTTTATTAAATAGAAGCTGCAGGCTGCGCAGACAGACGCAGGCTCTCCTCCCGCGTTGCCCACCGCCAGCAGCCCTTTGCCTGTCTTGAGAAAGGATCCCAGAAGCCTTGTGGCTGAGGGGGCTTCGTGGTTTGTTTGTTTTTTTGAGGGGGGGTTGGTTGTTGGGGGTTTTTTCACATTCTTCGGGGAGCTTTGAGTTTATAGAGCTGGCTGAACAATAACTAGTTGTTATTTATGTTTCTTTTCTGTTTGAATGTAAGTAGATAATTAGAATTGTATTTTTATCCCTGTATACAAGAAAATATTTTCTCCTTCAGAAAAAAAAAATATTGGAAGTTAGCTAAATAGTAGATTTACAGGTGAATTTTAGTATTTTTTTTTATTTTTCCAGATTTTCTACAGTGAGACTGTGCAATGAGAAAAAAATAACATTAAAATGAAATAAATACACATACTTTAGGTGAGCGTCTAGATCTACACAGTACAGGCATTTAGTTTGCTGTGCTCTATTTTGTCTTTTTTTTTTCAAGTTAAACATAGCATTTATCGTGGTCATTTATTAGAGCAAGAATCCCCAAAGTGAACTGCCAAGCATCGTGCTCTAGAGATCCCATAGGCCTTCCCGGCACCGGGGCAGAGAGTGCGCAGGGCCCGGTCTTGCTTTGTGATTTGCAGCCCTGGCTCTCCCTGGGCTGGGGGTTCTAACTGCTCCTTGTCTTTGTCAGTCTATCATAGGGGCGGAGGGCTTGTCCCTTGCATTCCGGCACATCGCCAGCTCCCTACTGGGCCACTGCAGCCAAGTCTCCTGTGAAAGCCTCCTTCATGAGGTCATCGTCTGTGTGGGCTACTTCACTGTCAGCCACCCAGATAACCAGGTAAGAGGCCCAGGAGGGTTCCTTCCATTGCTTCCCCAGCACGGAGAGTGTGAGGTATTGGAGTGAGAAAAGGCAGGCTAGCCTGCTGGAACCCATCTGTCCTGTGTGAGGCCCTCTCGCCAGGCTCCGGGGCTGTGTCTCTGACTTCTTCTCCCCAAAGAGATTTGATCAGCACTAGACCAGCTCGACAGCCTCCTCTTAGAGATACCAAAATAAAATATTTTTAATAAAATACTCTTCTTAAGCAACACAGAAGCATCTGCTCCCTTACCACACCGATTCTGATGCTTTATTCATACATTTTTTGTTTTGATGAGATTGATTGCATCTTTCATCTTGGGTCACTTTGCAGATAGCGTTAGAGTCTGGTGCTTTATGAAACTGCTCTTGGCCCTTGGTTCTGCCTAGGTGCTTACGAGGCTTCCGATGGTGTTGGAGGGGAGCCCAGGAAGGCAGGATGTGAGTTTCACCCCCTTGAATCACCCAGATTAGTTTTGCTTTTAACTATTTTAATTATTTGGTTTCTGATCAGGATTTCATTTGTAAATAGGGTTTTGTTGCTTTAAAAAGTTGGGAAATCTGTGTTACAGATTTTATTTTAAAAATAATAGTGAAGCACTTTATTTCTAAAAACAGGTATGGCATAAGTAATGTGTCAAATTGTAATTCCTGACAGCCTCATTTATCTAAAGCCTCCTACTCAGCAACCTTAATTATGTGGTTTACAGCTGAGAAAAAGACCTCTGGACAACCCTTAAGCCTCACTCTAAGCTACTCATTTTTTTAAACAAATCTCTAGGTGTGCTTACCAGGTTTGTTAGCCCACAGTCAACAAGAGCAGGGCAGGAGCCGGCAGCAGCCAGGGTGCAGTGCCAGAGCCAAACACAAGGTGAGAGCTGCACAGGCGGAGCGGAGGCTGCCTACCGGCCAGGAGAGAGAGGACAGAAAAAGTAAGACACGCCCCTGATCCCAGAAACTGTGGCCGTCTGGCGTCCAGGGGACGCTAAGCCCCAGGGTTTTCCCCCAGGTGATTGCTGATGCCCCCAGTGCTGGCCCTGAGTGAGCAGGGAGACAAAATGTATGTTCTGTCCATTCCCTTTAAGAAGGTTGAGGAACATGCAGTCCATTCTAGAAAGATTTCCATGATTAAAATACAGGAAATGTGGACCCTTACCGGAATAAGTGTTGTACGTAGGAAAACTCCCCCTTCGCAGACCTGGTCGCCAGGAGGGCAGATCTTTCTCACGTCCCACCTCGGGAGCGCTCGGGCAGCGCTCTCCCCTGGCCAGCACCCTGGGTCCTGACACTTTGTCCTTTCTGCGGACGGACGGGGTGGCAGATTCCAGGGTCTCTAAAAGCTCCTCAGGGAAGGAAAGTTGAGGGAAATTGCCTATGTGGTTTTCTTTTCTTCGTATGTAACCATTTCACCTACTGAATTGCATTTCATTTACCTCTAAAAGCTTGTTTTTATTTTTCTGATTACAAAAGTGTTTCTTACTGATCATGAGAAAGATAGTCAAGTATAAAGAAGGAGGTGGAGTCACAGTCACCCCTGATCTCACTGTCTGAGATGGCCACTGCTACCGATTTGACAGGTCCCTTGCTGTCTGTTTTCTGTGAATATTTTTTGCCAGTTAATATTATTGAGATATAATTGACATATAACACTGTATTAGTTTTAAGTGTACAATATGATTTTTTAATATATTTATATGTTACAAAGCGATTAGCACAGTAAATTTAGCTACCATCATCTCACATAGTTCAATTTTTTTCCTTGTGATGAGAACCTTTAAGATCTACTCTCAGCAACTTTCAAATATACAGTGCAGTTTTAACTTTAATCACCATGCTGTACATCATATCCCCAGAACTTATTTATCTTTTAACTGGAAGTTTTTGCCTTTGACACCTTAACCCATTTTACCCACTCCCCACCCCTCGATGAATATTTTTACATTGTTGAATCATATTTTATATATATATATACTTCTATTCTGCTTTATATACTTAACATTATATCAGAATCATTCTTTGTGAATATCCTTTTTAATGGCTACATGGCTTTATCTTGTATAGACAGCCCATGGTTTACCTAACAGTTTCCTCCTTTATACTTAAGTCGTTTACCATTTATCATGACAGTATCTACTGCACTTGTAAAGAGTTGAGTAATTTGTGTGTGTAATAATATTTTGCTGTAACAGTTCTACAGCAGAAAGTTCAGTTCCTTCAGCGCATCCATGTTTAGAGGTGGTTTGAAACTCTCTGCTTAAACCAACTCAGTTGTGATGAATTTACTGAACTCAGAATTGTGCGAGGTTTCAAAGTTCTTCTGCATGCCAGATCCCAGACTAATCCTCTCCTGTAGATAAAACACATGCTGTAAGTATCTCTGCGCTCATCAGAGTGAATGGGAAATGGGTCGGGGGAACTGGTATTTGGAAATGGCGTGTTGCAACTGACCTGGACCTGATGGCAAAGTAGCAACTGGGCATGCTGGGACAAGAAAGAAGCAGATGAAATGGGCAGAGAGAGCAGTAAGCAGCACAAGGAGGAGACAGAGACCCTATGGTTTTTCAGTTGGGAAAGACGATACAGTGGGGCTTAGAGGTCATTGTTGAGAGGTGAGTTCACTACAAGAAAGAAATCAGAAAAGATTAAAAAAAAAAAAAAAAAGCCAACCTCCTTTCTCAACACCTTGCCTCCCGGAAGGACTGAGTACTGACTGGACGTCCGCTCCTGATCTGGGGGAAGGGCAGAGGAGCCCGTTCAGTCCTGGGGAAGTTGCTGGAATGTAACAATCTGTGCACAGAAAGAATATAAAAAGTAGAGAAGTAAGAAACTGATAGAAATAATGTAATTGTCAAACACTGAGACAGTGCACCTTATAAAGACACTGTCTCTAAGTGCCACCTCTGGTATTTGTAGAATTCTTCACACTGCTCATCTCTTGTCTCTTGGACCTCACTAGCAATTCCTTGAAGCTGTAAGTGCAGGAGTCACTCCTGCCTCACAGACAGGAAAGGAGTGAGGCGTCAGAGAGGTGAAGTAAGCCCCCTGAAACGACCAAGAATTGCTAAAAGACCAGGACTAGAGCCCAGGTCTTGCAAAGCCTAACTTGGTGTGCTTTTCATTTCACATTATTTAAGAAGGTGTGTCACAGGCCCCCTCTACCAGTGATCTCTGAAGCATTTCTTGGGTGGGGGTGGGAGGTGTAGAAAATGATGCCTATTTACCAAGACAGTACATTGAGAAGCTGCTACTCTGCAAGTCTGAATGCTCACTGGGAAGTTTCTGGAACGTATCTGTATGCCTTACTTGGGGACGGCTCATAAAGATCCTGGGAAGGTGTAAATGAGTATGTTTTATAAGCACAGAGTGGAACACAGTCCAGCAAATAGAAGGCCTAGGTTCTAACCTCGGCTCTGTCACCAGCTCCAGGACCCTGGATAAGTCATTCTCCCTCCTGAAGCCTGAGTATTTTTGACCATACAAAGAGGGGGGTTGGTTCTGGAGATGCGGAGCGGTGATGGTTGCACAATATTGTGAATGCATTTAATACCATCGAATGGTAGGCTTAAAATGGTTAAAATGGTAAATTATATGTTATATGTATTTTACCACAATGAAAAAAAAGTTAAAAAAAAAAAAAGAAGAAGTGGATTGTACTGGATAATCTCCCCTTTGAGCTCCATGAGTCTATGTTATTTTAAAGACTGAGATTAGAACCACAGACCAGCACTCTGATCTAGTGGGGAACATATTGGGGTTTTTTAGACCCTTCTTGACCTACTCGGGCTCTTTTAGCACCAGATGGCTTCGTGAGCTGCCTGCCCACTCCATGGCAGCTCATCCTTAAAAGCTGAGTACTCCTGGGCTCTGCTATCTTACGAGCAGAGACTGGCAGGTGAGATGTCAGGTGCCTTGCTCTGTGAGGCCATCTCTAGCCACAGTCATTTCACCTGCACCAAAAGGCTGTGCTCGGTAGCTGTGGCTGAGCTCCACACCCGTCGGTGGTATGGTAAGGGCAGAATCGGGGAAGTAGCCTTAAGCTTGCTAAATGATAACTGCTCATATCCCAGTAGGACTTGGGCGTTTTCTACAACTAAAAAGCTGACTGTTTATTTTCATTCCAAATCCCCTTTCTTCTCCCTCCAAAACCCAGTAACCTGCTGAGTACGAGTTTGCTGAGGGAAGTGGAAATGCAGTTTTAAGCTCTCATGCCAGTTTCGATCAGTTTCCTGGAGCCTCCATCCTGGAAGGGTTCTAAGATAGCTAGTTCTGCTCCCTCACATTCTCATAGATGGAGAAACTGAGGCTCAGGGGAGGAAAGGGAATTGCCCAGCAAGAGCTGACAGAGCCCGGCCTCCTGATTGGCAGTGCCCTTTCCACTTCACTTCTGTTTTGATGAAAGTAAATTTATTTAACCTCGTGCCAATTTCTTTAAATCAGAGGAATTTCAGAGGAGAAATTCACTTAATGTTTCTGTGTCATTAGTCAGAAGTCATGTTAATTTTCAGGGCCTGTTTGTCCACAGAGGATCCTTTATTTCCTGCTAGGGAAACAGCTTGTGTCTTTATAAGACAGGAGATCCTGAACTCCTGCTGCAGCCCAAGGCTGTTTTATTAGGTAGCTGCTTTGCATAAAGGATTGGCACTTTTTATTTGCCACCATTTCATCTATTAACTGGAAGGACTGAGCCCCATGATACCAAGGATGACTTTAGAAAAGAAAGCTGGATAATAAAAGTAATGCCCCATCCTTGATAGAACCAATCATCTGTTTCCTATAGAGTTGCAGTTTCAAAATGTTGTTTTATTAATCAAAAGCTTCCTTGTATTTTATGGTACTTTCATGGCTCTTTCTAAGCTCCTTCCCATTTAATTATTACAATGAACGTAATTAGTATGTGCTGTCAGCTCTTCACTTTATTTACATTTTATATTGGATAATTAAATGTGGTCTGATAATTAAATTAACCCAGACGACAGATGATTTGACTGCCTGCAAATTACTATATTGGGAATAAGCACCTTTGCATATTCATTTTAGTTAGTGACTGACTTTTTCATTTGGAAAGGCCCCATGGATTGCAGCTCTCAGAACCAGAGTCTCTTACGATAGTTGAAAGGAGGAAGGACCCTGTCGGCCCACCCTCCCCCATCAGCTTCTCTGTGGAGGAGTCGTACAGATCATGTAGTCATCTGCTCCGCACTGTCCCAGAGGTTCCTGAATGCTTCTCGGGCGATCAGCACTGGCGAGTAAGCCAGACAGTGAGGCTCTTGAAACTAGATTCTGCCTGAGCTGTGTGACATGCATTTTCCAAGCCTTTTGTAATTTGATGACTTAGTAAGAAAACCCAAACGTTAATTGCCTAAACGTTCCCGAAATGTATCTGTTGTGCTCACCTCAGACCTTTCCCTGCAGACAAAGCAGGGCAGTTTCCCAGTTGTACACCATCTGTAAGGAAGGGAAGCAGAGCTGTGTTTTAAGAGTGACAGTTTTCCAGAGCCCCACTGTAGCTTTTAGAACTTTCAGAGGTGGCCTAATTCCTGCTCAAACATTCTTGCTTTACTCTTTGTTTTTCTCAAAGGCAGATGGTCTTAGGTCACACCCATTTGGTAAACTCCCCTAGTCCCATCCAGGTCCAAGAATGGAGTCTACTGTGGGCTCAGAGTGGACGCGCCAGCATTCAAGCCCTTCTGTTCTTCCAGGATTGGCTGCTTATTCTTTAGCTGTCACACAGACATCCAGCTTTCTGTATTTTCTTTCTTTGTGTGGCAGATACAGTCCCCTTCATAAAATAAAAATGCTTCATGTCTAAGGAAGAGCCTAAGAATTTCAACAATATCGTTTTGGAGTTACTCTTAATATGACAGCACCAAAGAAAAATGAGGGAGTTTTCCCAAAAGTAGGACAATAAATTTCCTAATTAAAAATAACTTCTGCCTACAGATTTATTTTAAGACTTCTAGTGAGTGACCTAGCTGTATTAGAATGGAGAAATTTGCCAGTTAGCCATTTTGTCCACTTATATTAAAAGTCACCAATTTCACAGAATCCAAAGAAAAGATACCTTTTGCTTCCTCATCTCTCTGGTGTCCTCGTCTCTCTTTCTCCAACACAAAAGTAGTTTGAAGTACCACATGCTCATACCAAAGTACCTTTTTACTCCAAAACTGCCTGAGAGGCTATAAGGACCTCCTTTCTCAACCCAGTGGCTGCACTACCAGGGAATCAACCCGAGTAAACACAGCCTCCCCAGGGCAGAGCCCTCAGATGGAAACCTTCACCACTCAAGACTCACACTGGCCAGGTACACTTGGAGCACTTACCTGAGAAAGGAACATTCTTCCCCCTTCGTATAGGATTGCGTCCTGGTTTGTGACCCGCTGTAAATCCCACGGAGCCTCCTGCCGGTGGTGGGCACAGCGGCAGTTAAGGTGGGACCTGAATGGATTCACGTCTTGAGTCAGTCTGAGTTGAGGTTTTGAACTTGATCTCTGATGGCACTAAAAGTTGAATGTCACAGAGGGTAAGAGCAGAGGCTCTGAAATCAGCTGACTTTGAAATCCCTGTTCTGCTCTTTCCTAGCACTGTGACCCTGGTCAGGTTACTGAACTCTGAGCCCCAGTTTCCCCATCTGTGAAATGGAGGTCGTAGTAACCACTTCCCAGGCGGTGTGGACTGAGACAGCGTAGGCCCCGATGCACAGTGAGCGCGCAGGTGAGGCCGCCGCTGCTGCCCCTGCTTGCCCCGGTATCCGCCTCTTTCTGGCACTAAATAATACACCTGATTCAGCAGTAGGCTGAATTCAGAATGCTGGTGTAGTGATCTGAAAAAAACAAAACAAAACAGGACAGTACAGGTAAACTATTCTTTCTTCACCGGTCTTCCCAGTTTCTCATTTTGGGGGAGCTCGGATTCAGAACACTCCAGTAAAGTAACTGTCATGAAATATCGCACTGAAACTTTGAAATGGGAAACTAGCCGTGATTTCATCTCCATTGGACTAGAAGAAGTTGAGAATCCACTCAGCTGTGAGACCTGGGGTCGTGGAGTGGGCCGTTTAGCTGCTAGGTGACATGCAGTTGACCGTGTCCTCCTGGGCTCCATGCCTAGACTAGGCAGAGCAGCGGGAGACACACAAGGGGAGCCAGACAGTAAGCGCCCAGCCCAGACCCTGTGAATGCTGCTGCCAGGCCAGGGCTGTGCGCAGACCTCATCCTTTGCTCACTTGGAAATCTTCTACTGGGGTGGAAACTGAGGTCAGAAGGAATATTTTGTCAAAGTTTAACTCATAACTAGTGGTAAATGTAATTTTTCCTGGGCCTGTCTTGGTCTTTTTAATAATCACTGATATAGACTATAAAAACTTAATCTGTCATCACAGAACAAACATCTCTCCTGAGGTAGGAAAGTTTATATCAGACCCTCATCAGTCATGAAAAGCCCTGCACCAGAGAACCAATGCTGGTGCAGCAGTCAGGATGGCTGGGTCCTTCCTGGCCTTACAGCTGTGTGACCCTGGGCGAGGCACTGCCCTTCTCTGGGCTCTACTTCCCTGTCTGTCAGAAGAGTTAGGCTGGCTGCTCTGAAGGGCCCTTCCAGCTGTGATAGAGGACAAATATATAATTCTAAGATGAAGTGGGAAGTCATGGCCAGACCAACATAAGGACTTCAATTTAATAATTTTCATTTCTGAATGCAGTAATCACAAACCTCCCACCTCGGCCCACTGGGCTCCTTGCTCTTCTGCAAACACACCTCTCACCTCAGGCCTTTGTTCTTGCTGCTTTCTCCCTGGGAACCTCTTCCCTCAGAAATCAGGGTGGTTTGGGGAGTGGGGGCCTTCAGAGGTTTTTTTCTCAGATGTTATGTTATCAGAGTGGCCTTCCCTGATCACAGTAACTAAAATAGTGTATCAGCGTCCTGGTTACTGTTTCCTCTTTACCTTGCTCTATTTTCGCTCATACACCTATTACCCACCCCTGACATTTATTTACTTTGTCTGTCTCCCCACTCCCATCCCATCCCACTAGAATGTTGTGGGAACATTTGGAGCAGAGTCTGCCTGCAATGCCTACAGCAGTGCCAGGCACATAGTAACTATTTGTGACTGAGTTTGTGGATGTTGAGATGACACATCTCTCCTTAGGGGTAATCCTGCAGAGAAGGTTACAATGGCCCCAGATTTTGAAGGATAAGGCGTTTCTGTTTTACTGACCAAACTTCCTTAACTGACTTCTAGCTAAAAGTTTAAGAGCCATTTCTGTGGTACTATAAGTTCTTTATTTTTTAATTTATTCTTGAAGAAACGTCTTAGTTTTGCTTTTGCTGGAGCCAGTAATTCTGAGATCCAGAGGAAACCACTCTGTTTAAGGTCTGGCAGATCCTGTATTTGAGAAAACAGCGGTGTGTGAGAGAAAGCTTTGGAGGCAAACAGCTTCATGTCCTGGCCCCTCCTCCCACCTAAGTGATAAACTGGGGCAGGTTATCCGGAGGGTCACTTCCCAGCTACAACACAGGGACGAGACGTCCTAACTCACAGGGCTGTTGCGAAGATTAAATGCCATCCTTAGTGCACAGACTCGCAGCTGGGAGCGTGGATGCCTTTGCAGCATTTGCTCACCGAATTGGAGGCGTTGTCACAGCAAATCTGCTCTGACTTATTATGATTTTTTTTTTCAAAAAGGCTTTTTGACAGGGACGTCCCACTGTAAGAAAGTGCCCACTGTGGGGAAAAAGCACCCACAAATCACCATATCATTCATTTTAATAGCAAGTTTCCTGAGGGGATTTTAAAATGTTTTTCTTGAATCTCTCCCTGTGTACGTAGTTCCTCCGGGATTCCGCGCCCTGGTCTGCCGGCAGGCCCTGGGCCAGTCTCTGCCTCAGGGCACCGGGGGTGCATTTTCACAGCGTGACAAGAGGGACACGGGCTCTGGAGCCAGGTGACCTGCGTTCTGGCCCCAGCTCCACCCCTTACCAGCCCTGTGATCCTAGTCAAACCATTTACCTTCCCGGTGCCAGGTTCCTCACCTATCAAACAGGGGTAACGGAGGGATAACAACACCTCATGAGCTTGTTGTGCAAACTAAATTGGATCCCGCACACAACAGTCAGCACATTCCCGGAGCCAGAACACGTGTTAACTGTGATGTGACCGAAACTGTCATTGTCTGCCTCCACATCCCTGCTCTTAATGGGGAAATCCCCGAGGACCCACTGTCAGCTCTGACACTTGATATCACCTTACACAGGCCATCTCTACTATCAGAGCACGTGTCCCCGTCTATGGAGAAACTGAAGAGAACTCTGTGTATCCTCTGTGGACCCAAAAGACGGAGAAGCACCAGCAGGCCCTCCTCCCATAGGGGCCTCTGGGCTGCCACTCAGCGTGCAGCTCTGGCACGGCTGCCCAGGAGGGTGGCGGGGGGCCGTCTGGCTCTGGCCAGCTGCCAGCTCCGCTTCCCAAGGGGCATGCCTCGTTCAGCTGGTCAGACCTGACACGTGATAAACACATGCTCGTCTGGAAGGCAGTGAAGGAGAATCTCTACTCACCATTTGGGGCTGCAGAAATAGGAGAAAGGGAGACCTCACACCCAAATAATTCTCTTCTGTACGGGCAACTGCTAAACTGAAAACACACCACGGAGATACCTCAGAGCTACACTGAGACTGTGTTAGGGAAAGAAACTGGAAAACGCTCACATGAATCAATGTGAGCATTTAATGGGCCTTAATTGGAACCTTATCCTACTGTACTTAGAGCAGAGAGATGAAAGCAAAAGAAATCTGAGAGACCATTTATTTCACTTGAGAACTCAAGCAGTAAACTGAAACTACAAAAAGATTTGACTACTATTATATTTTTATGATTAAATAAAATTGTCATAGACTAGTGCTGGTGAGCCCATAAATGCTCCATGAAATGCATCCATGCTCTCGGGCTGCTGTTAGGATGTGACCAGAAAATCTACCAGCCTGTGCTCTGCATTTATTAACCCCACTGTTCTCGCACCACCCAAAGGCTCCATGGTGAGGAAGGTTTGACCCAGGTTCTCCTCGCAGGGAAGGTCCAAAGCCCACTTGGAATATTTGTATTTTAAAGCATTATTAAATGCTGTCCATGTACCTAGCCACCTCCTTACCCCCTCATACACACATCCTTTTAGTCTGTGATGGATATAATCTTGCCAGTACTCTGTGTGTGTGTGTGTGTGTGTGTGTGTGTGTGGTTGTAAGTTTTCTTAAAGAAGAATGTGGGGATAGCCTATTTTGTGTGAAGAGTTTTTCATTCATTCTTAAGGAAAAAAATATACTCTGAGCTCTTTTTTTAGTGTTTAAATGTAATGTCTGCGCAGTCGTAGGCAGCATTCAGTGCTCATGAGCGTGAATGCTCGTAGCACAGGATTATAGTCTTTCTGCAAGTTCACAGGCCTTCAGAGCTCATCTAGTCCAGCTCCCCTCATTGCCAGTCAAGAGAAGGACCCGTTCTAGTCCGTGGAACCAGGCCTCCTAACACCCTGTCTAGGGCTTTCTGTGACCCACCTTCTCCCTCCTCCCCTCCCCCGACCTTGTGATAGGTGGGACACAGACCATGCAAATAAACAGAAAATCCAAAATAAAGTAGTCCCTCAAATGTCCCTCACTATGATGATATAGTGAATCTGTATCATTTCCAAGGTCTGTGCTCTGTAGACAAACTTCTTTCTCAAACATAAATTAAAATGGAAACAGCATTTATGGGTATAGACCCTGACAAATTATAGAATCCATGACTTTTAAGGTTAACCAACTGTTTAAGATAATCTAGCCCAACTTTCTTGTGCTGCAAGACGTGTTTGAAGGGAATTTAGAACATGCTTCCTTTAAAAGGTAACTCCTCTCACAAAACAGACAACATGAAAGAAGGAAAAAGAGGCTCTAACACAGAACAGAAGGCTGGAGGTGGCTCCCTCTTGGGGAAGTGCCAGTATCATGAGCTGTGTATCCATGTGAGCATTTGTCACTCGTCCTTTCTCTCATTTATTAACTTTTACTAAAGGCCTACCTCGTGTCAATCCAAGTGCTGGGAGATGCAGAAATGGATAGAACTCAGACCTTGTCCTTGTGGGAACCCCAGCCGAGGAGCTGTGCGGTCAGTGCTGAGACACATGCCTGCCTTTAACAGACATTCAGCAAGTGCCTGCAATGGTCCAGGCACTGTTCTAGGCACCCAGGAGACGGCGGGAAACAAAACAGACTAAGTCCCTGCCCTCAAGTTGCTGACATTCTGGAAGGAAAGGGAGAGACAGACAACAAGCAAACCTGGATGGGTGCTAGAGCTTCCTCTGGTGCCCGAGCTGATATCCCGCCATCCGGAAGTGGAGCAGACACTTAGCAGGTGGAAGAGACATTCCAGGCATAGGAAAGGCCATGAGCAAAGGGACTGAGGTGTAAAACAGCCTGGAAGATCTAGGGAACTGCACACTGCTCGTTCTGACTGGAGCTTAGGAGGCAGTGGGAAGACCCAGAGCTCAGAGCGCAGAAGCAGGCTGGGCCCAGGTAAGGAAGAGACTTATGTGCTAGGCCAAGATTTATCCTCTAGGGGATGAGGAGGAGCCCCCTCAGCGTCTGAAAGCCCACTTCCGTATGGAGAGTGGGAAAGTGGGCATCCAGGCCTCCACAGTGGAGCCCCTGGTTCTGAATCCTCTCCCGCAAGAGCAGTGATGTTGGAGGGGGTACCTGCCCAGAAGCCTTTGCCTCCCTCTGCCGGTGGTACCCAGCGTACACAGGAAGCAGAGAGCCACAAGTTAGGGGCCTTCTCACCCAGTTTCCCTGGAGGGGCACAGCAGGACAGCCCGTCACCCCTTGCTGTGTGAGGAGAGTGCTTGTTTCTGTAGGATCACCTGGTTTCCAAAGCCTGTGAGAGGCCAAGCCCCCCACTACCAGCCTCAGCCTCTCCTCATGGCCCTGGCTTCCTCCTTCCCTCTCTCCTTCCTCCTTGACCCTCTGCTGGTGCTAGACAGCAGTGAGTCCCTGGGACCACCAGGAAGGAGGCTAGCGCTCAGAGGGCCTGCCTCCCACACAGCCTGCCAAGATCTCTGCATTTAATCTCAGCCTAGAAATCTATCTTATGGCAGAAGCAAGTTTGCGGGGAGAGGAATTTGTTTGCAGTGCTAGCCAAGGGAATCTTTGTGCTTCTCTACTCTGAATTTGATTTGATTATGTACGTGGACAGACTCTTCAGATTTTTCTTGTGTGATATTTAAATAAAGTCACTTCAGCACCCTCCCTACTTGACCCGCAAGGCATGGCCTGATTAGAGAAACAGGGTTGGAGTGGGGAGCATGCCATTTTCTTTATGTGATTCGTAGAGGTCACTGGCCTTGGGGCCTCTTCTGTCATATTACTCCTCTCCTGGGCCAGGGCTTCAGGTATCATGACACTTGTCACGGGTGATGTGGGCAGAGAGGCTTGGCCCGTGCGCTGGCCCAACCACTGCAGCTGCTACCTCTCCGCCCCAGCGTGGTAGCAGGACCAGTTTTGTGGGGAGGAATGCAACAACTACTTTGTTTCTGCTCTGCTAGAAAAATATTCTTTGTTCCGATGAGTTACAGGGTCTCTCGGCTGTCTCTTGTAATGAATTTAGATGTCTAGACGCCTATTTCTGCCCTTCTGTTGAGGACATCTTGTCTCTGACAAGAAAAGGAAAAAGACAGAACAAGAATTCCTAGGCATAAAGAATTTGTCTTGGTGAGATTTAACTATTTGTATACATTTCTGTCTGAGGTCCATATTCCGTTCACCCTCCCACACTGGCCGGAGGAGGTGGTTTGGCCTTAGGTTTGACAGACTAGCCCACAAGCTCACTGAAAGACACTGCCCCACCCCACCTCCCCTGCTCTCCGGACGGTTGTGCCAAGAGGCTGTTGGATTCCATAGGGTGCCGGCTGACGTACTCACTCAGCTGTTCCTGTAAATCCAAAGACAGTGTCCTCTGAGGACCTTGAAGGCCCTGGGAAGAGGATGCCCAGGTCTCTGGTGCAGTAAGAATAAGCCTCTAGAATCAGGTTTGGAAGCCAAAGCTTGGTCCTCATTCATTCGCTCCCCAGATGGTTACTGAGCACCTACTGTTTGTCAGGCTGTGCCCGACACTGGGGTACGGCAGTGTCTGAAAGGGGCATAGCCCCTGTTCCCACCAAGCTTACACCCTTGAGACTGTTGGAAACCGGAGATTCACATTGGCCTGTCTCTGCCCGAACGACTGCTGAGGCAGCTAGGGCCGGGAGAGCCGCACGTGTGGTTCCGTCTTCTGATCCACGGCAGACGTGGGACTGGAGTCCCAATGACATAGTAGTTAGAAACATGCTGAGGGCATTTTGGGAAAAAAAATGATAAAAATAAAATGAAATAAATACGGGGAGTTCAGGATCACTCAGATCTTAGCAAAAATCAGAAGGATTCGCAGAGGTACAAGTAGGTAAGACGGAACCTGACCATTTCTGTTTTGTTTCCTTGAATGTGGGTGAGTTCTGGAGCGCTGGGGATTTTACAGTATGACACCATGGTTGTATCTGGGATGGATGGATGGATGGACAGATTTGGAGGGCAAGAAACTGCTACAGAACCTTTTTCTAATTTATTTCTGTTATTTAGTGTCATGTTTTGGGTATGGTCAGGGAATGAGCTGTTCCCATGTAAGTGTGAATTTGGCAGATGACCAAACTTACCTTTAAAACATGATGTTTATTTAACATTAACTGTGATCTTTTTTTTTAATATTACAGTTCCCTGCCTTCTTAAACTTGAATTATACTTATACATTATGTGTTCTTGGTGCATTAAGAGGTGAATACCCACTATAGCAGCAGGCACATGAGGATTAGATTACTGTGTGTGTGAAGCAAGTTTTTAACGTGTAGAGTAGTAAGGAAATGTGGGGGGTTGTAATGGGATGTTTTGCTACAGCACAGTAACGCTCTCAAGACCAACTCTTTATACTAAATGGTTCCAGGCATCTTTCTGTATTCTTATTTCTTCTGGAAATAACCTTAGTTCCCACCCCTTCACTCATCAGTGTCCGCTGATGCTTCCTCTTGTCAGTTTACCTGTCGCCGGTGGACTCCTGATTTGCTGATTCCAGTGCACTTTTGTTAGACTTGCTTCTGATACGTGAATTGGTAAACTGAGTTGGAGATCGCAGGACTTTCCTGTGAAGAATTGATGTAGCTTTTGTGGAAAGACTGGGCCCTCTGCGAGAGCAGGGGTGTCTGTGACACGTTCACTCCCTTGTTCCCAGTGCCTCACGCTGCACTTGGCCAGAGGAGATGCTCAGTAAATGTTTGATGAATGGACTGATTTGTCTGCCCAGCAGCCTGCTTGCTCGTTTCCTGGTTCTTGGCTGCATTCCAGGTGGTCACAGTTGGAGGAAAGGGGCCTCTGGGTGCAGAGACTCGGGCTGTTCTCCCTTTACATAACATGGCAGCGTCTCCTGGGCCTTCCCGGCCGCTCTCCCGGGGTCTTGGAGGCGGGCACAGCAGCTGTCATTTTACAGACGTGGAATGTGCAGACTCTCCCCAGGCCGACTGCATCTCCCAACCAGACTGAAAACTCCTCCGTACCCTACCTCCACTTCCCCTTTTTCCTTCTTTGAGTTTAACTGTTGGGGGAAACTAGTCGGGTCATACCAGAGATCAACATGGTAAATGTATTGTAGATGATAGCCATTGTTTCAAAACCGTAAGAGCAGACTTGCAGGCACTCAGAACCTGGAAGGCAGCTGACTACAAAACCATCACTAGAGGGTCCTCGTTTTGGAGTCACATGTTCCAACAGTTCACTCCTGAGAGTCTGGCCCCATCACCACCCATTCCTCTCTTTCAAGTTCTTACATCTGATCATTTGAGACAAACCCTTGGCACAGCCTAGCTTATACCTAAGAACTGGTTATTTGGTATCTGGCCAAGCAGAATACAGGTTTCTGAAGAAAGGCCTCTTGTGTTGGTTTAATCTGTGTCTGTGGGTTGGTGTAGTCTGTTTAGAATGGCAGGATGCCACCCTCATCTTCATCTGGGCTGGGAAAGTCGTGTGAGAAGCTAGCGGGCGGCCAGTCAAGGGAATGAGCTCAGGCCCGGCAACAGAGAGCCCCTCGGCCTAGGAGGGGGCAGCCTCGTGAGTCTGGTAGCCCTGGATGGGCCCTAGAGGTGGGAGAAGCCAGCAGTCAGAGTCGCATGAGTTTTCCAGGCCCAGCTCCCCCAGTGACTGGCTGGCGGACCCAGGACAAGTCTCTTAAACTTTCTGAGCGTTAAACCTCTTCTTATAGAAGGGTGTCGTCATCTGTGTCTGCCCACCTCAGGTAACGTAGGCAGAGGGCTTCATAGACGGCTGAGCGCTGTCTCTGCCGGTGACAGGCTTTCTGCTGTGTTGGGTGCTGCTGAAGTTCTGGCAACGCGATGTCCTGGAAGACTTTGGATTCCTTCACATCAAGTAAGAGACCAGTGTTACCCACCATCCACAAAGAGGGACGACTTTTTCCAGCCCTCTCCTTATAACCAGGCCAGGGAGCCTTGAGTTTGTGCCCAGGATGCTGAGGATCTCAAGCTCAGCTTCTAGGGCAGAGGCAGATGAGCACAAAATCCATCCTTTAGGGATATCTTAGTTCCATAGACTGGGTAGCTTGTAACCAACAGTAATGTGTTTCCTCTCAGTCCTGGAGGCTGGAAGTCCGAGGTCAGGGTGCCAGCCTTTCTAGGTTCTGGGAAGGGCTGTCTTCCAGGTTACAGACCACCAGCTTCTCCCTGTATCCTCACAGGGCCAAACTGAGGACTGGAAGCCTTCTGGGGACTGTTTTATAAGCACACTAACCCATTCATGAGGGCTCCATCCTCATGACCGAATTACCTCCCAAAGGCCCCGGCTTCCAATGCCATCACATTAGGGGTCAGGACTTCAACGTAAGAACTGAGGGGGACACAAACCTTCAGCCTGTAACAAGGGACTAGCCATGCAGACCTAAGGCAACATGACGTGGAGACAGCCGAGGACCCGGAGTCAGAAAAGGGCATCTAAAACCTGATGAGAGTGTGGTATGATTCTCCCTCAAGGCAAGGCACAGATGAGTTTGTTAACCGGGGACCCTCTGTCACTTTGATTCATTCATTCCAGGAACTTTGAAATGCCTCTAGCAGAGCCATGGAGGCCAGGAGAGTAAAAGACACAGCTCCTGCCCTTCGAGCACATGGAACTAAACTTCACACACTTACATAGGGAATAGCTGCTGCCCGTGTCTTTGGGTCAGGAGAGGCGTTCTCCGGCCGTGCGGCCTGGGGACCTGGGCTTACAGGATTCCCTCCAGTGCTTGGAGGGGAACTCCTCCTGGGTCTGAATCAGGAGCCCACAGCACTTCCTGCTTTGTTTTCAGCCTGTCTGTCTGTGCCGTTACCTGTGTTTCCTGGACGGTGCTTACACCGGGATATTCTTCCCAGAGCTGTCAGAATGCACTTCCTGCCCGGCCACCACAAGACCCTGGCTGGCATCCCCTGCACTGTTTGCAGAGCTCTCTCCTGTTCAGGCAGGGCCAGGGAGAGGCCGCGGCAGCGGCTTCCCAGGTGGCATGAAGACTGCTGGGGAGTCCCAGCCAGAGCAGGGCCTGCTGCTGCCAGACGCCCCGTTCTAATGAGCAGCCTTTATGGAGAGATGGGGGTGGGATGATGGAAAACATTCATTAGGCCTCACACTGGGAGGGGACTTCTGGTCCTGCAAGTGTAAGGAAGCCAGATCTGGCCAGAGAAGGCTCAGAGCAGCAGAGCTGGGGAGCTAACCAAACGCTCAGAGCTAACATTGTTTTTTACATTGTACTCCTAGACACTGTCTCATTTAATCTTCATGTAAACCCTGAAGGCTGCCTCTATTTTACAGAAAGGACACTGAGGGTCAAATGGGTTACCTGACCGGAGCCAGCCCTATCTGACACCAGGCACCTTGAGCCTGCAGATTCATGGCTTATGGCCACCAAGAGAGAACTGACCCACTCGATTCTGAAATACACCTGGGTAGCGAGGGTAGCCTTGCTAATGAACCTTCATTCTGGCAGGGGCAATGAGGAATCAGAGTTGAGCTATGGACTGAATTGTGTCCCCCCCAAACTCGTATGTTGAAGCCTAACCCCCCACGTGACTGTACTTGGAGATAGGGCTTTTAAGAGATAATCAAGGTTAAGTGAGGTCGTAAGGGTGGGGTCCTCACACGATAGGATTGGTGGCCTTATAAGAAGAAGAAGAGAGAGAAATCTCTCTCTCCATGTGCATTCACTGAGGAATGGCCACATGAGGGCACAGTGAGGTGTCGGTCTGCAGACCAGGAAGCGAGCTCTCCCCAGGACCCAACCGTGCTGCACCCTCATCTCAGGCTTCCAGGCTCCTGAACTGTGAGAAAGCACATTTCTGTTGTTTAAGCCACCCAGTCCATTGTGTTTTGTAACAGCAGCCTGAGCAGACTGACAGGCTGGTATTAAGTCTAGCAGCTTTTTCTCTCCACCTAAAATTCTTCCACCTACAATGGTAGGTGCTCAGAGCTGATCTGAGCCTTGAAGGCCCAACCCACCTTCTCAGTGCAGCCTTCCTCACCTAAGTAAGGAGCAATCTCTCTCTCCCATGGGGCCCCTAGTGCCTTCCCTTCCCTCTCTGATGACCAGGCTCCTTTGTATTATTGTCATTTGTGGACATACCTCATCTCCCAAAGAGCCGAAGCTGGATTCCTCTCTGTGTCCCCCATGTGGCTGACCCAGGAGGCACCCTGTAGATGTCTGCTGAATTGAGAGCTCTCCCAGGGCACCCAAGTGATACTTCACTGGTGGGAAGTGCAAAGATTGCCACCAGAAGGCCTAGGGGGTGGCCAGTTGTCAACAGATGAAAGAATCACCATGTCCATCTGTCTACTCCCCCTTTTTTTTTAACCAGATGCCTTGTTAATGCCAGTGTTCAGATCCTCCTGGTCCTCCTTCCACTTGCCCTAGCGCACACTGGCAACATGCAGCTTTCGTTTCCCTAAAGCCTCTTCTTCCTAGAATTGTTGATAGTTCCAAAAAGAAGAGGGAGTGGGGGGTTCTCGCCCACTTCCTCTCTTCCCCTCTCCCCACTCCCTCCCCACCCCTTGCCAATGGTACCGAAGATCTTTGGGGTAGAAGATGCCTTTCTTCGGTGACTGTGGAATTATGCCCACTGGCCTTTGCTTAGAAGACCAGAGAAAAATTCTGTCCAGAGAATGATCAAGAATGGATCCAAGAAGGCCTTCATGGGCTCTCTCTTATGTTCTAAATCAGTCAGGTAGTTTCTGTGTGACTTCTCTTAAATTCAAAATGCAGGAATCTAATTTTCAGTGAGAAAGAGTGTATTAAAGACCCAGAACCCTTGGTCGTGTTCTTCATTTGGGTGCTGGTGACACAGGTATGTTCACTTTGTGCAGATGAAGCTATTAAGGAGTGTGTGTGTGATACTTCAATGAAAAGCACTCTTTTTAAAAAACTAAAACCCAAAACAACTGAGCCATTTGCTTAGGTCACACAGCTAAAGGCAGGAACTCAGCTCTCCTAACTCTTCAGTTAAGACCTATTTTAGAATCACATCTTAGAGCAAGTAGAGAGGCCAATTTCAGTCTCTCTTGATCTCAGTGTTGCTGGAACTTCCCTCAGTTCCTGTGGAGCCTGCTGTGCCCCTGAGAATGGGCACAGTGTCTGAGAGGAGGTTTCTCATCACTACTGAGGCCACACCAGCTCCCTACCTGCTGTCTCTGGTGACTGTGGCCACTGAAGAAATCTGCAGGCAGGTCACATCCTCCCCTTGGTGCAGTGCCCTGGAAAGGGGCCCTGTAGAAAGCCCTTTTATGCTTGTGTTGGCCTGGATGCCCTGAAAGGAAGGGCAGGTGGTCTGGCCAGGCTGGAGGGTGATGCCGCCTTAGGCCTTATTGGCAGCTCTTTGTCTGGACAAAGGTGACAGATCAGCAGCTATTGATTTAGCTACAGCTCCATGAAGAAGGCATATATAGTGAGAAAACATCATATTGTAAATCTGAGGTCTCTCTTAATTATGTTCATTCCTTTCATTCAGCAAGACTTTCGTGTCCCGTTATGACTCTCTGCTGACTTTCTACTGACTTTGGAAAGCTTACGCAGTCCAAGATGACATTTGACCACCCGAAAGCCTGGGAGTGAGGGGATGAAATAAAACTGAGCCCTGACTTCATCCCCCTAATCTGTCAAAAGCTTCTCAGACAACTCTCCCCTGGTTCCCAAGGCCCTGAGCATTAAGCTCAGGCTGTCTGCATCCCAGCCTGGCTTCCCTGCCCCTACGGGTGGTGCTGGGCCTAATTCAGCTGACTGTTCAGCTGTGCTCATGACATCAAACCACCACTCCTCTGTGCCAGGAGCCTCCCTGAACTAGCCAGGAGTTGTCTCGCCCACTGAGTCTCAGTGCTGCAGGTTGACCCCTTCCAGGACCTCCTAATCCTGTCTTCCTATAACGTCTGAAATGTCGTTCAAGGGACAGTACCATCTAGATGTCCCATTCAGGCTCCTAGCTAAGCCAGGGGGTGTGGCTCTTCCCACCCCTTGTGGACCCCTTACCTGTAACCTGGTTAAGTCCTGTCATAGGTGGGCCTGGGGGTAGAACTCCTTACACCCAAGGTGACCAAACTACCTACATCCATTTGTGTCTTCTGCTGTCCGGGGATTAAAAGTAGTGGCCTCTGGCAGGTCATCTCACTACACTGCTGGTGACCTCTGTAAACCCACATTTTCAAAAGGCAACTGATAGCCAGCTCGGTTCCTGGAGGGGACTGACCCCCAAGGGGATCTGCCTCACCCCAGCAAGGGTCAGGAGTCCAGGCGGAGTAAGTTCCAGTTAGGCTCTCATGTTCTGTGCTAATTTACCAGGAACCAGGAATTGTCATCTTTGAGTTAACGTTGTGCTGTGCCAGCCAGACCGTCCACTTTAATATCTTTTCAATTAGTGAGTCTTCCAATAATAGCATTTTAACAGTGAAGTTCCAAAGAAAAAACTTGTTCTTAATTTTTGTCCAAAAGGGATAGAGAGACTTCTAATAATGATATCATTATAAATTCTGAAGTGATGATCATTTGGCTGTGCTACAAAATTTGTGGCTAATAATTAAAATAAAGATTTAAGTAAATGCTTTATCAATAAAGTAGATGATAGGGCATATTTTTCTCAGCCAGTGTCAGAAATGGCAGCACATAGCCATGTGCTGAATTGTCACACTGCAAGTCTTTAAAATTCCTGCTGGATTTGAAGGTATTAACAAGTCCCTATCAACATTCTCTGAAGGGTTTTGATGTCATTTTAGCTATTGAGCTAAAATATGTGAACTATTACTTTGTTGATTTTGTTCTTAAACCAAACTGCATTATCATCTGAGAGTGTGTTCTTAAAGTATTGTTAAAAGTACTTTGAAAACTTGTAAATCCCTGTAATTTATGTTTCTCCTGCCTCTGCTGTTTCATTCTGTCCTTCTGGTTTTAATTTGAATGCAGTCCTGTCTGGGTGTGTACCTGTAAAATTGTGTTTTTCCAAGTACAATTTACAGTCTTGACCTTAGATTTTACAGTGTTCCTAACCTTCCACGAGCTTCCCCCTATGCTAAGAAGTGGGCTTTGGGTCACCCAGCTCTTTTTATTAGAACAGTCTAATCAAGGTTACTTGAAACAGATCTGAATTTGACATTTCTTAGTTTATCGTGTAAGCCTAGGGAGTAAGTTAGGAGGGCTTCCCTGGAAGCCCATTAATTGCATTGCCCCATTTCTTAAAATGTACACAGTTGTAAACCTAGACTGCTTCGAGACAACAGTCTCATTTATCTAAACAATTCTCCTTTTAGACTCAGTGGCACTGATGGAAACACAGATAAGCAGTATGGATCGGAGGAAGGATCTTTTGGAGGCCGTGTTTGCTGAAACTGTTCCCATTCCCCTTGCAATCCCTTTTTCTTTCCCACAGCTTGTCTGCATAGGAACAGCTCTATCTACGCTCATTACCTTCCGTGAGCTAGGTTAGGGGAAGACTGCAGTGGGCAGGACTACAGCGGACGGTATCTTTCTTGTGTGTGAGCTCTGCAGGTTTTAAGGAATATGGCTATTTTGCTTTAAGGGGGAGAGTGAAGGGTGGGGCGTTCCGTTAAAGCAGTGTGTATCCCGAATCCATTTCATCCTCTCCGTGGGGAATCCATGTTTCCTCGCAGATTATAATTTTTCAATGGCTGCAGAACTTTGGGAAACTTTTCCTTAAGTTAGGAAATGAGATTTATTTTCTGCTCCTTTCAAACATCATTTAAATTAAGTTCTGGTAAGGAGTTATGAGTCTTTTTCCCCCCTCCTCACACTTCTTCAGTGTGTTCTCCGTGGCTCTTATTGACACTCCCGGCCAGGGAAGGGACACATGGGGCAGGCTGGGGCTTTTGGCCACTGACCTGGGGTTCCTCCTGTTCCAGGTAATCGTGCAGTCCGGCCGCCACCCCACGGTGCTGCAGAAGCTCTGCCAGCTGCCCTTCCAGTACTTCAGTGACCCGCGGCTGATCAAAGTGCTGTTCCCGTCGCTTATCGCCGCGTGTTACAACAACCCTCAGAACAAGATCATTCTGGAGCAAGAGATGAGCTGTGTTTTACTGGCCACGTTCATTCAGGTACCTTCTGTGTATGCCTAATTCTCTGGCTTTACATGTAAGCTAGTGCAATTGAAAAGTAAGTGAGCCAATTGTTTATTCTTGTCAGAAACACTTTTTAAAATTTCACATATTTCTGTGCTTGAAAATTAATTTCTAAAATATCATGATGGTAAAACTGGGGTTTGAGTGTTGTATAATTTCTACTTGGAGGATTTCAGGAAAAGGATATTTTTCCAGTTAATGAGACGGTAAACGTGCAATAAGGAAATGTTTTAAAAGACTGCTTTTAAGTCTTTAACTGTTATATTCATCTTGCTCTTTGTCTAGTTACGGGGAATGGATAGTGACTGCTGAAGAAAGATCAATTAAAACTTCTGTACATTTGTAAATTTTTAAATAAGTATTAATATATACACACACAGCCTGTGTGTGTGTGTAATAAAAATCTATTATATTGCTTTTTCTTAGATCTAAAACTTTTAAGAATGGGCCTTATATTTTTCTGATCCAGTTAAATTCTGTGGGACTGGAATCAGAATCAGTGCTGTAGCAAAGCAGCATTTCCGCATCTAAATTAACCCAGTCAACCTACAACAGAAAATCAAGTTGGCTCTTCTTTAACATTTGCTAATAGCTAATCCTGTGATTTTGTTCCTGTCTCTATATATTATCATTTGCTGAAAATCTTCCATTTTCTTTCAAATGTTCACCCAAAAGCCAATGTGTTTTTGTTCCATGACGCACATGTGATTAATAGACAATGTTTTCTGTTCATAATAATGAAACAGAAAGCAGAGCTCTGTATTAGTATTGTTCCTTATTCTGGCTAATACACATAGATCACTTTTGAAAGGATGTAATAGTGCCCAGCTGGCTGGGAGGCTGAAGAGTCCCCCAAGCCTGCTTCACCTTAGACAGCAATTAGCACTTTACATTTCTTAAACTATCCTCTATTAGATGATCAATTAATAAACACACTAGATCAATTATGTTTAGGAATGTTTTATTTTCAGCCTAATTATTCTGTTTGAGTCTAGGTTCCATTTTCTGAAAAATTTTTCTAAGATATTCAGATCTACAGGTAGAATTGTTTCAAAAAACATTGCAGCGTTAATAATTAAAATCTTAGTGAAGTTTTATAACCATCATATCAACATTTAGGATTCTTCATATATTCTTAGCCTTAGGATTAAATTAAATGGAAAATACGATACAGAGAATTTTACGACCGTGATCTTAAAATTCATTCTTTCATTCAGCAGGTAATTTTTTAGTGCCTGCGGTGTGCTGGGTACTGCTCTAGGCAATGGGAATACAGCAATGAGTAAAACAGATAAAAATTCCTGCCTCTAGAGAACTTTCATTAGAGTGAGGGAGTCACTCAAAAACAAATAAGTAAAATAAATAGCATGTCAGATGGTGTTAAGAGCTGTGGAGAAAAGTAAGGCGAGAGAGGGGGCAGAGCCCGCCAGCGAGGTGCTGTGCAGTTTTTTTATGGCAGGAGCAGAGAGGCCTCAATCAAGACAGTGATATTTGAGCAAAGACAGTTTTGCATCTGTACCAGCTTAGTCCCTTACATTTTCAACTGCTGGAAAACAATGTATAAAAATATAAATGATACCAGAATCTAAACTAAGGATCATGCATATTACGTGTGTTCATCTGGTATTGATCTCAAAGTACTTCTCATTCAACTCTATTACATTTAACACGTTTAAATGTAACACATTTAACATACATTTTATTTTAACACACAAATTTTGTAAATGCTACAGAAATTTCTCATAACGCCTATATGGGATGTGTGGGACAACAGCAAGTTAGATTGGTGGAGTTAAATCAAGCATTTTTTCTATAAATATGCTCAAGGGAATGAATACGCATTGGATTTTAGTTTATAAAATGGTTCTGCAAGGTTCCTGTGTTAGATTATTAATAGTTATTAAAAATTACATTAAAAATAGGAGCTAGTAGCTCGTCCTAGGTGTCTGAAAATTTATGTATTATAGATGACATTTATGTTCCATCTAAAAGTAAAATTCCTAAACTTTAAGATTCACCTGCAGAATAGATGGTCCTAAAGGGTATTTTGCTAAGTGCAGTCAGAAAAAGACAACTACCATATGATTTCACTTACATGTGGCATCTAAAAAAAACAAAATAAACGAACAAACAGAACAGAACAGAGACAGACTCACCGATACAGAGAACAAACCAGTGGTTGGGATAGGCGGGTGGGGAGTATATGAAAAAGGTGAAGGGAATTAAGAGGTACAGACTTACAGCTATAAAGTAAAAAGTCATGGGGATGTAGCATACAGCATAGTCAATAATATTTAATAACTTTGTACAGTGACAGATGGTAACTAGATATACCGTGGTGACCGTTTCAAAATGTATGTGAATTTGGAATCACTATGCACACTGTGAATTAACGTATCGTATGTCAACTATACTTCAATTAAAAGATTTAGCTGCAGAATATTTAAGTGCTTTTATAGTTGTACTTTTAAAAAATATTAAATATCTGTCAATATTTTAAGACAGTTTTGGCTAAGCATTTAGTTTGTAAGCTATAAAACAAACTTGTAGTTTCCACAGGAGGCAACAACCTGGCCCCTGGTGATACTTAGCAAGATGTGAGTCATCACTATTTGATTTTAATGTATGATAATCTGAACTACATAACACCAGTTTCTTCAGCTTTTATGTTTGGACTCCAAAGTATTCATGCAGAAATCGTTGTCTCGGAATTCAGAAGCATTTTTAAAGCCACTCTTAGCAAAATTCTCTGTTCATGGCATTGGTATAAAAACATTTTTCTTGTCTCACACAGGATTTTGCACAGACTCCAGGTCAGGCAGATAACCAGTCTTATCAACCCAAAGGTACGTCTCTATTGAAGTTAAATGTTATGTGTTCGTTAGCTGGACATTTCTCACTCTACCCTCTGGAAATGTTAGAGAAATGCATTTATTACATCACCAAAAATATTTGTGATTCAGATACGAGGTATATTTCAGGGAATAAAGAAATTGATTTTGTCATCAAGCATGAGTGCATCAGAATATACAGAGAAATCTATGGAAGTAAAAGAAAAGCACAAAACATCTTTATATAATTTATACTCACCTCTTGCAAGATATAATAAATGGTGAATAATTACTGAAGAGCCACTTTGTAATACAAGAGACAATCAGATCATTAATATTGGCCTGCATTACTCACATAAATGCTGAAATTACATAGGTTTGGTTCCCTGTCCACGTTCAGAATAAAACTGTCATTGATAGTAGCCCATATGTCCCCCTAAATTCAAGTACTTGAATTTTTTATTGAAAATAAAAAGTGTAAAATTGTTTTACACGAAGAAGAAGACATCAGATGAGCAGAGTTTGGGGGCCAAAAGATTTACAAGCTCTTTTTTCTTCCCTGTAGCATGCTGAGGTGTTGCCTGTGATCAGAGCTGAGACATAGAATTTTAAAGTGCATTTTTACTTTTTGAAATATTCTGCTACCCACACGTAATTGAGAAGTACAAGTTGCTCTTTGTCTGGCTGTCGTGACAGCATCTCTGATTAATGAGACCTTAATCTAGATTTTCCCCAATTCTTCCATTAGTTTGATGGTCTTTAAAGTGGCCAGAGGTCTACTCCCAGCAGGACCCTCTAGGGCACCCACCCAGTAGCGCTTACCTGGGGGAGAAGCGAGGTCACCATGGTGTGCGTGCGTGCATGCGTGTGTGTGTGAGACTCCCAAACACACATGTGTTATTTATAGTTGGCAGGTGTTGAAAAGTACATAAAAGAGAATATAACTAAAATTGTAACAATATCATGAAAAAATGTCATGTTTTATTGGCTCAGACACTCAGAGAAGTAAACAGAAAGCTATGCCCCTTTTTAGAAATTCAAGACAACATTATAGTTGGTACCATTTGTCTAAGCTAGATTTAGTTTGCAAGTTCACTTCTGCCCTAACTCAGTCACTGTCTTTTTTTTCTAAGCTGTTGGAGACTAGCATAATTTGTTACTATTTCTTACAAAACAATTTTCTAAATTTTGAATTTACAAAAATGCCTAGAAAAGTCTTCTTCTAATGTATTTATTTTTAATTGTACGGCAGTTTTTTTGCCAATAAGAAGTACAGACATTCTTTTTTCTTCCTCTTTCTTCTGATGTAAGAATGAGTGACCATTTGCTGTCTGTTTGTTGGGCAGAGTCCCTGGGGCTGCCTCTGGCTGTTGGTTTCAACTTTCTTTCCAAGGGACCATCTTCTCTGACTTTCATGCTTTCCCCGATTACAATGGGATTAATCAACAGAACAGCAAGTGGGGAATTGTCCTCTACTCTGTTCAGAAAAAAAAATCACTATATTGGTGATAGCTTATAATACGCTTACTTGATTTTTAAAAATAGTGATGCCTCACTATGTTACCAGTTTGCACCTTGGACATCTGTCCCCTTTTGCTTAGATTAAGTCCCCATAAAATGTTTCAGGATGTTTTGAGTTCAATGCCCAGGTGAACCTCTAAGTTCAAGTATAAAGCAGCTCCTGGTAGCACCACTTCTAACTGCTGAGGAAGAATGGTTTTCAAATGCTGCTGGATGACTGACCGGCCATGAGATTGTTTGCTTCAATATCCAGTAAATCTCCTGAGAGTTTCCTGTGCTTTGTTAGGTAACTGAATGCCAGACTGGGGCGTTTTTAAAGTTATGCTTAAGCTAAAATCATGTTTTAAATTAAATATACTATTTTAGAAAACAAATGTCAAGTCTACATACAGATTTACCCTTTCAAGGCTAACTTAAGGATGGAATATATGACTATCATTTCATTCACCAGACTTATTTTCCCATTATCTTCTTACTCTGGAGTCCAAAAACAATGTTTTTCATAATGTTTTATATAGGGGTTAATGTCTGAATAGGTTAGAAGCACAAAATAGATTGTGATTAATATACTATATATATATTTTATACTATGGATAGATACAATTACCTTGTTTACTTAAACTTGCATCATAGTTTAGATGAAGTGTATGTCTCCATTTATACTCAGGTATCAAAATAATTTTCATTTCTTAAACACTGAAGAATGTAACTCTTTTTAATTTAACTTTTTTTCCTCTCAGGAAAACGCCTTGGCTCCCAAGATTATCTTGAGCTGGCTAACAGATTTCCTCAGCAGGCCTGGGAAGAAGCTCGACAGTTTTTCTTAAAAAAAGAGAAAAAATAAATGTTTTGGTTGGTTCTGTATTTGAGTACCCTCATTAACATTTTTAATTGTTCTAACATTATAACTGTTCCTTGAGGAATTCATTTTCACATTTTATACTGTGTAGATATGGTACATACTTTGCACTATTTATAATGAATGTAGATACTTTCATGTTCTAATTCTGTAAGTTGAGTTTACTTCATTTATGCACAACATTTTGGAGTTTGGTAACTTACACCCTATGATAATATATACTTTGCATTTGTAATATGGGTGAAATTAGATATAAAATTAGCAAGTCCGTTTTGTTCTTGTAATAAAATAACTTATACTGTTTCCAATGGTGACTTTTCTTGTTAGGGCAATACAGATTTGAAAGAAAAATGTTAACTCCAACTCCGGAAGTCTCTTAATTAAAGATATACTAAAAGTTAACCTGCTGTAAATTTCCCTTTTTAAGGTTTGGAGTAAAAGATGTTCATGACACTTTTACATCCTAATTACATAATATGTTCGGGGGGGGGGGGTACTTGAATTTAGAGCATCGTATTCGTTGATCTGCCTAAACTTGCCTAGTAGCCAATTCTAAGAGCCTCCTATAGAAATAGCATCGCTGAACTGAAATTATTCTCCAGAGTAAAAATTAGTGATCCAAAAAGATCAACCACAGTGAATCACCCCGAAGTATTTTCTCAAATAACTGAAATGAAGCAGCGCCGAAGTAAAAGCAAAACAGACAGCTCACAGCGGCTCTGAATAAAAGTTGTAACTACGCCTGTGCGCCGCTCCCAGCAGAACGTGCGGAGCGTCCGCCCGGAAATGCTGACTTTTTCATCCTTGTTCTCATTGTTTCTCCACCTTAAGCCGACGGTCGGTGCTAAGCCGTTCACTGAGTGACATCGGCAATAATTTCTGTCAGATAAGGATCAAACATTACCAAGAAAAAATCTGGTCGGAAAAAATTTGCTCTGAATATGTATCAGATTCAAGACGAGGGACGGGGGTGGGGGTTGAAAATACAACTTTCATCGGCTTTTTAAAAGCAAAATTACCTACCTAGTGTTCAGGACACTTCTCTTTGGAGACTCACAATGCTGCCGAGCTACGTATATGCTGTTTTTACTTTTTTGCAAACAAAAAATAAAGAGATTCAATTTCAAAACAAAACAAAAAAAAGAACGAGCGCATCCCAGTGCGCTCTATGCTCCCGACCCGCCCGCCGTTTCCGTGCAATGGTTGCGGGGCCGCCGCCTGGCCGGACTCCAAGCCGGGGGGCCGCCAGCCCCGGGCCGGGGGGCCTGGCTCTCGGGAAGCCCCTCCCGCCTCGGCGAAGCCGGCTCCCAAGGCTTGGGAGGCGACGAGGCCGCGGATGCCGGACCCAGGAGTCCCGCCGCGGTCGCGCAGAAACCCTTCGAGCCGCGGCCGGGCTGAGGGGGGCGACCCGGGAGGCCGAGGGCTGGGGCCCCAGGTGTCCGCCGCCGGCTTCTTCAGCGACCCGCCGCCGCCCGGAGCGCCCCGACCCGGGGAGGAGTTCCCGAATCCCGCCGGCCCCGCGCGTCTTGGGGCGTGGACGCAGAACCCTTGTAGCTGAAAGGAATAATCAAATATTTGTAAGATTTCCTGCAAGACGCTTCACAATAGAATATACTTCTTATCTGGTCGGAAATTTGCCAAAAGGCCATAAATAATTGAGACAGCTGTGATTAACCTTCCAGAAACCGTACCAGAATTCGCAATTAAAACATTTAATTGAATGGTCTCATTTGGCCCCCTAGTCCGGGAGGAGAGAGGGTTTGACTGACAAACCCGGCTCCACCCGGCTGGGGAGTCTGCGAGGATCGCGCCTAGGGGCTCCTGGGTGACTCCCGACCCGCGCGGTGTCTGTAGGTCTCAAGTTCCTTCCTTTAATGCTCGTTTCTTCGGCCGGAGTGATTTAAGCTCTAACTCCCCTGGGTTTTACGACTTCTAAACTCTCCTGTGATGAGAAAGTGCGGCGCGCAGGTGAGTGCAGACACATCTTGTTCAAATCTGCAGGGACGAGTGTCACCCACTGGCTTTCTCCCGGGGAGGGGGCCTCTTCCCGGGTCTCCCGAGGCTCAGGGGCCACAGGAGGACCCGCTGGGCCGAAGCGAAAAGCCTCTGCTAGGTCCAGCCTGCAAAGCTGACGATGCGACTTTTCCCCGGGGTTAGGGCTCAAATTTGAGCCAAATAGGAAAAAGCCCCCAGAGGCCGGTGGGCAGCGACGTTTGAACGCCCCACGCCGTTGCCCAACCGAATGTCCCGCTCTAGGCGGCAGCTCCCTTTCCCGGGAGCTCTACAGGGCTGTCACCCAGGACGCCCAGCAGGATGTAGGAGCCGCAGCTTCCTGCTGAGTTCCGGAGTCTCTTCCTCCCTCCCGGCAGTCGGGGGCGCTGTGACCCTGAACCCTGAACCTGGCCCCTGTTGAACCTAGGTCCGAACCTCGCCTCCTCTCCAATCTTTTCCTTCCTTCCCCTGCTGGGAAAACCACCTGGGCCATTTCTTCCAGAGCTCCTTGCCACGCTTTCTAAATTCTTGGGTCTCAGTAATCTGGTAAGGGATTACTCCTCACCGTCCCTCTTCTTCCACTTCCCTCTCCCTGCTCCCATGCTCTGAACACTAGGTTCTCCTGCCTTCCACACTGAAACCATCCCCTTAAATATCCTGTTTCCCACTGGGAAACTCTCAGCCTTCCTGAACTCCTGCCCCTCCGCTCCCTCCCGGACCCACTCCCCCACCAGCCGCAGACCTTCTTGACCAGGCCGTGTCCTGATCCAAAAGATGGACTCACCTAGCACTCCAGCCTTTCTAGGCACGATTTCTGCCAGGCGCCAAACTTGCTTTATAAATTGAACCACTCCATACCCAACTCCACATCTGGATCCCAATGGAGTATTTCTTTGTGCCCTTTCTCCCATTACTGCTCTCAGTCTAGCTCCATTTATCTGCATCTTCCATGCACTGTCTCCATCAACAAGGTGCTAGTCTGTAATTGGTCACACAATCCTCGCTTTTGCACTGAATCCCAGTATCTTGAAGAAAGTTTACCTTTACATCAATCAGACCCATATTTAAAAGCCTCTAATCTTCCCTGCATCAGCTTAATAAACTCTCTGAATTTCCTGCTTTCATCACAACTCCATTGGAAACTTCTCTGCAAATAGTTTATTACTCATTCATTGTTTTCTCTCTCCAGTACGCTGCTATTCAGCTAATTCTCTTGCTCTCTTTGGTGAACACTTGTATGGGAAAACACAGCTAACAATGTGTGCCAATTTATGCCCCACCACCACCACAGCAGAATCTCACATTTTCTAGAAAACAATCTTAGACTATGTCTCGTTTAAATCCAGTTTGCTGCTCTGACAAAACTAAGCTTTAAGCTATTCCACAGTCAACACTGAAAAGTTGATTTCTGTTCCACAACCCATTAAAAATTAAAGTTCAGTGGGAATACTGCCACAGGGACTGAATTTCCCAGAATTATGGAGCCTTTCAATATGTATTAAATTTGTGGTATAATAGCCATAAACTTTTCCATCTCTGGGAATCCCTTCCCTGCCTCAATTACATAGAGCTATTCAAATTATTAGATAAATCTGAGAAAACCTTATTCTAAAGTGAATCTGTTAAATAACTAACTACGGCTTCCCATCTCTGGCCTCTTTGATTGAACTGGCTTTTTTACTACACAACTGGGTATCTCATTTTAGAAGTTCAGTAAGCATAAAATAAAACACTTGTAATAGTTACAGGTAATTTAATTTATAAAGAAATCCCTACTGTATTGCATGAGATGTTTAAAGATGACCTGGGAACCACTAAAACTGATATTTATTAATGTACTAACCAACCATAGATCTGACACCTCACCAGGGACCGCTGTAATAAGGCTTCAAAGTCAAACCCTTTTGCTGGAAATCCACATGGAAAACGATGTGCCCCTTTGGGTGGTCAGCAACAAACCAGGAGAGGAGCTTGCGATGTTTTATACAGCAATACAGATAGATAAAGGCATCCTAACACATAGTAACCACTTTGACCTGAGTAATTTCCCAACATTCAGAAACAGACACACTCATATGAATATAAGAAAAGAGGAGTTAGATTTTTGATCTATGGAAAGGGAAGAGATGACTGTAATTAGATAGGCAGGTGTTTCCATTTGTAGCATTAAAAATGCTGCAGTCTGTCAAAAGCAAAATTGCAAAGCTAATTAACAACCATTAATGAATTTTTAAAATTCAAGAACCTGTTATTTCCTTTTTAAAAATGGCAAAACCCTATATTCCAGATAAATCAAAAGTTTTCCAAAGTAAGATTTCTTGGGAGTTTAGCCTCCTACCCAATGGCCAGCCAGAAGGTAAAAGGAAGTATCTAGATTTCTGTTTGGGAGGGAATGGTCTAAGTTAAGGGAACGAAGCCTCAAAGAACCTAACCCTGATTATTAAAACCGTTTCTGGGCACTCAAGAGGTAAAGCTGGTCCTCATTAGCCCTACATATCTCTTCCCTTATCTCTAAGTTTGCAGCACCATTTCCTAAATCCTGAAGGGGAATGTTCTCTTTAATTTTTGTGCTCGCATCACCTTGACTTTCAGGAAGTAAAATATAAATGTGGCCCGATTTTCCCACCTCCTCCCATTTTCTTTCAATAATTGCCAGCCAGCTCCCAGCCTTCCATCTCTAACCGGGGGAAGTGGAGGAACCGCTGATGAATCCTGCCATCAGCTCTGCTGAAAAACCTACAGTGGCCTCCGGCTATCCAAGCAGCACATGGCTTCTTAAGAGAAGGCACGTCCTCTATCCGGCGACCACAGCTGCCTCTCAGACACATTTTTCCTTACCAGACACTACCTGAGCAAAGATGACAACTATCCCTTACTCAGTTAGGGCGTTGCCCTCTTTCAAAACAAATCCTGGACAAAGGATACTTGGTCTTTTAACTCAAGACAAACAAACGGAAAGACAATGCCAGAGATTCTTCAAGAGCAGTGGATTGACTGGTAGGCTGGCAGCTTCCTGAGTCTACCAAGGAAAGGCTGGTCTATGAAAAGCACTGTCCCAGGCTGCCAAAGGGTTAAATATTTGTGAAGGGTAAAACCTGAGCCTCCCGGTTTTTTTGTGCTTGCCCGGGGGCCTGCTGGAGATTCAGTATCTCTCTTGGTTATTTCCTGCGATCACTAAAGCCAGTTTTCAAGAAAACAAGTCGCAGGGGTTTGAAATGTCACACCAAGTGACCTGGGCACGGCATATCCAGGGGCCATTCCCAGCCCCCTCCCACCCGAGCCATCCCCCGCCCGCTGCATTTCGGGTCTGCAAAGAAAATAAACCAAGGACACGCCAGACTGGTTCTGGGTGGACTTATTTTCCCTGGCAGCCGCGATCCTAGCGGGGGCTTGTTGTGGCTCCTTCAGTGTATCGCTTGCAGGTGATGCCAAATGCAGATAAGGAGCCGCCGCCCGGCCTTCTCCTCTGTCTAGACGGGGGAATTAATAAATGCTTCGAGATTGATCACGTCGCGCATCCACTCTGGGGACAGTGGCGAGGATGAGCCGTCACGGCCCCCTGTTCGCCCCGGGGCCGTGCAGCTCGGCGACAGGGCCGCGGTGTCAGGCAGGCCGGCGAGGCGCCGGGGTGTAGGGGTTCGGGACCCCAGACAGACGGGAAGAGACGCGCAGGAAGGGTCCGAGTGCACCGGCGGAAAATGGAGCGAGGGTCCAGGCCCGGGCCTTGAGGGCCGCCAGGCTGGGTCCTGCTCCAGGAGCTGAGACAAGGCTGAGAGGGAACGACTCGCCCTCGCGAGCCGAACGGCCGCCATTGGAGCATCGCAGGTTTCCCGCCCGAACCGGGTCGCCTTACCCGCGCCGCGGGCTTCTGCGCTGAAACGCCGGGGTAGGGGGCGAGCAGGAGCGCGCCGGCTTCCGGGACGGCCTCGGTGCTCCTGCAGTTGGCCGGGCCTCGCGGGACCGCACGGGACGCACGGAGCGCAGGGGCCCAGCCCCGCCCCCCAGGTGGCGCCCAATCCCCGCCGGGCCCGCCCCCGGCGGCAAGGAAGCACGCGGGCCAGCGGTGCGCGAGGCGCGGGCACGAGCGGTGGGCCCTGCTCGGGTCCTGGGCCTCCTAATCCGAGGAGCCTTATTTTCGTTGAATTAAGTCCCAACCCCCAACCTACGTTCGTCCAGCCCTCTCGCTGCGCTAACAGCACACAGCAGCAGCATCGCATCGGGTTATTATTTTTTTATTAAGATCAAAATATTTGTCCCACTATGAACTGATTGATCTCACAATAAATAACAATAACTTACGTATTGTTCGGCAAAGGCTCACACACTCTGTCCTCCGTCGACTGATAATTTAAAACATTTTCAAGGAAAGTTTCGGTTCTACTTTTTTTCCAGCAATCATGCGATTTGGGGGATGGAGTGTCTGTTCCTTTGGATTATCCCCATCCTCTTCCCTGTTAGAGCCCGGGCAAATCCGCCTAGGAGCTCAGGGCCGGGTTGGGGCAGACGCCGCATGGGCGAGCTCTGGGCGGGATCTGCGCGGGACCTGCTCTGCGCGTTCTCCACGCCGAGGTGGGTGCGTGGGCAGGGGGCGTGGAAACCCAGCGGCAGCGGCCCCGCGAAGCGAGGGAGAGGAGAGGGCAGAGATAACGCTAGTAAATCCCAAATTCTGGTTTTGTAAAAATAAAAGTCCTCGGAGCAGGGCTCTGAAGTCTGGTAAAAGCAGGTTTCGTCTCGGCGCGTTGGGCTGTCCCAGCCGCTTCTCTCAGTCCTCTCTCTTTAAATAATAATAATTACAAAGGCGAGAGAGTTTTCGGAGCTGGAATGGCCTGAGCATGGGTGAGTCTCATGCAGGGAGCATGCGAGGTCCGCGGGCTGGCGGGGAAGGGTCCCCCTCACGTTTCCACGGGACTCGGCACCATGCTGTTGGGGGTGTCCGGGAGCTGCGATGACAGGGAGGTCACGTCGCTGCCGGAGGAGTTGCCTAGGGAGCCAGACTCGGAGAAGGAGACCTGGGGCAGTGGAGACACCGGGAAGGAGCGGGTGAAGACGCGCCCAAGCTGGTTTTCCCGAGCCGCCTGCTCCGAGTCGGGGGGTATCCCCTGGGACAAGCCGCCGGCTGGGAGCAGGCCGTTGAAGTCGGCCAGGTCCCCAAGCGCACGCAGAGGTATGGGGGGTGGGGTGAACTCGGGTTGGTTAATCCCTCGACCTCTCCTGCGAGCAGTTAATCCAAGGAGACCTGGTTTAGGGAGAATTACCGGCCGGGTGCGGTTGCAGCTACTCACCCCACAGCGCCCCCCCCCCAGCCCCTCTTAGGGTTGTCCGGCTCCTCACCCCTTGAGAAACCCCCACCCCTTTCATCTTGGCTAAGTGGCCAAATCCACCCCACCTCCCCAGGAATCCTGAGGTCCGGGCATGTAGGGCAAGGCCTCACCAGCTGCTGGAAGGCGGGTTGGTCCAGGTCACTCTGGAGGGCGAACTCGCTGAGCGCTTTCCAGGGCGGTTGGTACGTCTGCACCTCGACAGCGCTGCCCTGCACCGCGCTCTCGTGGCGGATGGGGCTGCCCGCAACCAGGGGCGTCCCGGTCAGTCCCTGGAGGCTCTGCGGGACAAGCAGAAGTGGGGGTGGGGGAAGCTCGAGTTAGATCTTGCGTTTCCCACCGCCTTTGAGACTGGGGCTCCAGGCACTGGCACGCGATTTGGAGCCTGAAACGATCTGGGGGAGGTGTACACTTGTCCGCAGCACAGTGAGTCCTCCTTCCCCATTGGAGTTGCCCCGAGCCTGAAAACCGCAACCATAAGCCTCAGTGCTGGAAGCCTACGGGGCAAGGGAACGACAGCGAGGCCTGCGTTCTCCTCCCTCTCCAGGTTTGTAAAGGGAAAGTGTTCAGAGTCAAGCCGAAAGGACACAACCCGCCCCGACTAGCGGGCGCGGCACTACCATGCCGCCTTGGGCTCCCAGATGGGCCATGGACCCCGACTCAGGTCTGCCGCTGGGACAAGAAGACCTGATTTCAAATACAATAATTAAGGAGGCTTCAACCCCAAGGTAAGCCTTGCAAGCACAAACACAAGCTATCTGGAGAGTCCAGTTCCCCCTGGATCTCCCGCGAGCCGGCCCAAAAAACGGCACCTAGACGGCGCGGCGAGAACCCGAGGCCCCACCCGATCCGATTCTCCAGCACCCTGTCCCACACCGTCTTGTCGTTGTGCTGCTGCTGCTGCAGCTGCTTCATAAGGATGGATTTCTTCTTATCCTTGCAACGCTTGTTCTGGAACCAGACTCGGATGACTCGCGGGCTCAGGCCGGTCATCTCCACCAGCTGCTCCTTCATGAGCGCGTCGGGCCGTGGGTTGGCGGCGTAGCACGTCCGCAGAGTGTGCAGCTGCTTCTCGTTGAGCACGGTCCGCACGCGGGTTGTCTTCTCCGTCTGTTTGTGCACATGCGGGCGCAGCGAGGGCTGCCGGCCGGACCCCGGGTCTGCAAGGGAGCCAGAGGTGTGCGAGGGGCCGCCACCCACCCTCCCCGCGCCCGCCTCGCGGCGGCCGAGTCCTCTAAGACCCGATTTCGTTTCACTTTTATTCCCTTTATTTCGCTTTATTGTTCAATTGCCTCCCTTGCCATCTGTTCGCCCTACCCAGAGAAAGGTGTGTATTTTTGTCCCTTCCCCAGTTCCCCGAAGGGCTCCCCGCAGCAATCTCCTGCCGCGCAAGCAGGGCGTGGGAGGTCTGAGCTAGGCCTGTGTTGGACGAGAGTGGCGGCTCCCGGCTGTGCCTCCTCCACTTACCAGACCCTAGGAATGCCAGCATGGGCCCGGCGGGACGAGGTAAGCCCTCCGGAAGAAGTCGGCGTTTCAGAGGAAGAGGGAGGAGGCGCGCCAGGGACTCAGGAGGGGGAAGGAGACCCACGCGGACCCTGAGCGCCGCGCTGCGTCGGGATTAGGACGCTTGCCTCCCGCTCCCCACGAGCCCTTCTCTCTGATTCAGAGGCCTCTAGGACCGGGCAGCGTGTCGTGAAGACCCGGCCTGGGGCTCGGGTGGGCCTCCAGGGCCTGGAACGGTTCCTTCCCGCCAGCCCTTGGGCCTCGGTCCCCCGGGTCTCCTCCCTCAAGGTTCCAGGTTCCCTGGACCAGCGGCCACCCTCCCGGCCTCCGCGCAGCCGCTGGCCCTCTCCTTACTTAGCCATTGGGTTCTCTCAACCCCACGTTGAGAAGAATTGGGTATGCAGGATCTGACTCCCACTGCCCACAACCCGCAACAAACAAAAGGGAGCCAGTCGAGACCAGGGTTCACTCAACACTGGCTTCATCCTGTTTCACACCCCAATCTGACCCAGGTCTACATACGCTTAGATATATGCCGCACTGTTTCCATTTCTATCCCCTTCCAGGCATCTCTAGGTCTAGATAAATATTTACAAATAACCAATCTAGCCCAATTTCCTCATTCTATAGGGGAGTAAAGGGAGGACCAGAGAGAGTAGGGAGCACTTCAAGATCACACAGCACCCAGAGGCTCAGCCTGGTCTAGAGGTAGGTGCCTCAGGTCTGTGGCTACTTGCTGGTAACTGCTCAGACAGGGGCACCATCCCTACCTGGTAATACCCCACACACACTCCTTTCTGGCATCTTCTGACTAGGACCCAGGGCATCTCCGAAGGTGTTTTCAATGATCCCTGAGTCCACTGTGCCTCTACCCTTTCCCCACCGAGAAACGTTTGGTTAAGTTGTTCATCAAACTGGGCCTCAAAACACAAATGCAGACTCTCGATCTTTGTTGGGTGGTCAGCCTTCAGAGCTGTCTTTACGGGTGGGCTTCTGGCTGGCTGAGCCCAGCTCTAGGCCGGGAGCTGTACTCTACATGCATACCCCCAGGCAAACCTATCTTTCCTCTCTGCCAACATACACACTGCTTGAAATTCCCAACACAAGTCCCTTAGACAAAGTCACCACTTCGGATTCCCTGTCGTCATTCACCTTCCTGCTCCTAGTACCATGTCCTACATATTCCTGATCACAGAGAACACAATTCTCCACAATTCCTTACCCTCACACATTCATACACACACAATCCCAGCTCACGTTTACCCACACGCAATTTTCCCCCGGCACACACGAACACACAACTCAGCCTGGCTCCTAGCACACAGTTCTGCACTCACCCAGAAAACCCTACAATCCTCTGCAAACGGAAATATACCCAAGTGACAACTTTTCGTCCGAGCACAACCATCCCCCCCTAGGAACATACACACACAAACATTCACACCCGCGCTGGCGGCTTAGGGCCGGGCGCGCTCGGCTTACCTGGCAGATGCAGGCCGCGGGCGCCGGGGAGCGGTCCAGGGCTGCGCGGGCTGCCGGCCGCGGCGCGCTCGAGCAGGAGGCCGTGGTCCGCGCGGCAGAGCAGCTCGTGCTCCCTCAACGAGAACTCGTCGCCGGGCAGCAGCTGGCGGCTGCACACAGAGCAGCGGAAGCACTCGATGTGGTACACGCTGTCCCGCGCCCGCATCACCAGATCGCTGCTGCTGAAGCCCACCTGGCACTTGGCGCACTTGATGCCGAAGAGCCTGCGGGCCCACGGCGCGGCCGCTGTCAGCGCGGGGCCTGCGACCGGCCTCGCCTCCCGAGCCGGATCGGCTACGCGCACGCACGCCCAGGACACTTTGTGGCCCAAGGGAGGCTGCGGGGACCGGCCCTTGTAGGGTTCCCAGGCTAGGAGGTGGCAGCGGCGTGCGTTCGGGATGGGGGCGGCCTTCTCTCCGCGCGGGGGCGTACGGGCAGCCCGTCAACCCTGAGACCGAGCCCGAGCCCCAGCGGGCGGTGGTTGATCCCGGGCTCCCTGGGACCTCACCTGACATAGTCCCGCTTGCAGTAGGTCTTCCCGTCTCTCACGAAGCACGTGCACGTCTCGTCAAGGTACTGGCTGCACTCGGCGCACTTGAGGCAGGCTGCGTGCCACTCGAGGTCGGGCGACACCCGCAGGATAAACTGGTCGTGGATCTGACTCCCGCAGCCCACGCACATGGCCGTCCCGGGCTTCTCTGCCAGGGAAGGACGCGGGGCCCGCGTCAGGCCTGGCTGCCCGGACCTCAGCCGAGGCCGCTCCAGCCCCAACCCAAACCGCTCGCGCTCTCGCTCTTTTAAGAATTACAGCCACAAGGAAGAGGAAATGGGCTTCGTAAAGGTCCAGACAATTGGAAACGAAAAAAACAAAATCTTCTGAATTTGCGAGGGCTTTTTGTCACACCCCACCCCACCCCAATTTTCTCTCTATTACATTCACTTGAACATAGTCATTTTATCGATATATCTTGTAACTAAAAGCTAACACGTCAGTGAGAAGAAAGAGTAAATAGACATTTAAGCCCTACCGACGCCACCGCATCGATACTGAATGGTGATGTGCCGGCATTTCCGTCCGAACCCTCCCTCTCACAGCGACTCCCTTCTATCCCAACACAGACACATCAGCTTTAAGTGGAGTCTCCGCTCATCCTCTTTGACATTTCTCAGTCTAAATATCCGAGATCAACATAAAGAAATCTTCCTCACTTGAAGGACCGAAAGACAAGCAAGCAAACAAAACCCCCCTCATCCTTAAATCAAACCTTAGCGCAAAACAGAAGCAGATTTCACAGCCTGAGGTCAGCCTAGCAGGCTCAAGAAAAAGTGTTTAATTATAAACGAAAACAACAGGATTCCGAAGGAAAAGTGGTCCCGCAGGAAAACGCATTCGTTTTGTTTTTTCTCTCCCAGTGTCCTGTCAAATAGAAGCCACTTGTAGAATCCGCTAAACATTCTTCTGCATTAGAAATACTGCATATTAAGCACGCGCGCGCACACGCATACACACACACAGAAAGACTTACTCTTGGAATGATCCCCCATAGTACCCAGAAAAGGATAATGAAAAATAATATCCACCATGCAGAAAAGAGATGTGCGCAAAGCGTGCGGCCAGGGGCAGAAGGACGAAGGTCGCGCGCCCAGCCTCGGCTCTTTGCTAACTAACTCCTCCTGCCCCGCGGAGTTGAAGGAGCGATTCCGCACCGGCCCGCACGCAGCATGACGTCAGCACGCACTCGCCCCGGGCCGGAGCTGGAGGCGGGACCTGTGGCGTCACGAAGCTTCCCCAGAACCGTGGGGGATGCGGAGGAGGTGACGGGGACCTGGGGGCTGAAGGGCGGGGTGGGTTCGGTGGAAGGCGGGGGTGACGGGAGATTGGCTGTAAGGAAATGGGCAAACCCTGATTGGTCCGGAGTGAACAATGGAGCGCAGCCCTCTCCCCCGAAATCTACAAAGATCCTCACTCCGGCCCCGGGTCGGGCAATCCCGGCTGGACCTTGTGTCACCGCTGAGCGGTCTCCCCCGCCGCTGCAGCTCTGATCTTGCTCTTAGACTCACGCGGCCGTCTCCCCAGGCGCGGTCGGGCGGGGTGATGGATACCTGGGGGGTGGAGGGAGGCCGTTCCTTTAAATGCTTCCTTCTTTCATTTAAAAAAAAAAAAACAAACAAAAAACACTATCTCGGGATGAGAGCTAGAAGGAAGGGTGTCTGTTTGGACAAGACCGTCACTATCCAGCTGGTCACCTTCTTCCTCTCAGGCGCCTTTGTTCTCAGGGTCCAAGCTAGACAGAGAGGTTGAGGGTTTAGATAAACTCTATTTAGACGTCCCCACCCGTGCGCCTGTGGAAAACTCCAAGTTGGAACATTAGGTGGGTAATGCCAGACGCAGAATCCGAAGACGCTCACCGGATCCAGATTCGAGCCTTGACTTGCATTTGGGGCGGAGGTGTAATTTGACACGGACTCCCCCCATTCTTTCCCCACTCGAATCTCACAGCTCCTTCTAGGAACAATGCTGGGGTCGAATGTGTGTACCACTTCTAGAATAAACGATATTTATAAACTCTTCTGTTTTATTTCAGAAACCAACTGCAACGCAATAATCAGAAACAAATGTGGCGCGCGGGGTAATTTACTATCTGTGCAGCGGTTTGTCTGTACTTAGAAAAACTGCGATTTCTGAGTAGTCCAGGCATTTCTTTCTTTCAAAGAAATTGCTGTGGTTTTTGTCTGAAAGGGTTCGAAGACTGGCCCATGAATTATAAATAACATTTACCCAACCATGGGGCTGTTGTTTTCCCATTAAAAGGTGTACTAAGAACTTAGTGCGCGCCTGGGAGGGGCGCAGGTGGACGCCTGGGGATAAAATGCACCGGAATCCCTAGACCCAAGTCTGCCCGAGGGCGCCGTCGAGTGCTGTGGCCCTTCTGCTAAAAACCTAAAACTGGTTGGCCTCAAGCTCTGGGCTGCTCGCCGGGAAATGGGTGCAACCAAGTGCGCAGGGAGAGCCCTTGCAGACAGCTGGGTCTAGGCCCTCAATGCACACTGAACTCACTACTCCGCGATGGCCCACCTAGCGCCTTACATGGAGTTCCTGTCATCTTGTAAGGCTTGTAACCACTGCCACCACCTTTGGAACATCTGGTATTCACACTGGTTTGGTTCCTGGGCATAGCTTACCAGCCGCTGTGCCAACAGGCCGTCTCTTACGTCCTTTGGCCGCTAGCATCCCAAACAGTGCTCACACTGAGTGTGGGGAAAAGGGGTAGAAGGGAGAATGCTGCGTTTGAATGAATGAATGCGTTTAAATGAATGTCTATGCGTTTGAATGAATGTCTATGTAAATAAACAGGTTTGAGAAGGGAGGGAGCGGGTATGGGTGGGTATGTCTGTGCCATGCCACTCTGTGACCTCAGGCATTTTATTTTACTTCTATGTCCTTCAGTTTCTTCATCTGTAAAGTGGGAGATAAAAATAGTATCTACCTCTACTATTGTAAGAATTAAACAATTCCGTAGAAAAGGCTTAGAACAATATTTGTCACATAGGAAGTACAATACGAGTTGACTATGATAATTATCATCAAAACTTTATCTTTGTGTTGGGAGCTTCTCTGTATACCATGCCTTTCCCATGCTCGGTTCCTGCCTGTGCCTGGGTGTGGAGGGGAAATCTAGGTATATTTGTGTCTACGGCATCTGATGATTTCTTTGTGCATTTCCATGTGTGCTTGCTCTGTGTGGGTCTCCTGCAGAGATGGGAGATCAGAAAGTGTGGTCCAAGTGTCGAGTTTGTGTACAGATGGTGTCTGTGTGTCTGCGTACATAGTCTCAGAATAGGGGGTGGCATGTAGTACGTATGACTCTGTAGTGAACTAGGAGGTGCTCCTGGCAGAAAATCAGTAACTCAAGGGTTCAGGCAGCCAGGAGGGGGCGGCTCTGGGCTGGAATCCTGGGTCTGGACTTTAACACTTTCCTGCCAAGAGGAGAAATTTCTCCTGCTCAGGAGCTCAGGAAAAGCAGTCCTTTGAAACCCTTTTAGGGAGGAGGGAGAGATGGTGACTTCTGGGATGTCAGATAGGAGGGTCAAGAACTAATACTTGTTTGGGCTCCACATGTGCAAAGCCCCTGTTATTAGCCTATGGCATCTTTACAGCAGCGTTAATGAGGTCAGTAGTATCAGACTCATTCAATCCCTGAAGAAACTGAGGCTTAGGGCGGTAACATGATTGCTTCCGGTCACAGGATAAGTTGGAGCTGGCATTCAAAGCAGGTCTGCCTGGCTCCATCTTCCTTGCTTCTTTCACTGTGCAGTGGAAGACCCACATGAATGTGGTCCTATTACCCACCAGCTTCACTTCTCTGGAGCTGTAAATCCGCAGACCAGTTTCAAGATCCCTCCATGTGCATCTCCTGGGTCACAGCCACCCTTGGAAACCCAGCCCTGGAGCAAAAGAAGAGAAAATCCTTTTCCCCCAGCACAGCCATAAGGTGCCATTGATCCGGCCCTGCCCTGGTTCTCTGCCTCCTGGCTGTTCCCAGGGTCCTCTCCTCCATGTCCCAGGCTATGGCACTCAGGGGATCTGGGTGCCTCCTTTCCTGGGTTTTACAGCACTCTCTACCCTCACTCAGAATAGCAAGCACCTTGAGCTCCATAGCTCTGTATTATCCAATAAAACTAGCCCAGCTATGACCCTCCTCCTGGGAAGGTTTCAGAAGTACAGGGAAGTCTCCTTGGATTCCTTCTCCCCAGACCTCCCACACCTCATCACTGCTGCCTTAAACTCTACTCACAGTTCCCCTAAAAGACAGGCTTACTGTGCAGAAATCCTTGAGAAAGAACAGAACAGGTGGTCACTCGCACTACAGGGACAGCAGCTCCTACCCTGGGAACAAGACCTGAGAGAAAGAGCAGGAAAGCACGAGGCCTGGGGGCCCGGGGCCGGGGTGGGAGGGTCACAGAGCAGGCCGGTCACCTAAAAGAAACCGGCCTCTACTATTTTCCAGTTTTGTTTAGTCAATCCCCTCCTCCTCCTCCTTTTTTTTTTTTTTTCCTTCTTCTCCTTCTTTCCATCTAGAACTCTAGAACCAAAAGGCCCTTGTTTGACAGAGAAGAAATCGCAACCCAGAGAGTAGTCGTCCTCCCCCTGACTGTCCCTCAAGCCCGGGGGCCCGGTGGGGGCCCGGCAGCGCCTACAGGCCCACCCGTGCACGCACACCCTCACCTTCCTGCCCAGCTAACTGCCTTCCTGTTCTTACACACTCAGGAGAGCTTTACCTGCCAGGAGATGTTTTGTCTCCTATTTTTCATGGAGTCACATGTGTAGGGAGGGAGGCTGGGCCTGACCTACATCTTGTCTCATCATCACCATGGCTAACATAGAGGGCTCAGATCTGGGGCCACCTTGACACACATGACTCCTCATATCTTTACAACAGTACCAGGAAGGAGTTACTGTTGTAAAATTATCCCTATTTCACAGATGAGGAGACTGAGGCTTGGAGATGTTAAGTTAGTTGTCCCCAGTTACATAGCTGATGGAGACAGGATTTAAACCAGTCTCTCTGCCTCCAGAGCTTGTTGGTGGAATCATTATACTATCTTGCCTCTGAATCCCTCACACCGGACATGTCACAGGCACAGTGCCCACCCAACACAAAGGATGCTGTGAGTATCAGAAAGGAAACTGAGGGCCAATGACCTGTCACTCATCCTATAAGTGACAGAGATGGAGCTGGAAGCCAGACCGGGGGTCTTCCTGAGGGAGTCCCTAAGGATGGGATTCTGCCATCACCCACCTGAGGACCAGGCCTCTCGTCTGGCTCCTGCCTCCATCTGCCTCTCACCCCCATGCCCTTGGCTTTTACTTTTCTCCAAAGGCAGTTGGAGACATTGTACAGAACAGACCAGACAGGCCCTCAGCAGCCACACCACCAGCCGCCACAGGCTGCTGAGAGTTCAGTTTTGGAGTGGGAGTTGGCACCATGTTTCAAAGAAAGCATCTGAGGCCTGGGAAGGGGAAGAAATTTGGCAGCTCAGGGTCAGACTCCAGACCTCCCACCATCCAAGCCCATCTTCTATCTCTAGGCTCTCTCCCTCACTCTTTCAAAAACTTTTTTCTTTTTCCTTAGAAGGAGACACTGGGGATTGAACCCAGGACCTTGTGGGCACCAAGCACACACTCTAACCAGTGAGCTAAGGCCACTTCCTTCCCAGGTGCTCTTGCTTGATCCCTACCAACTTCCTTTGAGCCAACAGGCACCCAGGGGCTCTGCCTGGCCCCTCTCCCTCCTTCCTGAGCCCCCTTCTCTCTTCTTAACTTTCATGGAGCACTTGCTGCAGGCCATGCCCTTTGCTAAGCAATTGTAGAAGGTCTCCCTTAGAGCTCCCAGCATCCCTCTGGGCAGCATGGCTACATCATTTGCAGATGCCAATGCAAAATGAAAGGCGGGGCCCCTTGTTGAAAAATTATTACGAATTTCAAGACAGCAGTGGCAGAACAAGAAGAAGCGTAGAGCCTTCGGACCGCACAGGTTGCCTCCCACGAAGCCGACCCTGCCTCTGAGGCAGGTTTCAGTACCATCTCTCAGCAGCTCAGAAATGAATAAATTAATCATCTTCACAAGTTAATACAGCTGGTAAGAGGTGGGACTGAGCCCCTGGCCCACAAGTCCGTGAGACTAGTTACGAATCTGTGCCCTTGAATCTGTCCAGATGGGAAGGATCTTGTTTGTTGGTTGGTTACTTTGTTTACAGTGAACATGTGCCAAGGTCACTCTGCATTAAGAAACCCACGGTCTGTAGCATTCTCATCCTTTGAAGATCAATACAGTCATTACAGAAGGATGAGAAAAATTAACCCCCTTTTTAAAAAAAAAACACACGGATCCTTTGCTTCTTTCCAGATCACACCCTGGTAGCTGCAGGGATCACCCAACAAGCCTGGATCTCAGGAGGGGAGGGGGCGATGGGAAGGAGCTGTCCCAAAGGCTTTGGGACAGTTGCATTTTTCCTGTCTTTCCAGAAGGGGGAACCCAGCTGGTTCAGCGCGGCTTGGGAGTGGTTCTGAACAGTCTGGCCCAGGAATTCCTGGCTGGCTCCTGCCAGCCTGCAGCCTCGTGGCGCCTACCTTCTAGTGTTCAATTTTCTCCCATAATTATCCCTCCCCTTGCCTAGGCCGGGTACTAGGCAAAATGAGAAAGAAAGGGAGGTGGGGAAAGAGGGAGAGACTGAGCTCCAAAGGGAATAGATTCACCAAGCCAGGATTGAGCGGCTGTTAGGAGAGAGGCCAGCCTCTTGCCAAAAGGGCCAGATTTCGAGCTGGGGCCCTGGATGGACAGGGTGCCCTTCACTGAAATGAGGCGGCCTGGTAGGGAGGAGAGGAAGATGCTGGTGGATAACAAAGTTTCTCCTTGTCCAAACTCTAGCCTGGCTCCTCTGAGACTAGACCTCAGTCTTAGCCTGTAAAGGTTTGAGCAAACCACTCACAGTTTCTAGCATCTCAAGGCCACATCCCTAGGAAGACCCAGGCCCCCCTTAAAGTGCCTGCCTGAAAAGACTGAAGGCTGCCCAAAGAATTGACTTTTTCTATGTTTCCAGCCTCTAAGGGATGAGCACCTGTTAGCAAACCCAGATGTGTTTTTCACGGACCAAGTCCTGCTTCCTGCTTTTTGTAATTTTTCACTTCACTAACTCTTCTGAGTCCCCACTTACACCCTCTGTACTCCCTTCTTCTCCCTTTAAAATGCCCAGTCACCTCTGGACAGATCAGAGCTGAATTCAGTTCACGTGAGACTCTTCTCCCCTTTGCAGTAGATATTGCTAATTAAAATCTGTCCCTGCCACTTTCCCTGGTGTTTGGCTTTGCTCCCCCTGACTTGGAATCAGTACTGACAAAAGGGCTACTATCGAGCCACGACCCAGAGCCATCACAGGAACACCGAGGAGGGAGCACAGTATAGGATGGTTGGAAAGGCTTCTTGGAGCCCGCGGCATTTCATTGGAGCCCCGCAGGATGAGTATGATTCTTCTAGGTAGAAAAGGAGCAGCCCAGTCTGCGTGGAAGAGGAAAGAGTCTCACAGACAGAGGGAGGAAGTAAGTGAGTCAAGTGCATTTGGGGGGAAATGTGAGCAGCTGGGAGAGGCTGGATTCAGGAATGAATAAGGACAGTGGTGCAGGCAAAGCCATAGAGACAGGGAAGACTCCAGAGCCACCCAAGGCAGGGCCACGTCGCTGGACTGTCACAGAGAAGTCAGCATGAGCCAAAGGTTGAAAGGGAAGTTCAGGTCAGACTGTGGGGAGCCTCAAACTTCCACTGAGGAGTTTGAGGGAATTCTCTCGGCAAAGGAGAACCTCCGTGATCCTGTGGTCCTACTGACGAGATGGGAAAATGGCTAGAATGTAGCGGTGCTGTGGGAAGATTAACACATGGATGAGTCATGGGAGGCAAGAGGTAAAAAGGACGTGAGTCAGCAGTGGGGCGGGGGACGGGGACGCTATGGCCAGCTCCTGTCTCCATCCTGAAACCTAGAAACAGGCAGATCAAGAAGGCTGGTTTGGGGGATTGGGCAGATGGTGATCAATAAGTAACTCTTAACCATTTCCTTGTGAAGGGGAGCATTTCTGTTTGTAATCTTGAGGAAGGAGGAAAAGAATGCCACTCACATGTAACTTACTTGTTAAAGATATTGAAAAATACATCTGGGTTGAGATAGAGACACCAATGTAAGTTGGGAGCGATCCTGCTCTGTGAATTGTATCCTCTGGGGTGGGAGTGACTTCAGGCTCTCTCTGCTGCGCTCCAGTGCCCGGGGCTCAGAGAACGTGGAAGCGGAACCAGAACTGCCCAGGTGCATGTATTTCTAGATGCAAATTAGAGGAGCTGTCAGCTAGCAGAGTTCAGTGGGGTTTTCCAGAATATTGTAAAAAGTCCTCCGTCCTGCACAGACATGTGGGTTTAGGTCTTCTGACTTTGGGGGCAGGTTTCAGCCCTTGTACCAGCCATAGATGCTTGCCTCTATGATACCAAAACAAAAAGAAAAGGAAATACCATATATCCTCAAACGGGAAGATGCCTCTTAGTAAAGTTATTGTCTTGACCTTTAAGGGTTTTGGAGGGTGTCTTTGACTCTTTCCAACACGTTTGTCAGAAGGTAAATGTGTGTGTGTTTTTCTCATAACAAGGACCACAAACCCGTGTCCTGTTTTGTTTATCCATCACATGGAAATAAAATAGGAATCATAAATGACACCAAGTGTGTGACTCTACCCAAAGCTCAAGGAGCGACAGTTTTTCTAAAGAACCTACAGAGGATCCTCTTTCACTGGAAAACATCTTCTGGAGGCTAGAGTTACCAGCTATTCCAAAAATAGATAACAAATGAGATAATAGAAGCTGGGTTGTCACCTCTTGTCCAATGGGATTATCCTGTGTCTAATCATGGACAGATTGTGATTAATGTGATTGCGGAGGGGGCATTAATCCGATTCAGGAGGGAATCCAGGCAGATTTTCATCTCCTCCGAACGTGTAATTGGTTTGGAGGCAGCAGAAAAGCAGCTTGGACCCGATTTTGCCGCATCACTGTGATGAGGTCTATTTTGATCAGCTTGCGTTATGGACAATATAAATTATTTATAGCCACTTTAGACATGCCTTACACTTGTAAAGACCTTCAGAACAAAATAATAACACTCCTCTTGCTGTTGTAGGCATCTCATTCAGCTGAATCCTGGTGCCCACAGCTTGTAAAAAACAAGGAAGAGAAGAGATTAAAGGCCAGTAGGTTCTGCATCAAGTCCTAAGCGAGCATTACAAAGGGCAAGAGGTTGATCCAGGCCAGTGGAGGAGGCTGACTGCCGCACTCTGAGTGGTCCTGGCCCTGAAGGGATTCGCTCCAGATGGGAAGATGGACCCAGACTCAGGAAGGCCCAGGCAACCCCAGAAGGCGGTAAGTGGTAAGACTCAGACAAGCTGAGTATGGAGGAGAATTCCTGCGAGCTGGACAGGGTTCACGAAGAAGGTGGGATTTGAGCGGGGTCTTTAAGAGTGAGAAAGCATCGAATGTGGCCTGTGAGTGAGGAGGGAGCTTGCAGGAGCAAAGCCTGGACGCAGGCCTGCACTGGACAAGGGAACGAGGCCTGGGTGGAGTGGAGCGAGGGGAGGGGAAGGCGCTGTCATTTCCTGAGCAGCCTCCACGTGCTGGGAGCTGGCGGGTGCATCACATACCTCACTCACACCTGTATTAGTAGGGAGCTTTGAGCTAAAGAAGCCCAGCTGAAAGGGGCAGAAACAGAAAACGAGCTGGCTCAACCAATAAGCACAGAGGTAGGGCAGACCCTAGAGGAAGATGACCCCAGGGGTTCAAAGATGATGTCAACAAGGTCCTTCTATTTCTCTGCTCTACTGTCCACAGACTCAGCTTCACCCTGAGGATGGTTCTTATAGGCACACGATGGCTGCCAAATTACACGTGTTTCCACTATCTATGACCAGTGGGAGAAACTGGCTTCTGGGGGCTCTCACCACAGAACAAGAAAGCTTCTTTTCAGAATCCCCTAGAAAACCTCTTTTCTGTTTCATTGGCCCACCTTGGCTTAGATCTGTCCATTCCTGAGCCAATTACTGACAAGAAATTTAGGATTCCCTTATTGGCTTAGACTAATCAGCACAGGCATATACACACCATGAGTGGGATATTGACCCATGATTAAGAACTCGGTCTCCAGGAAAGGACTCACATATGTTCATATAGATTATATACACACACAAAACATATATGTTTATACTAAATTTCGCCATATGAAGTATAGCAAATAATTTACAAATAAATAATAAGATATGCAATACTCTGTATTGTAAATTTCACATAGCCAACTGAGTCTCACAAAATGCTTTCATTGATTTCTGCCAAACTCTTACTAATTTATACTTGCATAAGTAAGTAAATAAAGAAATACCTTTTCTATAATCTAGTAATAAACAATTGTAAAAATATATTAGAGTCAGTTTATTTCAAACAGAAATATTTAAAACCCTGTCATGTGTCAGGTCTACATGAAGAAAACCATCTTTTTTTTTTTTCCTTAAATTGAAGTATAGTCAGTTACAATGTATCAGTTTCTGGTATACAGCATAATGTTCCATCATGCACATATATAGATATATTTGTTTTCATATTCTTTTTCATTAAAGGTTATTGCAAGATATTGAATTTAGTTCCCTGTGCTATACAGAAGAAATTTGGTTTTTTTCTCTATTTTTATATATTTTTATATATTTTTCTCTATTTTTATATAAACCATAAGATTGTTTACTATGTCTGTGAGTCTGTTTCTGTTTTGTAGAAGAGTTCATAGTGTCCTTTTCTCTCTCTTTTTTTTTTAGATTCCACATATGAGCGATATCATATGTTATTTTTCTTTCTCTTTCTGGCTTACTTCACTTAGAATGATGATCTCCAGATCCATTCATGTTGCTGCAAATGACATTATTTTGTTATTTTTTGTGGCTGAGTAGTATTTCATCGTATAAATATACCACAGCTTCTTTATCCAATCATCTGTCAATGGATATTTGGGTTGCTTCCATGTCTTGGCTATTGTATATAGTGCTGCTGTGAACATTAGGGTGCATGTATCTTTTAGAATTAGAGTTCCCTCCAGATATATACCCAGGAGTGGGATTGCTGGATCACATGGTAAGTCTATTTTTAGTCCTTTGAGGAATCTCCACACTGTTTTCCATAATGGCTGTACCAAACTACATTCCCACCAGCAGTGCAGGAGTGTTCCCTTTTCTCCACACCCTCTCTAGCATTTCTCATTCATGTCCTCTTGAATGATGGCCATTCTGACTGGTGTCAGGTGATACCTCATTGTAGTTTTGATTTCCATTTCTCTGATAATTAGCGATATTGAGCATTTTTTCATGTGCCTATTGGCCATTTGTATGTCTTCACTGGAAAACTGCTTGTTTAAGTCTTCTGCCCAGTATTGGATTGGGTTTGTTTTTTTGTTATTAAGTTGTATGAGCTGTTTATATATTCTTGAAATTAAACCTTTGTCAGTTGCATCATTTGCAAATATATTCTCCCATTCTGTAGGTTGCTGTTTTACTTATCGTTTCCTTTGCTGTGCAAAAGCTAAGAAAAACATCTTGATGAGGGCTGTGAAGAAGACAACATATACATTGAGTGACAAAATATGTTCTAGTATGGAACTATGGGATGTCGATTCTCCCCGCAATTAACCTATAAATGTATCAATCTATAAATACAGTTTGGTATGTCACAGATATAATTAATTGCCAGTGGAATTCGACAAAATAATTTGAAAGATAAAATGAAAGAAGAAATGTGTAAGAATAGTGAGGAAAGTTTATAAAAGAAGAGAAATGAAGGGTGATTGTCCCTGCTAGATATTCAAGTGCATTATAAAGTTCTGATAGTGAAAACAGTTTGATATTAAAACAGAACATGATAGATTTAATGTAACAGATTGAAAAGGCTAAAATTAGACTTTTGATTTGATATGAATTTAACCAAAAAGCAAATGATTATTCAGTAGACATTATTGGTACATTTGAAAGCAATTACATTGGACTTCTCTGTACCACTGTTTACTGAAACCTCTTCAGGTGTATTAAAGATTTAAACATAATGACAAAACTACAAGGTACTAGACAGAAATATATGTGACTCCTCCTATAACCTCAGGATGAAGATGGGCCTTCCAAATGGCACAACAAATGTAGATTGCAGATGGGAAAGACCGATGGATCTGACCACATAAAAATGCAATGGCTGTTTATTAATGACCGGCAATGGGGTTGACACTTTTAAAACAAAGGCTTGGTGTATTAAGAACTCAAACAAGAAAATGATGAATGCTAAAAGAAAAATAAGCTGGAAAGAAGAAAAGGCCATGATCATAACCTGGAAAATTGTAGTCTTGTTAGTTGTATTAGCATAACACTCAGTGGCTTAAGGCAACACCCATTTACTATGTCATAGTTTCTGTAACTCAGAAGTCTGGACATGGCTTACCTGGGTTCTCTGCTCAGGGTCTTACAGGGCTGAAATCAAGATGGTGGCCAGGCTGCATTCTCATATGGTGGATTGACTAGGGAAGGATAAACTTCTGAGCTCCCAGATTGGTGATGAAATTCATTTACTTTCAGCTTTATTTCATGACAGATTGCATTTTCAAAGCCAGCAACAGAGAGAGAGAGAGAGACCGGGGGGGGGGGGGGGTTCTGCTGCTTTGAGTCTCTCTCTAACTTCCGGGAGCCCTTTTAAAGGGTTTGCCTAATTAGATAACCCCCCACCCCCCGCCCCTTAGGATAATCTTGATTTTGATTAATTCAAAATCAAAACTGATTAGGGACTTTGATTACATCTGCAGAATCCTTTCACTTCTGCCATATTCTGTTCATTAGAAACAAGTCACAGGCATTTAAGGGGAGGAAATTATACAAGGGTTTGGATCCCTGGGGGTTACCACCAAATTAGTAATCAAAGCATTATAAATTGCCATTTTGGGTCTCTCACATTGGCAAAGATTTAAAAAAAACAAACCTGGTAATTTCCAATGTTGGCAAAGTGTGGGAAAACTGGCCTTCTCACAGCCTTTTGGAGGGAGCATCAAGGTTACAACATTCTGAAAAGGCACAACAACCTGATATGCAGTTTGGCTAAATCTGTAAAAACCTTAAAACTCCATAATCTCTCTGACCCAGCAAACCCTCTGCTAGAAGTTATTCTATGGAAATACTTATGGATAATGCACACAAAGACTGCAGCTTTATTTATAATACCAGAAACTTTTTTAAAAAAAGGAAAATGAATGAAAGTAAAAGACTAGTTAAATAGATTGTGGTAAATCCATATTGTGGAAGTGTACCAAGTCATACTGTTTCAGAGTCTGGGCTCTAGCACCAGGCACCCCTGGTCAGAAAGGCTTTACCACTTAGCAGCTCTGTGAAATGGGTGTGTATCTTAACCTTTCTGAGCTTCAGTTACAAAAAGGACATAAAAAGAGTACCCACTTCATGGGGTTGTGAGGATTAAATGGCTCATATGTGTAAATACTCACCATAGCAGCTATACCAAGTCCGCACTTAATAATTGTGGAGGAGGAGAATGGAATATCATGAAGTTACAGAACAGCTTATACAAAATAATTCCATTTTTGTTAACAAGTTGAGTGATAAATTCAGAAAATGGAATGGAAGGGCATCTCTCAGACTAAATTAATTTTCTCAGAGAAGTGGGACTATAGAGGACTTCTATTTCCTTCTTTGTGAGTTTTTACATTTACCAATTGTTCTGCACTATATACTTATGACTTTAGAATGAAAACACCCAAGCTGAATTTTTTTTTTTTAAGAAAGGAAAAGTGAGCCCTGAATGATTAGGGAAGACCTTGAGAATGAGGTGGGGATTGAACTGGTCCTGTGTGACAGTGTTTCTCAGCCTTTGTGAATTCAAGAACCAAGAAGAAAAACAATGGGGACATCACACAGGACTGCCACTATTCCAGGCTGCCAAGTGAGACATAAAAAAAAAAAAAAACTGTATTATTTCCTATCATAATTTCAACAAAAAAGAAAAGCCTAGTTTCAGAATAATTGCCCTTTCCATTGAGCTTTGTGAAAAACTTGCTACAATATCCTGATTTTTCTCATTTGGCTGCAAAATGCCGAAAACTTCTTGGGGTGAAGATTGGGAACAACTAGGGTAGAGTCTTGGCAATGAGAAGGGTGCACCAAGCAGCAGGTGCCTGGCAGCAGAGCACAGAGGCAGTAACAAACCCAAAATACGAGGACTGGGGAGGGTCTGGCCCCCTTGCTTGGCCCCAGTGCTCTCACTGTAGTTTCCTGGTGTGTGTGTGGCTAAGTGTGGAGACACCTGGGGGCCACGTGATGATTTAGTTCTTTGGGACTCCCTCGTGGAGACTGCTTGGAATCCCTTTTCTAAGCACCAAAAATACAGCTGTGAATAAGACAAGACATAATCCCTGCCCTTTCTCCTGGACAAGGTGATGCTGGCACAAGTGTTTTTCATTAAATCTCTCAGCACAGAGATGGTATCAGTCTCCTCTCTGGCATCCTCCCCAGGGCTGTCAGAGGGCGGCAGGCTCAGCAAAGAGCTACTGAACCACAAAGTTTTCAGTGACCTGAAAAGGCTGGTCAAGGGCATGAGAAGGGATAACAGCCATCCAGTGGGACTTCAGCTGGCATCTCTTGGGCACCTGCAGGTTCTTTTGCATCGGCGGAATTTCCAGTGTCCATTTCTGTCCATGGGTATATTGGAAAGATATGCATGTTTTATTAAACTTGGAATAAGACTGCAGTATTTATGTATAAATCTCAAGCTTCACTTCAGCATTACGAAGGCTGGTGAGATGCAAGGCTAATTTGATAATGGAGGCAAATTCCTTTGCCATTAATCCAATGAATCATACATGTCTCCCCTAAGAGCCTGAAATATGAATATTTTAGCACAGGTAAAATATCAGGAAAGTAAAATCTCACTAATTGGGATAAACTGGGAGGTCAGAGTGCATTCTAGGGGCTGTTACACTCAAGGTCACCTTATTCTATAGTATATACATTGTCTATATATACATCATATTAAGCATCAACAAAATTGACAGTGGATGAGTCATTGCCAAATAGAGGTTCCTCCTTAATGCTTTCACCTCTAGATGGTGTGCCTATAGAAGCAGCCAGTGTCTTAAAGAATAGTGTTGGAAAATAACCATGTTTGCAAGACTATGGAGACCGTTAATTTGCTTAGTACACCTTCTTCTCAGAGGCAATTACAATGGCTGTCTTTACTTCAGCTGGGATCCTTAATGTAAACTCTCAGGCTCTAAAGTGAAAATTGCAGAGTCCTCCAACATGTAATAGTCACATTTAGGGAGGGTTTGCCTACTTTTCCCAAGTAGCAATTACTCGGATCATGGCTATAACTCTGATGAGTGAAATCTTCATCTTATAAAAATGAACTTTCTTTCTTTCTTTCTTTCTCATTGGGGGAAAACACGTTTCTTGAACACTTCTTATGGGCTTCCAGAATAGGAACCCTTGAGGGCAAGTACAATGTCTATTTTATATCTCCCAGGTCCAGCAGGGCTCAACAAATGGCTGTAGAATTAGTGGGGTGCAGGTGTCGCCACTGGGTGCTCTATCCACAGGTGGTAGCCAGCCTCCAGGGATCCCTGCCTCCTGGTACTTTCATCATGGTGTGGTCTTCTCCCACAGCATCAGGGTTGGTTAGTGTGACCAGTAGAATATGGCAGTCATGATGGTATGTCACCCTCAAATTTAGTTTATAAAAGACTGCAGCTTACATCTTGGTGTCTCTGTCTCTCTCTTTCTCTCTGACCACTGCCTTTGGGAGAACCCATATGGATAGGCCCCCAGAGCGAGGAGCTGAAGCCTCCTGCTAACAGCCGGCAGGAGTGAGCTTAAAGGCAAATCCTCCGATCCCTTTTAAGTCTATAGAGACGGTAGCCCTGGCCTGTAGTTTGAATGTAATCTTGTGAGTGATTCTAAGCCAGAACCACCCAGCTAAACCACTCCACTATTCCTAACTCTCAGAAACTGGATGAGATAATAAACATTGTTTCAAGCTGCTAAATTGGAGGGGGGTGTTAATTTGTTACACAGCAATAGATAACTAATATCTGATTAATAATCTAATAATAGATAACATAAAACCCCACACATTTCTCACCAAAACCCTGTGAGGAAGGCTTTAGCATCACTCTTCACCAATGAAGACTTAAAGGATCAGTGAAATTTAAGAATTTGTCTAAGACATCTCGGCTAAAAGTGAAAAGAACTGGATACAAATCAGGCCAGACACCTGCTATCTCCTGGAGAACAAAAACATCCCGGAGAATGAAAACATCTCATTTCTCTAGCCCAAATAATCTTACCCTTAAAGTCTGTCACGCTGTTATCATTTGGGATTTCAACATCTGGTAATAATAGAGCAGTGATTATTAAAAATATACCAAAGGAAGCGGTTTGTATAACCCATAAATATTCGAGGTTTCACGGTCATGACTTTCAAATAGAGAAATGACAACACATGGGAAGGAACAGAGAAGTTGAAAGGAGAATCTGAAAATGGCACAGTTAAAATCATCTGCAGGTATTTTTAGCATGAAGAAAGAAGTCCTGTTGGCAGACATTGCTGAAAAGGGAGGTCCATTTCCATGTGCTGTATGTAGAAAGGCAGAATGTCATTGCAAAATAATTGCTTGTTGGGAACACGGGTGAGCCTTGAAAGTATGAAGCAGGGTTTAAAGAACACAGGCCCATTTCTATGTGGCCCATATTGAAGCAAAGGAGGGGACCACCCCAGAGCAGTACCCCGGGGTCCAATCTTCATCAGCCACAAATTTTAAGTGAAAAATTGGATCTGCTGTGCAAATGCAGTTAGAAGACAAATTCTCTCATTCTAACCAGATCACTGCCCCTGAAACACTCCTAGACAGAAGTTCTGGAAAGCAGTGAATCAGAGCCGCATAGATGGGTAACAGAGGAAATTGAAGGGTGTTATGTTAAATTAAGGTGTAAAGCAGAGGGTCTCATTCATGGGGTCTTTTAACTCTAGTGAGTCGAGGTTGGTGTGTGAGATGAGCTATAAGACCTTGTAATCATTTAATGGCCAAATTACTGGCTTTTTCAAATGATTACTTTTTTGAATAACAGATAATAAATGAGAGGACTTATCATAATGTCCCTTAACCTCGTGGGATATGTGTGTGTGTGTGTATATTATGTACTTCACACATTTACAGTGTACATTTTGATGGGTTTTAGTATATTCACAGAGTTGTGCAACCATCACCACAGTCAATTTCAGACATTTTCAATACCTTCCCCCAAAAGCCTGTACCTATTAGCGGTCACTCCCCATTCACCCTCAGCCTTAGGCATCCACTAATCTACTTTATGCCTCCATACCTTTGCCTATTCTGGACATTTCATATAAACAGAACCATACAATAGACAGTCTTTTACCGAGCATGTTTTCAGGGCTCATTAGTGTTGTAGCACATGTTAGTATTTCTTTCCTTCTTATTACTGAGTAATAGTCTATTATATGGATGTGTCACACTTTACTTCTCCATTCATCAGTTGGTGGACATTTGGGTTGCTGTCAGTTTTGGGGTTTTATGAATAATGCTGCTTATGAACATTTATGTACAAGATTTGTGTGAATATGTTTTCATTTCCCTTGGGCATATACCTAGGAACGGGATTACAGTAATATATTTAACACTTTGAGGAACTACCAAATTATTTACCAAGCCAGCTGCATCACTTATGAGGGTTCCCACCAGCAATGTGTGTGGGCTTCAATTTCTCCACATCCTCGTCAATACTTGTTATTACCTGTCTTTTTAATTATAGTCACTCTAGTGTGTGAAGTGGTGTCTCGTTGTGGTTTTGATTTGCGTTTCCTTGATGACTAATGATGTTGAGTATTTTTTCATATCCTTATGGCATATGAAGACATTTGTATATATTCTTTAGGAAAAAAAATTTATTCAGATTCTTTGCCTATGGTAAAAATTGGGTTGTCTTTTTATCTATGAGTTGGAAGAGTTCTTTATATATTCTGGATACAAATCCCTTATTGGATACATAATTTGCAAATATTTTCTTTCATTCTTTGGGGTGTCTTTTCACTTCCTTGATGGTGTCCTTTAAAGCACAAAAATTTTAAGTATTGGTGAAGTCCAATTTATTAAAGTTTTCATCTGTTACTCAAGCTTTTGGTGTGATATCTAAGGAGACTCTACCTTTTACCAAGGTCATGAAGATTTACTATTATATTTTCTTCTAAGAGTTTTATAGTTTTAGCTATTACACTAATTTAGGCCTATGGTCCATTTTTAGTTAATTTTTATATATGGTGTCCAACTTCCTTCTTTTGCATTTGGAGAAGCTCACAACGAGAAAGTTGCTTTTTTCAAGGAGAAGCAAAAGAAAGAGCTTTTTGATGCTTGACCTTTCATTATAATATTTAAAATTGAAATGAATAAGTTCTAACTTTCCCTGTGGATCCAAATTCCTTCCTCCTTTTTCTTCCCTTTCCTTCTTCTCTTTTCTTTTTCTTTCTTTGTTCCTTCCTTCCTTTTTCTTTCTTTCTTTTCCTTTTTTCTCTCTTTCTTCCTTCTTTTCTTTTCTTTTCTTTCTTTTCTTTTCTTTCTTTTCTTTCTTTCTTTCTTTCTTTCTTTCTTTCTTTCTTTCTTTCTTTCTTTCTTTCTTTCCTTCTTTCCTTCTTTCCTTCTTTCCTTCTTTCCTTCTTTTCTTTCTCCTTTCATGATTGCTGCCAACTTCTTGTTACTTTTCAGACAGTCAATACATATTTATTGAGAACCTGATGCAAGCTTGATACTTCACCATGTGGTGAAAGCGATACAAATATGTACAAGACATGGAATCTGCCATAAAGGAGTCTGCAATTCATTTGGGCTGGTGAGTGTCACATATATTAAACGTTAACCAATAACATAAGGTCAAGAACAAACTAAGGCTGAAACTGGACCAGGAATATGGTGAAATGTTTGTATTGTGGCAAAATAGCAAAAGCCACATATAGATCATAGGAATATAATTGAGAGGTGTGGAGATCAGAACACTCGCACATTGCTGATGGGAATATAAAATGGCGTAGCCACTTTGGAAAATAGCTTGGCATTTCCTTAAGTGGTTAAACAGAGGAACCAATTCTAATCCTAGGCATATACCCTAAAGAAATGAAAACAATATCCAGACAAAAACTTGTACACAAATGTTTATAGCAGCATTATTCATAAGAACCAAAACATGGAAACAACCAGAATGTCCATTAGTTGATGAATGGATAAATCAAGATGTGGTATATCTATGCAGTAGAATATTAGTCTGCCATTAGAAGGAATAAAGAACTGATACATGCTACCTAGTGGATGATCCTTGAAACAATTACACTAAGTGAAAGAAGCGAGTCACAAAAGGCCATAGATTATATAATTCCATTTATCTGAAATTTCCATAATAGGCAAATCCACAGACAGAAAGTAGATTAGTCATTTCTTAGGGCGGGGGGGATGGAGTGACAGGGATTTGAAGGCTAAAGCATATGAGGTTTCTTTTGGAAGTGATGAAAATATTCTAAAATTGACTGTGATAATGGTTGCACAACTCTGTGAATATGCCAAAAATAATATATTTACGTACATTATTAAACAGGTGAGTTGCATGGTCCATGAATTATATCTCAATCAAGCTGTTGTTAAAATCAAAACAAACAAACAAAATGAGCAAATGCCAGAAAGATGAGGAAGAAGGAGAAAGAAGGGCAGGGCAGGGCAGGCAGTCTGAAAATGCTTCAGAGCAAATTAGCTCATCTGTCCATCTGTTTATTCATTTGTTCATTCACCAAGTATGTATTGAGTCCTGACATGTGCCAGATGTTGTTCTGGTTGCAAAGGGTACAACAGGGAAGAGAACAAAGTCCTTGTTCTGAAAAATAAAACATAGTTAGAAGATGGAGAAAATGAACAAGGAACTACTTGGTGGTTCTGAGAAAAAGTCTCTCCCAGGAGGCAATATTTAAGCTGAGACCTGAGTGGAGCGTGGGCACAATCCATGAAGAAGGTCTGGAGAAAAGCTTTCCAAACAGACAGAACTGCAAGTGCGAAGTTCTCAAGGCAGGAGGATGCTCATGTGTTTGCGGAGGAGTAGAGAGACAGAGACTTGAGGAGGGAGGTGAGAGGAGACCCCATGCAGGGATCAGATCAAGGAAGGATTTGTAGTCGTGGCAAGAGCTTTAGCGTTTTCCCCCAGCACGATGGAAGGGCTTTTGAACAGGGGTGGTGTAATGTGATCTATGTTTCAGGAGGATCACTCACTGTTCTGAGTATGGTCTGTAAAGGCAAGAACAGAGGCTCAGACTGGTTAGGAGGCTGCTGCTGTAACCCCAGTGAGAAATGATGGTGGCTTGGACTAGAGTGGAAGCAGAAGGCTAGAGCCAACAGGATTTGCTGATAGATTGAAGGTAGGATGTGATTCAGCGTTCAAACTGAAATGTTTCAGTTTATGTTTGCATCAACATCCTGGTTGTAGACTGTATAAGCAGAGGGTTCAGTCTGGTGACCTGCTGTATGTTTATGTGTATTTGTATGTGTTTTAATCAGCTTTACTGAGGTGGAATTTACATATAATACAATATGCCAATTTTAAATGTACAGCTTGTTGAGTTTTGATACACGTATACAGTCACAGTCATTTGTATTTGTATACCACAATTATGATATCAAACACTTCATCTCTCTAGAAAGTTCCCTCGTGCCCATTTGCCATCAACCTCCTCCCTCTATCCCAGCTCCTGGAAACCACTGTTCTGCTTTTCGTCCCTTTAATGTTGCCTTTTACAGACTCATGTAAATGGAATCATATGTCTTTTGTGCCTGGCTTCTGTCACTTAGCATAATGCTTCTGATATTCATCCATTTTGTTGTGTGTATCAGTACTATGTGCCTTTTTATTGTTTTAAAGTGGAATACAGTAGATCATCCTTAGCTTGGGCTGCCAAGACAAAATACCATGGACTCGGGGGCTTGAAAAACAGGAATATATTTTTCCACAGTCCTGGATATCTGAGACCAGGGTGCCAGCCTGGTAGGGTTGTGGTAAGGACATTCTTCCTGGCTTTCAGACAGATGTCCTCTCTCTTTGTCCTCAGAGGAAGGGAGAGGAGAGGAGTGCAGTAATCCCATCATAGGGGCACCCCCTCAAGACCTCCTCTAACCTTATTAGTTCCCAAAGGCCCCATCTTTAAATACTATCAAATTGGCGCTTAGGGCTTCAACATGAATTTAGGGGGAACACAATTCAGTCCATGGTGCAATGGAATGCAATAGATCACAGTTTGGTAATTCATTCTCCAGCTAATAGGCATTTGGGTAATTTCCAGTTTGGGGCTATCTATGATAATAAGCTATTATAACATTTGAGTACAATTTCAATCTAGGCCCTGAGCTAAAAAAAAAAATTGCAGTAAAAACTTATCACTGCTAAACTGTCAAACTACTGTGTGGTAGGACAAGTTGGAATATTCAGATTCTATTTCTGACCCCAAAATCATAGAACCAATAATAGTCCATGAGAGTGAATGAGTTTCACGCTTGACACTGTGAGACAATGACAAATGATAGATTCAAAATATTTTCAGTGAAATATCTGCTGACATACAATAAATAACTAGAGGCTTTACACACCTTACATTTTCGCAAGCTTTTATATTTGTCTAATTAAGCCTTTCTCTGCTCCACATATATTTTTGCCACCATCAGCTGTAATACATCTTAGCAGATTCCACTTCAGGTTGTGCTGAATTGGTATTTTCTCAACTTCTTTGGAAATATTCTGTTCGTTCAGACTATTCACAGAGGCCAATTCTACAGTCATTTCAAATTTAGCATTGACTCCTTGATTAAATGAGACTGAGCATTATCAGTAACATCAGTTAACTCATCAAAAGCCAAGGAAAACTTGAAGTAATTTACCTTGATTTTTAATTGATTATTGATGTTGCTTCTCATGTCCTCATTTTTTCTACCCCCAAATCTAATTGTAGTAAACAAGTTAATTTTCTTATGACACATTTTGTCAGCTGCTGCAATCAAGCCTAGTTTAATTAACTCACCATCAATAAATGGCTTTCCTTGTTTGGCTAACAAATGAGCCACTCAGAAACTTACTTTGGTTGCAGCTTTGTTTTCATTCTTTACATTGGTGAAGAAATTCTGATGTAATGAGATATTCAGTTTTAAATATCTCAGATAGATGATACATTACACTTTAAACATTCTAATTTTTCTGATGGTTGGTCTATGAGTTGAGAATACTGTGGTGGGTGTTTAGTCTGTTAGAGTTGATATACACTGTATTCTTTTAGCATGACAATAGTGTCATTGCATAGTAAACACAGCACTTTACCATCTAATTCAGTAGCAGAATAATCCACATTTCATTGGATTCTTGATCAGGCCTGCATAACTGCCCAGCTTCCCCTTCTGCTCCCTTCTGCTTCTGTGTCATCCTTTACACAGGTGTGGATGCTAAGGGCATGCCCTAATAGTCATCAGGTACTTTAAACTTGTCTCAGAGACTACTTCCAATAGAAACAGGAGTGTAGGGGTGATCTGAGAAAGCAGGTGATGAGATGGGGTTTTGGAGTTGACTTACTCTTTGCTAGGCCAGCACTGAGGACACCCTGACCACTGAGGAGATGAAACACAGATAGCCCTTACTGTAAAGCGGTGGTCCAGTTGTTAAAACTTTCACTGGTCATAAATTGGGATGCTTTGCTTGTGGAAGGGACTGTGCTAGGCATTGGATAAATATAGGGGAAATAATAACTACAGGATCTTGGCATTGGGTGGTGATTGCTAAATTCCACTGATGCCCTAGGGGAAAAATATTAAAAATTAGGAGGGATTGATAGGCAATTTAAAACCATGTGTAAAAATCAGAGGGCTTCCTTGGCAACATACAACAAAGGAACTTCTAAGGAACTAAAGGATCACCATCATTTTCCCATTCAATTCATCAGTATTGTACCTGCAGAAACCAGACTAAACCTAGAGAATGACAGTGGACTACCACGAACTTGCCCGAGTAGTAGCCCTGTTGCAGCCACCACACCAGTTTGGGTACCTTTGCTAGAGCAAATTAACACAGCCACAGGTACATTTAATGTGGACACTGATTTGGTGAATAAGTTACTTTTTGTCCCTATGAGGAAAGTAGATCAGAAACTGTATGCATTCACTTGAAACAACAGTATAGATTTATAGTTTTGCCCTAGAGCTATGTTCGCTCTCAGCTTCTGTTGTAATACAGCCTGAAGAGATCAGGACCACGTGAACATCCTGAAGAACACCCCACTGATCTGTTCCACCAGTGACATCACACTAATTTAGCCGGATGGGCAAAAAGTGGCCAGCATATTAGAGGCCTTGGTCTGACACATGTACTCCAGAGGGCGGGAGATGAATTCTGTAAGGATGCAGGAATCAGTAAGATGTTTAGGGGTCCAGAGTCAGGGGAATGCTGCATAACCCATCAAAAGAAAAAGAAATCATTGCACCTCCCACCATGAAGAAGGAAGCATCATGCCTGGCAGTCCTCTTCAAGTTCTCGACACAGTGTTTTTCACACCTGGGATTAGTGCTCTGGTCCATAAACCAAGTAACACAAAAGGCTGCCAGCTTTAATGGAGCTCAGGACAGAAGAAGATTATACAGCAGATGCAGGCAGTAAGCAGTCCTGCGATTTGGCCATTTATGCTTCCAGAGCTGGCATCCGTGTTGTCAGTGGTAGAAAGAGATGCTGTGTGGGGTTTATGGCAGGCTCCATGGGAAATCACAACATAGGCCCCTGGGGCGTTGGAGCAAGGCCATGCCACCTACAGCAGAGATTTACGTGCCTTCTGAAATAAAAGCTTGTGTAACCACACCAAATAACCACATGTCAGAAACTACCCGTCATAAGCTGGGTTCTATCAAACCCACTAAGTCACAGTGTCAGCTAGGTAGCAACAGTCTGTCCTAGGATGGAAGTGGTACAACTGGGACTGAGCACTAGTAGGACCAGAGTGCATGAGCAAGTTGCTTGAGCAGGCAGCCCAGGCCCCACATTATATCAGCACCCGCCCTCCGTTCACACTTCGGCTGCATGTAGGGTCCCTTACAACCAGCTGACAAGAGAAGGAAAAGTCCTGCATGTGGTTTGTGGAGACCTGGCTCAACATGTGGGTTCAAACTGAAAAAGGATGGTGGTGGTATTACAGCCTCACTTGGGGGTGGCCTTGAAAAACGGTGGTGAAGGAAATTTTTCTTAATGGGCTGAGCTTCAGGAGGTGCACCTGGCCATACACTTTGTGTGTCCAGAGGGTTAGAAAATATATGAACAGTGGTGAAGGACCTACATGGCTAGTAGGGGCCCAAAAGAAGAAAGATTGGAGGATTTGGGACAAAGAGGTCTGGGACAGAGACACAAGATGGATAGCTGTGTGGGAGTTGGCCCAAAGTATGAAGATCTTGTATCACACATTAACACCCAGAAGGCATCTACCATGGAAGAGGCACAAAATAACCAAGTCTTTTTGGCCAGTTGACCTCAACTAGCTTTTGTCATCAGCCACCCAGTGCTGGCACTAAGGGTACAAGAATAAAGAAGCCATGGTGACAGAGAAACAGGCTAGGATGAGCCTAGTAGCATGGGCTCCCACTTAATGAAGGCTGACCTAGCTTCTGCTGCTACTGAATCAGCCCCCAATATGGTACCATTTTTCCAGGACACCAATTGGCCACATGGTGACATGTTGACTACATTGAACCCTTTCCACCCTGGAAGAGCCATGATTCATTCCAGATAGGAATTAACACATCTTCTGGGTGCTGTTTACCTTTCCTGCCCCCCAGACTTTAGCCAGCACTGCTTTCTGAGGGCTTATTGAGTATTTGATTCACCAGCACAAGATCCTACGTAACATCGTATCAGAGCATGGACCCAATTTATTGTAGCAGAGGTGTAGGAATGAGTCCATGATTACAGGATCCACTGAGCCAATCACACACGGTAACATCCAGAAGCCGCTGATTTGCAGCTGCAGCTTGGAGGCAATACTCCACGAGGATGGGGTTCATCTTCCAGAATGCCACGTGCATCTTGAATCAAAGGCCTTAAATGGGGCTGTGTCCCTAACAGGTAGATGGATTCAGGAATCAAGGGATGGAAGCGGGAGGGACCTATTTTACGATTACTCTCAGTGAGCACTTGGGGAACTTGGGCCTCCAGACCTCACAACTCTGGGCTCTGCATGGTTAGAGGTCTTTGACCTCCACAGGAAGAATCTTCCACTAGAGGACACAGCAAGAGCCTTATTGAACTATTAGCCACAGATACCACCTGGGCATTTTGGGTACCTTGTATGCAGGTGCCAGCAGGCAAGAAGAGGAGTCATCATCCTGGACAAGAGCAATCCACTTGGGTGATTCTCAGTACTCTCCTGCCCAGTTGTGACAATAAATGGACAAGTAAAGCAACCCCAGACCCCTGGCCTAAGATGGGCGTGGTGGTCGGGGCTCAGAGCATCAGGTAAACCACTGAGTCCAGAGGAGGCGCCAGCTGAGGGTGAGGAGACCGTAGAATGGATGACAGGGAAGGAGACAAGTGCCAAGTGTGGCCCCTCAGAGGGGTACAGAAGCTGGGGCTTTACTTCATTCCGCTAACCCTCCCCTTTTAAGTTTCCACCAGGAATCCTAGAGGATCTACTCCTGAAACTGGCCTGTGGAGAGGAGAGTGAGGTGTTTTTACAAGAAGACTGGACTAAGTCTTCAGGGGTTGACTGTGGCAACGCCTCCCTCCCTCCCCGTACCCTTCTCTTCCTTCCTTTTCTCTTTGGACAAACATTTCTACAAACACTCACTAAACAAGAACCAGATAATAAAAACCATAGGTCTTCACCAAGGCGGCTCATGACTGAGTGGCAAACACCCAAATATCTATAGGGGAAATCCTCAAAGACAAATGTTTTAGCACACACATTTTGGTGGTGGTTGTCAGGCGTGTAAATACAGGACTCGCCACCACTCCCCTACAGAGTCCCTAAGGGCTGTCCCACGTGCACTCCTGAGCAGGTCTGGTCAGTTATTGCAGACCTGGGCAGTTTTCCGCCTCTTCTGCTCTGGCTCTGCTCTGCCAGGAACCGCCTGGTTGTGTGGGCATCGGGCCTCTGCTGGCACAGCTGCTGTTGACTCACCAGAGCCCAGGCGTGCCACAGTTGCCCCATGGTGGGGTGGGGTGGGGAAGCGTCTCTCCCTTTGGTGTTTGCTTTGTCATGGGTGGTGAGGCAGGGAACGAGGTAAGTTTGTGTACCAATTTTTTTTTTAACCTGGCTTTTAGTAAAATATCCCTTTTGATTTTTACCTAGAGTACCCTTCCCTCTTCTTTTCACTTCTATAGGACTGAGAATCCAATGGGGGACGGGGTTGGGAGGCAAAGGCCGAGATAAACAGGATACTAACCAGCCCCTCCCACGTGCAGACTCACTGAGGGGGTCCACAGCCCCAGCCCGCCAGGTGGACGTAGACATGTTAAGCTGATGTAACTCATGTTCAAGTTCCGGTCACAGAAGCAGGAGCATGAGGAAGAGAAAAGGGTTCATTCATCCTGGAGGACTGGGGAAGACCTTATAGAAGAGTCACTTGGGCTGAGTGTCAAAGGTAGAGTAGAGGCCTGCCAGGCGGGGAAGAGGCAGGAGCAAACTGGGCACTTCAGGGTTTGCTGGCTCAAAGTTCTTGTTCTGGGGAATTTATATTTCCATGCAGGGAGATTAGCAAGAAACAGGTCAACAAAAACATGTATCCTGTTAGGCGGTGATAAATGCCAAGAAGGAAAACCAAAAAGACACTAGAGAGTGCAGAGGAAGGGGGGCTGCTTTATGTAGGGTGGCCAAAGTTGGCCTTCCTCAAAGTGTGGCTTTTGAACGGAGACCTGAATGAAGTGAGGAAAAGAGCCACGTGGGTCCCCAGGGAAGAGCACTTCAGGCAGAGGGAAGGACTGAAAGGCAAAGGCCAGAGGTGGGAGCCGCTTGGTGTGTTCAAAGAGCAGCAAGCTCTGTGGGGCATAGTGACAGGGAGATAGAGGTGGAAGGAGGCTTTCAGAGGAGGACAACTTTAGTCTGCTGTTTGGAGAGGCGACTTCAGAAGGCACAGGTATAAATGAAAGACCAGTCAGGAGGTTCCTGCCATGATCCAGGTGAGAAAGGACAGGAGCCTGAGGGAAGGTTGTAGTGGTGGAGGAATGGAGCTGTGTTAGATTCTGGACATCTTTGCAGGTAGAGCCAATGGGATTTGTTGGTAGACTCCACAAGGTTAGAAAGGTAGGTTGTTACTAAATTGGGAACTGAGGCAACTTCTAAATGTATCACTCCCCTGATTAAAGTCCAGATTCTTTAGCAAGTAATTTATTTGTTGATTCATCCAACAAATGCTGATTGAATGCCTACTGTGTGTCAGGCACCGTGCAATGTGTGAAGACACATTAACAACAACAACAAGAAAGTAGGACAGACTCTACCTTAACAAGACAGTCGGATGAGTAAGACAGACAAGTAACCAGGCCATTATAATCCAATTGCTGCTATAGGGAAGTACAGGTGGAAATAGGGGCTCATGGAAAAGATATTTAATTCATTGACACCAGAGTGTGAGTGGGATTGCCCAGGGGTAGGTATAGTGGGGAGAGAAGAGGGCTAGGGTGGGGCGTCATGTTACACCCTCATTCAAGAAAGACCTTTCCAATCTGCTGTTCCAGCTGCATCTCCATCAATTCTACCTCCTCCTACAGGCAGCACGCTGAATCCTGCCCCTTGTCCTTGGACCTTCCCATTATGTTTCTTCCCTCTTTGTGCACAGGAGGTTCCTTCTTCTAGAACCCAGCTCAAATATCACCTATTTGGGGAATCCCTTCTTCCATAATAAGTTACATGCTTATTTGGATGTTTCCTCCAGAGTATGGTGAGGTAACATTTTATGCATCCTTTTATTATACTCTCCTGACCTGGAAAATGTGTTTAGCACATGACAGGTGAAGCACTGATATCTGTGAATAAACGAACAGGCAGAAGACTATTGGAGAGGGTGGACTTCATGCAGAGGGCGAGGGAGCCAGCACAGTGCCGTCTTCAGATCAGAGGGAAAGTTCATTCCAACAGCTTTGCACAATGGGGGCGGGGGACGAGGGCTGGCAGGCGTTCTGAGCTGCTGTGGCCGGCAGCCTAACCGCTTTGCCCGGGTTTTTCCTTAGCCTGGCTTCACCCGAGGATTCCTAGAGCACAGCCCCAGCTTTGTCCCTCTCTCCAGTTTCACCCCTAACTTTCCGCGGTTCCCATTGGCTGTGAGACCGTCCAATGAGCAGGCAGGAACTGTGCGCTTGCTTTCCTCGCCCGGGGCGTCCGCCCTCGTTCCCGCGTCTCGCGAGCGTTGCGGTGACTGGCGGAGGCGGTGCAGCTGGGTCAGCTCGCGGCTACGGTGAGGCGGAGGGTGCTGAGAGGCGGACGGGTGCGGAGACCATGTTCCGAGCGGTGGCTGGTGGGCAGCTCCGGCGGGCGGTGAGTCCGAGCTGGGAGGACCGAGCCTGGTGATGGTCTAGCCTCAACCTGCCGTCCCTGTGAAGGGCTTGGCGAAGCTCGCCGGCTCCCCCAGACCTGACCGGCCCTCGCGCAGGGAGGCCCAGCCGGGCCGGGGGCTCGGGCTGCAAGTTCTGGGGCCTACCCTAATCTCCTTCCGGGTCGCCAGCTCGGGGCCAAGGCCGGAGCGTTGAACCTGCACTCCTGCTGCCCCTCCTCCTCCCCGCCCTTTTCCCAGCCTCTCACCCAGCACTGCCAGGCTGTCAAGTTCTCCACCTTCGGCGGGGAGTGAGCTGCCGCGTCCCCGGGGAATCTTTACCCCAGGGAGGAAAATGTCGCCTCTGGGATGCCCTCTTGGAAAAAGTTTAAAACCTGAATTCAGTTTGGAAGCTGACATTTCTGGAAGAATTAAACATTTTCTCCTGGCGCTTTGTGGCCCACTCACTGTCTAGTGCTGGGGGCGAGGGGTGATACGCTTTGATGGAAACTTGCTCTGCTCTCTGGCGGATGGGGCAGTGCTGGGGTTAGGTGATTGCGCAGGTGTAGTCTATCATCCAATTTGACAGCTTTAGGCAATTTTGAAAGGCAGGCGTCTTTTTTATTACTGCAAGCTGACCTGGTTTTAAACCAGCAGCTTGTTGGTTAAATAGCTCGGAATCTATTGGTAATACTAAGTTTTTGGTGCTTTCGTTAGTTACAAATCATGAGTTTAGCACATTTCTTTCTTCTTTCGTGAGAAGGACTGATAGAAAATATGATTTTTGTCCTAATGCTGTGGGACAGTAAGTGTTTGGAGACTGACCAATTACAAGTCAAGTAACAGTTTATATTGTGCATTCTGTGGATTGTCTAATTAGGTTAAATGACAAGATTGCTAAACTAAGGGTGAGAAACTTTCCTGACCCTTTGTACTTTTTCTATAGTTTTCTTTTTTGTATGCATGTTTTCTTATCCACCACTGGGATTTTCTCCCTGAGATATAGTTGGTACTCTTCCTAGATGTCTGTAGGTCCTTTTTTTCTGTATTCCTTGTTCCATTAAAAAAAAAAAAATCCTTACCCCAGCACCAGCCCACTCCCCACCCCTCCCTCTACACACAGACGAAGTTCAAACTCACATCCTTCAGGTCAGCATTTAGTCTTTCTGTCAGAAGTTTTCCTCAGAGGATCCAGACATTAAAAACTTAAAGTCATGGATTTGAGAAAATTCCAGGTATCAGAGCCAGAGTCTTAAGTATCTGGTAATTGGAAGGTGATTTTGTAGACGGATTAGAAGTCTGGCGTAAGTGAAATAGTTGTGGAGGGGGAGTTTAGGACTCAGTTATTTTGTAGAGCTAACAGAAAAAAATGGAATGATTAGCTTAAGTAATTATAAACAGTTTGCCAATGTATGTTGACAGTATTTCCAAATCTTTATTGTGGTTTGCCATGGACTTTGACCTTGACTTATTTTTAGAATTTGAAGTCATGCTAAGTAGAGTAGTCCCTCTGGGGTCATTAAGAACATTTGAGAGATTTGATTTTCAGGGGTATAAGAAAATGGTGGGAACACTTCTAAAGTGGATACATAAATATACATACATATTCAACTGTACAATTTTTGAAATTTCTGACTTACAGGAAAGTTGCAAGAATAGTACAAAGAATTCTCAAAACCCTTTACTGAGTTTCACCAGCTGTTACCAGTTTGGCACATTTGCTTTATCTCGCTTCATATATACATATTATTATTTTTCTGAGCCATTTGAGAATATGTTGCAGACATGACCTTTACTCCTAAATAGTTCAGTGTATTTTCTGTGAATAAGGAGGTTCACCTTTCATAACCACTGTATAATTGGCAAAATTAGCAAGCTTAATGATAAAATATTATTATCTAATCTTCAGACATTCAAATATTAGCTATTGTCAGTCATTTGTAGCAATATTTCTTATTCTAGTCTGGGGTAGCCCAGGAACATGCCTTGCATTTAGTTCTCACGTCTTGTCAGTCTTTGTTAGAAAAGCTCCTCAGCCTTTGGCTTTGATGGCGTTGACATTTTTGGAGAATACAGACCTTTTTTGTTGACTGTCCCTTGATTTAGGTTTGTCTCATGTTTTCTTTGATTAGTTTCAGGTTCTGTATTTTTGGCAGGAGTATCACAGAAGTTGTATTATGTTCTCAGTACATCATGTTAGGCTCATAATGTTTGTTTATCCCATTGCTGGTAATGTTAGTTACTTGGCTAAAGTGTTCACCAGATTTGTCCACTATCAGATTACTGTTCCTCCCTCTGTGGTTTTTAACTGATTTGTGGGGAGATACATCAAAACTATGTAACCCTTCTGTTTCTCACCAGACTTTCACCCAGTAGTCTTACCTGTTGATGATTCTTGACTGAGAAAGGATTACTGAAATGTAAAATGGTGGTTTTTCTAATTCTATCATCCCTTCTACATTTATTAGCATTCTAAGGGAGAAGAGTTCCTTCTTTTTGTGTTGTTGTTGTATTTATTTATGAACTCATGAATCCTTACTTTATTCATTATAATCCATTACTACTCTTAAATTTTTTGATGCTCAAGTTGTCCATATTTCTAAAGTGTGAGTCCCTTCAGTCTGGCTTCTGTTTACTGATATTTATGATACTGTAAAGTCAAAATGGCTTATCTGAATCCCTACTCTTGAAATTAAAAAAAAAATTGTTCTGTAGCTAACTAGTAGCTAGTAAATGTACGAATATGCTTCTACAAAACCATATTTTTAATAACACATTAATCTATTAAAATATTAAAAGACTAAACTATTAAAGGTGAATATAGCTAATATGAATATAGCTGACACTACTAAACTGTACACTTTAAAAATGGTTAAAATGGTAAATTTTATATTTTTTTATTGCAACTAGTGAACAAAAAAAAGAAATACCTTAAACTGCTAGAATTTGTTAAATGTCTTGCATTTGGTGTCTACATTCCATTTCCATTGTGACTGATTTGTGCCCTTGAGCAAAATCCTTCATCTTTGCCGAGGAGGGCTTCTCAGTGTCATCAGATAATGAAGGTGGTATTTTCCGTCTACAGCAAAGAGCTGGAGAACACACTGGGGGGAAATAGGTAGGCATGCATAATTAGTTAACATTCTTGTAGGGATATTAAGCATTAGTATTATTTTATTCATTTACATTTGAAATTGATTTGTTGACTAATAAGATACCAAAGAAACATTTTACCTGGATAGAGAAGCAATACTTTTCAAAGTTATTTGAGTTTTCCTATTACTGTATTCATTACTAGGCAGGAAGGTGTATCTATCATGATTCAGAAACTATGAAACTGGTATGAAGGAACATGACATTTTTCAGAGTCCATGATCTAGCATTGATGAATGAGATTGAACTCTGTAATTCACATGCAAATTTTAATTTCTTTTGAAAGAAGAAAGAGAGCCAATTTTGATGTGATGCTAAAAGATTTATTGCATAAGATGAGTTTCGTAAAATCATGCTGCTTGCCAATGTATCTGCTTAAGGGTCTTGCCTGTTTTTAAAGTGAAGTAAATTGACTGTGTCTTTAATATTATAATCAATGTTATATGACATTTCTAGTCATGATTAAAAGCTACCATATTTTATTACTAAAGAGGTTAAAGTAAGTTACTTAGTTTAAGTTCAGAAATGTAATATACATTTTATTATTATAAAATGTATGTTAAAATAGGGATGGGTGACTTTATATATTATTTATCTTTTTCAGTAGAAGTTGGAAAGATTTTATAGTTTATTCCTGCTTTTTAATTTTTGAGATAAGCATAAAGACCCTCTCCCCACCCCCATACCATTAACCCCACTTAGTTTTCAAAGTGATGGGAGGTAGATTAAACTTATTCTTACTACCTAAGGTTTTGAGTGGGTTTGGAAGGGTAAAGTATGGAGTTAGAGTCCAACTTTTTCCCTCTTCTAACACCTGTGGTAGTTTACTACATGAACACAGTTAAAATCACAGCAGGAACTCCTGAGCAGTAAATCTACTTTGTTGTTCCTAAAAAGACTGAAAAGCAAAAGCAATGTGAAAGCTGTTAAGGTTGAAGAAGAAAAGGACCAAAATGTGTTCATTGGACTTAGCTATCACTGGTTGTTGGTGACTTTGAAGAGACTTGATCCAGTGTTGCAGTGGAAGTGAAGCCGGTTTGCTATGAGGAAAGGAGAAAGAGAGGTGAGGCAGTAGAATTTGTGTGTAAGGACGTTGTTTTCAAGAAGTTTGGCCCTAAAAGGTTGAAGAGAGGATGATAATCCCTTTAAACCCTGCCCTCAAGAAGTCTGCTGTCTCACAAAGACCAGTCAATTTAGTAAGGATATGTGGCTGATATGTGAAAGAAAACTTCATATTTTACTATTTGAGACTAAGATTAAAATTGAGCAGAGAGTACAGAGCATTCCCATATTATCCCACCCTCCTTCACTCCCTCCCTGTCAGCATCCTGCACCAGAGTGGTACATTTGTTACAACTGATGAACTTACATTGACACATCATTATCACCCAAAATCCATAGTTTACATTAGGGTTCACTCTTGGTGTTATACATTGTATGTGTTTTGACAAGTATACAGTGACATGTATCCACCATTGTAGTATTATACAGAATAATTTCATGGCCCTACAGTCCTCTGTGCCCTGTCCTTTCCTTGCCAGCCCCTGGCAACTACTGTGTTTTTACTGCTTCCTTAGCTTTGCCTTTTCAGCATGTCTTATAGGTGAACCCATACAATTATGTAGCATTTTCAGACTGTCTTCTTTCATTTAGTAATACGCATTTATGGTTCTTTCATGCCTTTTCCTGGCCTGATAGGTATTTTTTTCTTCTTCAGCACTCAATAATATTTCATTTGCTGGATGTACCACAGTTTATCCATTCACCTACTCAAGGACATTTTGATTGCTACTAACTTCTGGCAATTATGGATAAAGCTTCCGTTGATATCCATGTGCAGGTTTTTTTTGTGGATGTAAATTTTCAGCTCATTTGAGTAAGTAGCAAGGTTGTGTGGCATGAGTATATTTAGTTTTGTGAGAAAGTGCCAACCTGTCTTTGAAAGTGGCTGTACCATTTTTAATTTACACCAGAGTTCCTGTTATTTCACATCCTCACCAACATTTGGTGTTATCAGTGTTTTGGATTTTCACTGTTTTAATAGGTGTGTAGTGGTATCTCATTCTTGTTTAAACTTGCAGCTCCCTAATGATATATGATGTTGAGCATCTTTACTTGTGCTTATTTACCATCTGCGTATTTTCTTCAGTGAGGTGTCTTTTCAGATATTTTGCCCATATTTAAATCTGTTTGTTATTACTGAGTTTTAAGCGTTCTTTGTGTACCTTAGATAACAGTCCTTTATCAGATATGTCTTTTGCAAATATTTTCTCCCAGTTTGTGACTTGTCTTCTCATCCTTTTGATGAAGAGGTTTTTAGAAGGAATGTTCAACTCATTTATTGGACTTCTACTCTGTGCTAGACACTGAAGTAGAGGCTGGGTTTGTAATCATAAGAAAATCAGACATAACCTCTGTACTGACAATCAAGTAGGGAAGACAAGATAATCAGGTGAGTATAGTCAAGTACTGTACTGAGGTTAGTGTACTGTGTCAGGGCTGGCAGAGTCAACCAGTTTGTGGAGATTCAGGAAAGCTTTTATGCTAACATTTATTGAGCATTTATTATGTCCTAGGAACTAGCCCAAGAGCTTTACATTTACTAATTCAATCCTCGCAACAACTCTTGAGATTATTGTTACTGTTGTCATCATCCCCATGTTATGATCTGGGAACTGAGGGACAGAGAAGTAATGGTGGAGGTGGGATTTAAACACAGGCAGGGTGGCCCCAGGCCTGTATTTCCTTAACACTGCTCTGTACTAAAGTTTCTTGGAGGGATTGGCATTTACACAGAAAACATAAGGGTGATTAACTGGAAGCTAATCAAATCACAGGGGAAGAGGTCCTCTATGCAGAGGGAACAATGTGTGGGAAAGCTGGAGGTCAGAGAGAGTAGGGCAAGGTCAAGTATCTGAAAATAAGATATAAATAACGCATGGGATAAATGGCTAGGGAGGTAGATTAAGCCATAGAATAAAATGCCTGGTAAACCAACCTAAGGAGTTGTTTACCATATCCTAAGGAGGCAGGAAGCAATTGATATGTTTTAAGCAGGAGAATAATACATTGAGTTTATATCATTGAAAGATCACTGGGAGAAATGGATTGGAGGAGAGCAAAGTTGGACTGGGAGTCAGTTGGAGAGAGATAATGGCCTGTACTAGGTAGTGGAATTGATGATGGAGAGTAGTGAATAGATTTAGGAGATACTGTATTTTGAAGGAAGAATTGTTATGACTTTAGTGGTTGAATGGTTGTGAGAGTTTAGGGAAAAAAAACAGATATAACTCCCAGATCATGGTTTGGGCAGTTTGTTGGAGAGTGATGCATCCTCTAAAGAGCTCCAGAGAAGCCGTGTGGGAGTGGGCTGGGGGACCAGGGGATAGATGAGTTAAGATTTGAATTTGCTGAGTTGGTGAGTGGCTGATGAGACAAGTTGAGCAATCAGATATGCAGGTGTAAGCTAATTATAGGCCTAGCACTTAGGAGAGAGATTTGATACCTCTGTATCTATATCTATGTTATTCTTACATAGTTGGTAAGTCATAAATTAATCCATGAAAGTAAGAATGGACTAGTCAACAATTTCAAACATTGCTGAAAGAACAAGTAAGGTAAAGCCTGAAGAGTATTTGTTGGTAATTTTGGTGAGGTTAGAAGCCGGGATACAAGTACAGTAGCTGAGGCGTGAATGGAAGATGAGGAATTAGAGAGCTGGAGTGGAAGGTGGGGTAATGGATTTTTAATTTTGGGATTCATTAAAATTGGAAGAGCCTCAAACATGTTTAAAAGTTGACGGGAAGGAGCCCAGGAAAAGGGAGAAGTGGGAGAGGTTAATGAGAGAAGATGCAGAAGTCTTTGGCTTGATTTGAGAGGATGGAGTCTGGAGTCCAGATGAAGGGATCAGATCCAGGAGGAAGGACCTGCAGCAGCTTCTGTTGTGATAGGGCAGGGGCGGGAATCTCTACGTTGGAGGTCAGGAAGGGGAAGTCATTCTCTCCTGATGGCTTCAGTTTTCATTGGGAGGTAAGAAGTGAGGCTTTTTTAGAGTAGGGAGCAGACCTTTGGCAGTTTGAAAAACAGCAGAAGGGACTCTTTGAAATAGTTGCTGTGGAGAGTGAGAGAGAAGCCAACAAGGATGTCATAGTAACATCGCTAGGCAGTTTTAAGGGCTCAGGTAAGGTTGATGACCAAGAATTATGGTGGCACTGCTCTGCATTAAGTAATTTAAATTTAAGTAGCAGTGTTTTGAAGAGATTGAGATTCCTTCTGAACAGCTACCTTATTATTTTAGTAATTATCTTTAAATGTTGAAGATTTGGCTTCTTTTTTTCTCCATTAGAAAGAGGACCCTAAAGTATACAGATGCAATGGGTCAAAAGATAATAAAATGACTTTCATTTCAAAACCTTTTCAGGTACTTTTTGAATCTTTAGTGATATTCTATACCACTTCTATTTAAAATAGGATTTTAGAGATATAGAATTTTTAGGGCTAGAAAAGAGGCCTTTGATGTCCATCTTACTGTTTCTTTTTGACCAGTGCTATTTTTTTTCCCAAAAAACCAAGAGGATATTTGCTAAATGAAATCTTACAGAAATGACCCACATATAGAACAGCTAAAAATGATGGTGCGTTGATGTGAGCTGGTAATTAAAACCCCAAATCTGGAGTTTGACTACCTGGACTTTAACCTGGCTCTGTCTCTCAGCTGTATAGCCACTGAGCTCCAGTTTCCTCATCTGTAAAGTTAGGGTGATAATAGTACCTCCATCATAGAGGCTTTCTGAGTTTTAGGCAAGACTTTATATCTATCTTAGTACAGTGCTCTGTAAATGTTAGTTTGGTTAATTCGGTTAAAGCAAAGCTCAGGTCCATTCCAGCAGCCCTGCCTGCCCGATTCTCACTTTTCGTCTGTGTGGTGGCTTCTTGAGGTGCCCCTGGGAGACCTTTAGTCTTCTATGATGTTTAGTTTAGAAGCTGTTGATCTAGTTTGTTGAAGATGAAGAAACTGAGGTGTGGATTGAGGAATAACATTTTAAAGGTCACAGACCAATTTCTTCTGCTCTAGGCTGCACACAGCTATTACTGCTGAGTTAAGCTACATAACCATGTTTAGTAGCTGCAGCTTCTCTTTAGGTGGTATCTGAGAAATAGAAGGTGGAACGTTGAAGTAGAAGAAAGCTTAGTATTAAAAAAAGTATAAAGGAGTCAATTGATAAAGTAATATGGAGTGCCCTTATGTATATACTGCTTAGTAAAGATTGATCAGATAGATAGACTGAGTAGTTCTTACATATATTCTTTTGTTGTTGTTTACTCTTATAAATCTAATTTTTAATAGTCTTTTAAAAACAATATGCATTGTCTCCTTGAAAGTTCTAAAAAGCTTGATGATTCCTTAGGAAACCACCTAATTTATCTTATGATAGAATTATAATTTACAGCAAATGTGGGCCTTCTGCCACCAAATCTTGGATATATTCTTTAAATAGTGATGAAAAGCTCATAATTTTTATTGTAAATGATGTGGGAAGCATAATCAAAAATATGGTTCTGATATATATTGGTAATAAATAGTTTTGTTACTGGCAATTCTTGTGAAATGTGATTTAAATCATAAATTATGCCATTGGGTCCTAATTACAAAGTTCTTTACAAGATATTGTGCTCTTCTGATTAAAAAAGAAGTACCATATAATTCTACAGATGTGTATTGGAAAAAACACTGTACTAGACTGTGGGGATACAGAAATGAACAGGCATGATATTTGACTGCTAAGAACTTTCAGTCCATCCCAGGAATTGTGAATTGTTGTGAATTGTTTTGTGGAGAACAGTTTGTATCAATCAGCATTAAAAGCCTTGAAAGTGTGCCTACCTCTTGATCTAACACTCCTGCTTCTAGAAATTTGTCATAAGAAGAGAATCTTAAGATGTCCATAACGATTTCTAACCTCAACTGTAAAGACTCATCTCCCATGAGAAGGAAGTTTTATTTTTATTGTAAAGAAGGAAAAGTTATACAAGCAGCTACTTGATTTGGCAAAAACAGAAGTCTCATTTTCTTCCCTTTCCTTGCTCCCTTTGAGTAAACAAAAAGGGAGGAAAAAGACAAGAAATGTCATCCACTGGTACGTAGTGCAGGTGATTCCTTCCTCTAGCCTGTTCTGCAGTGCTGTCCTCTTCCTCTTTCTATCCTCATTGTTGTGGTTCTGGAAGCATTTCTACCCCTGAAGGATTGCCCTGGAGTCTCTGGCCCCCAGCTCTGGGATTGGATTCATCAAGAGTAGAGGGGGTTTAGAGGGCTGAGGAGAAGGAAGGGGTTGCAGTGGAAGAGGTAGGAAGCTTAGGGGAAGAAGGGCTTCTATTTTGTTGAAGGGTGCATAGGATCCGGCCTAGTCATTTATGGAAGCAGAGCAGCCAGAGTAACCTGGCCAAGTTCCAATCAGAAAGGTCTTCCTAGACTAAAAGGAACTCTTGTCTGTTGAGGATGAGTGCAGAGATTTAGCTATGAGGATGATCTCTGCATTGTTTATAATAATAAAAAAATTACTAATAACCCAAATGATTTTGGATACTAGTTGAACTAGTATATTAGTAATAAATAGGTGAAGAATATAGCAGTTGATATTGACAATGTAGTAAACATAAATATATGAATTTTGTCAATTTAGTTGTGTAACCAGCATTATAGCCCAGTGCCTGGCTTCCCTTCATTCTTACCCTCCTTATAAATTTCCAGTGCTGGGTGTGTATTAAACTATGCTTTTGTCATTCCAATTCTAGATCTGAAGATGATTGCTGAATTCAAAGCCACCCTGTGCCATTTGATCATCAGTGCTTCTTTTTCTCATTTCTCACTGCCGTTTTCCACAAGGATAGTTCAAAAATTTTCTCCTTTCCTCATGCCTGTGGTGCGCTTCCTTATCCTTTCACGTGGCAGGAACACCTAAACTTCCTTTCTTCCTCGTGATTCTCTACTTCATTGATCTGCAGCCTCCAACATTTTGCACCTCTTCATTCATCAAAAAACTACTTTGCCTTACAATTGTATGTGAACAAGTATTATTTCCCTTGAAAACTTTTTTCCTCCCCTGGTTTCTCAAGTTTCTTAGTGGTTCTTTTTTGTTTTTTTTTTTAATTGAAAACTTTTGTCCCTTGAAAACTTTGAGTGCAGGGACCATTCTTGTTCATTGTGTTCCCAGTGTTTGAATTTATTTCAAATAATCATGAACTATTGGTGGTCTCTTGATGGTCCACAGTAGCTATGGATGGAAGGTGGTTGATTCCAAGATACTGTCCAAAAGCTGTGGTTTTTTTTTTAATTTGGAAGCATATTTAAAGAATTGAAACCTTAGCAAAATTGCTATGTAGTGTTGTATTTTAAAGACAGATGTATGTTATCAGTTATTTTGGCATTGAACTAATTTTACCTGGAGCAAGAGAACTTTAGTAATTGATTTCATACCCATTATTTCTAGATATACTGTGCTCTTTAGGAGGATTGCTGTAAATGAATGTAATTGGTAGTAGTTTGATTCCCAGTTTGATAGTTAATGTGCTCTAAGGATTTAAAATTTAGATACACTTAGCAGTTTCTAGTTGAATATAGAGTAATGAGAAAGTTGCTTGGAAATAATAAAAATTTTCTCTAACAGTAGAAATAATTTGCATTTTCTGTGTTTATTAAGTAAGACTATTAGTAATAGAGTGATAGACACATAGCCCAATTTTTGCTTTTGAGCAAGAATTTTGTAAATACATTTATAGAACTGAATATTGCATACAATTTTCTTTAAAGCAAACATGCTTAACAATTAGAACAAAAAAGATTGTATTTCAACATTCGTTTCCTATTTTTTCTTTTTAGGCCTCATTGCTGCGATTTCAGAGTACCCTGGTGATAGCTGAGCATGCAAATGATACCCTAGCACCCATTACATTAAATACCATCACTGCAGCTAAACGTCTTGGAGGTGAAGTGTCCTGCTTAGTAGCTGGAACCAAATGTGACAAGGTGAGAAATTCTTAAGGTCAACCATAGCAAATATAATCTCCATCAAGAGACAGGGAAAGATGGCGACAGAGAATTATGCTGAGGACTGTAACCCAAACTGGGCTCTAATCCTCATTAAATGGTCAATGTCACAGCTGTTACTACGTGTGAAAAAGGAACTAAAAGGTTTGCTCACTAAGCATTTTATCTTTTGAAATGAGGTAGAATGCTTGATTTAGTTCCACTGGCACCATCATGTGCCATCAGGTACCAAGTAGAGTGATAATATTTGAGTCCCCTTAGAGGTTAATAGCAGATTCCTTTTTTGTATTGATGAATATACTTGCTAATTGCTTTTAATTCCTGAAAGTGGTAAATTTGGAAAAAGTATCATGGGTGTTAATTTTTAATTGGTTTAAGAATTCAAATGTAAGTACTATGCTTTCCAAACATACCTGATACTAAAAGATGTTCCTTGTTTTGTTTTTTTGACATAAGACAATGACAGCTTTGTAAACTGACCCCCTGGAAAGGAGTTATAATGTGGTTTGCAGAGCCTGTACCTCTGGGCTGTAGTGTAGTTGAAATCGTGCTTCAATTAAGCTTACCCAGCTTGAGTCACCAGTTCCTTCTCATACCGTATAGGAGTTGTCAAGTGTGTAACTGGGGGCTTGGACCTCAGGGGAAGAAATCTAGAAGAGCACATTTCTTTTGAGGATTTTATTTTTTATTAAGTGATACTGATACAGAGCATGTGACATAATGCAAGTTCAGTGTGTTATTGCTGCTTCTGTCCAATTTCTTACTTGAAATTGGTATCTTAAAAGAATGTATTCTAGCAAGTTTGGGGTCATGTGTATTTCTTTACCTAAATCCTGCCAACAACTATTAAATCATATATAATTGATGTTAACCACAATGTATGATGATATGGCTAAGCTGTCTTTTTGGTTGCCCTGCTTTCAGATATACAAGTTCTGGATTTATTTATTTTGCTGTGATTTTAAACCATGATTCTGATATGACTTGAAAAATATTTGATGCTATTTTATTTGCACTATTTTGAGAAAAATAAAAACAAATCATCTTTTCTTCAGTTACAGTCTTACTATCATGTCTCTTTCTAATCTTAAAAACAACCAGTACCAGACTCTGTTAACAGCCTAGGCAGGTTCAGATGAGGTGCTTTTGCACTGCATTCTTTCTTCAGTGAATATTGTTGCAACCTCACCGTCTGTTGAGCTGGGGCAGGAGGCACAGCCTTTTATGCCTGCTCATCAGTGAATCAGCATGGAGTACACAAGACAGAAGACATATGATTGCTATGTTTCTGCTAAAGCAGAAGCCAGTCATGCTGTAATTAGAGAGATTTAAAAGAAGGAATTCTTAGTGCCTTCTGTATACAGAAAATCTGAGTGGTCGAAAAGCTTTCCCAGAACTTCATCCTGATTCCAAACAGGAAAAATGAGGAATTAAAATAGAAAATATTTTGCTTCATTATAGATAAATATATGTAGATGAGCAGGAGCTCAGTGATTGAAAATGGACTGTTATGTAAGATTTTCTCCTCTACAGCTACACTACCCCGAACATGTCTATCTCATCTGATCTTGGAAGCTAAGCAGGGTCGGGCCTGGTTAATACTTGGATGGGAGAACTGGGAATGCTGGATGCTGTAGGCTTTAAAAAAAAAAAAAAAGATTTTCTCTATTGCTCAGATTCACTGATTTTAGTATCAGCAGAAATTATTGTTGTCAAATAAAGTGCGTTGGCCTGTATTGCCAGTGTGGTTAAGTCCTGTTCTTTATCTCTAGGAATCCCAAGACTGAAAGGTATTGGCTGTGTTGTTATTGTGAGAGAGAACCTAACCACTACCTCATTTACACCATTTCTAAAATGATGAACTTGATGTTTATAGTGAGGGAAGGGTAAAGAGCTCAATTTACAACTAAATTTAAATGGACAGTTGTGTTGATTTTGATTTATTCAGTATTTTTCTTTTTCAAGGTAGGAATTTTTGTTTAAGGTCAATTGGTAGTAAGATTAATTGACTTAAGATTTTCCTTGTTAAATACTTTTTTTTATTCCTAAGTAGCCCTTTTTCTAATAAGAACAGTTTTTATAGTTGGCCACTAAGATTTTATGCTCTGTTGATATTTGTAATGGTGCCTCTATTTGTATCCTTCTGTTAGATGTATAATTAAAAACTCTTATATTTATAGGTGGCACAAGATCTCAGCAAAGTAGCAGGTGTAGCAAAAGTCCTGGTGGCTCAGCATGATGCATACAAAGGCCTTCTTCCAGGTGGGCTTTTCCAGTGGAAAAAATGTAATGTCTAAATTATGCTTGAATGTATGAATATGAAAATATTATGAAATGTGTTTGTCAAATGTGTTTAATTCTCAGAGGAACTGACACCATTGATTTTGGCAACTCAGAAGCAGTTCAATTACACACACATCTGTGCTGGAGCATCTGCCTTTGGAAAGGTGAGAAGATTGAGAATGTGGAATCTGATGTCACTTCTTGGAAGAGATAGATTTCATTGTGCTGGGAATGTACAATAGACTTAGTTTAGGGAGTTAAATCTTGGTTTTCTGAATTAATGTGGTAGTTTTGCTAAAATTTATTCTTTCTGGATTTTGTTATAATTTGTTAAGATGCCATCTCCCAGCTTTCAACTTTTGTTGTAGAGATGACTCTGTTCTTTTAAGACTTGGTCATAATTTATTAGAACGTCACTTGCAGATTTTCAGATTTTGTCATGTAGAGAACTCTATTTAAGCTATTTTAAAAATTATTTTTCTTTAAAAACTATGTTGAACTGTCTTGTACAAATGTCATTTGTATTAGTAACCCATCATAAGGGATGATTTATCTGAGTGGCTGATGGGTATTTGAAAGGCCAAATTTTATCTGCTTAGGGGATTTGGGAGGGGTTGTGTGATGGCTGAAGATGTCCTTAGGGTAAAGAAAGCTGTAATCTGATCGTGTGCATCCTGATATGTCTGAAGAAAGAATGTGCTATCAGATGGGTAGTGGTCTGCATGAAATTTAAAGGGGAAGTAAGGAATGTAGGAGGAGCCCAGGAGAAGGAATTTGTCAGTGGGCTTTACTTGCTCTCTGGCCTTGGGTATTATCCTAGTTCCCTTGTCTTTATCCCATTCTTAATAAGCTGCCATTTGTGGTTTTTATTTTTGCCTTTCAAGATGATAAATTAAGTTGTACACAAATACATTCTTATTATAAAGAATACATGCAGTATAGCAGTATGCAGAGCAAGGTATCAAAGTTCCCCTTTCTTATTCCCAACTCTCTTTCCACTTCCAAAGTACACATGTTAACAATTATACATTCTTTTAGGACTTTTTCTATGGATTTTCAAATTATAGTACATGTAAAAAATTTTTTTAACTTCTAGAATAGAATAGTATAGCATGAATTGTTTTGTGACTAGTGAGTTTTTACTTGAGTATGTCTTAAATATTTTCTCATAATGTGCCTCATCTTTTACATGGCTGCATAATATTCCATATTTAGCCAAGGATGGACAATTATTTCTAATTTTTTGCATTTCTAAACTTTGCTGCAAGGAAACATCCCTGTGTATACATGTACTGATGTTTATTTAGAATAGAGTTCTAGAAGTGAAATAGCTGAGTCAAAGTCTGTGTGCTTTTAAAATTTTGATGTATATTGCTAAATTGCTCTCTCAAAAAGGATGCCTCAGTTTACATTCCACCAGTTGCATACCTTGCCAGCACTTGCTGTTGTACATTTTAACATTTCCCCCAATCTGATGGGAAAAATTATAATCTCTAAAAAATTTGCATTTCTCTGATAATGAGATCAAATATTTTTTCATATGGTTATTTCTTTTTTGAATTGTCTTGATTTGACTTTTTTATATTCACAATTCTGTTGTAATTGATTTTTAAATACGAGTTTGGGGAATAAGATATAAGCTCTTTCATCACCTAACTGTGTTGAGTGGCAATAGCAGTGAGTTCCCAATATATTGATCTCTTTTCTTGCAAAATATGAATATCTATCTATCTTGTGAATATCTATCTGTGGTGCAATATTGCTTCTACACGTGAATCACTGCAAACGTAGCGATTTTGCACAGTCACCTGTGTAAGTTGCTCTAGTTTGTTTTTAACTTCAGAATTATTACTTTGAACTCATTAGATTTTTTCTTGTAAGATTAATAGACTTTTTAGGCAATAACAGAACTTTCAACCTACAGTATAAGTACATGAGTTTAATGAGCAGTTGTTCTTTTATTGCATTATCACATTGCAGACTGTCATGAGGTTTTCCATTTTTGTATGAGGTTTGGTAATTGGTAAGTAAAACGGTTCTACAGGGGTGCATGACTCTGGGCTAATTATTTACCTTTCTGAAGTCTGTTTTTTCTGATATGTAAAATGATGCAGTTTGACCAAGTGATGCCTATTATCTGACAACTAGAAATGCTGAAAAATGGAATGGGTTTCCTCTATGGTAGGTTTCTCTTTCCCTGGATATGATTAAGTCAGAGGCTTGACATTCAACTATTGTACTTTGGATGTTGTAGATGAGCATTGAACTAAAAGATTTTCGTGGACCATTCCATCTCTGAGAGTTTTGATTCCATGTTGAATGATTTAAACAATTTCATGAGTCTTGAGTTTCTGTGATGACAGTTTACCTAAAAGATTGTTAAACCAAGAAAGGGTGTTTGTTGTATCTAATTAGCTAGATTTTAATACTCTGGCCTGAATTACTGTGTTCTGACATGTGGGAGTTTTGAGAACAAGGGTCACATAATAGTAACTGGTGCTGCAGCCTCTGAATGGATTTGGAATGAGAAAGAGTCCATCAGATGAAGCTAAACAATTTGCTCTCTAACAGTCTTTCACCAACTGTTTTTAAGATACCACATTTTTATACCACTATGCTAGAATTTAAAAATCTGTCATCTTTTTGTGCATCAAGAAACTACTCTGTTAGTTATTGCCTCTCCTTCCCTGAAACCCTGAGCCTGTGGTGTAGAGATAGATCTGTTTACCACCCACCCTCAGGACATGTAGACAAAAGATCAGACCTGGAAAAACGTGCCTTTAAGCACTGGGGTAAATTTTTTTATTTTCAAGATGTGCTAAAATAAAACGGACAATAAGAGTGTAAAAGATATTAAATTTCAAGGAATTTAGAAAGTTCTAAAACTTAAAAAGAGAGACAGTCTGCATAACATAAAATTTATAAGAGAATCTGCTCAGCCAGGTAACAATATTCCAGCAGTATTTCCTGAACAGTTAAAGAAGGTGGGTGGTTCGGGGAAAGAGTTACTTACTGAAGCAGTCTTTAAATACTGACAAATTTGGTTTGTTTTGAAAGCAGATGTCTTCTAAACCTCTTATTTACCAAGTTAGAACTATGTTTAATAGCATTTTAATTTTTTTCCCCAGCCCTTAGTTTCCTATGAGATGTTAATTTTTTCTAATTGTGGTTTTATAAACTGTGGTACTTTCCTGTAGCTCTTTTATCATGGTTGAAAGGGGATTACTATACAACATAGGTAACAACAGACTGAAAAATTAGAAAATCTTTACTGGTGGAAATGCAACAGGAGGAAATTTGACTCAGGCTGTCAACAGCCTTTTGTTAGCATCAATTTATATACAACCACTTACTAGGTACAGGGTAGAGACAGAAGAGAAGTGGAAGACACAAAACTTCTGCTCTTGGGATGCTATAAATTCAGTTGAGGGTCATATAGTATGTATATTAAAATTATTTTAAAATAAAGTACCTGTTAGTGTCAATTAAATCGTGTAATTGTACATGCATATGGGAGGATGCAGAATAAAGGAATGATTAGAGGATAATGCTGATAGAATTCTTAGAGGAACAGAGAGGGTTTGAGGATGGAATGAGGAGAGGAACTTGAATACTGTTGGAGTGAGAGTTTGCCTCCTAGAGGTGATATCATGTACCGAGTTTAGGAGATGCCATGGAATAAGCTCTGTGTAGAAAGCAGTGTAGAATTCACCTTTTCTATTTGTGTGATAAAAGCAACACTTCACTTTTAAACTTACACTTAGATGATGTTATCATCTGGGAAAACCTCTGAGTCTAGAAAGTATGGTTATTCATTCTTCATTAACGATTCTGTTCTAGAGCCCTAGAGTCATAGAAAATTTAGACTGGAAGCATAGAGATTCTCTTCTCATTGTGATGTGAAGTAACTGAGCTCTGGAGATATCGTGGCTTGCCCAGTGATCCCTGCTAGTGGGCGCAAAGCTATCACATGTATCTATTCCAGAGATGTTATGTGCATATACATCTATTTTTGTTGTTCTTTTTATATATACCATACAGGCTGTGCTTTACTTTTCTCATTTTTTAAAAAATGTTACATAAGATTCCATTATATGGAGAAAACTATCATTTATAAGCCTATCCCCTCCTGTTGATGGACCCTTAGATTTTGATTTTTTTTAATGCAACATCACTTTTTAAAAAGGTGAAAATGTCTGCTTTGAAATTTTTTCATGTGCATTAAGTAAATAGATACAAGTATGTTCTTTTTCAGTATTTGAGAATTTTACTACTCTAAATATTTTTCTATCTTTTCTTATCTAAATTCAATAGTCTATCTGTAACTGTCACACTTTGTAAGTGATGATCTTTAAAGCAAATGTCATATCTCATAATTCAACATCCTGAGTTAAGGTAGTTTATTAATGGAAAGCTCATAAAACTCTTGATGTCGTCAGAGACTGTCCCAAAAGTTGTATTTGAAGTTGTTGTATGACTCAAGGTGCATGTGAAATATAAAATGTTTGAATTAAAATTTGTATAGAATTTGCATTTAGAGAATATTACTGCTGATATTTCATAGCCATTCATCAGCATGTATGTGTGTAACTCACTGCTCATTTTGCTTTTAGAACCTTTTGCCCAGAATAGCAGCCAAACTTGATGTTGCCCCTATTTCTGACATCATTGCAATCAAATCACCTGACACATTTGTGAGAACTATTTATGCAGGTGAGTACCCAAGGAAAATAATCAGCATGCTAAATTTTTGTAAATTTTGAGAGCAAAAATTAATCTTAAAGATAGAATTTTAAAACATGGACCATCTTAAAGATTTCTGAGAAAAATCTCAGTCTTAGAACTGCTGCTAGACCATGACATGACAATTCCCTCTGATCCAGAATGCACTTCTTTCCTTCCTGGTCATTCAATATAGAGTAAGAATTTTCCAGTGATCAATAAAAATTAGATTTACTATTCAGTATATTTTGTAAGTTATGGGAAAGCAAAACTTTCTATTTTTTTAAAGTAGTATTTTCAGTCTTTTATGCTGCTTCTACTCCATTTCCATCTGCATTAAGAAATTCATTTAAGAAAAAAAATTCATTTCAGTGTCTCTTTAGTTGATTAATCTTTTGCTAAGCATGCTGGTCTTTAGTGGGTCTGGAGAAGGCAGTGAGCTCTTTGTTCTTTGTAATTGATTGCAGTTGTGTGTTTCAATATAAATAGTCAATTCTCAAATCAGATCTTTCAACATTAGTAGTATTTAAGAGGAAATATTTGGTCATAGTTTAGGTTACTCTTAATGTGATTGCTAATCCGTAAGAAATGTCTCAAATCCTGTTAAATTTTGGCACATCACAATTCTTGTCCTATCATGTTTCCACTTACTTTCCCTCTATTAGCATGAATAGTAGCAGCTCATGTTGTTGAGTTACCGATTGTTGTTTTTGGAGAAAGAAGCTTTTGTTTATATTCCTTTTAGGAAGAGTGTAGCTGATTAGTGTGGCTGCCTCTTCCAGTTTGTTTCTTCCCTGCAGGTCAGCACTTGTTCTGTTTTTAAAGACATCCAAGGTTACAAGATATCCACTGATAGGTTTCCTCAATGTTATACCTTTGTCCTATGCTTAGTTGAAGCAGAAAACAACTACCTGGTCCACAGTTATTTCTTCCTTTGTGAAGTAAATTCTGAACCTCAAAGGAATACTTGTTTGTTTGTTTGTTTTTATTTAAATAAATGTGTATTTCAGGAAATGCTTTATGTACAGTGAAGTGTGATGAAAAAGTAAAGGTGTTTTCCGTCCGGGGAACATCTTTTGAAGCTGCAACAACAAGTGGAGGTAGTGCTGGTTCAGAAGAGGGTGAGTGTTTGTTTGTACCTGTTTTTGTTTGTTTTAGTTTCTTATTTTTCAGTTCACAGATAATGTTAGAATAAGAGATGGCCTCTAGTTAAATTTCTAATGCAAAGTGATCGAGAGCTCAGTCTAGATGATATTCCCAAGCTTGTACAAAAATAAGAAATAATTATAACATGTCTTTAAATGTCGTTTTTGGTACTGGGTACTAATCGCTTTGGTGTATGTACATCAAAGGGGTAGGAGAGAAGGGGGCCATTAAGATTAATGTGTTATATTGATGTCAAGGTTTTTTACTCTCCTCTCACTGTTTCCTATTATAATAGAGATTGAGTATAACAGAAGAATGTAATAATAGTAAAGGCATGAAGGGTGTTACATTTTGATATATACAGTATCTTACTGAACCCCGTAGAGAGTGCTATTCCAGTTTTACAGGTAGACTCAGAGAATTAAATGACTTCTCAAAAGTTATACAGCTAATGAGGTAAAAGGCTGGAATCTCGCCCCTTTAAGTCTTTCCAAAAATCAGAATGAAATTAGGAGCCAAAAAATTCACAGTAACTGGAAAACTCAAATTTCATGGAATTAATTCTTTGTGTATTTCTCTTCAAGATTATTTTTATTATAGAACTTGAACTCATAGTCATTTTTTTGTTCTATATATCAATAAATGCAGTATCAAGTACTTCCCCAGTGGGCATATCAGAATGGCTTGACCAGAAATTAACAAAAACTGATCGACCAGAGCTAACAGGTGCCAAAGTGGTGGTATCTGGTGGTAAGTGAAATCTTGTAGTTTATTAATTTTAAAAGATGATGTAAACTTAAAATACTTTGCTTTTACTAGTGTTTATTTTAGGGGAGCACAGATTTTTTTTCCCCCAAATGTAAGAAGTAGGTAAATTACAAATGTTACTCCCATTTTACCAATTAGGAAAATGAAATCATGAGTTTAAGAAATAATTTGCGATTTCCGTTGTAAATCTATGTCACTGGCACCAGGGGGAGCATGGTACAAATCTCAACTCTGGCTTTGCAACTTGGTATTTTTGTCTTTTTGACTGACTTCTATGTTATTCTGAAGAGTATGATTGGCTTCTGAATCATAGAACTGGTTGCAGTCTCAGGATCGTGTTGTATGATTCCCACCCTTCACTCTAGTTTGAAAGACTTCCAGGTCTCTATGGAAAGCTCTGAAAGTTTCTTTGCATTTAATACAAAAGCTGTTAATATTGCACAGATTTGCTTCTGTTTGTATGTCATGCTCCCTCCTTAAAAAAAAATTATAGCTTGCTGACTTTTTGAAAAAATGACTTATGATTTAAAAATCTTTTCAAACTAAACATCAAATGAAATATTTAAGCTTCCAAACAGCCTCATATTGCAAGTAGCATTGTGAGGAAATAATTTAATATTTCAAAAAGGTGTATCTGACTCGTTTATTCACTTATTTATTCAAGAAATGCTTGTTGGATATATATATTCTCTACCATGCCCATTGCAAAGTGCTGGAGAAGCAAAAAGGAAAGGCAGGTTATTCTGGCTCTTAAGGACTTTAAAGTCTAGTGGAATGACTTCCATTCAAATAATAACTTCTTTCAGTTGTTCAATTAAGTATTGATAAATACTGTGGATATAGCAATGATGAAGATAGATATGGATCCCGTATTTAAAGAGTTTCTGTTGTAGTGGGGAAGACTGATTTTAAAGACTGATTATACAATTAGTTAACCTGTTAGTTAATTACAGTAGTTCTGACTGCTTTATAGGAGAACAGCAGTATCATTGGAGAAGCCAGGAAAGGCTTTGTATAAGAGATGGCAGTTGTGTAATATGAAGAGTCACTCATGTATACAAAGTTGCAAAATTTTTATGGAATGGAGTTTATATTTGCTTAATTTTTTTTCCCATCTTTTTAAATTAGGTCGGGGTTTGAAGAGTGGAGAGAACTTTAAGTTGTTGTATGATTTGGCAGATCAACTACATGCTGCAGGTAAAGTTACTTTCCCTAGAAAAATGTCCCCATTTCATTGGAAATATTTTTTCTTTATTGTTTCATTTACATGTAAGTCACTCAAGGCTGCAGATTTTCTTTTTGCTTTCTTTGGTTTTCAACTCTTCTATCTGAAACAGTTTTCTCAGTCTTTCGAGGTATAAATGGTAAAGCATTCAGTAAGTAGAGGGTGTCCTCAATTTTTCTTATTTATGTGACAATCCTAATGTTTGCCAAATTTTAGTAGTTTTTACCATTAAAAAAATTAAATGTCAGCTTTAGTGCTTATATCATATTCAGGAATGCCCTTGTTTTCTTTCTTTTTTGGTGGTCTAATGTAATCCTCTTCTACAAGTAGAAATTAACATTTAATGTTACTTTAAAAATTTATAGAGAACATGAATTTATAGAGAACTTGTTTTTAAAAGTGTATTGAGAATGAAATGATTTTTTTGAAAAATCAGAAAATTAAAAATATTTTGTTTTTTAATTACACAACTATTAGGTGAATATATCCTTCTTTTTAAAAAAAAAGTCTCAGTTCTGTCTTCCCCCTTTTAAGAGTTTTGTGTATAACTTTCTAGGCTTTTTATATGCTTTTATATTACCTAACATGTGTACCCATAGAAGCAGTTATGGTTTTGTCGGAATAAAGGCATAGTATTGACTATAATCAGATGGTGGTATTTGAGGATGTTTATTTCATTTCATTTTTTAAAAATTGAAGTATAGTTGTTTTACAGTATTGTGTCAGTTTCTGGTATACAGCACAGTGATTTAGTTATACATATATATACATTATCTTTTTCGTATTTTCCATTATGATTTATTATAGGATATTGAATATAGTTCCCTGTGCTATACAGTAGGACCTTGTTTATCTATTTTATATAAAGTAGTTTGTATTTGCTAATCCCAGACTCCTAATTTATCCCTCCTCCACCCACTTTCCCCTTAGGTAACCATAAGTTTGTTTTCTATGTCTGTGAGTCTGTTGCTATTTTGTAAATAAGTTCATTTGTGTCATATTTTAGATTCCACACGTAAGTGATGTCATACGGTATTTGTCTTTCTCTTTCTGACTTATTTCACTTAGTATGATAATCTCTGGATATCCATGTTCTGCAAATGACGTTTCATTCTTTTTTTATGGCTGAGTAGTCTTCTATTGTGTGTATATACCACATCTTCTTTATCCATTCATTTTGTCAAAGGACATTTAGGTTGTTTCTGTGTCTTGTCTATTGTAAATAGTGCTACTGTGAACATTGGGGTGCATGTATCTTTTTAAATTAGAGTTCCCTCTGGGTATATGCTCAGGAGTGGGATTGCTGGCTCATATAGCAGTTCTATTTTTAGTTTTTTAAGGAACCTCCATACTGTTCTCCATAGTGGCTGCACCAATTTATGTTCCCACCAGCAGTATTGGAGGGTTCCCTTTTCTCCACATCCTCTCCAGCATTTATCATTTGTGGACTTTTTAATGATGGCCTTTCTGACCAGTGTGAGGTGATACCTCATTATAGTTTGGTTTGCATTTCTCTAATACTTAGCGATATTAAGCATCTTTTCATGTGCCTATTGGCTGTCTGTATCATTCATTCATTCTTTAGTTGAACAGATACTTATCGAGTGTCTACCGTATGGCAGGCACTATTTAAGAGCTAGGGAAAAAGCACTGAACCAAATAAGCAAAATCTTTTCCTTTGTGGAAGTTACATTTCTATTTGGGAGAGACTAGACTTTATATTAGTTTCCTGTGGTTACTGTAACAAATTACCATAAACGTGGTGGCTTAAAACAGCAGAAAATTACTCTCTCAGAGTTGCATAGGTCAGAAGTGTGTTGACATCGAGGTGTTGGCAGGACCACACTCCCTGTGGAGGTGAATCTGTTTCCAGCTACAGTGGCTGCCCTGGCATTCCTGAGTTTACGGCCACGTCCCTCCAGTTTCTGCCTCTTCTGTTTTCAGTAACCTCTGTGTCTGTAGCATAACTCCCTCGGTGTCCCTCTTACAAGGACACATGTGATGCCATTTAGAGCCCTCCTAGATAATGCAGGATAAGCACCTTCTCCCAAGAGCCTTTAAATCTGCTGTGACAGGTAAAATTCACAAGTTCTGGGGATTAGAAAGTTAATTTATCTTTGGAGGGGCCATTTTTCTGCCTACCATAGACACTGAACACAATAAATTAGTAAATAGTACAGTATGTTAGAAGGTAGTAAATGCTATGGAAAATGATAGAACAGGAAAAAGAGGAGTGTTGTAGAGAGAGGATTACAGTTTTAAATAAGCTGGTCAGAGTAGGCTTTAATGGGATGGAGACATCTGAATAAAGTTTTGAAGGAGATCAGGAAGCAAACCAGGAGGAGATCTGAGAGTGTGTCTCAGGTAGAGGGACCAGTAAAGTGCAAAGGGTTTGGCTAAGGCAGGAACATGTCTGGCCTCTGATGACTAGCAGGGAACACAATGTGACTCGAAGGAAAAGTGCAGAGAGAGAGAGTAGGAAGAGATAAGATTGGGAGTAATGAACCAGATCACATAGGGCTTATAGGCCTTTGTAAGGAGATTGCTTTTCTCTGAGTGAAGTGGGGACCCATGGAAAGGTTTGAGTAGAAGGGGAACGTGATCTGACACATAGTGAAAGGATCACTCTGGCTACAATTTTGAGAATAGCCTGTAGGGTGATCAGTTCAGTAGCAGGAGATTGATTAGGCTATTTCAGTCATTCATGTGAGAGATGCTCATGATTTGGACGAGGATAGTAGCAGTAGAGATGGGGAGAAGTAGTCAGTTTCAGGATATGTATGTGAAGGTAGAACCACTGGGATTTCCTGACAGATTAGATATAGATGATGATGAGAAGTTTTTGTTTGGCAGCATTTGCTCATTTCATGTCTCTGTGTCACATTTTGGTAATTCTCACAATATTTCAAACTTTTTTTTATTATTATTGTATTTGTTATGGGGATCTGTGATCAGTGATCTTTGATGTTACTATTGCAAAAAGACTACCATTTGATGAAAGCTCAGGTGATGACTAGAAATTTTTAACAATAAAGTATTTTCTAATTAAGGTATGTGCATTCTTTTTTTAAAGACATAATGCTGTAGATTATAGTATAAGCATAATTTTATTTGCACTGGGAAACCAAAAAGTCCACGTAACTTGCTTTATTGTGGTGGTTTGGAACCGAACCAGCAATATTTCTGAGGTGTGCCTGTATACAGGAGGATGTTGGTAGGTTATATGCAAATACTGTGCCATTTTATATAAGGGACTTGAGCATCCTGGGATTTTGATATCCTTGGGGGTCCTGAACCCAGTCTCCTGCAGATACTGGGGAATGACTGTACTATGTTTTGAGATGTCTAATATTGGACATCCTGGTAGAGATTTCAGTTAAGCAGTTGGAATAGGAATGTGTTCATTGGAGAAGTTTGGGCTGGAGCTATAAATTTGGGTATCAATTACATTTAGATAGTATTTGAAGCCGTAAGACTAGATGAAATCACCAAAGGGACTGAGTGAAAATTAAAAGGGGTCCCAGGACAAAGCCCTAGATACTGTAAGATTGAGGTAGGGGAGAAGGGGAGAATGAGACCAAAAAGTAATGGGTTAAGTAAGGTAGGAAAACCAGGATAGAGTCTGATGTTTTGGAATGCAGGTGAAGTGTTTCTTTACATAAGGGAGTGATAAACTATGTTAAATGCTGCTTATAGTTCAAGAAGGCTGAGGACTGAAAACTGCCTAATGGATTTAGCTACTTAGAGATCATTGGTGATTCTGAGCAGCTTTAGTAGGGTAGTGGGGGCAAAAACCTGATTGGATTGGGTTTAAAAGAATGGTCCTAATAGTGGCTAAATGGCTGTATTCATGAAAAGCAAAGCCCAATAGTATGAAGATGGTGTCAGACAAAGCAACATCTGCGAGAGAGTGGCACCAGAATCCTTGCCCCAGGGAACATCTCGACAAATAGGTGGAAGATACAGAGAAGTGTGGCTTGCTGTTACTGGGCTGTGGCTGTATGAGTTCCAGAAATGGTAGTGTAAGGGTTCAGGAACTGGGGAGCAGTGGAAGATGGTGCAGATTCGGGAGCATGCGGGGCATTATAGGGATCAGCGTGTGGGTTATAAAGGGTGACCTTTGGGTCTGGGTCTTGTTGCGGTGACTGATCTAAATAAAGGGCAGGGTGTGATCAGTGACTCGATAGCAGTGGTGCGACTGTGAATGTTAGGAGGTAGTGAGGAGTATTGTCTGGGGCTCCTTTCTTTGCTCTCTAGATAGAGATGAAGAGGACCTGAGGCTCACTGTTGACCTTTCCTGGGAGATGTGTGGCTCTCCTCCAAGTATGGTGTTCCTAGTTGACTCCTGCTGAGTGACGATAGAAGGCTAGTTAAGTTGTAATTTTTATTTTTAGATAGAAAATACTGGTTAAACCTTTGTCTTGTATTATATGTAACTCTTTTCTTTATCTGGTCCCAGGGGTAATGATATTATAGTACCTTTTTTTTTTTTCCTAAAGCTGTGAAGTTATTACATAAAGGAGCATTATATAATATCCCAAGCAGGTTATAATATATGTTTTATGTATGTACTATATTAATGTCTTTTCTTTTTATAGTTGTCAGTGAATATCCCAAATAGCTGAATAATAGAGCTTAAACAAATGACAAATATTTTTTCCCCTTAGTTGGTGCTTCTCGTGCTGCTGTTGATGCTGGCTTTGTTCCCAATGACATGCAAGTTGGACAGACAGGAAAAATAGTGGCACCAGTAAGTACTGCAAAAAAATATGCCATGCAGAACTCTGTGGGGATAAGAAATATATGTATTTGCGGAAGAGCCATCTCAGTGATTTATATCCTGTTCATTGTATCTAAGCAGTTAGCCATTACCATGGGGAATGTGTCCTTCTCACAAGTCTTTGGATTTCTTGGTCTCAGTAAAAATGCAGAGCAGTTCTTAAATCCAGCACTGTTCTTCAAATTTTTTAAAGCACTAGAATACTTTGTCAAATTCATGTCACAACACTAAATATAAAATTGATAGAAGCAACATTTTATTATTAAATGGATTTTATAAGTTCACATTAATATTTATTTACCATAAAGCCTATATATTATATATCAGTAAAAAGGATGAATCTATATTAAGAACACAATCTCAAAATTGGGAGCTGTGAATGACAACTGTAGTCTTATATCTTCCTAAACACTTAATTTATTTCTGTATTTTATCTAGTTGCATGAAATTCAGAAAATTCTTATCCGTACAGACAAGTGATACTAGACTATTCTTCAGTTAAAACTATCCAAAACTTACAAAAGGAATACTTTGGTTTCAAAGTTGAATCATTAACAAATGTTTAGTGATTGTTCACATTTTTTAGATGATGTAAGTTTTCAGTGAATAGGATTCTCAGCCAGTTTAAATCTTTATTGTGTGGAGGAAAATGAGTTTTTAATATATTTCAAAATGTGTGTTTTTAAGGTATTGCAAAACAAGGTATTAAGTAATACCTATTTTAGAAAAATCTCGTATCTTAGTTCCCTGCTCTATCACGTGTTCATTCAGAATTTCAGAATAGTCACAATTTTTAAGTCCTGTCTTTGAAGTTTGTTTTGAAGAGTTTGTTCAGTACTTTCTTTTAAAAATTTGGGTTGTTGTCTTTTTATTGCCTCTTTATTCATTGTCTTTTGATGAGCAGAAATTTTAAATTTTTATAGATCTAATGAATTGATAGTTAATACTTTTAATCTGGTGTGGCACATATATGTATTTTTTTTGATGGAAATCTTATTTGTCCTGGTTTACATGAGTAGATACCTTCAGGCTTGAATTTACAAAAGATCTGACCCACAGCCTTCCTATTCAATAATACTTCTACAGGAAGGTATGGTGAGACAGACTTTTATTTGTGTTGACTGAAAGGGAACACTTGTTACTAAGCAGGATAGCAGAATGACAGGGAATGACCAGTGGCATCCTTACCTGTCTTGAAAATAAATGTCATCCAATCTGCTTTCTTCAACATTGCTGTCAGGAATGTAAGGTTACTGAAAAATTTTTCATAAGGAATTTAAATGGATTAAAGGCTTTGAAGACCTTCTTTAACATAAATTATGTAATCCCCAGAGATTCTGATTCATTAACTCTGAGTTAGACTTGGACATGTGTGTGTGTGTGTGTATAGATATCTATATATATCTCTCTATATATGTATTTATTTGTGTATGTGTGTATTTTTCTTTAAGGCTTTTAAACTTTTTTTGAGATGATCTCAAGTTTACAGGAAACTTACAAGTGCAGAGTAAGAATCTTTATGTTTGGGACTATCTGAGAGTAAGTTGCTGAGATGATTCCTCATTATCTCTAAATGTGTAGGACATTCTCCTGTAAAACCACAGTACACTTTTTAAAATTAGGATATTAACATTGATACATGAATACCGTCTAATCATCAGACCCTGTTAAGGTTTTGCCAGTTGTCCCAGTAACGTCCTCTATAGCAAAAGACTGTAGTTCATAATCACATGTTGCATATAGTTGTCGAATGTCCTTCCATCTCACACAGCTCCTGTCTTACTTTGACTTTTGTTGACTGTTTTCAATTTTTACACAGTATTTTTAAGAATAGATTCCTCTATTCCCTAAGTTAGAGAACCCTTATCAGTTTCATCTTCTTCAGCATCTTTTGATGTAGATATTGCAGCTGTGGGTTAGACAGTGAGTCTTCTGTATTTTAGTATAAATATTAGCAAAATCTAAAATAATAGTTTTAGATAAATTTTAAAATGTATTAAAGTTTTCCAAAAGATTTAAGTGTTATTGCTATATAAGACAACAAAATATGCTTCCTGTGTTTCCTTGTAGGCACGAGGAAATCTTTGAGATTTCAAATATCAATTTATTGGATGATGATGAGGTTACAGAAATTATAACAGTTGTAACTATAAGAACATAAGCTACTGTACTGAGAACAAATTGAATTAATCTCTCTAAACATTCGTATTCTTAAAAGCTACTACCTTGAACAGTTTTTAGGAAACACAAAAATACAGATGCATATCTTCTAGTAGTTATCAAAATAATAGTTTCCTCCAAAGTCATGTAGCCACTGGAAAACTCCACTATATAGTTGTGATAGAATGAGAGAAAAAAGGACAAATATGTTTTAGTATTACTATGAAAATATTTTGACCTTGCAGACCCCTGAAAGGGTCTTGGGGCTTCCAGGGATGTGCAGACCATTTTTTGAGAATCACTGACCTAGTACTTTTGGGTCACATTATACACATTGACTAATATGTGTAGAGATTATGGATTCTGTTATATTTCTTTTGAGAATATCAATTTTTTGTTTTAGGAGGCAGTTAACTTGGCTGAACTTGAACCTCAAATTCTCTTTTGTTTCAGCCTAGCCAGGCAGCTTAGGGGCTACCTCCGACATGTCTAATGCGGGGTCAGCTAGAGTTTTGAGCAGAGTATTTATGAAGAGTTTGTGGTTCTCCCTCTGAAACTTTTTCCTCCTAGCTAATGTCATAGCCACAAATACTGTCTTCTGTGTTTCGTGCACTAATAAAACTGCAGGTTTCTATCCAGATTGGCTGCTTTCTGATTGGCTTTTATCCCCCTTGTGGGAAATCTGCAAACGTCCCAAGGGAAAAAGCAGAGGTTTATGGTGGGCTCTTCTCCTAGTGCCTCCCTCCCCTTCAGCATTCTGACTTCTCAAGGGCTGTCTGTCTTGGTTGATCTCTAATGTATTTAAACAGTTGCTGTCTGTATTTTAACCAGGTTTCACAGTTTTTCTTCACAAGAGGGGGCTAGTCTAATACAAACTACTCCCTCAGGGCCACAAGTGGGAGGCTTGAGGCCTGGAATCGAACACAGTACTTCACAGGTTCTCTGACTAGTGCAGAGTTGGATTATTGTCTTCCTAAATAATATTTTAATTAATGCTACTTAATACTGCATTATATTCTTGGCAGCCAGACTCCCCTGTTGGCATTTTTTTACATTCATAGACGTCCAGGATCTCTGTCTTCTCCTTCATCCCCGTTTTATTGCCTGCTATTAGACTGTGTCTCCCTTGTCAAGCAATAATGCGGTATTTCTTTGGGTTTAAAGCTGAACAGAGAACTTGCATTTCTCTTTATTAACTTTGGGTCGGTGTTGTCTACCATTGAAACCTCTTGAATCTTTTAAAGCTTGGTTTTTTTCCAGTCATGTTTCTTTTAATTTTATATTATTTGGAGATCTGATGTTCTGTTTTGTTGCCACTTTCTGATAGCTGTGGAAAGCAGCATCATGGTTCTCTCTGATGATGAATAGTAAGAAGTTCCCTCAAGTTCTTCAAGTAAGGGGAAACATAAAGGCAAATTTTGTTATCTTCACAAAATAATTTTACTTCATTATCAATTTTTTAGAATGTGTAATAGCCAAAAAGTTGCTATGAATTTAGTTATACCTTTAAATACATTTTCATATTATTCACAGCAGTTTACGTGTATATATGGAAGATTACTGAACATTTATATGTGGAACAGTTCCTTTATGGGTTCATGCTCCCTGCAAGAATTCAGACCCAGTTATAGGGAGCCACTGGTCAGTAGCTTGCTGTTGCAGCAAAGCCTTCTCTTCCTTTTTATTTTTTAGTTAACTTTTAATTTGGAAATAATTTCAAACTTATAAAAAGTTGAAAATTAAAATAGCACAGCATGTGTATGTATACACAGATTTTTTTCTGAACTATTTGATAGTAACATCATGACCTCTAAATACTTCAGTGTGTATTTCCAAACAATGGAAATAGTTTCTTACATAACTAAAGTACAGTACATTCCATATCTGGATTTCATCAGTTTATATTCCAATTCCAATTTTCCATGTTCTAATGGAATATTCCAGTTTTATCAGTTAGCCTGTTGATGTTCATGATAGCATATTTCCCCTCTCAGTACAGAATGTATTCTAGGGTCAAGTTTTGCATTTGCTTGTTTTATCTCTTAAGCCTTTAGTCTCATGGTTGTGATAAGGGCTGGTGCTCAGTTCTCACTTAGCCTCAGCCTCAGCCTTAGGCAGGCCCTCTGCATCCCTCAGGGATAGTTCTTAGTTCCTCCCTCTACTTCCCACCCCTGTACCTGTTGCAGCCAAGCTGTCTTGTATCTCTTGTGGAGGGGTAGGGGAGCCTGGGTAGCAGTTTTGAATGGTCTGAAGAAAATTCCGGTGGAGGGTAGACGAAGGTTGGAGCTATACGTTGAAAGTAGGAGAGAGATTTTTAAATAAATTCTTTATGGTCCTGTCTGTTTGCTAGGCCTGGGCTGCAAATTTGGCATTGGATTTTCAAGAAGCCAATTCAAATTGGGAGACAAGGCCAGTGTCCTGATTTACAGTGTCCCTAAGGTAAAAACAAACTAATTGCACATGGTAAGCATAATTTGGCCTGGTATCAAGATCAAAGAAATGTATTTATCCCTTGAGCCCTTACAAAAAGGACACTATTGAGTAATATCCTCCACAATATCTTTACTATGAATAGGACAGGAGTTTCATAGGGTAGGTTTTTTTTATTAATGTTCCTCAGTGTCAGCCAGTTGCTGAATATTTAAGTGCATTTCCATAAGGAGCCACATTATTTGCTGCTGGGCCTGTTGGCCTGGCTTATTCTAGGGTAAAATTGCAGGTGAGTGATTTAGTTGTAGAACTCCTCTTCAAGTGAAATCTCACCAGAAAGCCCCATACGTGATGTGGGAAGCAGTGGAGTTGAAGTGGGGTGGTGTACCTGGAGTGCTCCCGACTCAGTTCTCTCCCTCTCTCCTGTTCTGAGAGATTCTCTGTGGCACCTCTGCAGAGTGATTAGGGCCCTGAGCACATTTTAAAAACCACTTGTCCAGCAAAAAATTAGTGGATTGCATAGCCTCAGACAACTTTCCACAAATAATATCTATCTGAACTGAATTTTGATTTGTTAGTATATATCAACTACATTCATATTGTACCAAGTTTTACAACCCCTGAATTAGTATCATTTCCCTTATTCTACTTCAGAAGTCAAAAAACAATATAAAACAAAAGCCCACCTTATCTATATGTATCAAAGAAAGTCGTGGCCCTTTTCTTATTTAAATCTAGTATCTCTGCCTGTCCTTGGATCCCATCCTTCCTACCTCCTTTGAGGTAATATTCCATTAGTTACCACCATACCCTGGGTCCAGAGCCCCTCTCTCTCTACTAGCTTTTTTTCTGTAACCTTAAAAAAGAAAATTCTTTGTCTGCCCACCCAATAACTATTCCCTTTCCCTGCTAGCTACCACCCCATTCATCTCTCTTGCTAATTTTGAGAGAATAGCTTATGTTTGCTAAATTCACTTTCCCGTTCTTTTTATTTAAAAAATTTGTGTAGACATATATATATATATAAAATAATACAGTAAACACCTACATTTTTACCACCAAATTTAAGAAACGGCATCCCAATACAATTGAAAGTCCCTGTGTACTCCACCCTTAATGCGGATCTTTCCCTTCCGTCAAAAGGAGCCATTACCCTAAATTTGATGATGATTTTTAATACATTTTATTTTTACTTTTACCATACATCTATAGATCCCTAAACAGTATATGTAGCTGAACGTTTCAACTTGAATACTGTGTAATTTACAAGTGTATTGAGATGTTGATCTGCTCAGTCTTTTGGAACAGTAAATGTTGTGACTAACCTTGTTGACTTAGCCCCATGTACCGTACAGATACTATTGTTTCCTGTGTGCCATGATATAAATAAGTTGGGAGGCACAGCTTTTTTAAAGTATATTTTTTAAAACTTTGTATCACTAATAGCATGCTTTTTTTTTAAGTTAACATCCATCATCATGTCTGGTTATAGAATTATTTTTCTTCTGATAAAAACTTTCAGGGTTTCCTCTTGTAGCAACTTTCAAATATTGTATCCCCATGACTTACTTATTTTATAACTGGAAGTTTGTGCCTTTTTGACTCCCTTTACCCATTTTGCCCACCCCCAGTCTCTGGCAGCTACCTATCTGTTCTCTGTATCAATGAGCTTGATTTTTTTGGTTTTTTTCAGTTCCACATTAAGTGACATCATATGATATTTGTCTTTCTGTCTGGCTTATTTCATTTATTATGGTACCCTCAAGGTCCACCCATGTTGTCACAAATAGCAAGATTTCATTCTTTTTTTATGGCTGAATAATATTCCTGTGTGTGTGTGTGTGTGTGTGTGTGTGTGTGTGTGTGTGTGTGTGTGTGTGAGATGTTTTTTTAAAATCTATTCCTCCGTTGATGGATGCTTAGGTTGTTGCTGTATCTTGGCTATTATAAATAATGCCACAATGAACATCTTTTCAAGTTAGTGTTTTTGTGTTCTTCGGATAAATACCCAGAAGTGAAACTGCTGGATCATATGGCAGTTCTATTTTTAATTTTTTGAGGCACTTTCATGTTGTTTTCCATCATGGCTGCACCAATTTATATTCCCACCAGTGCACAACGGTTCCCTTTTCTCCACATCCTAGCCATCATTTGTTATCTCTTGTCTTCTGATACTAGCCATTCTAACAAGTGTGAAGTGATAGCTCATTGTGGTTTTGATTTGCATTTCTTTGATGTTAAGCATCTTTTCATGTACCTGTTGACCATCTGTATGTCTTCTTTGGGAAAATGTTCAGATCCTCAGCCCATGTTTTAGTTGGATTTAGTTATATATGGTCTTTATTATTTTGAGATATGTTCCCTCTGTACCCACTCTGTTGACTGTATGTGTTCTTTATCCTATTTTTAGTCAGTTTTGTTTGTGAGATTCATTCATTTCAATGCAGGTAGCATTTTTTTCATTTGTGTTTCGTGTGGTATTCTATTATATAAATATATCATGCTTCAACCATTTTCATATTAATGGATGTTTATTTTGGTAGTCTATAATTTCTTGCTATTACAAATAATGTGGCTACAAAGATCCTTATATGTCTCCTTGTATGGTAGTGTGTCCCTAGAGAAGTGTGCCTGAGAGTGAAATTGCTTAGTTACAGTAAATATTTAGCTTTACCATATATTGACAGATAGTTTTCCAAAGTGGTTATTTATACTTAGCAGCAGTTTATAAAATATACCTTTATTCTCATCATCTCTGAACTTTGATATTTTCAATTTTTTAAGGTTTTGCAGCTCTAGAGATAGATGATAGTTCCAAAGATAGGTAGTGATGATGGTTACACAACAAGGCAAACATACTTAATGCCCCAGGACTATACTTAACAATGATTACAGTGATTAATTTTATGTTATGTTTGTTTTACTACAGTTTTTTTTTAAGTTTTGCTAGTCTTGTGGATATGAAATCTCACTGGTGTTTTATTTATTTTTCCCTGACTACTCGTGAGGGATCTTTTCATATGCTAAATCGTGCCCCCTACCCCTGAATTTCCTGTTCATATATCTTTTGCCCATTTTTCTATAGAATTGTCTCTGTCTTCTTATCAATTCCCAGAAGGTTTTTAATATATTCTAGATACTAATCTTTCGTTGGTTATGTGTGTTGCATATATTTTCTCTCAGTGTATGGCTTTTTCATTTCTCACATCATATCTTTTGATAAACAGAAGCTTTTAATTCTGATTTTAATTTTAATGTTGTAGAACTTACTTTTTTTCCTCTTTGATACATACTTTTTGTATCTTATTTAAGGAATCTTTCCTAAGACAGGGTCTAATAATTTTAACTTGTATTTTTTTCCTTAAAATATTTAAACTTTTGATTTTCACATTTTTGTTTCTAATCTACTTGATTTGATTTTGTTGTTGTTGGTATGAAGTAACTGTTCAATTTTTTCCTCATATAGCTAATCATTAATTACACATTCCCTTCTCCTGCACTGATTTGCAGTGTCACCTCTCACATACCAAGTTTATGCATATGTGGAAGTCTGTTCTGGGCTCTCAGTTCTGTCCTGTCTGTCACTTGTTTATTATTGTACCAATACTGCACCTAAGGCTTTGTAATAAAATTGTCTAGTTGGGCAAGACCCCGCTCTTCCGCTCTTCTCCAGAATTGTCTTAATGATTCTTGGCTCTCTACCTTTCTCCACAATTTTAGAATTAGTTTGTCAAGCTCCAGAGTAGGAGTTTTGATTAGAAATATAGGTATAGCTTATCCAAATTTAGTATGTTCCTGAAATTGTGTAAATACTGAAGCTTCAGAGAACCCAAGTCTGTATTTTATTATTTTAAAAGAGGAAAATTAATAACTAGTTCCCAGTCCACTCAAAAACCTTAAATAATTTCTCCCAAATTATAAAATCTTCTATGTAAATATCTATATACGAATCTACCAAGATTTTCTGCATAATGTGAAACATTTAAAATGCCAATTCTTTAGTTATTTCACACTCTCTAAACTCTTTACTTAATATGTTTCTGGACAGAATGCAGTGATACTCAATAGTATAATTATTTCTTCTACACTGCTCTAAACATGTACTGTATGTGAATAAATAACAAGAACATGTGCTGAAGAAACAATGATGCAAATAGTTCTCAGCTAATAAATAACCATGGTTATTTAAAAGTGATAATTTGCTGGTTGAAGACTTGCCTGGGTGAGATTTGGTGGTGAGTGGTGAGAGAAGCACTGCTGTTCAGTGGAGTTGGTAGGGGGTGTGTAGGGGGAGCTGGTGAAGGGCCTCTCATTCACGTCCCAAGATCTGGAGATGTTGAACAGTCTTTTCTTCAGACTCCAGAAATGGATGCTGTGAATCATTATCCAAGCCTTAGATTAAGCAGTGAGATGAAAGAGTCTCAAAATGGATATCTCCTTGTGTTCCCATTACTTGTGGTTATACAGTGTGAACATAAAATATGATCCTGTCAGGAAAATAGCTGAGGTACAACTTGTGAATGAATGGGACAGTCTCTTTCAGATTCATAAGCACCTTAATGAAAATCCAAATTCATTATAGTGGTGTGGGGTTTTTGAATAGTGACATCTGGGCTTAAAAAAAAAGTACAGGTTGTAATAAATATTCAGATTGCAGAAATTCTTCAAGTGAAGAACATTGGATGTGTAGTTAATTTGGAGAGAGTTTGACGTCTTTATAATATTTAGTCTTCTACCCATGACCATGGTTTTATTTTTCCACTTATTTAGATAGTTTATAATTTCTTTAAGAAGGTACTTAGGAAAATAGGAATGCAACTGATAATTTGTACATTGTTCTTATTAATTTATGTGTAGCTTTTCTTGGTTGTTGTACATACACGGTCATATTGTTGGGGAATAATGAAATTTTGTTTAAATTTCTTGCTATGTCAGCCATGACTCCCTGGACATTGTTGGATAGAATTGGTAGTGATAAACATTGCTGCCTCTTACTTTCAAGGGAATTGTAGTTTCACCACTAGGTATGTCATGATGTTAAAGAAGTTCCCTACAATAGGCAGTGTCATATAATGATCCAAAGTGGTTAACAGTCTAGACCTTCTAGCCAAGTTGCCTGAGTTCAGCTCTTAGTGTTACTGCTTGCTTGCCATGTGACCTTGGCCAAATCACTTAGCTTCTCTGTACCATAGTTTTCTCAACTGTGTAATGGTGATACTAATGGTCTGTGCTTCATATGGTAGTTCTAAAGATTTAATGAGTTAATATATGTAAAACACTTAAAACTGCACCCAGTATATAGTATAAGGACTGTGAGTTAGCTATTTTTACAGTTGCTATTACAAATTCTTATTTGCTAAGAGTTTTTGTTTCGAAATCATGAAAAGATACTGAATTCTTATTTCTTTAACTGACGTCTGATAGTCTGATTGGATTTTGTTATCACATTAATTAATATTTTTTGAGCTTAATAGAATGTCAGATTTATGCCAAGACTAGAATTTAATGAATATGGCTTTTTTAAGTGTTGGCATATTTAGTGGTGGTTCCCATTTTACTTTTTTTTCTGGATTACCTTTTAGAAGCCCTTCTGATAACTTTACCTTCCTAACCATTAAAGAATCTGTTACCTACTGCCAGGGAAATGTGTCTTTACACATAGTGTACTTTCTTAGTGGAAGTAGATTATTTTGTCTGTATTTTGGTATTTTACTGACAGATTAGTGATTCATTCATAATTCTAAGATGAGATGAATAGTTACCAGATGAAGAAGCAGTTTTTGGAGGATTTACCGAAACAAGGAATTTTGTTTCTGAGTTCTCTTGTGAAAATTCACTAATGTTGAAAAGGCCGTGTATGAACAAACTTTATGGAGTTATTTGTATACAGCTGGGACTGAATTTATGGACTGCTTTTCTGACTTGCTAAAAAGCTAAAGATTGACAACCTCTTTCATACTGCATTATCCAGCTTGGCTTTTAACTCCAAGAGAATGGTGTTCACAAATTGATGCTCAATTCCTTTGGGGTTGGTATAGAAGCATTAAATTGTACTAAAATATTCATATGTGAGTGCATTTAGCTGAAAGCAATTGATGTTCTATTCCCAAAAGGACAAAAAGAGATGCTGTATGGACCTGTAGTCCAGAAAACACCCTAAGCATGCTTCTAAAAGGTAATTACATGGCCTGGATGGTCAAAGCCCTTACAGTGAAACTTAAAATGACAAAGGAGAAGTTGTAGCACGAATAAACTGTGGTTTGGATGTATAAATAGTTTGGTTGTGCAATAGTTAAACTCATTTGCTAAAAATTAATTGTAATTTGAAGTTCCAGTTGTATCTTTGCTTTATTTTCTTGGCTAATTTTTATTAGAGTGATTTCTCTGAACATTTATTTCAGAGGTCCAATATCAGTGAAGTTTTTTATCCATTACCATTTTGTATATAAAATGAAAATTTGTAAGTTTTGAAGAAGATCTTTACACATATATTATAACTTTTTAAAAATATGTCACTGATAGGATAAATTGACATGTCTTTAGATGATCAGTCTAATTTAACAGCTGGCATGAAAATTAATAAGAGTAGACACTGAATCTTTGTAGTTATCTTGGTGTGGCAACTTGAATAAAACTATTCTAAATTTCGTATTCTGTGTTTTTGGTTCTTTCATATGAAAGTTAACTTTTCTCATGTATAACTTCAGATAAAATAAACATGCACATGAAGGTCAGAGAACATAAGACACTGTGCTGGAAGGAAATGTTTATTTATGGATAATTGGTCATTTAGCATATGTAATTTAATCCTTGTGTTTACTTTAGGGCCAAGGATGTGAGTACTAAGATCTTGTATAAAAGAACATCTTAATAACTTAGTTTAATATAATTATATATTGACATTAACTTAGCCTGATAAACTTAGTCTGAAGAATGGTATTTGGGACAGGAGAATGTTTTCCATTTCCTTTAAATGAGATTACTTAGAGGCTCTCTAGTTAGGTTGGATGAATAGTAAATCTATTATTTCTCACAGGACTTTCTTTTCCACATTATTAGCTCTACTCAAATCCTTGTAACTTAGAGGAGCTCCAGGTGTTCCTTGTGTGACTTAGTCTGAATGTCACGGCTCTACTTGCCTTTTTTAAAAATAAATTTTATTTTCTTAGAGCAGTTTTAGATTTACAGAAAAATTGCAAAGATAGTATAAAGAATTCGTATAAATCCTGTACCTGTTATCCCCGATTATTTTTTTTAACATGTTGAACTATTTACTTTTGATAATTGTCAAATCCACGAGATTTTAGAATTAAGTGTTTTGAAGAGGGAGAATTGTCGGAAGGTTTCTGTCAGGGCAATGACTTTCTAATGTTTTTTTTTTTTTTAATTGTGGTAAAATGTAACGAAATTTGCCATTTTGACCACTTTTAAGTATACAATTAAGTGGCATTAATTGCATTCAAAATGTTGTGGAACCACCGCCACTGTCTATACCCACAATTTTTCATCACCCCAACAGAAACTCTATACTCATTAAGCAATGGCTCCCCATTCCTTCCTACCCCAGCTCCTGGTAATCCCTAGTCTACTTTGTTTCTGTGATTTTGCCTATGCTAGATGTTTCATAAAAGTAGAATGATACAATATTTATGCTTTTGTAACGGTCTTAACTTCATTTAGCATGTCTTCAGATTTCATCCATGCTGTACCATGTGTCAGAACTTCATTCCTTTGTATGCCTGCAAAATATTTCAGTAATATTCCATAAACATTTTGTTTATCCATTTATCTGTTGATAGACACCTGGGTTGTCTTGTTTCCACCTTTTGGCTGTTGTAAATAATGCTGCTGTGAATACTCACATACAGATATCTGTTTGAGTTCTGGTTTTCAGTTATTTGGGTATATATCTAGGTGTGGAATTGCTGGGTTACATGGTAATTCTGTGTCTAGCTTTTTGAGGAGGCTTCAAACTATTTCCCTCTGGCTACTTTGTAGCTTTCATGAGCTTCTTGGCATATAAATTATCTTAATAATTTTAGATTAAATAATCATTAGAAAAGGCCGTGCAGAAGCAATGGCTGCCTTAGTAATTTGGGGAAAGAGGCAGTGTGGTGAGTGAAAAGAATAGTACTTGGAAATCAGTTTCTAGTGCCAGCCTTGTTTCCTGAAGCCTCTATTTTTTTCATTGATAAAATAAAAAGATTCTATAGATAATCTTAGAGATTCCTTACTACTCCAAAATTTTATATATATATATATATATATATATATATATAAATAAATTTTGCATGTTCTAACTGACTTGGATCAGTTAAAGAACTTACTGATAAACAAAATCATTTTATAGTCAAACTTTTTATTTAATATGCTAAAATGCAAAGCTTTGTAATAGACTGATTATATATCTAAGTATTTTGATGTCATGTGCCCAAATATTTCAATGTAATTTAATCAGCTGAATGATTTTATATAATAATTTTGTTTAACAATACACTTGGTTTTCTGTCATTCCAGGTATACTTGAGGAATATTTTTCCACAGTAGAAAATGTATGAATTAGTATAGAAGCTAATTAAATTAAATGCTAAGCATTTAATTGCAGAATAGCTAAATATTAAATTTTATATTTTATTGTAAAAATATTTTCTTAAGAAAAACTTATTTCAGGTGCTATACATCCTATGTAATCAAAACCTACAATTAAAAACAGTACTAGAAGGTCAGGAGCTGAAATTATACATTTTCTGGTTTATATTTAAACTTTTGAATTGTAAGTCACAATATAGTTAATGTCTTTTTAAGAAATCTTTTAACTGTGTATTTGAGCAACTGGGTTATTAAATTTACATTTTGAACAAAAATAGTGAGGTGTGTAGTGAAGTGATGCTGGTAGTATAAATTACCATCTGTTTTGGGCATATTATAACTTGGCTAGTTGTGAAGACGACATTTACTTGGCTTCTCCTGGTGAAAAAAGTGGGCCAGTAGAAAGAATATGGAGGAACTCATATCTAAGGGTGAAGTTAGTATTTTGAAGAATCTTTGACTAAAAAGTCTAATCTGCATATTCTCTGCCTGATAAGCACCAAGTCCATCTACTGAGCTGTGAGAAATCTTTGGAGGCTAGATTAACACTGATGCTTTTCTTCTAAATGAGTTTTCTGGCTTTGCTTCTAGACCTTTTCCATTAATAGTTATTTGGAACCAGATATTGGCTTCATTAAAAGCCAGGTCAAAGTTTTTATCCAAAGTGTTAGTTTTTGGGTTGATTGTAGATTGAAACAAACAAGAACAACAACAAACAAGAAATAATTTCTGAGACTTGCCTCTTCTGTCAGCCCCCTTGATGGCCTTGTAGCTAGTGCATTTGTGTGGAGGGTTTGCATTAAAGACATTCCAGTTGATGTACAAGTGGTCATTAGATAAATCTGAAGGGTGTAGCTTACATCCTTATTCAGGATAAGGAACTCAGAGCTAATGTACCAACTGATACTTCTAATAACATGGGATAAAAACTAATGTTAGCTAAAATTGGTGTTTTTTCACATATAAACTTATGTTAACTGTCCATATGATCTTGTTTTAATGGTTTTTCTCTAAGATAAATATGTTTACTGGTCTTTTAATAGAGTAGTGACTTCAATTAAAGCATGTTACTAGTACTGTCACAATATTAAGTTATTTGTGGTGTAGCAGAAAAAGTACTGAATTTAAAATCAAAGGACTTTGCTTTAAGAAGCCTGCCTTTTACTAGGTGTGTATAACTTTGAACAGCCCGCCAAGCCTGCCTGACCCTGTGCTTTCTGTTCTATAAAATGAGAAGAGTTTCCACCCCTTAAGAGTTACTGTTGTAGTTCAGTGAGATAATGTATGTACAGCAGAGAGTGGTTACTGGCATATCAGAGACAATTCATGTAAAATTGTGATGAGGAGTGTGCAATCTTGAATCCTGGTAAAACCCGAGCTAGTGCTACTGTAGGAGCATCGTCTGATGAATGGGACGTACTTTCAGCTTCAAACCAAGAGTATGGGTGAAGTTGTCCATTCATGTAAAACTCAGTTTAGCCATAATCCTGCCTGAGAGTTTCATAATACAGGCAGAGAGCTGTTTGAGAAAAGAGCCACAGATAGTTGTGCTTTGCGTTTTGAGGCCTCTTCCAAAAAGAGAAGAGAGTTAAACACAATTTGGCAAACAGAAGAAATAGTTTGGCCTTTTAAATGGGCAGCAGGATGAAATACAGCAATATTAATGAACAGGAGATTTGCAGTAATTAGAAAATACAGTTGGGTTAATCTGCTTCTCAAAGAGACGTTCATTATTTGAGATGATAAATTCCATTTAACTCCTAACCTGGCATTTGTCTTGTATATGTGTGTTGTGTTTTAGCTGTAATGGTTGCTGTTTAAGGTCATGCCTCTGTAGTCTTCTCAGTAAACAAGGTGGAGAGAGCATGTAACACTTCATAAAAGTGTTACCCTGTCTGAGGCAGGCATAGGGGTATTGTTATTGGGCACGTAACATTGGCTGTCTGAATTCTAGTTAGAACTACTTATCTAATGTCTTAAAGATTTTTTATCTTTGAAGAAATGTAATTTTGTATGTTCCTCCCCCAACTCTATCTAGAAAAGGAGACTATTTGTAGAAGAGAAATTATAAACCTGATTTTTAAAAAGATGAAGCAATATTGGCTTGGTTTTTCTGTTCTGAAAGCTCCAGATTTAACCACTCCACTCATATTCATATTTCATATAAACAAAAAAGTAAATGTTTAAATCTTTCCTTTCTACTTTGTTTAAAGTAAAGCAGATCTGAAGTTGCTGCAGGCAGAATACTGTTCCAATTCCAGGAAAAAAAAAAGTGAATGTATGAGTTTATAATAGTCGTGTAATTTCAACTTCACATGTATTTTCATATGATCAGTTTGGTATGTCTTGGTGCCTGTATCTGGGATGTGTATCCCTGTACAAAGATTAGAATTTTGTAAAAAAAAAAAAAAAAAAATTAATCTCAACTTCCTAGGCCAGCCATCACTGTGTAGAAGGTTGGGCAGAAATTCTAACTTTATAGCTAGTGCTAAGTGCAGAAGCGAAACTAACAGGTATCAATGAAAAGAAATTTTCCCAATACATTATCCCAGAAAAATTGTATCAAGTTAAATAACAACTTCTCTTGATATAGTAATGGTTATTATTACTGTTAAAATAGTAATAAACTACTCAAGTAGATTAAAATGGAATTTATATGGTAGTTGGCTGTCTTATGCCTTCTAGTTTAAAGTTTCAATGATCACTCAGTAATAATAATAATAGCATTGATAGTAATTATCGTATTTAGATTATTTCACATGCATTGTATTGAATAATCACAACAGTCCTGTCAGCTGCAGGTATTATCTCCATTTTACTCTTAACGAGATTGAGCCTTTCAGAGGTTATGTAACTTGCCTCAGAGCACAGTTAAGTGGGAGAGTTAGGATCTGAGCCCATCTCTCTCTGATCTTATTTTATATATATGGTGATCTGTGATCAGTGTTCTTTGATGTTATTACTACAACTCACTGAAGGCTCAGATGATGGTTAGCATTTTTGAGCAATACAGTATGCACTAGGAAACCAAAAAATTCCTGTCACTAGCTTTACTGCGATATCTGCTTTATTACAGTGGTTTGGAACCTAACCCACAAAAATCTCCAAAGTTGTCTGTATTTTTTCTGGAGAAGTGTCAGTTTTTCAGGTCCTTCTAGAATTTTAAGGGAAAAAAATCTTACTAGAGAATGAAATTTGATAGTTTCTTTTCAGAGTGTAAATTTACTATATTAGACCAGTAGTTTTCGTCTGCTTTTAGTCCACCCTACCTGAAAATTGATGGATTTTTGCCATCTATCTGTGCCTGTCTTTTGGCTGCTCTCTTGTTTAATCTTGCTGCCTCTCATACTAGGCTTCAGCTTTGTCGCACTGCTGACTTTCCTTTTTGGTTCTCACAGAGTTTGAATAACCTATAAATAATCTTGTTCTGAGCCAATACAAGCAAAGCTGACACAGAGACTGATGTCACTGTATCTTGAGACCTACTATCAGACCGTATTCCACTGTTGCTCATAGAGCCTACAGTAAGGCTCCTCTTTAGCTTATTCTAAAATTCTCTTGGGTCTATGCTGTCCAGCACTGTAACCACTGAGCTGCATGTGGCTATTGGGCACTTGAAATGTGGCTAGTCTGAACTGAGATATTATTAAAATTAGTTTCACCTGTTTTGTTTTACTTTATTTAATGTGGCTAATAGAAAATGTTAAATTATGTGGCTCGTATTATTTTGTGTATCTCTTGGATTTAACAGTATTAAGCAAAACTCACAGTGTGCAAGTTAGAAACAGCTTTCTCCTTAGCTCCTGCACTAAAATCCTCTGAAGAGTAGGACTCAGAAATGCCTCTTGAAATTCCAGATTTCCTGTACAAGGTTTGGGTACAGCAGGAGTGATGTTAGCACATACTTTCTGAAGAAAGCAGCCAAAACCCAAATCATCCACCAGAGAATACTCTGACCATGTTGATTCCACAGGTTGGTTAGATTTCTGTAGAAATATTAAGATTTTATTCTGGTCTTTCTGTTCTCAGACATACAGGTTTGTCATCAAACTAGGACCAATAGAACCTGCTTTTAAAAGCTTGTTTTGTTTGAAGGACTAAGGGAGCAGGAACAGATGGGACTGGCTGCAGAAGTGGAATTCTGCTTGGCGAGGATAGAGATGACTACAGGCACTGTCATCCCCTGGACTGCTCTCTGCTTCCAAAGGCCTTTCTGCTCCTCAGTGGCAGGAACAGAAAGTAAGGGTTTGCATGAGAGACCAGAGTTCTATCACACTTTCTTTTTTTTTCGTGTATTGGATTACAGATTTTTATGATCTTACCTTAACCTATGTTGTTAGATTGAGCTTCTTGAGGACACAGGACAGTTAGTTGTCTTTGAATTGTCTGCAAGGTCCAACAACAGTACAACTATAGTTAACCAGTGCCTCTCACTGTTTCCTGTTGTGGAATCCTTAGAAAATGACAGTGTTTGCGCACAGGGGATTCTGGCTGCCCTGCCCTTCTCCTAGTACGTGCAACTCTTGTATGAATTAGGAAAAAAGTATCCCTTTCTCAAGTTACTTTACTGCCATCTGTTGGAAGATTACTGTAATAAAAATGCAGATCTAAAATGGCTATGATATGGATGATCCCTCCCTCCAGAGTTGTTCAGTGTGCAGCCTGCTCAGCTGTACGTGGTAGTCCTGAGACCACCTCCGGAGCCCACTGGCCACCTAGTGGGCTGAGAAAATCAGTGTTTGAGCAAACCTCAACTCATGAGTGGCACAGCAGTGTCTTGGGAAACCAGATGCTATGCTAAGGACTAAAACCTCCCAGCAACCCCATGAAGTAGGGCTGCTTGTAACTCCAGTTTTTCAGATGAGCAGGCTGAGGCAGAGAGAGGCTGAAAAATTGGCCTATGGTCACGAGTCTGTCAGGTGGCTGACCTGTGATGTAAACGTAGGCAGTGAGACTCCAGAGCCTAGGTTTGTAACCACAGTAACATGCTCTTCCTGCAAAACCTGGTAAACTGCGCTGGGTGCAGCAGTTTCCAATGCCTGTTTCTGTTTCTATCTCAGCGCACTCTGAAGTAATTTAGCTGTCTGCCTCTGAGTTCTTTGGATGAATCTAAGCTGTAGTCTTTTTAAAAAAAGATTTTGGCAAAGGAAGAGGGATGTGTGGTTTCTTCTGCTGGTCCTTGTTTCTGCTGAAGTAGGTGCTGTCCCGTCTTCGTATTTCAGAATAACCTCTAGTTCTCTTACCGTTCAGAGGCTTTACTTCGCACCAGTCCCATTCTTGAATTGCACAGTGACCAGCCCAGACTGCTACCAGCTCTCTTCCAGATTTCCTCCCTTTGCTAAGGCTACTAGGAGTTTTCTCTCCAGGACTGCCCCTTCTTCCTCTGTGTCTGTTCCTTTCTTTAATCCCACCTCTTTTTGAACCCTTAATTGCTGTTCTCCCCTCCAACGTCTCTCATTTTCTCTCCAAATTATCTTACTTACTATCTGATTTAGAAGGAAAGTGCCTCAGGGCAGGGATTGCCTTGTTATGTTGTGAAGTGGTGTCTAAAGTACTCCATAAATTAGCATCTGTGGGGAATTTTGTACATACTAATTATTATTATTGAAATACAAAAATGCTTTCTGAACCATGAGGAAGCATCCTATGATATTAGTCTAATTGCCTGTACATGTTTTTTAAAAAAGAAGGAAAAAGCCTTTCTTCCTGCCTGAGAGTGCAATCAGATCTCAGAACAGCAGCCAAAATCTCAGGGCTTGTTCTGGTCTATTGTTTCAAAGCTTTTATATTTATTTAGGGAACCATGTTTGCAAGACAGTAAAAGCAAGGTCCTGTGGGTCACGTGGATCTATTTGGACAATTTGTACTGGTCAGAAAGGTGGGGATGACCCTGGAACAACTTGCCTTTGGTTTCATTTGGCCCAGAATGTATCATTTCCTTAGTGACATTTATGGTTAAAGTCAACAGTATTCATTTCTCGGGGGTTTAAAGCAAATTTCATTTGTATCATATTTATGTTGACGTTTAGTGCCAGAGTGAATCAGCATTTTTTATTGGTGTTTTATAATGCAAATGGAGAGGCTTTTAAGACTTGTTGAATTTTAATGTAGACATGTATGTCAGAAAGACTCGCTTACAGAGCTATTGATCCTTTCCAATACTTGCTTTAAGAATATACTTAGAAGAGTGGTTAGTGAGACAAGTGTCTATCTAAACAACTTGCTTTAAAAATCTTTTCATAGAATTTTTTGGCCTGGTTTTCCTGAACGTAGGATTTAGTAAGTATATTTTGGTTAATAATTTAATAAGTATTCTTTCATGAAAGAAATGCTAGTCAGAAATTGAAATGATGTTAAAATTATCAATTAGTGTTACCTGTAAAATCTTCAATGGAAAATAGTGGTGCTTTTTCAAAGAAAAAAGCTTGTTTACCACTCATGTAAAGGGTTCATGTCTGATAAGACAGGATAATGACGGGCCTTACTGCCTTTGTCCAATTGAGGATGGCCATAATTGACAAATTTGATACATTTAAGATAGAATTCTGGAGCATGGGATTCCTTTTATCCTCACCCATGCATTTTACTTTCCGCAGTATACCTCCGCACCCTAAGACTCAGTCTCTTTAGGCCAAATTGCTGTTTCTTATCTTCAGGCTTTTGATGGTAACTGTAGAGCAAATTGAATCAAAAAATAAGCCCAGTTCATTTTTAGCTGATAACTCACACTGGGAACTAGTTTGTTTCCTTTTCTAGGGTACACAGAGGTATCTTGCTCCCTAGAAGCAGTGGACACTTCATGCCTTTAAAGATAAGACCCTGGGATGTACCATCAATGTGCTGGATAGAGTTATAGGTTTCAAGCTGCACAAGAGCTGAGGATCATCTGTTTTAGTGGTTCTCAGCTCTAGCTGTACATTAGAGCATCCTGGGAAGCTCTTTCTAAAAGCTCCAATGCTGGGGCTGTACCTCCTCTGTTTATAATTGGGGAAACTGAAAGGTGGGGGGTTTGACTTGTATATGGCCACACACACTTAGGTGTTATGAAAAATCATAGCATTTGGTAGCAAAGACATTAATCTCAGATCCTAGTTGAAATACTCTCTTATTTTTGGGTGAGCATTTGTTAGATTATGTGGCAGTGCAGAAAACAAAATGGGACCACCTGACACTGTCATTGACTTTAAAGCAGCTGCCTATAATAAAATTAAGTGTGACAGAGCCTTCCGCATTATTCATAGTGAGGAGAGACTTCACTGTTGGTTGTGACAGGGGTGTAGTGTCTGTCTGGTTACATGGTAGCTGCACCCACTACCCAAGCCAGGACTTGCTAGTTCAGTTTATGTGTGGGAAAAACTTTTCAGCTGAAGCTTTAATTATCCCTAGCTGACAGAATAGAGCAGCTAAGCTCTTTTAATTAAGCACTTATTAAATCAGTTTTCCACAATGATAAGTTTTAATGTTCAAACATGGATACTTTAAAATTTTTAGATAAAGGAAGAGAGAGCAGCAGTCAGTCGTCATTCCCTTTGTAGTTAGCGGGGGCAGAGTGTGGAGGGGATGAGGTGCAAATATTGTCAACGTCTGCTTAGGAACTGCAGTGCAGTGGGCCCTCGTGTTAGGTTCGGTCTGTGCCTCTGAGAATTTGTTGTTTTTTATTAAGGAGATTGTGTGTGTGTTTAGAACCTCTTAAGACTGATTTGTATTGTTGGTTTTTCTAAATATAAAGCGTAATAAATATATCCTAATGATTGTTTCAACAAATATCCGTGAGAAGGCAAACAACTAAGTCAGGAAATATTTTAATATGTATTAAGTGTATATGTTAATATGCAGTGTGTGTATATTGTGAATGGATACATACCAAGTGGTTAGTTGAAGTGTGATATCCAAATAAGAAGCACAGATAAAAAGTGCTGCCTCACAGGAAATTGTGAGATTAAGTGAAACAGTTGATGTAAAATGCTTAGCACAGCAGTTGACACACAGTTAATGCCCAACAGTTCTCATTATCCACATATTTATTATTATACCACTACTGTAGTTAGTTATTCAGAGGGAAAGGAGGGCTATGAGTTAGGGAGATTAGGAAGAGAAGCATAATTTAAGTAATATAGATTACATCTATTTTATTTAAAATATCTCTGATTTAAGATTTGACTTGCTAGTAGCGAATACTTTGGAAGGTGTAATAGAGTAATGCACATTAACGATGTGGTGTCTTTTGTTCCAGGAACTTTATATTGCCGTAGGAATATCTGGAGCCATCCAACATTTAGCAGGAATGAAAGACAGCAAGGTAACAAACTACACAACAATAATGATGCTAAGAGGCAAAGTTTTCATGTTTTAAAATTTCAGTTTCATAGTATTATGTTTGCATGTAGTTACAGTGTGTGTAGTTGAACCATTCACATTAACACAAATCTAGGAACTGAAAGAAGCATAAGCCACTGTACACTGCCTGAAGACTTGCCAGTGGGTGGGCGAGGCAATGCTGTGTCGTGGAAAAAGGTTTGAACCTGAATTCCAGCTTCACTGCCCAATTTACCATGTGACGCGTCCTATTTGTACCTCGGTTCTTTGTCTGCCGAATGCTGTGTTGGAGGATGATCTCTCAGATACCTTTCAGATCTGACAGGGGATGGTAAATGTGGGGTGAAAATAATGTGATGATGTTCTGACATCTAACTAGTTTGTGAGGTTCTAATGCCTAAATCTCTGACGGCTTCACCCTAGTCCCCTAACAGTCCCAACCGTCATAAATCAGCAGGTCTCCTGTGCTTGGGCTGTTACTAAACCGTGACTGACACATTTTGGGTTAGATTGTCTTAAAACCTCAGTAATTGTCAACAGTACAGTGTATAGAGGAAACACTTGGTTTTAGCTTGCTATTGCTACTTGGACTCTCTGGAAGTAATGACCCCGTGAACATATATTTCAGAACATGACACGTTAATTCATGCATAACAATGCACAGTTTGAATTATGAACTTGGTCTTCATGAAGTCAGAGATGCCTCTGACACTCCTGCTTTTATCCATTCAGATGGAAGTTTGATATAAAAGGTAATAAAACTTTTAACAGGTTTAACTTCTAACTTGAAAAGATGCATGCACTACCTCCTTGTAACCTCTAAATGAATTGGCCCAAAATCAGTCAGATTTCACAGTTGGATGGCAGGTTTCTTCACTGAGTTCTGAAAACAGCAGTGCCAGTGGGAGAAATGTTATTGCTGCATTAAAGGGAAAAAAGCCACTCCCAACACCAGCAACCTTAAAAAATATTTTTAGCTGGGCCAGTTCAGACATACCTAGAATTCAGCTTCTCTCAAATAAAAGACTCTGCTTGCCAAGATGATCCTGGTGGAAGTTCTCATTCCATGCCGGCAGGGCTGGATTGGGGGAGAGATGGACTAGACAGTGTATGTCAAAGCAAAAAGGGAACCATTGAAGTAAGGAGACCACCGTTAGGGAGCAACCCATAAGAATAAACTTGAGCCAAGACTTTTTCTCTCCATCCAGTCAACAAATATTTATTTAGCACGTACTTTGTACTAGATGCTGGGGATGCTTAAATGAAAAAGACATAGTCCCTGTCATCACTATCTTGAGTGGGAGACACAAGAGTCTCGGGGCAATTTTGGTTAATCTAAAATAGGAACATTCAAGTGGTTGGTTTAAATCTGATAGTTGCATTACATATAAGCTGCAGTTTTAATTGGCATTGTGGTATGGTTGAAAGAATATGAAATTTAATTGAACCATACACATATTAATATGGTTGAATACAATCTGTGCTTTAAAAGATCTGTAAGGTAAGAAGGGTGTGAATTTATAAGGACGTATTAAAAGGGCTCTAGATTGCAAGCAAGATTTTATCATAGTTATTTACAGTGGATACTTCAGGAATATTCTTTTTATAATCTGAAAATCTGTAACCAGCCCAAATACTTTAAATATTTTAGTATTTCTTAAATACTTTAGTGGTTCCTTTCCCACAATTATGTGCTCTTTCTTTAAAAATAACTTTTATATAGCAGGATGAAAAAGCTTTCAGATGATTAAACTGTCAGATGTTTGACTAGGTGGCCTCCAGGAAAATCATTAACCATCGTTAATTAAATAAATCTCTGCTGGTAGCTGTGAAGCAGGCTACATATTCCCAGAAGAGAAACACCTCGATGCAAATCAATGCCTGTGATTCAAAATGTTTGTCCTTGTGACTTTGGATTTGAGGCTCATATTGAAACCATCGTTTATTGTCTCTGACCACACTTTAATATATATGGCATGTTACTCTGGATCGATAGTTACCTGGACTACACTGTACTCCAGTCTCAGATATTCTGGTATATTCTGCCTATCTCTTTGAGGGGCTCCTCGAGGCCACTCTAGGGAAATTAAGCATATGTCATATAGCCTACATTTTAAGTCAGACTATATCAAAATACTTTAAAAATGTGTTCCACCTGTTTTCATGAGATAGAGTAATAAGCAGGAGAAACCTAATTTTGCTTTCAGAGACTTGAATTATTATAATCTGTCTATTAAAATAACACTATGATAGAGTCAAAACTCTTAATTTTACATTAATTGCAGTGGTGTTAAGAGCATGTATGGGGAATACCAAACTATTTGAAGTATATAAATAAATCTGTTGTTAATAGAATAATGGTAAACCCAGCACCCTTTTTAGTGACTGTTTCTCCTTAATCTGTTCCTGATCTGTCTTTATAACCTTTTACATTTAAAATTTTTATGGGTGATAAAAGGAACTTTTTGGTAGTTTTTGTAGGAGATGTGGTAATTTGTTTTATTACATTTATTTTCTGCATATATCAGGACTTAAACTTTTTAAAGTTCATCTTTACTAACAGGCTGACTAAATAGTTAACCTTCGTATTCTAACAGGAGACCCAGGAAAATAATTTAAAAATACTAAATGGAATGCAGTATGTGGAGGATATATAATCTGAGCTATTTAGGCTGTGAATTGGGGTATGGATTTGTTATTTTTTAAAGTTGAAATCTAACATTTATATTCATAACTTTAAATTTATGTATTATTAATAGGATTTAGAAAACATTAATTATTTTATAAGTGAAATAAGCTGGGGATTGACTATAATCATAATACGTGTCTCCTGATGATTTGATAAAGTAGACTTCTAATAGAACTATCTTATTGGATGAAGCACACCAAATGTAAAATAAGTTACTTAATTTTTCATCCATGGTTTTTATTTAGTGTATCTAAAAATTTTCGATGACCTGCAAAACTTCCCAGTTATATTTGATTCGTTTAAGTCACATTATTGAGATGTAATTTATATATAGAAAATCAACTTTTTTGGTACACTGCACTTAAAATTTTATTTTTGTGTGGTAAAATACACATAACATAAAATTTAGTATCTTAACCATTTTTAAGTGTGTAATTAAGCATCGTGTACGCATTATCAGTGGTGTTAAATACATTCATAATGGTGTGCACCCATCACCACTGTCCATCTCCAGAACTCTTCTCATCTTGTAAAACTGAAACTCTATACCCATTAAGCAATAATTTCCCAATCTCTCCCCCTGCACTCTCCAGATCCTGGCAGTCACAGTTCCACTTCTTTCTCTGTGCTTTGTACTATTCTAAATACCTCGTATAAATAGAATCATACAGTATTAGTCTTTCTGTGACTGGCTTATTTCACTTAGCATAATGTCCTTAGGGTTTATCCATGTTGTAGCATATGTCAGAATTTCCTTCATGTTTAGGCTGAATAATATTCCATTTAATATATATAACACATTTTGTTTATCTATTTATCCATTGACGGACATGGGTTGCTTTCCATTTTTATCTATTGTGAGTAATGCTGCTGTGAACATGGGTGTACAAATATGTTTTTAAGATCCTATTTGCAATTCTTTTGGGTATATATCCGGAAGTGAAATTGATGGATCATAGGGTAATTCTGTTTTTAATTTTTTGAGGAACCATCATAACATTTTCCACAGCAGCTGTACCGTTTTGCATTCCCACCAACAATACACAAAGGTTTCTGTTTTTCCACACCCTCATCAACACTTGTTGTCTTTTTTTTTGATAGTAGCGATCCTAATGGGTATGAGGTGTTATCTCATTGTAGTTTTGATTTGCATTTCCCAAGTGATCAGTGATGTTGTGCCTTTTTTCATGTGCTTATTGACCATTTGTGTATCTTCTTTGGAAAAGTGGCTATTCAGGTCATTCGTCCAGTTCTTGAATCAGGTTGTTTTTTGTTGTTGAGTTTAGTAGTTTTGGGGGGGGGTGGATAATTAGGTTTGTTTGTTTGTTTTTGATAGAGGTACTGGGGATGGAACCCAGGGCCTCATGCATGCTAAGCATGCACTGTACCACTTGAGCTATTCCCTCCCAGCTAGTAGTTGTTTTTTTTCTAATGTACTTTGTATATTAATCCCTTATCAGTTATATTATTTACAAGTATTTTCTCCCATTCTCTGAGTTACCTTTCTACTCTGTTATAGTGCTTTTTTGATCCACAAATTTTTAAAATTTCCATTAAGTTCAGTTTGTTTTTTCTTTTATTGTCTGTGCCTTTGATATAATATCCAATAAATCATTGCCATAACCAACATCATGCAACTTTTACCCTATGTTTTTCATCCGAGATTTTATAGTTTTAGATATAGTGTTCAAATCTTTGATCCATTTTGAGTTAGTTTTTCTATATGATGTTAGGTAAGAGGCCATCTTCATTCTTTTATATGTGGATATTCGGTTTTCCCAACACCATTTTTCTGAAAAGGCTATCCTTTCCCCATTGAATGATCTTGATACCCTTGTCAAAAATCATTCAACCATGTATGTGAGGGTTTATATCTGGGCTCTCTCTTCTATTCCATTGGTCTGTATGTCCTATTTTGGGTCCCTTGAGAGTGCATACGAATTTCAGGATGGGTTTTTCAATTTCTGTAAAAGTCATTGGAAGGACATTTTGATGGATGTAGAATTATTGATCAACAGTTTTTTTCTTTCAGCACTTTGAATATATCAGCTCACTGCCTTTTGGCCTCCAAAGTTTCTGGTGTGAAATCTACCAGTAATCTTATTGAGGATCCCTTGTATGTAATAAGTCAATTCTCTCTTCCTGTTTTAAAAATTCTCTCTTTACCTTTGGCTTTTGAAAGTTTGATTATAATGTGTCTCAGATGTGGGTCTCTGAGTTCATCTTACTTGAAGTTTGCTGAGCTTCTTGGGTATTTGTATTTGTGTCTTTCATCAGATTTGGGAAGTTTTCAGCCATTATTTCTTTAAATATTCTTTCTCTTCTCCTTCTGGGACTCCCACCATAAGTATTTTGGTCTGCTTGATAGTGGTCCACAGGTCCTTTAGGCTATGTTCACTTTTCTTAAATCATTTTTCTTTCTGTTCTTCAGACTTGGTAATTTCCATTGTCCTATCTTCAGATTGATTCTTCTGCCTTTGGGTTCCTCTAGTGAGTTTTTTATTTCAGTTTTTGTACTTTTCAGCTCCAGAATTTCTTTTTGGTTTCTTTTTAGGTTTTCTGTCTCTTTATATTTCCATCTGGTTCATACATAGTTTTCTTGACTTTCTCCACATCTTCCATTTATTCTTTTAGCATCTTTAAGATGGTTATTTTAAAGTCTTTGTCTAGTAGATCTTCTATCAGGTCTTTTTCAGGGATAGTTTCTGTTGATTTTTTTCCTTTGAGTGAGCCATACTTTCCTTTTTCTTTATATGTCTTGTGAATTTTTTTGTTGAAAACTAGACGTTTGAATCTTATTATGTGGTATCTGTGGAAATTAGATTCTCCTCTTTCCCCAGGTTGTGCTGCGGCAGGGGTAGGGGGTTGCTATTGTTTTTGTTTATTTTGGTGGCATTTTGGGTTTTTTTTTGTTTGTTTCTGTTTTGGTTTTTTTGTTATAGGCTGTCTCTGTGGCAGGGATTAACTTGAAGAATAAAATTCAGGTCTTCTTAGGTCTTTTCTGAGCCTGTCCCTTTTCCTGGTCATGTGTGGTCACTTTGTAGTTTCCCCCATGTATGCAGTTTCTTTTGAATGTCCTACTCTTTAGTGTGTGGGTCCCAAAAGGGGGAAGAGAGGAAAATGAAGTCGGGACAGAAAGAGTGCATTGACTCTTTAAATCCCCTGGAAATAATCCTGACTGGAGGAGGAAGGGCATGAACAATGGAGGAGGTGCAACAGCAATAGCCACCCTCCTCTTGGCATCTTTGTGATGAGGAGCAGCATTCTGTGATCAGAGCACAGATCTCCAATGTTTGGAGGACTGGGTCCTCTAAGCTCTATGCAGTTTGCTCCAGGAACATGTGCACAGGTGCCTGCCACCAGGGCTCGGTGTGGGGGATGCATAGCAACTATTGGGCTAAGAGCTGCAGTTTACTGTGCAGGTCTTCCTCTGGAAGTTACAAACCTTTAAGAGACTCCAGGGTTCTAAAATGGTGACATTAGAAAGATTTTGCCAGTTCAGTTGTCGTGTAGGTGGGGAGACAGTTTCCTGATGCTTCCTACTTGGCCATCTTCCCAGAATCCTCTCCTCTGATTTGTTACTTATATGAAACATTTTTTTTGTAAGTCAGAAAAGACCTTAAAGAAAATAATGATTTGAAACACTTTTTAATATTGCAATGATGGGGGGGGTGTGGAATATGATTTTGTTATGTTCCAACCCAGAAATTTCTAAATTTACAATATTGGCACAAATGAATCAAACTCATCTTATTTAGTGGACATTTTTAAGAATATAAATTTGTTGTTAGGGAAGGTAGAATAGAACCATCAATCTGTGTGATATGTTTTCTTAATAAAGGCCAAACTCTTTGTTTTTGTTTCACAGATAATTGTGGCTATTAACAAAGACCCAGAAGCTCCAATTTTTCAAGTGGCTGATTATGGAATAGTTGCAGATTTATTTAAGGTAAGGTGGCCTTCAGAGTGATGGCTGTTATCCAGATTGTCTTCTAAGAACCTCTAGGAATTTGACACAACATTATAAAATGATTATAAATCAATAAAAAAATGTTAAAAAAAAAAAAAAGAACCTCTAGGAGTTGATCATGGATGAAGCTGTTTCAGGAAAACACGGTGTGTGTATTGTGTGTCTGTCTGTGTATGTATACATAATATATTTGCACAATTTTGAACTACTGAAAGTGAGTTGTCCTGATTAATACATGATGTTTATATAGAGCGTTATAACTTTCCCTTTAAGAAGTCTGTACTGTCTACCAAAAATCCACATGGCTCTTGGCATCTCATTTGCTAAGTTAGACACGATTTGAAATGATTCAAGTAATTATAACCTGGAATCATATTTGGCAGGTACCTTAAAGAAATGGACATCAAATCCCCTCCTTCAGAGATTTACCAATGACACTATAGCTTTTCATGGGATAAGTGGGCACTCAAGTCCACCTTATCTGACTCAACAAGTATGCTCTGCTTGCTGTGTTTGACAGTTAAAGGCCTTCCTTACAGTGACAACTGTAGGAAAGAACACTTATTTCCCCCTCCTCATACTCTTCACTTTTTTGAGTGTTCTTCCTACCGTGCTAACCACCCCTGTATTTGCCCTCCCCATGAGAGAAATTATTTTAGTGATATTGTTGAGCACCTGATATTCATTTGGCACATTTAAAGGTCAAAGCTTTGCAGAACCTGGCCTCTTTTTGTCCCTGAGGACCTGTCTACGAGCTTCCAGGTTACCTTGTGCAGAAATCACTCATGCAGGAATTGAGGCTCAGAAAGTAGCATTCAACCCTGGATTTGTTAGAGTGAGGAACCCCTCCCACAGAACTATAACAAGCTGCTGTGGGCCTTAATGGAGAGGCTGCAGCCTTAGAACAGAGCCAAGGGTGGTCTTCCCAGCAAGAGGATACCCCCTTTACCATGGTTTCACCAGCACTGTATCTGACCCGGATAAACTAATGAGTGCACTTGAGAGCACATCTGCACTTTGAAGTGTATGTTCATGCTCACTGAAGGATGGACCCTTCAAATGCTCAGTAATTACTCAGTAATGGCCCAGATTGTGTGCAGAGACTAGATTGGGGCTGTTGGCCTGAATCAGCATAGGGCATCCTTCCCCTGGGAACCTCCTCACAAAATAGCCTGAATCTTGCATGGGAAGAATACAGCCCCTCTTCTGTGATCCTGGGGTTGTGTGTCTGAAATTTAGGGTTTAGGTAGGTTAGTTGCTCCTGTGACCTGGCCCAGCTATGTAAGAATAAACAGTAGTGGCAGTCATTGGACCACTAAAATACCCCAGTGGGAGGGAAAGTTAGTTTGAAAAAGAGAGATTTTTTTGTATTTCTTTATAAGGATAACTTTGTTCAAGTAATAATAAGCATTTAGTTGCAGTGAGATACAGCACTTTCTGAACCCTAACCTTGTTATCATGTTCACACATATGCAAACAGACATCTACTGTAGTTGGCCTTTTATTTTTCCTCAAGAGAATATTTTAGTAAGTTTATAGGTAATTTTGTTTATTTTGAGGTATGTTTTTCTGTCTGTCTGTACTGTGTGTTGCAACTCACATACAGGGCTTACTTGATATAGGAATGAAGAGTTGGAAATTCGTGATTTTCATACAGTGCACACCTGCCTTGGGGCAGGAACATTTTCATAGCAATGATTGACGCAGTGGCGTCCCACACATTGTGACTCTTGTATTAAGGGCAGCTCCCAGGTTTGACACGGGAGTGTCTATGTTTATTTTGTGTGTGTGTGTATGTGTGCTCAAAGAGGTATCTCAGTGAGAATCCTAGGACAGTCAAAGTGGAAAAGGACCTCAAAAATCATGTAGTCAACTGATCTCCAGCCTGAGATTCTCAACTTATTTTTGGTGTTTTAAGAAACCCACCTTTTTTTTTTTAATTTATTATTTTTTATTGCGGTAACACTGGTTTATAACACTATGTATGTTTCAGGTGTATAACATTCTGTTTGTACTTTTATATACCTTACAGCGAGCTCATCACCAGAAATTTAGTTTCCTGTCATCATACAGTTGATCTCCTTTACCCATTGCACCCTCCCCCCCAGCCCCTTCCCCTCTGATAACCACTACTCTGTTCTCCGATTGTACATGTTTGTTTTTATTTGGTGTGTTCATTTTACTTTTTTGTTTTTTATATTCCACATATGGATGAAATCATCTTTCTCCTTCTGATTTATTTCACTTAGCATAATACCCTCAAGGTCCATCCATATCATCACAAATGACAAGATTTCATTCTTTCTTATGGTTGAGTAGTATTCCTCTGTGTGTGTGTGTGTGTGTACACACCACATCTTCTTTATCCATTCATCCACTGATGGTGACTTAAGTTGTTTCCTTATCTTGGCTATTGTAAATATGCCACGATGAACCTAGGGGTCCCCATATAGCCTTTCAAGTTAGTGTTTTTATATTCTTTGGATAAATACCCAGCAGTGGGATAGCTAGTTCATGTGGTAGTTCTGTTCTGTTCTTTTTCAGGACTCCCCATACTGTTTTCCATAATGGCTGTACCAATTTATATTCCTACCAACAGTGCATGAGGGTTTCCTTTTCTCCACATTCTTACCAACATTTGCTATTTCTTGGGTTTTTGGTAATAGCCATTCTAAGAGACGTGAGATATCTCATTGTGGTTTTGATTTGCAAGTGCCTAATAATTAGTGATGTTGAACATTTTTCCATGTGCCTCTTGGCCATCTGTGTGTCTTCATTGGAAAAATGTCTTTTCAGCTCCTCTGGCCATTTTTTAATCAGGATTTTTTTTTTTTTACTGAGGTCTATGAGTTCTTTATATATTTTTTGGATGTTAACCCCTGTTGGATATATGATTTGCTGATTTGCAGATATCTTCTCCTTTATGATAGGTTTTCTTTTCATCTTGATTTCCTTTGCTGTGCAGAAGCTTTTTAGTTTGCCATTTGTTTATTTTTGCTTTTGTTTCCCTTGCCTCAAGAGGTACATATGGAAAGATATTGCTAAGACCAATGTCAAGGAGCATACTGCCTATGTTTTCTTCTAGTAGTTTCATGGTTTTAGGTCTTACATTCAAGTCTTTGATCTATTTTGAGTTGATTTTTGTGTATGGTGTGGTCTAGTTTCATTTCTTTGCATGTGACTGTCCATTTTTCCCAACACCATTTATTGAATAGACTATTCTTTCTCCGTTGTATGTCCTTTGCTCCTTCATTGTAAATTAATTTTCCATATATGTGTGGATTTATTTCTGGGCTCTCTGTTCACTGCCATTGATCTGTATATCCATTTTTCTGCCAGTTCCATGATGGCAACTGTTTATTTGCCTTTAGCTAGAATGCCAGGAATGCAAGGATGGTTCAACAACTACAAATCAATTAATGTGATATATAACATTAACAAAATGAAGGCTAAAAAGTAGATGCAAAAAAAGCACTTGATAAGATTCAACATTCATTTATGATAAAAGCTTTCAATAAAGTGGGTATAGATGAAATGTACTTCAAAATAATAAAGGCAACATATGGCAAACCCACTAACATCACACTCAATGGTGAAAAACTCAAAACTATCCTTCTAAAATCAGGATCAAGATAAGGATGCCCACTCTCACTACTCTTATTCAAACAGTATTAGAAATCTTAGCCAGAACAATTAGGTAAGAAAAAGAAAGAAAAGTCATCCAAATTGGAAAGGAAGAAGTAAAAGTGTCACTATTTATGGATGACATGATTTTATATTAAAAAAAAACAAAACCTAAAGACACCACCAAAAAACTATTAGAAATAATAAATGAATAAAGTTTCAGGGTGCAAAATCAACATACAAAAATCTGTTGCAGTTCAATATGTTACCAATATATTAACAGAAAGAGGAATTAAGAAAACAATCCCATTTACAATCACAACAAAAAGAATACCCAGAAATGTATTTAACCAAGGAGGTAAATATTATGTGTTAGTCCAAACAGTAGTGGCAGTCTTTTATCATAGCCATCCTAATGTTCATGAAATGGTATCTTTTTTTTTTTTTTTTTTTTTTTTGGTGGGAGTAGGTAATTAGGTTTTTTATTTATTTATTTATTATTTGACAGAGATACCGGGATTGAATCCAGGACCTTGTGCATGCTAGGCAGGCACTCCACCACTGAGCTATACTCTCCCCCATGAAATGGTATCTTATTGTGGTTTTGATTTGCATCTCCCTGATGACTAATGATATTGAGCATTTTTCATGTGTGCCTATTGGTCATTTGTATATCTTCTTTGGAAAAATGTTTATTAAAGTCCTTTGTCCATTTTTTTATTGGTTTGTCTTTTTGTTGTTCAGTTGTAAGAGTTCTTCATATATTCTGGATGTTAAACCTTTATCAAACATATGATTTCTAAATATTTTCTCCCATTTTGTAGATTGTCTTTTCATTTGCTTGATAACGTCCTTTGATGCACAAAAGTTTTTCATTTTGATGAAGTCTAGTTCATCTTTTTTTTTTTTCTTTTGTCACTTGTATTTTGGATGTTATATCTAAGAATCCATTGTCATGATCCAGGGTCATGATGATGTACTCCTATGTTTTCTTCTAATAGCTTTATGGTTTTAGCTCTTATAATTAGGTTGTTGATCTATTTTGAATTAATTTTTACAGATGGTGTGAGGTGAGGGTCCAGCATTATTCTTCTGCATGTGGATACCGAGTTGTCCCAGCACCATCTCTGTTGGAGAGACTATTTTGTTCCCATTGATTAGACTTGGCATACCTCCTGTCTTTTTAAACCTTTCTTCACCTCTCCCCAGCGTGCTCTTCACTAGAGTCATTCTAATCCCTTTACTGTCTCCGGAACCTACAGAGTTTATCTTTGCCTGCCTCCTCATTTTTTGCCTGGAATCGTTTCCTTCTCCGTGTTAATGTTCTGATTTTTCCTAGTCTGCACCAGTCTCACTTTCCTCAGAACTCCTGAATTTGGAACAGTTAGTGCCATTCTTTTCATCCTCTTCTGTTTACAGTACAAGATGAGCACATTTCTGATTGGATGGTTCATAGGCCTCTCTCTGTTCTCTCCAAATATTGGTTGGAACTCCCTGTGGCCAGGAGTCAGGCCTGAACTTCTCTGTCTCCTATAGTGCTTATCCTGAGGAAGGACTAAGTAAATGAGTGAAATATCATTGTATTGTGACTTTTATCAGTAGATTATCTTGTTTTTGTTTTTGTTTTTGTTTTTGGTGGGGGGAGGGTAGGTAATTAGGTTTATTTATTTATTTAAATGGAGGTACTGGGGATTGAACCCAGGACCTTGTGCATGCTAAGCACACGCTCCACCACTGAGCTATACCCTCCCCCTAGATTGTCTTATTTTAAACATAAATTCACTCTCATTTTGTCTTACTGAAAGGGAACTGCCTCTGCAGTATCTAAAATAGAATGAAAATAGGAATTCAGATCTTTCAGTGTGCTCAGGCCATCAGACCCAGTAAACTGAGTTGGCATGTTCTTTTCCCTAACCAAGGCATTGTGTGGTCTGCGAGGAAAGTCTGAGGTTGATCTAATAAAAAAAAGGATATACAGGATGCAGAGGAAAAAAAGCCCGCAACCCTTTTCTGTGGAGTGTGGCAGGGGGACATGCTGTAAGGTTTTTAAAAACTGTGTGTCCTAAACCAGATTAATATTTTATTTAAAATAAGTTGGGCTCTAGCCTATTTTTCGTGAAACACGTAGGTCCCACATGAGGCTCATTTAGCATGTCATCTGTATGACTGGCATAAGCTCATGGTCCCTCCACAGAGGAATGCTGGGAGAAGTGGTGCCAGCACTTAATGCCCCTGAGCTAATGCCTGCTGGCTCTGTGGTAAACATGGGCCTTTTAATAGGCTGGAGACAAAGTGACATTCGGAAGAAACAACATGTCGACAATTTCCTTAATAAATTTTGTACGAACACATTATTTCCACCTAATGGAAATGTAGCTCTCTTAAATAATTGAGAGGCTATATTCATTGGTGGCGAGTTCAACTGGGATCTTTGTGAGCTGGGGCAGTCGACAGCCCCTTGGAAGACTGGGTAATTGATATTTTACATGAGTGGCTCAGCTGGGCCTAGGGGGAGCTCTGTGTGACGTTCCCCTGCAGTCCCCACGAATCGCTCTCTGTCGTCCAGGCTGTCACAAAGCAGCTCCACGCTGAAAGCTCCAGTTGCAGCCACTAAGCTGCCAAGACTGAGAGTTAGTAATTAATCCTTTTTAAAGTGGGAGCCAGCTCGGGCAGTTTCCCTCACTGTGACCGGCCACTGCATTAGCACAAGACCTTGACTTCAATAAAGGGTGGTGATAGGCAGTGTTCAGCATGCAGCTCATTTTTATGTGCAGAAAGGTAGTAGCATGTGCTGAGGAGCAACAACTGCAGTGTCTCTTGAATGATGAGTGAGCAAAGGAACTGTGAGAAAACGGCTCCTGGAGGAGGTTGATGGGAGTCATGACTACGCAGGAGACTCTGGTGTGGACTTTGGAGGAAAGGCGGGAATGCAGTAAGGGAAGGAAGAATGCCAGGAACACACAGAAGTAAAAAATATACGTTACTCTCAACACAGACAAGAAAAATTAGACTTCTGTTTTCTCTGGTGCCTTTCTGAGGTTTGTGGTTGTGTCAAAAAGGCTCCTAGGCCGTAAGTGGCTTTCGGCCATGCCAGTTTGTGTCTAAGATGGTCTCTCCCTCCCAAGGTTTGCAGTCTCCCCGTGGATGGGAGGAGAGACCATGGCAGAACAGGGACTTCCGGGGGGAGGGGGGCTGCTTTGTGCTTCAGTAGTGATTCACATTGTTTCTTTGGGCCTCCTTGTACTCCTTAAGGAGCTGTGGCTGTGTGACAGTAAAGGCTCAAGTTGCTTAACTACTTTTTTTTTTTAATTTGCAGGTAGTTCCTGAGATGACTGAGCTGTTGAAGAAGAAATGAGTCATGACCATGTCGTAAGAAGGAAAATTACATCAAAGTATTTAGCTGAAATCATAGACATTCCATGGCTAATAAATAGTCATCGGAAAGCATAGAGAGCTACATTTCATAATTTGAGGAAAAGTTCTAACAGAAGCCAGAATGCTTTTTTTAATGGGATGATTATTATGTTTCTTTTTAACTATTTGTGATTCCAAACAATTATTTTTTGAAATTCTCTAATTCTGTAATAAAATATGTAATAAAGCCTTTCCACAGCTTTAAAACTATTACCAGAAATATGCCTATCTTTTTGTAAAGGAAGAGAGAAAATTTTTTAAGAAGTGAAAATTAGTATTTTTCATTTGCCTGTCTTGTTCATAGAGGGCTCTGTGTTTAAGGCAAAATTGTAAACATGAATGTTCCCACCGGCCTAATCAACGTAAGGTAGTTGTTGAGAGAAAGGAACTAGACTGGAAAATTTAGAGTTAAAAAAGCGCGGCCACGAAGCGTGAGTATTATCGTAAATACACTCCAGTCTTCAGAAAACCAGAGCTGATGTGACAGAAGTGGACCTGACTTAAACCGGAGCCTGCTGAGTGTGTAACATAGTTGGCTTAAGTTAGATTTAATTTTCCATTTCATTTTAAGGTTTTGTCAGCTTCTAGGACTTCATGTCTGTAAAAGAGAGGGAAGTGGAGGAGCTGCTTTGAGACAGTGTGGCTTCTTATTCTAACAGATAATTTGATATTATTGTAAACGTTTAAAATCCTGCCCAGAGAATGCTCTGGCTTCTCGTTTGCCTTCCTGGTGGCTCTTTGGCTGTCCTAGAAAGCAGGCAGGCATGCAAGTCGGCTACATGTGTGGTTAGCTCTGGCACGCTCCCTCTGCTGCCCTGAGCACAGCTGAGGCTGAGGGTGTCACAAGGGGCCAGAAGCTGCTGAGGCTTTGGCCAGGACTGCAGGAAGGCGTGGGCAGGTGTTGGGGTCAGAGAAAGGCTGAGAGTCAGCAGGCAAGTTGAATGGAGAGAACTGCCACCCTGAAGGCGCTCTGTGGACGGTGTAGTACTTAATAGGTCAAGGAAAATGGCAGGGTGGAGATGGGGAGTGACAGTGACAGTGACACAGAAGGGGAGGGGATGGAGGGGCTAGGCGGCCGCTTTGTGTGACCAGCCTGGGCCTGACTAGTTGAACCCTTTTTGATGTGTGTCTTAATCACTTGCTGTGAAACACTTGTAGAAGTTAAATGTTACTGGCATTTCAACCTTCTTTCAATGGGGTGAGAGAGCAGCAAAGTGATGTCCTGTGTTAGAACCATAGAATCCTAGAACGCAGCGAGCTGAGCGGTCATCCAATTCAGCCCTCTTGTTGTACAGATAGGGATACTGAGGCACAGAGAAGACGTCAGGAAGGCAGAGTGACTTGTCTGGGGCCATATGGTTTGAATCACCCTCACAAAAGTAATTCTGTATCTTGTTGCTGTCTTTGGGTCTTTTCTCAAGGGAGCTAACCTTGCTTAGGGCCATTAATCCCTCAGCCTTGTTGGACAGTACAGGTGGGGACAGGAGACACAGCAAAGGTGACAGCTGCAGAGGTACCCCCAGGACTGTGTGTGGTGGCTCAAGGAGGACAGCCCCAGGCAGTGCCTCTGGTTCCTAGCCTCAGGGTTGAACTTGCTGGTCTTTCTCCGTTTGACTCCCTCCTATCATGACTGCCCTGCCCCAGCTCCAAGCAGCTGTTCACTTAAAGTTTACTGGGTACAACTCATCACCACGATAATGGCATTGCTGTACGTCAGGCACCATTCTAACACTTTACACATATTAAACCCCTTCCGTCCTCACAAACCTTATGAGATAGATGCTATTATTATCCCTGTTTTACAGATGAGGAAGCTAAGGCACAGAGAAGTTACATAACTTGCCCAAATTCAGACAGCTTATAAACGAGAGCCAGGATTTGAAACCGGGAAGTCTGGCTTCAGAGCGGTGGCTTCACCAGTATGTGCCTCCGCCTCACCTCAGCTCAAGCAGTGGAGACTCACGCAGCAACCTCAGGTAAAGGGCTCTGGGCTGGGGGCCGGCTGGGCGGGGCGCACACCCAGCATCCCAACCTCAGGTAAAGGGCACTGGGGGCGCAGGGCCGGCTGGGCGGGGCGCACACCCAGTATCCCAACCTCAGGTAAAGGGCACTGGGGGTGCAGGGCCGGCTGGGCGGGGCGCACACCCAGCATCCCAACCTCAGGTAAAGGGCTCTGGGCTGGGGGCCGGCTGGGCGGGGCGCACACCCAGCATCCCAACCTCAGGTAAAGGGCACTGGGGGCGCAGGGCCGGCTGGGCGGGGCGCACACCCAGTATCCCAACCTCAGGTAAAGGGCACTGGGGGCGCAGGGCCGGCTGGGCGGGGCGCACACCCAGCATCCCAACCTCAGGTAAAGGGCACTGGGCACGTGGGGCCGGCTGGGCGGGGCGCACACCCAGGGTCCTAGTTGAGGAGAGCTGGGGCTCTGGGTTGTCTCTCCAGCAGGAATTTATTAATTCATTCAACTCAGAAGCCCCTTTAACTGCCCACTTAAAGTTTACCTTTAAAAGACAGTTTGTGTGAGGTGGAGCAGATTGTTAAAACTTTCATATATGCCAGAAGGTACAATTTGATGTGCCCTTTTTATCCTTATGGTTTCTTGGAAACCAGTCTGTCAGTTCCAGATGACTGCCCGGGTGGGGCTCGACTCCGAGCCGAAGCTCTGGAAGCCGTGTGGGGAAAGGTGTGAGGAGCAGCTTTCTTGGGTGGGGGTGGTGCTTGTGTGCTTCCTGCCTTTCTCCCTAGTTTTTTGAGGCCTTTGGTTAACCTCAAGCAGACCTGGGAATTTGGTTAGTTTGGCAGAACACCAAGTCCCTGAGAGGGCAGAATTACAAGCATGTGGAAAGGCAGCCCTGATGGAGCTGGATAGGTCCTGGAGGTCATTTAGTTCAAGCCCACGACCTCCTTATACTACGCATGGACTGAGGCCCAGTGAGGGCCCTGGCCTCAGCTTTCCGGTAGCTGAGAAAGCGCAGAATCCAGCTTTCCCCTGCCCCCCTGGCATCTCAGGGCGTGTTCCCTGGCTCACCTACCAGCTGTGCTGTGTGGGACTCTGGAGCAAACATCTAGAAGCCTGGCCCAGCACTGCCCTGAAGCAGCTTGTGGCCCTGACAGGGAGAAGAGCTTCCCGTTGGGCTCTGAGAATACAGGCTGTTGGAGGCACAGCCCCTGCCCTCGAGATTTTGCAGCCACCAAGGAAGATGAGATGAGAGAGAACTGATTAGAAAAGCAGAGAGCACGTAGTCAGCATGAACAGGATACCCAGGGAGGGCTCCCTCAGTGGCCAGATGTGGCCGTTCCTTGGTGGCGGGGGTAGGGGTGTTCACATTAGCATGTGGGGCAGAAGTGGAAACAGATCAGAGCTCACACAAATGCCTGAGGCAGGGACAGGCGGAAACACAGGCTCAGGAAAGGGGTTTAGGGTGGTGGACAGTTGAGGCCAGACTGTGGAGGACATTGACACAGGCTGAGGAGTCTGGCCTTTTTCCTCATCAGTCAGTGTTTCTCAAACTTTGCCCTCAAGAAGTACTGCCATTTTAGGAGCTGGACCAGGGATGGTACTGTGAAAGTTCTTTTCCTGACTTGCAGGAAAAATTAATCAATAGAATTTTCCAATCTTAAGTCTTTCTTGCATACTTTTGTCTAAAACTTTGATAGCTGCTACCTCTTGTCTTAATAATATAAGCAGATTCTAGAGTGAATGAACAGGTAGCAAATGGACGTTAACTAAGGTCAGCAGCCACTGGCCCGCCACAGCTTTTGTTTCGTGGACGTGTGCTGAACACTTAAAAATGCTCTCTGCTAGTTGTTAGTGTTCCTTGTTTATGTGTTAGAATTAAGCATGTCAGTGTATCAGGAATGTTCCACAAAGAGCTGCATGACCTGAGGCCTTGCCACCTGAACAGGCCTTAAGGAGCACCCTCTGGCAACAGGGAGCCATTGACATATGCTGAGCTGGCGGGTAACCTCATCTAGAGGAACAGCCTAACCTGGTGGTGTGTTCAGGGAGGAGGGAGGGAGGAGAAGATGGACGCGATTAGGCGGCTGTTGCAGGAGTCCTCTGGCCTTTCGCCCTGGGTGGGTTTGGCTGAAAGCTCTTTCGCTACAGAATGGGCCCCCGGAGACTGTGGAAATGGGCCCAGTGCTGTGGGCGAGGCTGACCGAGAGTGGGCCCTTCCTTCCCAGGATGGTGCGGGAGCCATGCCGCCGGCAGAGCCTGGGCGTGTCCGGACTTGGCTGGAGGGCTTGGAACCCCAGCCCTGAGTGCTTCTTCGCTGTCTTTCGGAAAGGGATGGTCAGCTTGCTTGCATTTCACGCTGTCTCTCATGAGGGGTTTTTGTTTTGGTTGACATGAAAGTGGGCTTAAGAGGCTGGGAAACCCAGAGGCCACTATTGATTGTAACAGATGGATTTGGTTAGCTGCTGCTGAACTAAAGGAGGCTTGACTGATAACCTTGTAAAAAGCGCATATAAGGTGATATATTGCCACAATTTGTATAGCCCTAGAGTTTAAAAAATATTTTGTGGGGAACCAATGTGAAGAAAAGTTGCTGATAATCCTTGGTTTATAAAGCACTTTGTAAGTTACTCCCTCAGAGGCAGAAAGGGTAGGAAACGACGAGGAATCAGACTCTCAGGAGAGAAGGTGGTTTGCCCCAGGTCACAAAGCAAATGGTAGCTGGGACACAAACCAGAATTTTGGTAAATGTTACTTGTTAAAAACCTACTAGGTGTGTTATATATCCTTCTCTAATACAGTGATTCTAAAGTGGGTATCATTACGCTTACTTTCTGGATGAAGAAATGGACTGGGAGGCAGTCCGTGAGATGTGGAACTTACATTAGGCTCCAGGTCTGCAGAGCTTGGCCTTTCCACTGTACCAGGCTGCCTCCCATCATCTTCCCGCTTCTCTGGGACTCTATCCTCTGGGCCGCATTGCCTCAAAACAGCAAGCTTGTCATTAGAAGCATGGGAGAGTGATAGAATTAGGAATTTATTGGGAAGGAAGCTGGCATTTTCTTTGGTACCTAGACTGGTAAATGGTTAGCCCATGGTGAGGTTTTACTTGTCTGGGCTTCCCCATCTTTGCCTCTGACAACTGGTCACGGGGTTAGAGGCAGCTTGCTGCTGCCTTTTTGGTACTCACGTCCAGCTTGGAGGGCTTGCCTCCTTCCTAGTGTGGGGCTGCGTGGGGAATCTTGGGGTCTGGGACCCAGGGAGCACAGGCAGGCCTGAACACTGAGTGGGCTGGTCACCAGGACTCTTGAGTTCTCGTCCTGGTTCTGTTATGGCCTCAGAGGTGCCGTGGTCACATTCCATCTCCTTTTAGGCTTCATTTTCCTCATCTGTAAAATGGCAAACAACTTGGTAATCTTCCAAGATGCCGTCAAGCTTTTTAACCTGTGAGTGTGTTGGCAGATCTCAAACAGCTTAGGTCAATGGAGACAATAACCACTTTTGAGAGCTTTTTATGCCCAAGATGCTGTGCTGAGCGCTTTACAGACATTAGCTCATTTAAGCCTCGAAACCGCCACAAAGTATAGTATTATTCTCCCCTCTCCAAATGACAAAACTAAAGCCTACAGAGCTTAAAACACTTGCCAAAGGATTTATAGCTAGTAAGTGGTGACCTTAGGCCAAAGTCTGCTCTCAACCACATGCCATATCCTGAGTCCCTCTTTGGGAACACAGAGGATGTACCTAATCCAGCCTGGCTGAGGTGGGCTAAAGTGGAGGGGACCAGCGTGAGACAGCCGGGGCTAGTTCCAAAGAACAGTCAGAATCAACCAATAAAGAAGTGCATTCCAGGCAGAAGGTCCAGTGTGGACAAGGCACAGACGCACCAAGAACATGACAACTCTGGACCTCAGTCTCAGTCCCTTTCTAGCCTGACGTTCCTCCATCCTAAATCATTCTTTGCTGAGGGAAGCAGGGGTCTCTGAACTAGAATCTGGGTCTGGTCTGCACACTGGCTCTCTTTTGTGGCATTTAGCAAACGCAGGTCCCAGGGCCCTATGCCTCTTCTTTATGCAGTCAAGGTGGAGGTGAGCCTACCTAGTTATGAGGCCTAATTGATGTTGGGGAGGCTCCTAGAGCGCTTGGTGAAAGGTGCCCTGTAAATCTCAGACACTGAAGAATTCTGCCACATTCATCACGGTATTTAATGTCCTGATTGATCCCCTGGGTAGTCAATTTCATTTGCTTGTTTCAGGATGAACAGGCAGCCTGCTCCCCTTTGCTATAGCCTGGGGCTCTGCATCAAATTACACCAGCGCTGTCTCTTTGGTAGCTTGCAATAAATTTAGCAGCAAATGTTCCATCATTTTCTTTGGATAATTAAATTAACTATTCACCAGGAGACAATACCAAACTTTTCAGCATTGGAGCCAGAAGAGAAGAAAAAAGGAATCCAGAGTAGGTGTGAATTCATCACTCAGTTTATGCCAGGGAAACGTAGGTTTTTGGCTTGTACTAAAAAAGGGAGAGGAAGACAGAGGAGGTGCTTCATGTCTGGGGAAAAACAGTGCCCTCTTACCTAATACAGGGTGACTCCGGAGCATTATTTATGGGGGAACCAATGGGGATATAGGAGCGAGCTCAGGAGGAGGGAGCAGACAGTGCCTGGGCTGGGGTAGGGCACACGTCCTCCCAGCACTCTTCTCCCACTCCCTCCCCACACCAGACGATCACTGGCAGCAAGTGAAATAACCGAGCCTTCCCCTGGCAGCCTCCCCCAGCAGTGCTGCACCTGGGTAGGAAGTGAAATAACCCCAGGCATCTATTATTAATAAGGACGGTTTCTGTTTGTGTCTCCCTTGAAACATTCTCAAAGGGCTTTCCCTTCCATTATGTCATTAGCTATCCCAGCAGCCCTCGTGGGGGTGGGGACGGGAGTTATTCTGCTGTCCCTGGAGAGGAAGCAGGTCTAAGGATTCACTTGGAGCCATACAGCAAACCAGAAACAGGGCTGGGCTTGGCACATTCTGTATGCACCACAGCACCTGGGGTGGAGGTGTGGTGATCCAGACTTTCCAGCCCCAAGATGTCCATTCAACACCTGGGGTTAACTGTCAGCCCCCAGACTTGTTGTATGTCCTTGTTAAGCAGCTCTACGCAAGTGTCCTGTTGACTTGTTAGTAAGATACTTTCTTTTTAACAAGGCTTCCTTGGACCTCATCTCATTTGAGCCTGTCTCCAGTTTACAGAGAATACAGCCCCACTCCTAACCTCTCCCTTTAGAGATGGGGAGATTGCACTGGAAAGGAGTGTGGAGGCAGCCCCAGGACAGCTCTCTCAGTGGAGAGCAGTCTTGAAGTGACAAAGGTGCTCCTGAGCTGAGGGCTGTGGATAGAATGAACCCCCACCATGCTAAAGAGAATTCCAGGCCAATAGCCTCTAATCATGCAAAGTCTGAAAAAACGCAGTCTGTGTGACTGGATCTGAAAAGCCAAGGTTTGTGTTGGAGATCTTGCCCAGGCCCAGCTGGAGAGGGGCCAATTGTGTCTTTCAGGGAAGGCCTTACAGCTCCTCAGTCCTGGACTTTGAGCCAGGCCTGCAGGGCTCTGGCCGAGCTCCCCTGGGGGCCGACCACCAGCACTGCTGGCTCTGAGCCTTGTCGTCTTCAGTGCCAAATTTGGCTTGTCAGGGTGGTCATGGGATCCTGGCCACAGGATCGGCTCCTCCCCAGTTTTGGTGGCAAGGCAGAACAGGGATGCTGGCCCTGCAGACGGGGGTGGTCAGGGCTCTGCAGAGATGGTGGGCTGGTCCCTCCAGCCTGAGGGGTCATGTGGGCTGATTTCTAACTCTGGCTCTCCTGAGGACACCTGGTTTAATTCCAGACAGCTCGTTTCCCCATATCCAGCATGACATCTAACACAGACAGACCTGGGTTTGAATGCTGCCACTAGTTTACCAGTTAGCTGGGCAAGTCATTTAATCAGTCATTCTGTGCTCTTTTCTCCTGTGTGATGCAGGGAGAATAGCACCCACTTTGCAGGAATGTGATAAAGAGGGAAGTGCCCACCACAGAGTGCCCACCATAAAAGGAAATGAACAAATGGGAGCCATTGTTGTTGTCACCTTCTTTTTGGCTTGTAGGAGGCAGCAGCTGTTACCCAGACCCTCCTCCCTTCTGGGAGAGCACCAGTGGTCTCCGAATGTGTGGTCAAGCAAGGGGGGGCCATTTCCCAGAGCTGCAGACTTCCCAGGGAGTGCTCGGGCTCCGTCGCCACCAGTCCCCACTGCCTGCCAGCCGTAACTCTGGGTTATGACGCCCAGGGGAACCGTGAAAGCCAAAGCTTTTACTCTCCACCTCCTACATTCCAGGCTTTGGGACTTGCCCTGCGCCTGTCTCCAGGCAGGTGAGTGGCTTCCTCTGTGTGCGTGCACCCTCTCACACTGTGACTGTGGACTCTGTCCTTGGAGAGGTGGGACCACCTCTTGGCATCTCTGCCCCCAGCCTTAATCTGTTCCTGCCGCAGTTCTGTCCCTGGCCCTGCCTGTTCAAGCAGGAAGGCAACAGTGCATGCTCAGGCAGAATTTCCCCAGCAGTCTGTAAGTACCCTAAGAAGCCAGCTTTTAGAAGTGGAGCTCTTGTGTAGACCCCACTTCTAGGTGGGGAAACTGAGACAGAGAGCAGGAGCCACCGGCCTAGCATCTTACCCCATTGCTCTCCTCCCTGTCGGTGGTTTTCGGTGGTTTTCTTTGGAGTAAAGTCCACAGCAGAGGCAAGTGCCAGCTAGCAGCTGGGTCTCACCTCTGGCGCAAGACAGGCTCATGTAGCTGTCTGGGTAGCCAGCACTGGCCTCCGTGCTGGGGCGACAGGAACTCAGCGGAGATGGCATCACAGCTCAGCAAGCTGGGCCTGGCCGGGGGGGTATTTGTTTCCGTTCCAGTGGATGCAGCCCGCTAATTACGGACCCCACTGGCTCCCGCCCTAGAGGTGATAAGTCATGTGATGCTCTCCAGCCCATGTGACAAACTCCGAGTGACCGCTTTGCTACCAGAAGCTCTGAAGGTTGGGAGCCTCGGCACCCAGCACACTGCCGGGTCAGCATGGGCTCGTTTCAGTTCCTCTCTTACTAGTGTTTGACCTCAGGGGAGTTTCTTAAACCTCTGAGCCTTGGGTTCTCCATCTGTAAAACAGGGCTGGTGATATCACCGCACAGGGCTACTGGAAGGATTAAAGGAGCCCGGGGTAGAGTGCACAGTAATGGAAGCTGTAACTGTTGCTGTTGTGACTCCGAATGCCCCAGATTATACTCCCCAAACGGCTCCGCTGGACACTGCTGCCTTTAATACCTTTTTTGACAAGTGCTGATCGCCTCACAAATCAGGAGGGCAGTCTGTGTCAGCACGTGGAATTTCCCTCTTTCTTCCAGTCCAGTTCTTTCCTGAGTGACTCTGTGCCCAAGCTTGTGGCCTTATCTAGGGTCCTGGGATTCTCATGGGACTCAGGCCTGCTCCCTGATCCCGAGGACCCAGGAGAGGCAAGCAGGGAGACTGATGCTGACCAAGCCATGGGACCACCGCACTGTCGGGGTGAGTCCAAGGGGCCATAGGAGCTCCTGTGAGCCACTAGTGACACTCGCACAGTGAAAACCACGTGGTCAAGGAGGGGAGAAAAAGCAGTCAGGGGCATGGGCAAGCCAGCTCGTGAAGGGACTGACTGACTCCACCAAGAAGTTCAGTTGAGAAAGTGGGAGTCCTTGAAATTTTCAGTTGAGAAAGTGAGAATCCTTGAAATTTAAAAAAACTGTCTTCTCTTTTTGTTCTGGACGTATAAAACAAAACCTAGTGGTTATAAACAAAAATCCTGTCGAGGCTTTTCAGCCAGGGAGACGCTGATCAGGCTCAGCAGCCCGGGAGGACACAGTGGAGGTGGGGGTGGAGCCAGAGGCTGGGCCTGAGCCTTAGCAAGGCTGTGCTGGGGGCTGGGGCAGGTGACTTGGAGGGCAGAATGGCCAGCACCCATGACTGCTGGCGGAGGGCGAGGAGGGGGCCAGCATTCGTGCATGTTCATGGCTGAGTGGATGGTGGTGCCCCAGCTGGGAGGAGGAGCAGGCTTTGGGCAAGATACCACACTCAGCTTTAGACCTGCCAAATTCGAGATCCCTAAGGGATGGAGCCCCAGTCAGGAAGCTGGGTCAGGGAGCTGGCGGTAGGGAAGACAGAATTTTAAGCTCCATCTTGGTGGGGAGATGATGGAGGGGAAGGAGTCACACAGCCAGGCAGTGTGAGCGCTTCCCACCCAGGGTCCAGGGCTCCTTCCACTCTGTAAAGGCCTCAGGGCCACCAGAGAGGGGTGGGGGCTCCCTGAGTGGGTTTTGAGGGCCAAAACGAATGAGCCACTCCGGGTTCCACACCTGGGCTAGCAACCACAGGGACACCTCTGCCTTCTGACGTCTCAGTGCAGCTATTTTTTATTATTAAAGCCAAGAGTGGAAAATGACTGTCCCCCCACCCACATGACCCTCCCACCCACTTCCAGATCCATCCCTTTATGTCCCGTGAAGGTGAAAACTAGATTTGTCTTGAAAAGACTCGGAAACGCTCATGCCTCAGTGAGAGAATGAGGACAAATGGAAGCGGCTCAGATGGTCTGTCGGCTCCACCCAGGATTCCTGGAAAAGACGGCTTGGGGGTGGGGCTGGGCAGCCCCTGCTCACAGTGCTGTTCCCGAGGGTCCGGGGTGGGAGTCAGGAACAAAGGCAACGGAAGAGGCTGAGCTGGCCCCCACGCTCTACCCTGCTGAAGCTGGGCCACAGGCTGGTTTTTGTAAAAATGGTTTTAAAAAACCCCAGCCACGAGCACCACCCTCCCCTGAGCAGGGCAAGAGGAGGCGCCAGCTCTGGGCTTTGAGGTCTGAGGCATATGGCCTCCTGGCCTGGCGTCACCTCCCTGGAGGCAGGCAGCACCCTGAGGGAGGCCAGGCAGGCTCCTGGGCCCCGAGTGTGACCCTTGGTGGCCTCCGGGGCCATGGGAGAGTATTGAGATGGCTGTCTCCCCACCTCCACGCAGCCTGCCTGGAGGCTCTAGGCTTCAGGGACCCTGTGCAGCTTTTGTTCTTTGGATTCCAAAGATCTGAACTTCTCCTCCAGCACAGGCACAGCAGGCTGGAAGTGGATCACAGGCTTGATCTGAAAGACAGTGAAGCCCTCCTGGTTCTTCTGGTTGAACAGACTTACCCTGTGCTTCAGCTCGGGGCTGGTTTGGGCCGAGCCCGCGGGGCTGGGCCAGGCAAGCGGGGCTGGGTCCAAGGCCCTCTGGGATGGGCAGGGGTCCTCCGACAGGGAGGACAACAGGTCCTGGACCATGGCCTCTGCCATCTGCTGCTTGGAGGGTGGTGGCAGTGGCAGGGGAGAGGGACTGGGCTCAGAGGAAGGCTCCTCGCGGGCAGTGCTGCAGTCCGTGGAGGAGCCCAGCGTCTGGCTGCTGTCGCTCTGGGCCCGGGTGACAGAGCTGCGGGTGGTGCGGGAGGCGCTCTCGGAGGTGGCGCTGGCGCAGGTGCCGTTGCTGCCGAGCTTCAGGGGCATATCGACCGAAAAGAGGTCAGAGGAGATGTTGGGCTGGTGGATGTCTATGGCTGCCGTGGTGACCATGCACACAGCTGGTTCTGGGACACCGCTGTCTGCAAGAAAGGAGGGGCTGCGGGTCACACTTCACCCTTGCCACACCTCTGTGCACCCGGATGGGGGCAAGTCTGAGATGACCCAAGTCTAGGAGTGGGGATGCATGGTGGGCAGTGAGTGGATTGGGAGAGAGGTCCAGGCTAGGGATGGTGGTCTTTGAAATCAGCAGATTAGGTGAGACTTTGGAAGAGGAGAGGGAAGAGTAAAGAGGGTCTTAGGGGGCTAAACTGTGGAAAAGAAAAAATTCAAATACATTAAACATGAAACACAATATAGCCTTCTAGCCTTACAGTGGAGAGTCTACAAGGATTTAAGGGCTGTGAAACCCAAACTACAAGATTCAAGACATTGGCTAAGGAGAAACAAGACACTGGAGGACGGGATATTGTTTTAAAACTCAACCTTTCCCATAAGTGAAAAGCACTAGGTCCCCTGGGACTTGACCAAGTGCAGGAATGAAACATAAATCAAGTGGGGACGTGCCCAATGCCTGTTGCTTCTCAAGCCCAATTATGCTGTTGCCTCACCCCCGTCACACTCATCCTGAAAGCTGCTCAGGTTGGGAGGTGCTGAGGTCACTCACATTTCTTGATTCCAGGCCCCTTCCATGCCAGGGTGCCCCATGTCACTCTTTGGAGATCCCAGAGCACTCCCACCCCAGCACCCACAGCTCTAGGGCTGGAGTTTGTCGGGAGCCTTGAGCTCTGCCTGCAGTTGTGGTTCACAGGCACTGGGAGATGGGCAGCCAGGCAGAGCCGTCCCCACCCTCGATTTGAGGGGTTGCCCGGGCCACACAGAGGTTCTGGTACTTGCAGACCAGCCGCCAGCACAGACTTACCACTGCTGGGCCCGTTGTAGTACTGACTGATGTAGCTGTTCATGTCATCTTTCACCACAGCTTCTACAGAGGAGGGGACGGAGAGGGGTGAGTGTGATGGAGTGCCAGAGCGTCCAGGGGTAGGGGCTGTGGCCAGTTCACGCTCCCCTACCCCAGTACTCCCACCCCTACCCCCATCACCACAAGAGGAGGCACTTGTCTCCCACAAGCTCTCTGCCGCTTTCTGATCCTCCATAGGGACTGCATGTCTCATTTGCCCCAGGGCTGGGCTGGACTGGGTATCAGGGACCCAGGTTCTGGTGAAGCATCCAGCTTGCTGTGACAGGATGGGCCCTTTACTTCGCTCCTCAGTTTCCCCACCTCTGAGATAAGGGGTGTGGAAAAGTTCCTCAGGACTCTTTCTGCCAGGATGTCATGAGTCCCTGAATCCACATGAGGTTCTCAGGGTCACCATGAGTGCCGCCCTCAATGCAGAAGCCTCAGAGCCCTGTCTGCAGCCTCACGCAGCCAGCGGCAGAGGCTGATCATGGACGACGACCCCCTGGTCCTGCACCCGAGGACCCCGTCTTCCACACTGCACAGGCATGGACCTGGGGCGCCGGGCATCCCCACCACCAACACCATTCCTAGTACATGGTAAGTGCTCAGTAAATCGTTGCAGAATGAATAACCAATGAGAAGGTATAAAGCTGTCCAGGTCAAGGGAGATGGTGTGGGAACAGGGTCTCAAAGAAACACTGGTTCCTTGTCCTGCTAGGGGTGGGGAAGGAACAGGAGAGAGGAGAAATTCAGACACCGGAGAAGGGGGAGGGGGAGAGCAAATGACAGGAGACCACAAAAGCCACCCTAAGGAGCTGAGCCTTGTCCCAAGCACAGTGAAGGAGCCACGGGAGACTCTGAGCACAGTCTGGTGTGAGTCACTCCCAAGGCTGCGGGGAGAGTGACTGGGAAGGTGCCAGACTTCAGACAGGGAGACCCGAGACTGCAATGCCCAGGTGAGGGAAGTCAGGCGGTGAGGGAGCGTGGGTGGTGCCTGATGGGGCAGAAGAGAAGGGTGGGGGTCCACACCCCGAGGAGCCATGGTCTGCAGGTGACTGGATCCAATGCTTCGGTGGCCGCCTTCCTGTGCACACCTGAGATGGCTGCAGGAGCCAGTCTGCCCTGGTGCTGGGAGGCCATGTGGCAGAGCACACAGCAACCTGGCTCTTAAAAGCTTTTTTGGCCTCTTTTGATCTTTAAATGCCTGCGGTCAGAGGTGTGTTTTGCATTAATGCCTGCGCTGAGGGAGGGGCCCCAGGCTGGCTCCAGGCCCTGCTTCAGGATCAGCCAGCAACGCTCCCCCAGAATCAGACAGCAACACTCTTCTCTGGCCGTTCATAATTTATGTTGTAAATGCTGTCTAGCCCTGCAGGCCGCCTTGGGAAGTGGGAGGTGGCTGGAGTGACTGCTCCCAGCAAGCAGTGCGAGGCGGAAGGCCAAGGGGTCCACCAGGCCAGACAGGAGGTTCTGGTCACTTATCTTGGTTTATCCTGAGGCCATGGCAGCAGGGACTTGTGATGCAGCTGTAGAGAGCCAGCCACGTGATGTGGGCAGGACTGTGCACTCAGCTAAAGTATCCACTGACCCATGAAACTACTCCAAACGGGCTACTTGCAGGAGGCGGCCTGGAGTGAACGAGAAAAACCCAAACCTTGGGTCCCTTCCTGGTGCTGCCACTGGCCCAGCGAGGGGGCTTGAGCAGGTCACATCCCCGATTTGGGCCTCGTTTTATCATCTGTACCACCAGGGTGCTGGCAGGGCTCTTACAGATGGTGACACCACAGGGTTAGCGGGCTCCCGACCCCTCCGCCAGCCCTGAAGTTCCAAGAGGTGAGAGTGCAGAGTGGGAAGGGACCGGAGGCCCCTGGCCTATTCCTCGAGCCCCCAGTGCAGGAATCCCCTTGACCCCTGCCTGACGGGGGCTCCCCCCAGCACGGCCTGGGCACCGCAGGGGAGGGAGCTCCTACGCCTTTGTTGAGCAGTTTCTCATTCATCTGTGCTCAACAGGATTAGTGGGCCTGACCCTCTGCCTCCAAGGAGCACAGTCAGGGCCTCCTGGGGACATCCCTGCCTTGGTCAAGCAGCCAATCTCCATCTAATCAGGAAATGCCTACTGTGTGCAAGCCCTGTGGCTCCTGGTCCTGCCCCCCAGGCGCCCTTTCTGCTTGCAGTCATACAGACAGGCCATCCGACACCTGGAAGGCCCTCACATCCCTCCTGACAAGTCTCTTCTCAGGAACCACAGTCCGTTTTCCACCCCTCCCCAGTTTTCCAGCCTCTCCGCTCTGAAAGCTTCACTGTGGGTTCCAAATGTGACCAGAATGGGGGGAGGAGAGAGGAGGGAGCTGGTGTTTACTGTGCCCTTCAGAGCGCCAGACGGCAGGTTCCGCGTGTCACACGCTGGTCTCCTTTAACCCTCACTGCTGCCCTGCAAGGCTGGGGTGGTTTAGCAGACCAGTCCTTCCCAAGGTCTGGCGTGATCATTCCCCTAATGCAGCCTAACATCTTCCAAGAGGGTTTAGCAACCGCCCCCTTCTGCTGACTCATGAGCTTGGGGCCGACGCCTCTCTGCAGGAGCTGGGGCCAGGCCAGCCAGACCTCTGCCCTGCCATGGCCGCGTAACCCCCACCGGGGACTTCACGTTTATCATCTCAGGCAAATGTCAGCCTGTTGGTTTCAGCCCAGAGGTGCAGCCTGCTGAAAGCATTCTGAATCTTGATTCTGTCTACGAAAGTATCCTCTCTGCTGACTCAGTGTTGCCCATTGATTTGAGGATGCTCACATCTTCACCCAAGCCATTGATAAAAATAACCAGACATCTCTCCTGAGCTTCTGACCAGCCTGGCCAACTTGACAGCTCCTCCTGGGTGACCTCCAGCTACCTCTGACTCAACATGTCCAAGATAGGACTCAGTTTCTCCCTCCGCTCCATCCTGGTGAGTGGTTCCCTCGCCCACCCAGGCTGGGGCCCTGGTCACTTGCCCATGCTTCCTGTCCTCCTTCACTAACAGCCCAACTTCTGCCAAATCTGTGACCAGTCAAGGGACCCAGATGCCCTCTCCTCTGGCCGGTAGTCCAGCGTTAAGTCAGACCTCAGAGAGAGCCTTCCCCCGGACTCTCATCATGGCTATGGGATTGCTCACTCCATGGAGACGCTGACCCAGGTCTCCAGGTGGCCACTGGTGGTCTGTCCAGTCTGCATTTGCTCCCTCTGCTCCAAACCTGTACCTACACGGGGGCCTCAGAGTGAGCTTTAAGACAAGTCTGAAAGCAAGGCCTGCCTGGACTTCTCTAGCAGTGCTGACGCTGCCCGCCCCCCCGACTCCCCGCTCTCTGCTTCAGGCAGGCCCTCTTCACAACTGACCACTTGGGTGGAGGTTCTGTCCTCATCCACACAGGGCCCGGGAGCCTCTGAGGGCGGGGGCCACATTTCACTGACTCTCCCCAGCACTTAGCATGGGGCTTGGCATATGCCAGCCACCAGTAAACAGGGTGACTGGACAGTGACTCTGGCTGGGTCAGGAGCCTGCAAGGCCTCCCAGGACCATGCCCCTCACCCTCTGGGCGCTCTTTGCAGCATGCAGCACAAAGCCTGGCTCCCTGTGCCTGGTACTTCCTGCCCAGAGACGAGTGACTGCTGGGTGTCTGGGAGCTTGAGGGGAGGGAGGAGAGACAGGCACAGACCCTCGTGGCCAAGAAGAGGCCCTCAGTCAGCCTCCACAAGGGGCTGTCGACCTTCCATCCTAGAATAACCCCTCTGCCCCAGGGTTTGTTTTGATTTGGCACCAAGGAGCCCTAGGGCCAAGTAGGAACCACCCCACAGAAGGACTGAGCTGGCTGACCCTGAGGGTACAAAGACAGGCTCCAGGAGAAAACAGCCCAGGTGTCAACCCAAGCCCTGCAGACATTTGCTGTGTGGTCTTAGGCAAATTTCTAGCCACTCTGAGCCTCAGCTTCCTCACCTGTAAACGGGGATAAGAAATGTCTACATGCTGGTGAGCCTTACGATTTACTGAGATAATGAAGGTCAAGTCTCACCTGGGGCTGTCCCTCACCTCTCTGAACCCCGGCCCGCAGTGTTTGCTGCCAGCCCCAAAGTCTCGGGTCATTTCTGTAGCAGCTGCCACCGCTGCTCTTGGCCGCCCAGCGCCCTTCTTCCTGGGTGTGCGCACTCCGCGAAGCGATTCTGACTAATCCTCCCAAAGCTGGTTAAGTGCTGTGGTGGCAACGCTCATCATGTGGGTTTTGCTCCTTGGGCAGAGCCCCAACCTGCCCAGCGAGGCAGAGCTGGAGAGAAAGGGGCTAAGTCAGCCAGGCCTCTCAGAGGCAGCAGGACTAGCCAGGCTGTGGGGTCCAGGGGGCCAGGACTGCACTTCCCCACGTCCCCTGCAGACGCGGGCCCCAGCGCCCAGAGGGAAGCCCTGATTTCTGGTCGGGGCTCCCGCTCCCAAACTCCAGCTTGCTGGTCCACGGCTTGGCAGCCCTCCCTAGGGGAGGACACTGACATTCACTGAGCACCTGCTGTGTACCAGGCATGAGAGCTGGACATGTGACCGAACGTTCAGTCCTTCTCAGTGAAGATGTGCTTCTGCTATGATTCTCACTTTGGAAAAACTGGGACTCAAACACAGGACCAGCTGCATAAATTGTGGGGCCCCTTGTTTAAAAGCATTAAGGCCCCAAAATAAACTTCACTCATATGTGGTCAATTACTTTACAACAAAAGAGCTAAAAATATACAATGGGGAAAGGACAGTCTCTTCAACAGATGGTCCTGGGGAAACTGGACCCCTATCTCACATACACAAAAAATTAACTCAAAATGGATTAAGACGTGAATGTAAAGACCTGAAACCATAAAACTAGAAGAAAACATAGGTGGTAAGCTCTTTGACATTGGTCCTGGAGATGATATTTTTGGATCTGACACCAAAAGCAAAGGCAACAAAAGCCAAAATAAATAAGTGGGACTCAACCGAACTAAAAAGCTTCTTTACAGCAAAGGTAACCATCAACAAAATGAAAGGCAACCTTCTGAATGGGAGAAAATCTTTGCAAATCATATCTGATGGGGGCTAGTGCCCAAAATACATAAAGAACTCCTACAACTCAATAACAACAACAAACAATAATCTGATTAAAAAACAGGCTGAGGATCTGAATAAACATTTTTCCAAAGAAGACGTACAGATGGCCAAAGGGACATGAAAAGGCGCTCAACTTCACTAGTCACCAGGGAAGTGAGGTATCACCTCACACATGGTAGAATGACTATTATCAAGAGGACAAGAAACAATAAATGTTGGCAAGAATGTGGAGAAAAGGGAACCCTTGTACACTGCTGGTGCAGCCGCTGTGGAAAACAGCATGGAAGTTTCTCAAAAAACTAAAAGGAGAACTACCATATGATCCAGCAATTCCATTCCTGGGTATACAGCTAGAAAAAACAAAAACACTCATTCAAAAATATACATGCACCCCAATGTACAAAGCAGCATTATTCACAATAGCCAAGATATCCAGGACATGGAAACAACCTGAGTGTCCATCAACGAAGGGATAAAGAAAATGTGATACAAACACATGGATACACACATATACATACGATGGAATATTATTCAGCCATAAACCAGAACGAAATCTTGCCATTTGCAACAACATGGATGGACCTAGAGGATTTTATGCTAAATGAAGTAAGTCAGACTGAGAAAGACAAATACCGTATGATCTCACGAATATGTAGAATCTAAAAATAAAAAACCAAAAACAAGCCAGAAAAAGCCCTGAGTTCATAGATATAGAGAACAGATTGGTGGTTCCAGAGGCGAGGGTTGGGAAGGTAGGTGAAATGGGTGAGTGAAGAGGGTCAAAAGGCACAAACTTCCAGTTATAAGTCATGGGGATGTAATGTACAGCATGGTGACTATAATTAACACTGTATTGTGTATCTGAAAGTTGCTAAGAGAATAAATCTTAAACATTCTCACCATAAGAAAAAAATTCTATGTATTGTGATGGATGTTAACCAAACTGATTATGATTTTGCAGTTATACAGATACCTACTCATTACCTGGTATACCTGAAACTAATATGTCAATTATTTATATATATATATATATATATATATTTGTCAATTATACCTCATTGAAAGAAAAAAAGCATCAAGAAATTTCAGGAGAGTAACAGCAGAGCATTCAGTCAAGTGTGAGTCCCTGGGTGACTGCTGCATAGGTCACCCCACCGTGCAGCCAGTCCTGCTCAGACTGAGTAACTTGTTCAAGGCCAAGTTGAGATTCAAACCCAGCCCTGAGTCAAACCCATGTCCCTCCCTCAGTACCACCCACACCCTCTTCCCTGTCAGCCGCCTCACTGTGAAGCCCCACCCCCAGGTCTGTTTCTACAGATCTGGGGCTCCCCCGGCTCCCCGGTGCCCCCTATCAGGCACACAGACCAGAAGGCCAGCAGTGGCAGGAACCTCGACCTGCCTCCATCAGCACACAGGCCTCTCCTCTCCCAAGGTTACACACTGGTGCCAGCTCTGCTTGGCAGAGGGAAGGCCCAGACCGGCGGGCCTGGTGCACCTCTGTAGGGGTTTCTCGGAGGCTGGTGCAGCGTAGGGGGACGCCGAGGTTCACTGTGAAATATGGTGAATGCCGTGGCACTCCCACCAGGGGCTGTAATTCATGAGTTACGGGCGAGCTTCAAGCCTAATAAATTTGGGAGGGAAGCATTAATGACTACACAGGGGTACTGTGAACTTGGCAGGCCCCGGAGCCGGGAACTTTGCAGCCTGGGTTTTAAAAATGATTTGTGCAGGAGCAAGTTTAAACAGAAGCTGGTCGGCGTTAGTCTGACTGTGACCCACTGGCAGCTGCTGAGACCGCGGGAGCCGCTTCTCCTGCCTGGGCTGAGGCCAGCAGGGCCCTCTCCCGAGGCTCCTGTGACTTGGCGCTCACGCCTGCAGGTTCACCCCCGGGTTGTCTGTGTTCTATTGTGACATGGTGAGCCTCAGAGCCCTCGCTGGCCTGATGGTCATGGTTAGCAACAAACGCTGCCCTTTCTCCATTTCTAGAGCGCCCCTAGCTTGTCCAGCCATAATTTCTAATGTCATGGAAATCCCTCCCTGGACACAGCCCCTGGTCAAAGAGAGATCAGCTGGGGGGTGCCCTGTCTCCCTAGCCCATCTGAGGCTGTGAATCATGCATGCCACTTGCTAGACCCCTAGGCTTCTGCCCTCTGCCCCCGAGGCATTGGCTTTCCTATTGTCGGCTCCGGGGACTGGCCATCAAGTGGCTGATAGGGAATGCACTGTGCTGGGCGGAGTGGGCTGGGCCAGGGGAGCATCTATGGGGCTGGGAGGAGGTGGGGGCATCACAGAGGAGATAAAAGGGAGATTGGGGGTGGGATTCCAGGGCTAGACTGGGGTGGGGTGGGGGTGGGGCACTTGCAACTGTGTGTTTAGCATCTCTATGGGAGGGTCAGCACAGACCCATGACACCCGGCCTGGGACATGCAGCCCATCACTTTCTCCCTTCCTATTCTGCCCCCTCTGCTTCCTCCTGAAGTGGCCCACCATGGGGACCTCAGAGAGGGGAGGAACAGGGTGGAGAGGCGGGGACTCAAAACTTCAAAGCACTCCTAGAATGAGTGGGATTATTCTAAAGATTTGGTTTATTGGCAGACTCTCTGAGCCCAGATCTTGACTCCCTGTGAATCCAAATGTGGCACCAGAGGTCCAGGGTATGGAGGTCATTGGCTGAGGGGACAGTAATGGCCAGGCTGTTATGTCTCGAGAGCTAAGGGTCCGGATGAGAAAGACAGAGGTGCTGTGGAAAGTGTGGCTGGACTGGAGGTGCTCAGTGTTTAAAGGTGGGCACACCTGGAGAACAGCAGCAAGCAGGCGCAAGCGCCAGGTGAGCTCAGTGTCGAAATGGGCTGTGAGCAGCTGCCACAGCCGACCAAGGGGCCGCCCACTAGGAGAGCAAGGACTGCAGCTCCTCCAGCTCACTCCGCTCCATCGGGAGGAAGACCCCAGGGTGGGCCAGGAGATTGTAAACCCGCTCCTCCCATCCTTGGGAAGCAAGATAAAGTGGGCAAAAGCTGCTGCTGACTTCTAGAACTTTCAAAAAAAATATTCTTGTATTCTGGATTCTACAAGCACCAGCGTGGGGAGCTGAAAGCCAAGAGTGGGGTTTCTGGGGTGGGCTATTACCAGATGGCCCCTGAGCCCCGAGAAAAGGTGTAGGGCCGCAGGACCCACAGGGGAACAGGTGATGTCACAAGCCTTATTTTGTTCTTTGATCAGTAGTGGGATGCAACAAACTACAGCGAGCCTGCTGAGGGTCAGGTGTGGGGGTGACCTGGCACAATCGGGACCCAGTGGGAGTTCATATAAGGCCTTGAGGGAAGGGTGTGGTAACTGGGAGCTCACTCTGAGATGAGTTTTAAGGATGAAAAGAAGTTTGGCAGGCAGGCCTGTCCTGCCAGTGAATAGCATGTGGAAAGGCTCAGAGACAAACTACTGCACAGAACACGTCCCAAACTAAAAGGTGTTTCACTCAGCTAGAGTACAAGTGAAGACAGAGTGGAGGGAGATGGGGGTGTCGGGGTACAGCCAGGGACAAGACCATCCAGGGTCTTACATGCCACCTGTTACAGGTTGAGTCACTGTGTCCCCCAATCCCAAAGTCCTGTGTTGAAATCCTAGCTCCCAGGACCACAGAACGTGATCTTATTTGGAAATGAGCTTGTTGTAGATATTAGTTAAGATGAGGTCACACCCCAAACCCAGTGTGACTGGGGTCCTTATGAAAAGGTAAATTTGGACACATACACAGGGAGAATGCCATGTGAAGAGAAGGCAGAGATCGGGGTGATGCTTCCACAAGGCAAGGGCGCCAAGGATAACCAGCAAGACACTGGAAGCTGTGGAGGGGCCTGGAACAGTTGCTCCCTCACAGCCCTGCCAAGGCCCAGATCTCAGACTTCCAGCCTCCAGAACTGTGAGACAGTAAACGCCTGGTGTTCAAGCCACCCAGTTAGAAGTATTTGTGTCGGCAGCTCCAGCAAATACCAGCCAAGGAGTTAAGTCAGGGAACGACATGAAAGCTTTATGGCAGACCTCGGTGGGTGTGTGCAGAGGGGACACAGGACTGAAGAGGGCACCTACGGGGGCAAAGCTCAGGTCAGGGAGCCGCGCAAGGCCCAGAGACAAGGAAGGCTGAACAATGCAGATGAAGAAGGGGACTGTTTCAAGACACACCTAGGCAGTAGAACCAGCAGGAATTGTTGACGGGTTTTGAGTCAGGATCTACAAACCCTGGAAACCTGGAGTAAAGGCAGGAATCAAACAAGCTACAGCTGAACACAGATGAATGTCATCTACCCGGGGGTACAAAAAGCCAACTGCCCAAGGGTAGGCTATGGGGACATGGGGCTCAGCAGAGCCATGTGGGCAACACGTGGGCCTGGCTCCTCTGTGAGCTCAGACTAGGCAGCCACCACGAGGCTTGAGAGCCGTCCAGCCTCATCACAGGGGTCTTGGGTCCAGAACCCTTGGCTCTCCGGCCTGGTCTTGCAGCTCCCCAAGAACTGCGTTTAGTTCTAGAAGTCACTCTGAGAGGGATTGAAACACTGGGGTGCTCAGGGAGGGGCAGTACAGCGAGAACTTGGAGAGCTTGTCCCCAGAGGATCAGCTGCCAGAATGCAGGTAACGGTCCCTGGATGAGAAAACACTCAGCAGCCAGTCTCTGAGAGGATGTTTCAGCTGGGAGGGCGCCCATCAGACCTTACGTAAAAGCTTCGTCCAAGGAGGAGAGGGAGGGGCAGACGTCAGCTTGATCAGAGGAGGAATTTTCTAACAGGTGCAGCCATTTGAAGCTGGCTTGGCCTGAGCTTCCCTGGCTGGTCCGGGGGAAGCCAAGGCCACGTGGCCTCTTGGGAGGGGTTCCAGACGGGACTGGTGCATCAGCTGAAGGGCTGGACTCAGAAGCCCTTCCTGGCCCCACATTCTAGAACTCTAAGATCAGAAGGTCTCTCAAAAGATCATATTAATAGCAATCACCCGACTCCCCATAACCTCTTCCCAGTGCCTCATGGCCTACAGAGCTTTCTCACACCCATCATCTCCTCAGACTTCCTGCGAGGCAGATAGAGCTGGACTTAATGAGCCCACTTTACAGAATGGAACACTGAACCTCAAGTCTCCGAGCTGGGGCATGGCAGAGTCTGGAGCTCTGGCCTCTGGCCTCCCAACCTGCCCAGCCCTGCCTGGCTGTTGCTGCCCCAGGAAGGGGAACACGGCGCACCAAGGTGAAGTGGGCCCCAGATCAAGCTGAGTTTACGATCCCCAGAGCCTGAGTTCCAGGCCCAGCACCTCCATTTCTAGTGTGTGACCCCATGAAATTCTCTCGACCTTTTTGGGCCTGAGTTTTTTCCATAAGAGAGAAAGAAGGCATGAGGATGAAATGAAATCACACTGTAAAAAGCTTCCCTCGGAGGAGCTTGATGAATCTTAGTTCCCTTACCTTTAGGTAAAAATGTGAGCATGAAAATGTATTCTGAACAATTAGGGGAAGTCAGTATTTGAAAGAATATCTTGGTAAAGTGAAGAAACCCCTTCATCATCATCATTTTAGTAGTAACGTTTCCAGGTGCAAGTTAGGGCAGAGAGGACGCAGACAAGAGTGGGGAAGGTGCCTGGGGAGGGGAGCCTGCGTTTGACGCTCCCAGGAACCACCCCCCGCCCCCCAGCTCAGCCTCTATCAAGGCCGCGGATCTCCCCTGCTGGCTCCGGGGCCCCCTGAGCCGAGGCCAGTTCCTGGCCGGAGCCCATCAGAACACAGCCTCCCCAAACCCCACAAAGGCTCAAACCTGATAAGGCTGCATCACCAGGTGAGGGTATTTTCATCCCCAATCACAAAATACTTCCACCTGACATCCGCAGGGCTACTCTGCAATTCTGGAGGCCGCTGGCACCCACTTCCTGAAGCCTCACAACCCTGTGAGGAAGGCTCAGCATTGTTCCCATTTGACAGCTAGCAAAACCAGGGCCCAGAAAGGTTCACTCCCCTGGACGAGGTGACACAGCTGGTCTTCTATACGGTCTCTGCCCTGGGGTATCACTCGTGCTCCCATCAACACCAGCATCACCTGCCCATCAATTTACTGCCATCCCCAAGACTTAGGTTCTGGGCTGTTCTGGCCCCAGGCCTTGGCTTTCTCTCTGGGCCCTACAGGGTCGGACAGTCCCGTAGGAAAGTCCTAGGCCCCCGGCTGGAAGCCTAGCTCTACCATTTATTAGTGATGCACCTTTGGACATTTTTTCGGGTCTCGGTGCCTTCATCCGTAAAGTGGGAAAATGAAGCCTCTTCCAAGAGGTTGCAGTGAGGACCGGGGGAATAATACACGCAAAGCAGCCAGTGGCCCCCAGGCATGAAATGAGTAGGCGCCACTGAAATCAGGTTGAGGTCGGGTCAAGGCAGCTTGAACGAATGCTTTCTCCTGAGCTCCGAAAGGCCTTCCCGGGGGCACTGATCCGGGAGCACCCCCCCAACCAAATCGTGGGTGGAGATGGGGGCACAGTCCTGCATGGAGACATGCTCCAGCTCCAGGGAGCTCCGCACAAACCCCTGGGGCTGGGGGCGGGCTGGGGAGAGGGCTCCCCGCACGGGGACTGGGGGAGGTGCCCGGCGGGCCTACCTTGCGCGGGCTGCAGCTCCTCCACGACGCCCTCGGCCGCCGCTGTCTCCTCCGCCCACGTGCCGGCCTCCACCACCTTGTAGCGGCTGCGCGGCTGGCTGAGCACGTGCGGGGCCTGCAGCGCCGCCTCGCGCTCGGCCGCCAGGTCCAGGTCCTGCTGCGCCAGGTGCGCCCGCAGCTGCCGGATCTCAAACTGCAAGAGCGAGAGGGGCGGGGGTGGGTGGTGGGCTGCGCGGAGGCGGGCGGGGCCGTGCACCCGGCCCGAGCCTGAGGTCCGGGCGCTTCGCTCTCGCGGGAGCCGGGAGGAACGGGCTGAGCAACCCAAGGCTGGAAGGGGCGTGCCTTACAAATCTCCCAGCAACACTAATCGCAACAGTCTCTGACGTTTATGGAGCTTTTTCCAAATAATAAAACGTGTTCGTGCATCTCATCTCTGATACTGTGTAGCCTGGCCCCATTGTGAGGGCAGGATGGCCATGAAGGGAAACCTAGCTGTGGTTTTCAGGAAGAGCGCTGGAGGAGGGTCAGGAAAACCAGATTTGAATTTAATTCTAATTACTCGCCTAAATGTGCGACCCATGTGGAGCTTGTCAAAAGGAGAGCCTTATTCAGGTGTCTTACATTGATGATTCATGGAAGACAGAATCCCCACAACATCCAGGGCCTGCGTAACCAGCTGTGGGAGCCCATCCTGGCATCACGGGCTTACTGGGCTGTGCCCAGTCCATTCGACTTCCAGCAACACCCACAGCCCTCTTCTAAGGAACTGTTCTGTGGTCTGGTGGATGGCTCCTAGTCAGACTAGACTGCGCTGGGCTCTAGTGCCAGTCTTGCGGCTTACTGCCATGTGGCCTTGGTTTCCTTATCTGTAAAATGGGGGTCCTCACCCCATAAAGCTCTTTGAAGACTTGGGTGCTTCATAAAGGCTTTGTAAAAAGCTGCACACATTTTCATTTTGGTTTAATTTTTAATTGGGGCCAGTTTTTAGAAAGGCTTCCAGATGCCTCTTGGGTTTGTGGCTGAGATGGCTTTCCTGGGCCACTCTGGGGCCAACCTGGGCCACCTGGGTGAAGGCAAAGTTTAGGCTGACCCTAAACTTAGGCCGGGTTGCGGGCTCAGGAGGAAGGGGAGAATTCACTGCCACCTAGTGTTCTAAACACACATTGCACCACTTCTGCACTACCAGGCAGCCTCCCGTCAAAACCGCAAACACCTGAAGCAGGCAGAGTGGTGGGGGGGTCCCAGGGAGGCCCAGGCCTGAGCTCCCTAGCTAGATTACCTCCTTGCCCATGATGCCCAGTCTCCAGCCCTGGCCCCTCTCTGCAGTGTCAGATCACACCTCCACCTGACAGCGACTCAGAATTGGGTCATGGGAGTCACAAACTCAGCCTAATCTCAACAGGACTCCACTGTATCCGCAAGCTTGCCCCTCAGGTCTTTGCGTCCCATTTTAGCTGGAGCCAAAAAGTAATCACCTCCCTTGATTCCTGACTTTCCCTCACCACCCGCATCCAAACTGCCCTCAAGTCCGGCTCCCTAAGTGCTAAGTGCTACCTAAGCCTGCCCCGCTCCCTCTGCCTCCACTGCCAGCTCAGCTGGACGCCTGCAGCTCTGTCAGCTCTCTGCTGTCCATTCTTCAACAGGGGTCAGAGGGATTCTTGTAAACCTAGATCTGATCATGTCACTCCCTCGTCCGTAGACCTCAGTTGGGAGAAAACACAAATTTTTACCCTTGGCTCACAAAGCAGGTGCAGCTCTGGCTCTGCTCAGCTGGCCCACTTCATCTTGGTCTTTCTCCCTTTACCTACGGCTGTGACTCCGGCCTCCTCATCATTCCACAAACACACCAAGCTCAGGGTCACTCACTGCCTGTATCACATGGCCCGCTCCTCTTGGGGGTCTTCCTCGACCCCCCACCTAAGGCAGCCACCCAGGCACTCCGTCACGTCCCCTGTTTGAATTCTCTACATTGCACTTAGCACCTTCTGATATTTTTGTTTATTTTAATGTTTTTTTTTTTTTTGATGAAAGTGAAACACACAATTAAAGCATTCACTAACACTAGGGTGGCTGGACAGCAAATGGCATCAGGGCAGCTTCCCGAAGTCAGTGTTCTTTGGAGAGCCCATCACCTCCTGCCTGAGGACACACCTCTGGCTACCTCTGCGCTGGGAGCAGGGCAGGGGATGGGGCTGAAGGTCCCGCCGTGAGAGGAAAGGACTTTCACTTGACCCTCATGTTCAGCTGTGCACCTGTCCCCAGGGCCCTGCCTCACCCAGTGCCCACCTGCAGAGTCCTCTGGTTCAATTTCTCCAGAGGACGGACTTCCTGACTTTTGTAGCGTGGGGGGAGCGTGGGTGGAGGAGACCTGGTGGTTCAAATATTATGTTTACAGACTTTTAGCCAACACCCCTCCCCTGTGGTCAGCTTCAACTCACCCTCCGTCCCAGACCCTCAGGGGTTCTGAGGGAGAAATTAGCCCGTTTCCTCACGATCCTCCTCCACAGGTGCTTAGTTAAGAGTCTCCACTCGGCTAGATCGCTTATCACTTTCCCGTCCACTCTCCATTTTCCCCAAATCCACTGAAATCTCTATCCTCTTTGTCCTGCTGGGCAGGACTTAAGAGAATTTCTTATGTGTTTATGATTTTTGGTCTTTACTGTCATCTTAGTGGAGTTTGGGGAAGGAGATCAGATAAATACATGTGGTCACTCCACTGTCCGCTCTCACCCACAGTGGTATTAATACCACAGTGCTAGTATTAAAAAGGGCAGGGGCAGATTTGTAGTGCAAGCTAATCTCTGTGGTGGAGATACTCCCACCACGGCCAGTTTCAAACTGCCAACATGACATCATGCAGAATTGGGAAGAAATTTGCACAGTGGGCTCTCACGAGCCAGTGAGAGCTCCAGCACAGCACCGCCACCCTCACCCTCTGTGAGAGCAGCCGTCCAGGGTATAATCTACAGAAGAGCAGGACAGAGAATATAACCTCTGTAAGAGCAGGGATCTTGTCTGCTTTGTCGCCTGGTACACAGGAGGTACTCAATAAATCTTGCTGAACAAATCAATAAATGGATGAGTGAAACTAGTCAGCTTTGCTCAATTTCAGACTGAGCCCTAACTCCAGCACAAACTGGGCCCCAACCCTAACCCAAAGCTGAGACAAAGCCTGAGCCCCAGCACTGAGCCCTGACCCTGCTCACACACTGAGCCCTAACCCTGGTCTCAGACTCGGCTCAGACACTGGGCCTCAACAACCCAGCACTCGCGCAGGGCCCCTGGTCTCAGAGGTGAGAAAGCGAGGCTGGCTTACTATAGGGTGGCCTTCTGTGCAGAGGGAGAGGGTCCGAGCCACCCTTCCCGCAGCAAGGTCACATAGGGCCCATTAGGCAACCCTCCTTAGCTCTGCTGGGGCTGGGAGCCCCTCCTGCCCAGGCTGATCTGCACTTCCCGTGGGCACACCCAGCCCACTTTCTCTAAGGCCACTCATCAGGGCCGGCAGGCCCAGCTAATGGCCTCCTAGGCCACTCTGAGCAGATGCATTATTGATAACTTGTAATTGATACCGAGCTGCCCATGAGTGTCCCACTGGAATTCAGGCCAGACAGCCAGAGGCCAGGGCTTGCCCAGTTCCAGGCGCACGTGGGCAGACATAGTCATGTACACTGAAATAAATTTCAGGCTAGAGGTATGGACCCCAGTGTGTGGTAGTTCTCCCATCCATTCCTCTATTTATTCATTCACTAAGAAGCCAGGTAAAGCATGGTGAGGGCTATGTTGAAGTTCTGTTATGTGTTTTGGAATGAAAATGCCTCTCCCAGCTTGGAAGTGAGAGACCTGGGTGGCCCCAGTGACGGGGGCTGTCTGCTGCCCCGCACAGGACAAATTTCCCAGGAAAGTCCCAAGGGCCAGCTCTGGGTGGAACTTGTAGCAAAGAAGGGAGGCAGGGTATGTCCGGGAGACAGAGAGGACTGGGAGGTAAGAGGTCTGGGGAGGTGGGCAGGGCCACACCAGGCAGAGCCTTGTAGCCATATAGTGAGACATTTTAAGGGCTTCAGCCCTTATTTAAAGAGCAGCAATAAACCACTAACATCTTTTGAACAGAAGAAAGGAGCAGTGGAGGTGGTGGTGCAATGATTCAGATGAGCATTTTGAAAAGACAGTGCTGACAGCAGAGTGAAGAATGGACTGGATGGGGAGAAGCCGGGGTGGATGAGGGAATCCAGCTGCAAGGCTACCACAGCAGTCCAGGCCAGAGATGACCAGAATCTGGACCAGGGTAGAGAGAGTGGAGATGGAGGTGAGAGCTATTTGGGGGGTGAAAGCATCAGCGTGGACACAGATCGGAATGGGGGTGAGAGGAATGGCAATGTACTTTTACAAGCTTCATACCCAGAGGGTGTGGGGTGGCTGGATGCTCTGAGCCCTCGCCCTGAGGAGGAATGACTGACTCCTTACAGAGGTACTGCAGATGGGCTAAAGGGCCCCCAACTCTGGTCCTGGGCTGTGACAGCCCAGGGGGCTGTGGGGACGTCCTAGCTGGGACCCTCAGAGCCTGGCTCCGGACTCCCCTACACTGAACATGGTCACCTCGGCTTCCCCAGTTGACAAGGGGTTATCCAGGGGTCCTAGGGTATCAGGGCCTCATTAGTCAGATGGGTGAACTAAGGCCCTGAGATGGGAAGGAGGCTTCTGTGCTGGGGAACAGGGCAGGGTAAAGGCTAGGACCATGTGGTGCATCAGAAGCAAAGTTGGGCCCAGAACCTGTGCCTCTGGCTTCCAGCCCCACAGACCTTGTGTTATGGGCGAGATGGAAGTGATTCAGCTCAAACAGAATACAGGGGAGCCTGATGGTAGCAGGGGCCAGGAAGCAGCAGGAGGCCCTGACATGGGGAAGAAGCCAGGGCTGGAGGCAGGGCCCGAGCTCTTGGTCCATCACCCCTCCCTCACTCTGACTTTGGTAAGTCTCTTTTCCTCTTCCACTGTGTGTTCCGTAAGGCTAATGGCCTCGCTGAATTCTGTTCTATAACAAGCTCTGTGCCGGCTCTGGGACTCTAACTGGGAGGGAACAAAGTGCACGTGAGCTCTTGCTGCCATCTTGAGGGCCACCCCTACTCCCTGTGAAATACCCCACTGCCGGAGGGCCAGGTCTTTAGAGAAAGATAACATAATCCAGAACCTCGAAAACGCGTCATCAACAATGCGTCACACACAATAAGAATCGCTATTCATTGTACTTTGGTGCAGCCATTATGGAAAACAGTATGGAGAGTCCTGAAAAAACTAAAAATAGACTTACCATGTGATCCAGCAATCCCACTTCTGGGTATATATCCAGATGGAACTCTAATTCAAAAAGCTACATGCACCCCAATGTTCATAGCAGCAGTATATACAATAGCCAAGACATGGAAACAAACTAAATGTCCATCACCAGATGACTGGATGAAGAAGTTGTGGTATATATACAATGGAATACTACTCAGCCATGAAAAGAATAAAATAATGCCATTTGCAGCAACATAGATGGACCTACAGACTGTCATTCTAAGTGAAGCAAGCCAGAAAGAGAAAGAAAAATACCATATGATATCATTCATATGTGGAATCTAAAAAAGAAAAAAAGGACACTATGAACTCATCTACTAAACAGAAACAGCCTTGCAGACATAGTAAAAAATCCTATGGTTACCAGGGAAAGGGAGTGGGAAGGGCTAATTTGGGAGTTTGAGATTTGCAAATGTTAGCCACTATATATAAAAATAGATTTTAAAAAGTTTCTTCTGTATAAAAAAAAATTTAGCCTGGAAAGAAAAAAAGAATTACCATTCACGCAAACAAGCAGGAAAAAGTGATCGATTATCAGATCATAAAGAGTTAAGAAGCTGCTTAGAATTTGCATAGAGGCTGACCTGTATAAATATTTGAATTAACAGACAAAGGCTTCAAAATAACTGTGAATAATATGTTAAAGAAAATAAGGGGAAAGATGAACAAAATGGATATAGCATTTCAGTGGAGAAATAGAACCTATAAAGGAAGTCAAATGAAACTTTTAATGAAATCTTGGAAACATGCTGTACATCAGAAATCTACACAACATTATAAACTGACTATATTTCACTTAAAGAAAAAAAAAAAGAAAGCCTAATATACAACGTCTGTAATTGAGTACTGAGTGGGATGGGTTTAACAACAGACTGGACAAGGTAGAAGGTAGGGATGTTGAACTTGAGGATAGGTCTATAGAAAAATATTAAAACTTACAACCACAAAAAGAAAAGGGAGAGAATAGGGGAGCAGAATAGGGTAGAAGAGAGATGTGAAGCATGACTACAAGGTCTGGCACACGCGATCGGAGCTCCGGATGGAAAATGACGAGATGGGTCCGAAGCAATGCATGAAGAAGCAGCGGCCAAAAACTTTCCAAATCTAGTGAAAAACGTCAACCCACAAATTTGAGAAACTTAGAGAACCCCCATGAGGATAAACACAAACCCCCCACACCTAGACCCTGTCGTCAAACTGCTAAACAGAGATAAAGGGAAGCACCCATGGTTCTGAGGCTCTCCAGGGCTCACGTGGGCCTGGGCCTCTGGGACAGAAAGTGGCATAGTGGTTTTGAGGACAAAATGAAGCAAATTTTCCACTGGTACACTGGCCCATTGAATAAAAAATAAATAAAAAATCCTGTGATTTGGGAAGAATGAAAGTGCAGCCCCAGCCCTACAAAGGCACATCCTTAGCTAAGTATCTGTAATCAGATAACCTGACCAGCTCAGCTGGATCCACAGGGAACCCCTCCGCATGCATTACTGCAGTGAGTCAGGCCCCTTCCATTGGGCTGGGCTTTTAATGCACGCCCAGGCAGGGCCAGACCCCCGGGGCGGCGGGGCGGGTGCACCCAGCGCATCTCTGCCTTTAATGGTCTGGTCTGTGGAGTACAATCATCGCGGCCTTGGCCTGATCAATGCACACTTTGGCCAGAAGCTCGACGGTATCTAATGCAATAGCAATAATTTTCTTCCATCCTATTAGTGCTGTCTGCACAGGCCGCCCTGCCTTCAAGCCCATCTGCTATTGGGATGGCATCCAATGTTTATTTCCATTAGTTTCACCATTGTTGGTAACAATAAAACTCAGGAGACAGTTGCAAACTAATGATTTAGGAGTAGGGTGAAGCTGAATTCGACCTTGGCCCCTTTCCATCCACTGTGAAGATGACTGGTAGTTGGCCATAAATTTAAATTATGGCAAAAGGATAACATAAGTTATTCCTCTGATGGCTAATTTTATCAGCTAAATAGGCTTGTCATTAAAGCTATCGGCTGTTTTACAAATCACTTTCCATGTTAAAAAAAAATACACTTCATTTCCCACAGTGGGGATCTTGAATAATCTGGGTAACAAAGCCTATTGTGCTTTGAGCTGGAGGCTTGTGGCCTCTGAAAGAAAAGAGGGGGCTCTCTGGAATGAGCTAGCACCCCCAAAGCCAGGGTAGAACCCCTTTCCTGCTGTTCCTGACCGACCGAAGGGGCTGTTGGCCCTTAAAGACAGTGGAGTGGATACTGCCCTGCCCCCTACCACCTGCCTCCAGGAAAGCCTACAGCTTAGGGTCCAGATTATCATCCTGTTTCTTCAGGAAGCAGGCCGGGGAGACCTGCATCGTCCAGGGAGGATTAACACAAGTGATCATTCCTCTTGCTGTTGGGACGGGGGTAACGGAGGCAGGAAGGACCGTGAGCCTATCCGGTGACTGTGCAGGTGGACTGTTTGCTTCTTGGTGCACAGATTACTTTGTCAGCATCTGATGCTTTAGGTGTGACCGTGTAACTGAGTTTACTTAGGAAACGGGGACGGAAGCGAGGTCACCGTTTTCAGGCCAGGCCGATAAAAATCTTCTATGCACGGTTCCCTTTCTTAGCCCTGGCCATAGGGAGAAAACTCCGGGCACTTAGAATAAGAAAGAGCCACAAAACGGGAAGAGCCTGGAGCCCGGAGTGACTGTGCGGAACACAGTGTCCCTTTACCCCAACCCAGTGCAGCCGCCCTGGGCTGTGGTGTGTGTGACAAACCCTCCTCTCGTGTCAGGACACCGAGATTTCTGAGTTTGTTTAACGGCGAAGCTTGCGTCACTCATCCTAACGGTGACTTGCGCAGACGCTCTATTTCTGGCGTAGGAAATGGACACTGAAGCCCCGACTTCCATCGCCAGCCCTCCCATGGCAAACGGTGAGGCTCTGGGCAAGCAACAGCCTCTCTCAGCCTCAGTGTTTCCATCTATAAAAGGATTAACAACACCCAGCCTGCCAACGCTGACCAGCAAAGTCAAAAGGAGCCAAAACATGTGGCAGTGCTTCTGTGAACGGTCACTGTTATACAAACGATCTAGTGTTATTTTTATGCTCTTTTTTTTTTTTAACATTTACTGAGAGACTCCAGTGAATCAGACTTTATATATATTACTTGAATTAATCTGATCTTCACAGCATCCTTGCGATGTAAGTCTTGTTTCCTCCATTTTTCCAATAATGATCCTGAGGCCCAGGGATTAAGGGATTAAGGGATTAATTGGTGGAGCTGAGGTTAGACTCCTGCTCACTGGCTCCTTGAGTGAGAGGATGCCCCACCTCCAGCTGCCCCAACACCGGTCTCTTCTTTCAGAGGCTGACACTCGCCCCAGGCCTAAGGCTGTCCTGAGGGGCTCACAGAGCTCCACTGGCCTCCTTGCCGGCTGGGCCACAGGTCACCCTGGACTGAGCCCACGTCCCTGGGTCTTTTGCCAGTGGTCTCAGGGTGAATGGTGCTGAGGAAGGAGAACTTAATGGGTCCCTCAGGACCCCGCAGGGACGAGAAACACACTTTGACAGTGGGACGAGCTGGGTCAAAAGTTGTTGCAAAGCTTATAGAGCAAGGAGCAGGTACAGTGGGGCTTTCAGATTATGTTTTGGAATTGGAGCAAGGTCCTGGGCAGGGACACACGTAAAGCCTCAGAAGTGGTTTTGTTAAGACGAGTCAGAAGAATCTATCATTGCATTGATTTAACCGCTGTGTCTAAAATAGCCTTGATTTCTGAAGCAGCCAGTACGTAGTGAGAGACAAAAAGTTCCTACCATCGCTCTGAAGGACAGGAACTAGGACTCCACCTCTGAAATCCACCTGTGCACCCGTGAAAATTCTGGCCAGACAGACAGGGAGCAAAATCCAGGCAGAGAGCAAAAGAAAGTGAACGGGGATGACCTTCCTGCTGAAGGACTCCTGAACGCAGGGGTCTGAGCTTCCTGAATCAGAGGTAAGCAGCCTAGAGAAGGCTGCGGAAGGCCAGCCAGGATTTGGGGGAGGTAAGACTCACCAACACAGTGCCCTCCTCCTTGCCCGCCTCCCCCACCCCCACCCCCCGGCCCCTCTAGGCTCCTCTTTCCGGTGGGAATCTGCTAACGATGCGGTGAGCCCAGTAGTCAGGAGAGATTTGGGAACGTGGGAGGCATAGGAGCGTGTCTCCCTGTTAAGACCAGAGGGCCAGTGTGATCTGGGGGGAGAGGATTAAAATGAGCCATACGAGACCCCTGTTGCCTCACATTCCCCCATCTGCCAAACCCAGGGGCCCCTCATCTATAACATGGGGGTGGTTCTGGGACACCTTGGGCGTGGCCTGTGCTTAAGAAATGAACTGCCACGTGGCACAGAACATAAAATGTACGAGACATTCATGTAAGAAGCTGGCAAACCATGTCACCCAAAAGTCTCTACAGGGTCACAGTAGGAAGCAACTGAGGCTTTCTAAAAAAGCTAAGAGGAATAAAAAGAGTCAGTCACTTTCCAGCAGAGAGACCAGACAAATACGATCTCAGCCAGGTGGATCAAGGTCAACGTGCACAGGGATGTCCCAGTGACAGTCTGTACCTTTGATATGATGGGAGGAGAGGGGCACGTGACCTCTGCGGTCTCCCTCCCCAAAACACGTAACTCCAATCTAGTCATGAGAAAAACATCAGACAAATCCCAGTAGAAGGACATCCTATAAAACGCCTGCCCAGAACTCCTCAAAACCGTCAAGGCCATCAAAAACAAGGAAAGTCTGAGGAACTTTTATAGCCAAGAGGAGCCCAAGGAGACATGATGACTAAATGCGATGTGGGGTCCTGGACGGGATCCTGGAACAGATCAAGGACATTAGAGAAATGCTAAGGGCCTCTGAACAATGTGTAGACTTTGGTAATAGCACATTAATTGATTATTCATTTGATTCATATGATTAATCAATTCATTAATTGGAACAAATGCATGATACCAATGTAAGATGTTAATAATGGGGAAGTGGGGTACAGGGCATAGGGGAACTCTGTCCTGTTGTCACAGTCTTCCTATAAATCTGAAACTGTTCTAAAAAAATAAAGTTTATTTTTCAAAAGAGCTAAGATGAGTGAAGCCTTAGCAGATAGTTATACAAATATCCACGAGGGAGCGAGCGAGGTGAATGCAAAGTGAGTGTTTCATTTAAACTGAGATTCGACACGTCATTGGAACTTGGGTTAAGTTCAACTGGGATGGGGGATAGTGTACATGAATTCAGCTTGGAAATTGCTTCATTAAACCCTGAGGATTCCAGCAGGGAGAGAGAGCGCGCGAGTTTGTGACAAAGATGAACAGAATGACCTGGAATGGGGTGGGGGTGGGGGTGGCGTGAAACACCAGGGAGGCAGCTGAGTGCAGCCGGGTCTGCGCCATGAGACGGGCGGTCGTCTGACCACTGTTTGCGCTGCGCGCTGAGAAGCGACATGAGAAGAAAAACGTCGCAGAATGTGACCCTAAGCCAGGTGGGCTGGGGAAGAGCGTTCACAGTTAGCGTACCTGGATCTAATCCTGGCCCTAAAAGCCTTCGCTTAGCTGTGTGCTCGTGAGCAAGTCACCATTTCTCAATTTTCTTACATATAAAATGGGTGTACGTGGGGAAGAGGGGTTGAGTTCCCCTAGAGTCACCGTTTATCATATGTCAGGCTTTAGGCTAAGCGCTCTCACAACCATCCTTGAGGGACTTTATTATGATGCCCATTTTTCAGATGAGGAAAACCAAGGCCCACAGAGGTCCCATCAGTGCCCAAAGCCACAAGCAGCCAAGCTGGTTTTGCACTCAGGTCTGTCCCTAATGTCTAGTCTTTACCATTCCGGGCACTGTTCTCAAACGGTTGGCCGTCCCTGACTTGCCACGAGCCAGCACTCACATTTCTTTAAGGGTATTTTTTGCCCAGCCAAGTCTTAAGGGTGTTTTTTGCCCAGCCAAGTCCCAAACCTGGACTTAAGTCCAGCTGAAAATGAGATGTATCAGTTGCTCCACCCTGTGGCGCCTGAGCTCTGGGAGCAGGGCATTCCTGGATGCTCCGCGACCCCCCGAGCGCTGCTCTGACCAGCCCCTCCCACCCTCCTGGCAGCCGGCTGGGATTCCAGCCCGTCTGGCCCTTTTCTGGCTGTCTTAACAAAGATGACAGGCTTCAGGTGCTTTTTAAATTAAAATGGTTTGTTTCTGTTCATCTCTTTTCCAGATGTCACTACCTAGAGGGAATCTGTCTTTATTTATTGGCTCTTTCCTGTGCAGGATCCAAGGGAGTCTCCCTCTGGCCCAGATCCCCGAGAAGGAGGCCACATGCAGGGGGTGATGTGAACCTGGGGTCCCGGGGGCTCAGGATGGGGTCATGGGGAGGAAACGGTGGGAGGTGGGCTGCCAGCAGGGCTTCCCCTCGGCCACACGTCACCGGGATGGCTGACGTGGGACGTGCGTGGGGCCAGCTCGCTCCAATTCACGCTCCAACTCACAGCTGTGTGCTGTGTCTGTGTCTTTTGCGTGGCCGAATGCAGCGGAGCAGAGCGTTCACTTTCCTACTAGACAGCAGGCTGAGAGCGGCTGACCGAGCAGCAGCCCCGCCTGGATGACACTCGCGCCGTCCTCTCCCCATCCTCTCCACCTCCCTCTGCCCCTAACCCAGGACCCTCTGCCCCTGGTGGTTCCACAGCCTCTACCAGGCTTCTCAGCTCCACTCCTGCCCTCTCCCATCCGTCCTCCAACAGTAGCCAGAAAGATCCACCAAAAACTCAAATCTGAGCAGATCCCCCGCCTGCTTCTAACGCTCCAGACTTCCTCGTTCCCAACAGGATGAAGCCCAAACTCCCAGGTCAGCCTTGCGGGCCCTTCCCAAGCCTGCCTCCAAATCTCCCCACTTCTTCCCTCTGCTCACACCCTGAATAGCCTTGAACTCCTGAGCACAGCACCCACTATCATGCCTCACCTGTCCCCTCTGTCCGGCACCCTTCTCCAAGGGGTCACAGCTCAGTGTCAGCGCCTCTGGAAACCCATCGCCCCCGCCTCCTCCAGCATGCAGAGTCCCTGACGTGTCCCACTGAAGCACGCATCACACCAGACTGCCACTGTCTATCCATGGCCTGCCAACATCCCTGAGTCACCCAGAGCCCCCGGAGGGCAGGGGCCAATCCTGTCCACGGAGGCATCCCAAGGGCCTGCACAGGCCGGGCCACAGCGCGGGTCCTGGATGGTACCACCCGACGAGGTGCAGGGTGAGAATGAAGCTGAGGCCAACTGCTCAGGGGCTGGAGAAGCCATCTTCCCAGCCTAGCACCCCGTGTAGACAGCCGGGTCCCAGGGCCCCGTGGGCCATGTGCCCTGAGGGTGTGTCCCCTGATGCCCCCTCTTGTCACTCATAAGCATTTTGTGCTGAAGTGAAAGGCTGTGTTGTTCCCAAAGTAGACAGAAAGATCTGGCTCCCTGACAGACATTCCAAGGGGATGATGATGAAGATGCTGCGTGAGTGTTCCTGTGGGGATATTTCCAGGGATGGGTCTGTGGGGACGTTCCACAGACTTCCCACCTGCTCCGGCTCCTCCTCCAGCGATGAGAGGTCAGGGCTGAGGAGCCAGGAGACCCTCCTGCAAGGGGTGCTGGGCTGGGGCTGGGGGCAAACACGAGTCGAATGACGCCTGCCCAGGAGACGTCCAGCTCAGCGGGAGAAGCTGTCTGGGGGGCAGTGAGTGTCCAGGGCCCCGTGGAGGCTGAGGGCGAGGGCTGCAAGGCTGAGGGGCCTCCTGCCCACAGACGTTCCCACCGCTTTGCTGGCTAGTCCCTCACCCTGCACGCCTGGTACCAGAACACGCCCTGCACCTGAGGCTGTGTTTCTACAGAGCTTTCTTGCTGCAGGGCCCTGCGGTCCTCCCACCTCCTAGGCACCCCTGTCCCTTCCCCTAAACTCCTCTGGAAGGGGTTGCCTGTCCCACTTACAGGGGAGCAGCCCCCCCATCTTAGGGGTGAAGGAAGTGAGGGCAAAGAAGCGGTGTGACTCTGCGGAGGTCCTGTGGGAGGGAGCAGGGGGCCAGGCGCTGGGCCTTGAGCGAGGCCTCCGGACTCCCAGACAGACCAGACCTTCTTGCGGCCCAGCTGCCCATCTCCCTTGACTCTGCCCAGCACAGCCTTGAGGGGCCCTGCCATCCATCTCTGAGTCTTTAGCACGGCTCCTAGGGGCCAGAGAGTATTTGCTCTGTCTGATGCCTTCTGGGGTGTCTGGGGGCTTGGGTGGCAACCTCTGCAGACAGAACCCGACCCCTGCTTCAGAGACCACTGCACCCACAAGACCCTGATAATCGAGCGGTGAATCAGACGGTTCATGCTGGCGAACTGACAGGTCACCGTGGCCTGATGACAAGAAGCCTGGACAGGTATGTGTGACCTTAGAGATGCATTTCCCCCTCTCTGGGCCTCAGGTTCCCCACGCATCCATCAAGGGCCGGAGGAGCTCCCTGACCTCGGGACCCTGCAGCTCTGGCATCCTGTGGCTTTAGGCACCACTAGTGTCCTCAGCCCTGGACGGAACAGGGCGGAGCTGAGAGCAGCAGTGCGTTACCCCTTGCTCCTGACAGATCTGCGTCAGTCTCTCCAGCTGCTCTTCCTGGATGACCTTGGCCTTCTCGTACTGCTGGATGACCATCTCCATCTCCACCTTCACAGGCAGGACGTAGGCTGGAAGACAGAGAGAGTGCCGTGAAGAGCCTGGCAGTGGCAGGGCTGGCAGGCGTTGGGGGTGGTCCCAGCGTTCAGCCAGCAGCAGGTTCAGGTCCAGGTGTGGTTTCTGGGGGATCTGCGGGGGCGGGGGATGGGGTCCAGGTACCCAGCAGCACCCAGATAGCATAAGAGAGCTAGACTCTTAACCCATTGTGGCTGAGATACCCATTTTCCTCCCTTTCCATAGTGACAGAAGAGCCCTTAATTTTGGCCGCGTGCACAGCTGCCTGGTATAAGGACTGTATTTGCCGGTGTCGTTTGTAGCTCTGAGTAGCCATAAGGTTACACTCTGGACAATCGGGACGCAGATGGAGGTGTCGTGCAGCAGCTTCCAGAAGCCTAATTCCTTAAAAGGCAGCTGGGGGTGACGAGCAAGTGGGAATGTCAGAGCCTCCTACACTGCTGGCGGGAATGTAAAATGGGGCAGCTTCCCTGGAAAACGGCAGTTCTTCAAAATGTTCGACAAAGAGTGATCATATGGCCCAGTAATGCCATCCCTAAGAATCTAAGAGAAACGAAAACAGATGTCCATACAAAAACTTCTACATGAGTGTCCAAAGCAGCCCAAAATGGAAAGAACCTAAATGTCTATCAATTGATGAATGGATAAATAAAATGTGGCATAGCCATACGATGGAATACTATTTGACAATGAAAAGGAGTAAAGTACTGACACATGCTACAAGCTGGATCAACCTTGAAAGCATTATGCTAAGTGAAAGAAGCCAGACACAGCAGACCACATATCATATGATCCCATTTCTATGAAACATCCAGAAGAGGCAAATCTATAGAAACAAAAAGCAGAACAGTGGTAGTCTAAGGCTGGGGGAGGGGGGAAATGGGCAGTGACTGCCAAGGGGTATGGGTTTCTTTTTGAAGTGATAAAAATGCTCCAAACTTGGATTTTGGTGGTGTTTGCACAATTCTGTGAATATACTAAAAACCATTGACTTGTGGACTTTAAATGGGTGAGTTTTATGGTATGTGAACTGTACCTCAATTAAGATGTATAAAAAGAAAAGGCAGCTGAGACTTTCCTTTGGCCTCTTTATCTTTACTTCCTCCCTTCCTTCTTCCTATTGGCTGAAATGAGGATGTGATGGCAGGCACTGAAGCAGCAATTTTGGGCCATGGGGGTGACTCTGAAAAGTAGCAAAGTAACAAAATAGGAGGAACCTGGGACCATGACTACAGTAGAAAGCTCCATATCGGCCCTAGACTGCCTACCTGCAGACTTTCATGTGAGAGAAATAAGCTTCTGTTTTGTTTCAGTCACTGTTATTCTGGGTCTCTGTTACTCACAGTTGATCCTACTTATAACAGACACACATTGAGACCCAAAGGAGAGAGCCTGGACTCTGGGCTGGAGGACCCCATGAGTTCCTAGCCAGTGGCAGCCCCAGTGACCCTGCAGGTCTCTGGCTCTTTGAAAGTCTCAGTATTAATTCTTGACCTGACCTTGACCTTTATGCTTCAAATTCTTCTCATACTTCTCAGAACCCAGCCCTTTTAGATTCTTCAGAAACCTTGGTTACATGCCTGTCTTGCCACTGTATTCTAGAATTCTCCATGTCTCAACTCTCCAAGTCCCTTTCCACCCCCAGCTTCCCAACCTCCAGATGTTCACTGGCTGCTCCGTGAATCATGCAGAAGAGAGAAATCAGGAGTTTTCTGTTTGCTGCCAAGCTCAAGGACAGCCCATGTGTCCCTGAGACTAGTCTCCAGGCCCCAGAGGCTGCCCCAAGTGGCCACTGCATCCTCGGATCTCTGCTGAAGCCAGTTCACACCCAGGACAAGAGCAGCCAATTAACAGCCATCGGTTCTCGCCGCACATCCCCATCGGGATGCTCCTGGTGGCTCAGCTACACCTGATGTGTCAGGAAAAGGGGGGAACAGCTGGGAAGAGCATTCACAGCTGGGGCTGCCAAGACCCCTCAGTATCATGGCATCCAGCTGTCCACAGCTGGCAGAGAAGAGCCAGAAGTCACTGTTCCTGCCCTGAAGGGAGCGGATATTCTCAGGGACTTTGCCAAGAACAGGGCCTGCGCACATGGGGGAGGGCAAACAGCTCAGAGGGCGCTGGTGTGCGTAAGGAGGCCGGCTCCACTTCTAGCTCAGAGCTGCTTTGCTGTGTGACCCTCATCCCTCTGGGCCCCAGTTTCCTCATCTGGGAAATGAGAAGAACAGACTAGATGGTCTCCCAGCGCCTTCCCAGGTCGAGCCTTCCAAAGCTGGACCCAATCACATCCCAGTTTGATGAGGACTCTGGATGAGGGGGCTCCCGGGCAAGACGTCAAACCCCACAGTGTTCACGGGGTGGGATGTAGGGGTGGGAACCAGGGAGAGGGTACCCAGACAAGGGGACGAGAGACCCCAGAGGCCACCCTTCCTGCCTTGAGCTCACCCCGTGTGGGCCACTCACCATCAATGACCCTCTTCACCCGCCAGATCCGGAGCATGATGATGAGGCTGATGGCGTCCCAGGGGCTCCTGGGCCCATTGGCCACGGTGGACGCCACCATCGGGGCCAATGACAGGATGATCACAGCCCCGTCGAACACCTGTGAGAGGAGGTGGATTTCAGTGCCCTGGGCCACCTTCCTGAACATCCCGGAACCAGAGACCAGGTCAGGCAAAGCAGCTGGTGCTGGCCAACACCCACCCCAACCCCTCTCAGTAGGTCACCCCATCCCGGGCTCCCTCTCCTGACCCTCCTCTGTCTTTAGGGGCCTCCCCCTCCTGGACAAGCTCCTGAGCACTCTCTCTCCTGCAAATGACCTCAGTCCATCCCCAGTCTTTGTTCAGACAGCCCTGGGCTGATCCAAGCTTTTCTTTCAAGCATCTGTTTTCAGCATCTTGTCCCTTCTCGGGCTGGGGCCTGCATCCCGTGTCCCAGGGTTCCTGCGCCAGCCTCACTGAATCCCTCTGTGGCAGTGGGGGCTCAGGGCAAGTCCCTTCCCCTTGGGTAGCAAGAGCTCAGAGCCTGCAGCTCATCTCCATCGGATGCTGGTTCTCAGTCTAACCCTGCAGCGAGGCAGAGCTTGGAGAAGAGGGGACACAGCCTGCACTTCTCCCTGGGCCCTGCCCTTCCACCTGCCTGTTCCAGCCTGGCCTCAGTCTGAGACTTCCAACTGCCAGACATCTATGCTCCAAGCATTTGGCCCAAAGAGGCTAAAACGTGTGTGTGTGTGTGGTGGAGGGGGTGAGGGGCGAGGTGAAGAAGGAGGGGACAGCAGACACCTTGTCCCACACATACCAGGCTCCAGGGGACAGCCACTCTCCCCGGCACCTCCGCTCCACCCCGCACACCCCACCTGCTTTCACGTGAAGCAGAGCGACTGCTTTGCTCTCCAGAAACCCAGACTGAGAAGCGCTTTTATGGTTTCCCGGCTCAGCTCTCTGATCACGGGGCCATTTTAGAGTGAATTTCTTTGTTTTAAAATATATTTCAAAAACTTTTCAAAATGATACAAGAATAACTTTTTAAGTTTTGCAGAACTTGAAGGAGATTTTTAGACCATTCCTTTGCTGGAAACTTTCTCAGTTCGCCACCCCTCACCCCCACTCAACATGCATGTCTGAACAGACTCCTGTGTCCAGTGTGGGAAGGAGCTGGCCTTTTTTGATGGCTCCCACCCTGGGACAGATGGGACAGGGACATTTTCCAGCTTCTAGGATGGCTGGCCTGGGGGATGGGGGTGGATATTGGTCTTTACCTCTATTTTGTTTTCAATGTAGTCCCAGATCCCAAGCACCACGATACGCAGGACCGTCTGAGGAGAAGTGAGAAAGAAAAGAGGTCATGGCTATTGCTCTCCCTGCTCCCTCCCTCCACCAGCAGAGAAGATTCCAGAGCTCAGAATCCAGGGCTCTGCTCTTGTTCAATAATGGGAAGAGTCTTCACCACCCCCTAAGTGTTCCTCAGCCCCCGTGCCCTCCCCACCCCACCTTTGAGGGCCCCAGCTCAGGTCCGTGTCCCCTCCTGTGCCAGCCCCTCACTCAGCACCTCCGGGGTTCCCACTGCACACAGACACACTCTGAATCCTCTGGACTGACACTCAAGACCCTGCCTCCCTCTGTAGTCACACCTTGCACTCCTGTTCCGCCACGACCCACTTGCAAGTCTACAAACATAAAAGCTCTTTCTCCTCTGCCTTGTCTTTGCATGTGGCAAGAACTGCCCACTGCCTCTCCCCACACCCCCAATCTCTCTTCCCTCCTTCTTATACCATAACTGGAGCTTCAGCATGGCCACCCAGAAAAAGACTACATTTCCCAGCCTTCCTTGCATCCCAGAATGGCCATGTGACCCAATGGGCCATGTGGCCCATTCTGGCCAATGGCTTGGGAGCAGAGAAGTTCTATGTACCACTTCCCAGTTGTGACCTTCAAGGGATCAGGCTCTTTCTCCACTTTTCCTTTTCCCTTTCCCAAAGACTAGAATGTGGGTGTGCAGGTGTGGCGGGGAGCCATCTTCAATTAGGGAGGGCTGGGCAACAAGATGGGAGCATGCTGGGTCCCCACCAGCCCCAAGCCACCACCTGAGCCTTAACTGTGGACCCCACTTGTCCCTCCATGACAGAGAAATGAACCCAGCCTTGTTTAAGCCCCTGTGATTTTGGTTTTCTTGTTACAGTATCTTGGCCTGTGTGCTAACTAGCAGGGCCTTTTCCTCTTTCTCTCCTTGGAAAAGCCTTCCTCTCCTTCCGGCCTCAGCTCAAACATCATCTCCATGAAACTTTTCTATTAAAGGCTCACTGGGTGTTCCTGTAGTCCTCAGAACGTCAATCTCCCTCCCCCAGCGCTCCATTGTACCTTGTGGCGATGACGTGCCTGATCCCCCAATTAAACCTCAAGAGACCTGATTCCCCTCCTTTACCCCTAATTTTGGGTTTAGAGCAGACACTGAGTGATTACACATTATGCATGAATGAACAAATGAATCAACGAACAAACCCATGCATGAACGACCAATTCCTTAAAACCCTTAGTAACTCATTCCAATGCTCCTGCCTTCGGGGGTGGCTTCCTCACCAGGAGCACATCTTTCTCCAAAGAAGATACTTAGAAGCTGGTCCCGTATGACCCTGGTGCATTTGTCTTGGGCCCCTCCTTGCACCGAGACGAGAAGCTCACACTAATTCACACCAGCTGGGGTCCCTTCTCCCACACGCCCCTAGCACGGGGCCAGCTAGCTGAGCCTGGCAAAGCTACAGAAAGCCTGTGCTCCTCCACCCACACTTGCTACGCCACAGACATGCTTGGCTGATACAATTTATGTCTTCCTCACAAAGGGCTATCCTGATTTCCATGAAGGGAGGAGAAGGTGGGGGCTGGTAGCTGCCAGTTATGTCACCATCTTTGAGAACACAGAGGGACATGTGGCAGCCTGATGTCCACCCCACACGGCTCCCCCATCTCCGGGCTGGGAGACTGACAATTGCACAACAGCTCCCTGTAGATGGAGAGAAACCTGGGTTGCCGTCCAATATCTTGAGGTCAGAGCTCAGTAATGGTCTGGTTGTGTGGCCTTGGGCAAGACAAATCCCCTCTCCAGGCCTCAGTTTCCCCTTCTGCTGGAGAGATGGGTTAGATGATACAAATCTTCTGATTCTTTATGAGACTAACATTTGCCATCTAGTATATATATCAATAGGTTGCAGATCCTTGGCTGGCCCTCCTTGCCTGGGATTCCCATTTTACAGAGGAGAAGCTGAAGCTCAGAGAGGTTAAAGAAGCCGCCCAAGGTCACTCAGGCCCTGGGAGGTGAGCTGGCATTCGGATCCAGAGGCTGACTCTGCAGCGTGTTCTCAAGCTGTCTAAGAAAACCAGCTACTGTCCCAGTTTCCTTGGCTGCTGTTCGCTCCCTCGAATTTGACAGACTTTGAAACTCAGTGTTTGTCTCCTTTGAAATGTTAGACCGGCCACATCCACCCCAAACGCCCAATTCTGGGGCTCCCAAAGCAGAAAGTCCCGGCCAGGACGGGGGGTACGGGATCTGGTCCAAATGTGATTTCTTCTCCTGCTGCTGCTGCTGCTGCTGCTGCTTCTCCTTCTTTTGAAATTGTGGTAAAATACACATAACACGAACTCTAACCACGTCCAAAAATGTTCTGTGGCATTAAGGACATTCACATTGTTGTGCAACCATCACCGCCATCCACCTCCAGAACTTGTTCAACTTCCCCAACTGAAACTCTGGGCCCATTAAACATTAACTCCCCATTTTCCCCTGCCCACAGTCCCTGGAAACTGCCACTCTATTTTTGTTTCTTGGTTTGACTACCCTAGGAACCTCACAAAAAAGGAATCATCCTGCTTTATAAACAAAGCAGCACTCACTGAAAAGGCAGGGAGTGGCCCAGGGGGTGCGGGCCGGGGGTGAGGAGGGGAGCTGGCCAGGCTGAGACTAGGCCAGGAGCCCGGAGAGGGAGGAGCATAGCACACGGGAGCCTCTGTGCTCCAGGAAGGGATGGAAGTCTGATGGGTTTATGGGCCCAGATGGTGCCAGGTAGGAACAGCAGGAACGCTGGCCACCTGCCTTCCCCGCTAGCTGGCCCAACTACACGGGACCCACCCTCTGAGGGAGCCTCTCCTTCCTGGCCCAGCCCATGGAAACAGAATAGCCAAAAGGCAGCTGTGGAGAGGGCTCGGAACACCTCCTGGGCCAGCCTCCCACTGTGGATGAGAAACGGCCTGAACGGCTGCTCTGAGTCAAGGTCAAAGCTGGAAAGACAATCCAGCTCTGAAACTCAATATCCGCCCCTCCCAGGGAAGGGGGCTTTTCCCCTGCAGCATCCTTTGCTGAGATCCCCTGTCCCTGGAGGCAGGGACCTGGCCACACTGCCCTTGCACCTCATGGCACCCAGCACAGTCTCACACCTCCGAAAACATGATCTGACCAACCCATGTATGGCTTGTGTTTCTCAATTTGAAGGCAAGGACCCCCTGCTCAAGGAACATCTGACGGTTTTGTTTAAATTGAAGACTCCCGGGCTCTCATGGACATTCAGGACGTCAGGATCTCTGTGTGCAGGACCGGGAATATGGCTTTTTAACAAACTCCCCTGGGGTACCCAACAGAACGGCAGGGTGCGGTGACCGTGCCCTGGGGGAAACCAGGGAGGCCACACACCCAGATGCAACAAGGAGAAAGAGAGGTTAGGAGTAAAAAGTCAGGTCCCCTTTCTGGCTCTGCCCATTCCTTACTAACCACAGGACATTGGCTGCAGCTCTCCGCTGGCCTGGAGGAAAGTGGAGCGAGAGCCCCAGCGCTGCCTGCCTCACCCCGCCAGCTGCCACAAAGCTCCACTGGAAAAGAGCCTGGTTAACAGAAGTGCAGGAAGGCAATGAGGAGGGGTTACCTTATCACCCACCCCCACCCAGGGCCTTGCAATTCTTCCCCCAACAGTTGCAAAGTGCTTTGAGGGAGGGACTGAGGGACCTGGACCCCTCAGCTGCAGCTGCCTCTGTCCCACCTGGGACTAAGGGTTTTCAGCTTCCTTCATTCCAGTCTTGCCTTCCAGAGGTGAGGATGCTCTGACACTCAAGATAGGCCAGGGTCTTGGCAAAATCTCGAGGATGGCACCATTTATTATTGACTATAAGCCAAGCTCTTGTTTCATTTTGCAGATGCAGAAACTGAGGCTGAGAGGAGTAGATAAACATTCTGGTCCCCAGGCCCCACTTCCTTCGCACTCAGGTATCTTTTCCCACGGTAAGCCCTGCTCTCAGGAGGGACTCCCCTCATTTCTCTCAAGAGAAGGGGCTCAGGCTTCAGATAGCATGAGGGGAGGGTGGGAGGTCCTGATCCTTGCACTTGCTCCAGGCCCTGCCTCGGTCAGGTGGCAGCAAGGGTCTCCTGGCCTCCTGCTGCCTGAGGCCTGAGCCCTCCCCTCGGGGCATCAGCCTCTTTCCCTGTGATGGGGCGCCAAGAGGCTCTCAGTGCTTGGAAACCTTGGGGGATGCAGGCAGAACCTTGAGGAGGTGATTGCAGGGCATCCAAGGGCGCCCCCAGGGGTTAGGCATTGATAAAACAGGAGCAGAGTGAGCAGCCTCCCCTTTGGGACGGGATGAAGGGAGCTGGCCTCCTCCCTGGGCGGCCTCTTCCCTCAGGGTCTAAAGGCAACCCTCCGGATGCGGGAGCTGACGTCTCCAGGGGACCTGGCTCACAGGCACACCGGCTGCTCTGTCTCCTGCTGCGCTGGGATTGTTTTGGCGGGAGGGTCCCTCTACCTTAAAAGAATGGGTTCAGGGCCCTCAGGGCAGAGCACGGTGGCAGTGGTGTCAGACAACAGGACCAAGCCAGCCAGCTAAGCCCCGACATGACCTAGACTGTGGGCTCACCGTGCAGGGAGGAGTTGCAGGAGGGGGAGAGAGACTAGTATCCAGCAGAACTTCCTCTGGGCATGTGAACATTCTCCATTTCCTCTATCCTAAAAAAATCCCTCACTGACCCCGTGTCTCCCTGAAGCCACTGCCCTCTCGCTGTCTTCTCCCAGCAAAGGTTTCTGAAGAGGTGTCTCCACTTAATGCGTCGCAGTCTGGCGCCAGCCCCACCACTCCAGGAAAGCCAGCCACACCGTGGGGACCAATGACCCCTAAGCCGCACATGCTGCGCTGACGGCCTCCTTGCTCTAAAAGGGCTTCTTCTTTGGTTTCTGGGGTACTGCACAACCTGGGTCCCCCCTCCACCTCCCTGGTTGCACCTTCTCAGTCAGCTTTGTGGGGTTCTTTGCCTCCATCCATCCCATAATTGTTTCTGGGGGCTCCATTTCTTCTCCTCTCGCTCGCCCCCACCCCCAGATGGCTTCAACTCCCACCTGGCACGCTGAAGCCCCCTCAGTCCAGGCCTCCAGCTGAGACCTCCCCCTGCAGCAGGGCCAGCTTAGCGAATGGCACCCCCGCCCCCTCGGGCAGAAAGCCAGACCCTCAGAGGTGTGCTCGCCTTCCCTCTCCCTCCCACACTCCCCCCAGGACGACCAGGCCCCAGGTCCTGCAAAGCTGAGCTTCTTAAACTCTCTCCAGCTTGTCCTTTTCTCCGTCCCATTTCCACTGCCCTGGTTCAAACCTTCCCCGCCTCACAGCTGAACCACACCTCCTAAATAGTCTCCGAATTCCAGTCTTCCCCCACCTCCCACCCCTGCTCCTCACCAGGTACCAGGGCCATTTCTCTAAAAGGTCAAGTTCATCACCACCCCCCCAGCTTAGAGCCCCCCTCACCACTGCCTTCAAAGCAAGACCCCTGCTCTTGAGCAAGACAGGGAGGGGCTTCGTGGTCGGGCCTGGCCTGGCTCCCAGGACATCTCTCATCGTCCCCTCTGCCATCGACCACAAGCAGACAGGCCATTGTTGCTCACGCTCTGTCCCTCATCCTCTCTGTGACCGCTGCCCAAGGTTCCCCATCCCCACCACCCACCTGGAAGCTGGCAGGGAGCTTGCCTCCTCTCTGAGCTCTTCCACTGGCTGCAGCAGGAGATTTCAGCTCCCTTCCTGGTTCTCTCATCAACACATCTTTATGGTATATAAATATATACATATTACCGAAATATACTCTGCCACTAAAGTCTTGAACCCCTCAAAGTCATCCATGAGGGATGGCATCAACTTCTTCCAGACTCCCATTAATATTGATATTTTGACCTCTTGCATTGAATCACGACTGTTCTTAACGGCACCCTGAATAGTGAATCCTTCCAGAAGGTTTTCAATTGACTTTGCCCAGATCCTTCAGTGGAATCGCTACCCATGGCAGCTCAAGCCTTATGAAATCCATTTCTTAAGAATAAGACTGGGAAGTTAACATGACTCCTTGATCCATGGGCTGCAGAAAGGATGTGCCAGCAGACATGAGAACAATCCAAATCCTGCTGTACGTCTCCACCAGAGGTCTTGGGTGACCAAGCGTATCGTCAACGAGCAGTCATATTTGGAAAGAAATCTGTTTTTCTGAGCAATAGGCCTCAACACTGGGCTTAAAGCATTCAGTAAGCCATGTTGTAAACAGACGCGCTGTCATCCAGACCTCGTTGTTCCATTTCTAGAGCACAGGCAGACTAGATTTAGCATAATTCTTCAAGGCCCCAGGATTTTCACAATGATAAATGAGCACTGGCTTCAGCTTAAAGTCACCAGCTGCTTTAGCCCTTAACAAGAGAGTCAGCCTATCCTTGGAAACTTTTGAAGCCAGGCACTGACTTCTCTCTGGCTATGGAAGTCCTCGGTGACATCTTCCAGGAGAAGGCTCTTTCACCCACGTGGGAAGTCTGCTGCTTAGCGCAGCACCTCCACTCACGATCTGAGCTGGGTCTCCCGGACAACTTGCCGCAGCTTCTACGTCAGCACTTGCTGCTTCACCTTCACTCTCGTGTTGGTGAGACGGCTTCCTTCCTTAAAACCTCACAGACCTCTGCTGGCTTCCAGCTTTTCTTCTGCAGCCTCCTCACCTCTCTCAGCCTTCACAGAATAATTGAAGAGAGTTTAGGGCCTTGCTCTGGGTTAGGCTTTGGCTTAAGGGGACGCTGTGGCCGGTTTGATCTTCTCTCCAGACCACTGCAACTTTCTCCATGTCAGCAGTAAGGCTGTTTTGCTTTCTTATTATTCATGTGTTCACCAGAGTAGCGCTTTTAATTTCCTTCAAGAAGTTTTCCTTTGCAGTCACAACTTGGCTGTTTGGTGCAGGAGGACTAGCTTTCAGCCTCTCCGCTTCTGACATGCCTTCCTCGGCTAAGCTTAAGCATTTCTAGCTCTTGATTTAAAGTGAGAGACTTGTGACTCTTCCTTTCATTTGAATACTTAGATGCCATTGTAGGGTTATTAGCTGGCCTAATTTCAATATTATGTCTCAAGGAATAGGGGGGCCAAGGAGACAGAGAGAGAATGGGGAATGGCCAGTCGGTGGTGCAGTCGGAACACACACACCATTAATGGATTAAATTTGCCGTCTTACATGGGTGTGGTTCATGGTGCCCCAAAACAATTACACCAAAGATCACTGCTCACAGATCACCATGACAAATGTAATAACAGTGAAAAAGTTTGAAATTGTGCAAGAATTGCCAAAATGTGACCAAGACACCAAGTGAGCAGATGCTGTTGGAGAAACAGCATCGATAGACTTGCTTGATGCGAGGTTGCCACGAATTTTCAATTTGTAAAACAAATGCAGTATCTGCTAAGTGCAACCTTCAGCCACGGATGGGTGGCTACACAAAATGTGGTCTAGTCACACAACGGAATAGTATTCAGACATAAAGAGGAATGAAGCACTGAAAACATGTTGCATGAAAGAGTCAGGCACAAAAGGTCATGTATCGTATGACTCCACTTATACGAAATATCCAGAATAGTTAAGCTCATAGAAACAGAAAGCAGACTAGTGGTTGGCAGTGGCTGGGGTAAGGGGGGTGGGGACAGGGCCTCCTCTGGGCGTGATGAACACGCTTCGGAACTAGGAAGATGGTTGCACATCAGTGTGTGCACTCAATGCCACTGAAAGTAGACTTTAAGAGAGTTCTGCTGTGTAAATTTCACCTCAAAAGCATCATCATCATAATAATAAATCAGAGGAGGAAGAGGAGGAAGCAGCTGCTGCCACTGCCTTGAGGCCCCTATCTGGAAGTCCAGCCATGGGTCAGCTTTCTCCTCTTCCAGGAGAAGGACTGGGCCTCTCTGCATCACCAGCCCAGTTAGGGGATGGGGCTGACACCACATGGCCTGCACCAGGCCCTGCTGCAGGGTGGCCCCGCCTGGCCAGGCCCCAAAGCCTCATGCAGTCTCAGGAAGAGAAGCAGCTGGCCTCCCGGTTACAAGCGGCTGATGGGCCTGATCTCAGCCAAGGGCGGGGCGGCATTTTGGAAATACTGTTTGCACAATCCCCTCCTGGATTCCAAAGGGTCTGCCCAGTCTCAGCGCTGCAGGGCCCCCTGGCAGCAGGACGGCCTGGCCTGACCTAGCGCAAAAGGGCCCAGGGGGCCTCGCGGGCGCCCGCTTGCACCTCAGGCCCCCGCAGGGCAGCCCACACAGCGTGACTGCAGGGCACCTACTCTCACCACTTTGAGAAGCATCTGCCTGAAAAGCTGGGCCTGTTTGAACAGATGTCCTCAAACTGAGCCCAGACCAGCCCCCTGCTTCTCTTCTTCGGGCCTTGCTCTGTCCTCTGGGGCGTCTTACCTGGAGCAGCCCTCAGAGCTCTGAGATGCTTAAGTGTGGTCCAGCACACGGCACACCCACCCGGAGGCCTCTGTCTGTCCCTCCTGTATTCCTGAAGGTTTCCACTCCTCCCAGGCCTCAGTTTCCTAACTCACGAAATGTCCCGCCCAATTTGGAGCTGTCCTAAAGCTCAGTTGAGACCAGGGGTGGAATGCTGCTCAGGACAAGGCGAAAGGCTGCAGAGCACTCAGGATCTTCGGGTGCGACCTTCCTGGAGTTTGCCAGTGACACACACCTGCTCGTTAAGCCCAAGCAGGTTCGGAGTGCCCCCCGCCCTCGGCCTGCAGCCACATCCCAGAGTATTTCCCAGAGAAGGAAGGGCCAGCCCCGAAGGGGTGGCATTAGCTTCTCTCTAGGTGAGGAGGGGGTGCCGGTCATGCTGGGGCTGTGGTCAGAGGGAGTGCAGGCTCAGCCTTTTCCTTTCTCAGTTCCTGGCAGATTCTGGAATCAGTTCCCCCAGATTCTTGGTTGGCTCCCCACCCACCAGCACCAGGGCCACAGGGAGATGCAGCGGGAAGGACCAGATAAGGACCCAGTTTTGGTGGGAACTGGCCTCCTGACCTCAGGCTGCTGTCCTCATCCAGGCAGTTTTAAAGGGACACGGCTGCATTTTCAGCAGGCAGACATGCAGGCCTGCTCCACTGCTGAGGGACATTTGGCTCCCCCGGCCCTTTTCATTAGCGATGCCGGGTCACTGCGAGCAGCTCAAAAAAACCCTCACACATTTCCAACCCTGGAGCGGGGTTGAGGAGGGGCCCTAAGGGACTGTTCTTGGTTCTCCTGGGAGCTCCGTGAGACATGGAAACCCAGGCTCGCTAGCTGGCCGCCTCATTCTGAGAGCTCACTGCGTACCAGCCCCTCTGCTCCTCTGGGCGGGGAGTGCTGGGGGCAGAGGTCTCCCCTGTTATCCTTCAGTTGCTCCTGTTTCCTCTCTGTTACTCCCCTACCATGCACCCCCCCCCCCGTTATTGCTGTTACCCCTCTGTTCCTCCCACCTTGCAGCTCCACCCCACCCTCGCCCTCTTCCCCTCTTCGGCAAGGTCCCGCAGCCCCCAGGTCTCCCCACTGAGCCTGTGGGAAGCCCAGCCCCTCCCGTGGGGGCCTCGGCGGGGGGTTGGGTGGGCAGGGGTGGGGGTCTGAGGCCCCGATTCCTCTGCACAGGGGCTTGTCTGTTTCAGGTGGCTTGTCTCCGGCAGTGACAGGAAGGGAATGCCAAATTAACGCTGGGTAATAAATTCTGCAAAGCCAATAAAACCAAAGCAGAGGGGTAGATGGAAGAACCGCAGCAACTGATCAAACATTTTTGTTGGCAGTCAGAGACACATGGCACATTTTCCAAGGTTTGCATCAAGGAGACATCTGGCCACGGACCATGTGTGTGTGTGGGAAGGAATCCCAGGGAGCAGAGATGAGGGGGCCAGGGAGGCCAGGGCCCTCCTCCAAGGGGCAGCAGGCACTGTCTGGGGGGCTGAGGCTGCTCCAGGGCCATGACCTCAGCGAGCTGGACGGGGCACTTCCCCGGGTGGGCAGCGTTGGGATCTGCACCCCCACAGTCTGAGCCTCAGGCCCAGGCTTGCCTGCCAACTCTGTGGGCTGTAGGAGCTGAGGCCTGGGAAGAGAATGTTCCGTGCTTGGAATGCCTGCTGCCGAGCCCCACCACAGGCCACACCCAGACTCAGGATTCTGGACTCAAGGCCTGAGGCCCAGGCCTCCCTTGACTCTGAGAGAGAGAAAGCGCATGGCAGGAGATGGGGTCGGAGCTGCCCACAGGAGAGCCCCGGGGCTCCTGACTCCCTGATCACATCACAAATATTCTCTACCTGGTGCCTCCACCCACAACACTGCCCTCCCACAGCATCCTCCCTCCCCTCAGGGCCCCGCGTGCCCTGGGACTCAGAGCCCCTCTGCCTCCAGGAAGGCATCACCTGTACTGGTGTGAGCCGCGTGTGCCTGCGTGTGCGCCTCCCAGCAGTCTCTGGGCCTCACTCGGTTCTGACTTTCTCCCAGGCTTGCTGACCACACCGAGAGGCCCCTCTGGGCTCTGCACCAGCTAATTTGGACCTGTGGGGGTGGGGGCCCTCGGAGGGAGAGGGCCAGTGGCAGCTGACTTGGACCAGCCTTCTGTTCGGAAGGACCAGATTTCCACCTAAAACTCCCCAGTCCCTCGAAGACCCGCCGCGGCCCACAGGATAAAACCCAGTCTTCTCAGCTTCCCCCAGAGACCTGCTGGCAGTAGCCCCAAGCCAATGCCCCTGAAACGTGGGCCAGGGCATCACCATGACAGCTGGGAGCTGCTGAGAGGAAGTGTCACTTGCCCCCGTGTCCCATGTCAAGGTGGAGGGATGTGCTGAGATCTGGTTCCCACACACTTCAGTCCCACTCTGGGCTGTCAGCTCCCACCCAAACCCAGTGCCCACGAGCTTCCAGGGGCTCTTCCACTCTTACCTCCCACATAGGTTAGGACTTGGGTTTCATCAGCCGACTCCAACAACGGTGAAGAGCATCCACGCTCCCTGATCCCAGGCAAGTGTCCCTTTGCTCACACAGAAGGGGCACAGCTCAGCCTAGCCAGGCCTTGTACCCCCAAAGCACCAGGCCAAGTCCACTGCATAGCCCTATGACTCCGTCTTTGCCCTCCGCATGCCTTGGCCCCGAGGGGCAGGTGACCTGGGCACCCAGGACCACGGCCACAGCGTCCTAATCGGCCTCCCCACCTCCAGCCTCTCTGGGCTTCAGCCCGGCGTCTGCCTGCTGCTACTGGCACACAAACCATTTGCTCTTCTTCAGCTACGTCACTCAGTCTCACCTTCACAGATGTCACCGTCCACCCTTCTCCTGGACAACACCTGGTCATCCTCTGGGACTCCACTCAAGGGGCCAGCCTCCCTGTGCCTCTCCCAGCACAGAACTCAGCTCCCTGCACTGTGCCTCCTTCTCTGCAACCTCGGGGGCTGGCAGATGGCCTGACGCTGATAAATGTTTATAGAGCAAAGCTTGGTGTCCCTGGGACAGGAGGTCACAGGGCCCAAGTCTCCACCTACCTCTGAGAAGAACACGGAGAGAATGACCAGACTGATCCAGTGTATCACGTCGGCAAACTGGAACGCACTGGAAACTGCAAGCACAATAATAGGGCCCAATTTTAGGGACTAGGAATTAGGTGCCTTGGTAGAGGGGGCTTCACAGCCGGAGGCAGGCTGCCGGGAGCCCGGGCCGTGAGCGTTTCCACCTGGATGCAGTCAGGCCAGGGGACGTCAGGGCAGCTCTAAGGGCATCCGCGATGGAGGCGGTGGCGGCTGGTGGCCCTTGATGCTTTTCATCTCTCTGTCAAGGAGCTGCCTACGTCTCCCCAGGGCCACCTCTCAGAGCTCCAGCTCAGTCCCACCGGCCGAGGTGTGCTTTGTGCCCAGAAAGGAGCCGTCCAGAGGGGGCTTAAGAAGACATCCGGGACTCTCAGACCTGGTCAGCAGCGTTGGTCAGGTCTAGACAAGCTTTCAGAAATCCCCACCACCATTCACCCCCAAAGCACCGTGCACTGTGTGTGGGTCTTGAGGCAAGCTTACTTTGACTTTTCATTCTGAGAACTCTGAGTGGCTGAGAAGGCGGTGTCAGCGGGGTGTTTTGGGGAGAAGGCTGGAAGAGGGAGCCAGGGGTGGGGCAGGGGATGTCGGCCTCCCAAAAGCGGCAGAGCCAGCAGCTGGGGTCTGCTCCGCTCCCAGCTTGTTCCCCTGGCCTTCCAGATTCCAGTGGGAGCGGGGAGAGCCATCAGCTACTGAAAGCTCCCACCCCACCTTCCACCAGGCGATCCTTGGAGTTAAGGCACCACCTCTGGAAGGCCTTTTTACAATGCAGGAGTCACGACCAGGCTCTGAGCTGTAGCAGGGCACAGTTTATCAAGGAATGAGGCCAAAAGTAGGATGCTGGGGCCCAGATAAGGGTCAGGTGGGCTCTGATGGATACTGGGTGGGAGGGGATGCCCCCCCAGAGGGCCGGCCTAACAGAGATACTAGTAGGAGATCCCTGGGCAGTGGGGCAGGGCCAAAACAAGGTGCAGAAATGCTGCTGAGAACACAGTGGCCCTGCTTCCCTACTGTGCTCTGGCCAGGCCTGCTCAGCACGCAGCTCAGATCCCTGGGGGCCAAGGTAAACGGCAAGAGCCATCAGTGCGGTGGGCTGGCCCAAGGAGAGGAAGCCACAGCGTCCCCAAAGCTCTGAGACCGGCAACCCCTGGGGTGGGTAAAAACAAGGTCCCAGAGCACGTCCAGGGGAAGGAGGTTGCAGCGCCAGGTTCCAGGTGGGGGACTCCGGGGTCCCTGGCTTTGGGCCAGTACACGCCTCAGAGGGCAAGCCCTGACAATGCCATGGATTCTTCCCCTCCTGGTCACACAGATCCTAGTGGGAACCGGGAGGCTGATGCCTGTGTGACTCTGAAAAGACCTCCTGATGATTCTGGAAACATAAAATCTCTCCCCATTATTTCTCAAATGAATTCCTATGCCTTTTTTTACGGTTTGCTTTAGAAGAGCAATAAATCTCTGATTGTGCGTTTTATGGAATTTAAGACGCCTTTTATGAGCTGCTATAGGATCTCCCACCAAAATCAATCTCCTGGATACTTAATTTTAAGCAAAATTCCAGTGTCGGCCGGGTTCTCAGTTCTATTCAATGCCTTGTCACAGCCTGCGCGGCCCAGGGCCCCGTGTATAACCCACAACAGGGAAAGAAAGACTCCGTTATGGACAGACCTCATAAAAAGCAGACGTATGGATGAGTGGGAGGGAAAGTATTCAACATGGTTTAATTGAAGACAGGCTGAGTATAAAACCAGTGCCGGTCACTTTCTGCTGGAAGATACTTTGATTGGAATCAAGGGGCCACCAGCTGTACAAAAGCCAATGAGGCTTATCAGACAGGAGCAATTCCGTGCTCCCCGCCATCCTCTCTCAGAGAGCATGGAAGGAGCTTCAGTGGACCCTGAATACAGAGGCTCCAGTAAAGCAACTGGGGGCACTTGAGACAACAAGTTCAAATTGACTGAGCGGGTCTGGGCTTGGCTGGATCTATAGTCCTGGATTTTGCCAATGGCAGGAAAGGAAATTTCTCGGTGGCCAATAATTTTGTTTCTTTGTTTATTTGCAATTACATGAGCCACCTTCTGAATAGGGGAACTCTGGGAAGCCAGGAGCTCTACCAACAACCACTCACTCATCCAAAGTCAAGTCAAGACCCTTGGCCCTCCCTCCTGGTGCACCAGAGGTCTACAAGGGTGGGGGCAGGAAGCAGGGACACTCTGACAGCCGTGTTGCTAAGGGACACCCAGAAGGACAGCAGAGGAAGCGAACAAGCCATCATCTGCCATGTGCATCACGAACATGAACACCATGAGGACGAGGATGGGAAAGAGAACTGGCCTGATGGCTTGAAAGACCCAGCTCCAACGCCTCTTACCCAGGGAAAGCCTAACTGCTCCAGATCTTAATTCCTTTGTCTGTAAAATGGGATAATAGCAGTCTTGCCCATCTCACAGGGTTGCTACTAGGGTCAAACGTATGGAGATGCACTTTCAAAACGATGACGTTATAAATAAGCAACACTGCCAACTTACAGCTGAATAAAAGTACAAGCAATCGTATTGTCACTGTGGCTGCTGTCATTACTAGTTACTACAAGTTACGCCTCCACACATGGGAACTCATTAAGCTACAGAAAATCCCAACCTGGAATATTCCAAATGGGAACAATGAAAAAAAAAGTGCGTACAGGGGTCCCCAACGTGTTTGATCTCATCAGTTTCTGATCATGGAATGCTGGGGCGGGGGAGGAAGAGGCCACATTGGGCGCAGAGGGGCAAACCGGTGCTGGGGGTGACAGAGAGAGAAGCTGCTGGGTGCTTCCCTCCCGGTGCTCACCCGCCCTGAGCCGTGGGGCCGGCGGTGGGCAGTGGCGCGGGGGCTGGGGGCAGATCGCGCTGCTGGTTGGGGACCCCTGACGGATGCACATGGAATATTGACACCATACGTATTTGCATATATATCTCTCTTGCTACTCACACTGGAGAAGCTTTATATCTATTAGAAGTTCCAGAGTCAGGAGAATCACCACCAATATTACACAGGCTACCAGGAAACTGTTGACACTCGCACTGAGCAAAAATACCTGCCACACGGCTGCTCTCTTCCCACAGCACGGCTTCAGCCAGGTAGACCTGCGGGGACAAAAGTGAGGGAGGAGGCACTGAGAGGAGGTGAGGTCCTGCCACAGCCCTGCTCTAACAGCCCCCAGCATCACTGCTCCCCAGCTCTGTGCTTCCTGATGAAACACAGCCTTCTTCAAGGGGCCCCTGGGTAGAATCACAAAGAGCAGAGACATCTCATTCAGAGATAGAGCTCGGTTTGCTGGCTGACCCAGGCAGCTCCCAGCATCTCCGTGCCTCAGTCTCCTCATCCTTAAAATGGGTGCGAAACCCACATCCCAGAGGCTTGTTGTAAAGACGGAAGATCACAAAGGTCGGCAGAGAGCCTGGTTATGTATATGTGCTGCATGAATTATTATTATTATTACTAAACTTGTTATTCTACTTCTGTGTAGTCTCGGAACCCAGCATGGGCTCTGTGTTTAGGAGACCCTCAGTCCACCTCTAATAAATGCTCAATGAATTAATACATAGATTTTCTGTTTTTCCAGCTATATAAGGAAAGATTAGGACTAGATCCCTTTTCCTCAAAGTATGTTATAAGGAATGCTAGTTCCACAGAATGTTAATGGCTGTTACTCAATAAAGTTTCCATGGTTGGGTAAGTTTTGGAAAATTTGGATCAAAGTTAAGTGGATATTTTTCTCTGTGGGACACTTATGTGCCATGAATATGTTATCAAGCACCGTCATGCTCCAAAAGGGATTAATTACACTATTGCTGTTTCCCAAACTCATCAGCCCATGGCACCCTTTTGTCACAGAGCATAAGGAGGGACTGGTGTTCTAAGGACTGTCTTTTGGGAAACCTTTCACTGGATGATCATGAATGTTCATAGACAGACTCGAGGCCACAGAGGATGGAATCTTTCCTGCGTAGGTTTGGAAGTGGAGAGGAGGCAGAGGATCTCAGAGATGGGTGTGTCTCTTAAGGATCTGATCCACTCCCTTCAGGAACACAAGATCCCAGGGACAAGGGGGTGCCTCTGAGGAGGCATGGGGATTCTACGATCAAACCTCACTGCCTTGGCAGGTCATTTATGAGCTGGACCTGCCTGCCTGCCTGCCTTGATGAGGAAGAACTGGGTGTCAGAGACAGCGCTAGCTGGGGAGTCCTCACTTCTGGCGGGGTCCTCAGCCTCCCCAGACTGCATCCTCACTTGTAAAACTCCTTAACCCCTAGGATTATTTAAAGTTAAATGAGAAAACGTACCTGACCTGTAAAGCACCATGTAGCTGATGGCGATGGTGGTGATGATGGTGATGGTGGTGATGATGATGATGATGATGATGGTGATGGCAGTGATGACCGTGATGGTGGTGATGATAAATTATTTTATGCCCCAAACACTTGGCCACCACCTCCTGTCCAGAGGAAGCAGTCGGCTGCAGCCTGCTCCAAAGGGGTCAGTACCCATCCCGGAAGATCCCAAGAGTGTCTCTGGCAGGGGGAGCTCTGCTTTGATGTGCTCTCTTCTCCCCGAAGGAATAACGTGAGTGCTTCAAGGGGGAGATTTCTTCCTCACCATCCATCCAGGGGACACTTGAAGGAGGCCCCAGCTGTTGGAAGGTGGGACAAAGCTCATGGCTCAGAAACCTGGCAGGAAATTTGGCTTATTCAAGTCTTTCTGCATGTTTTTCCAAAATCTCTGGGAATAACAGTGGCTGTCCTCAGTCGGGGGGGGGGGGGCGTGAAAAGACTGGGGGTTCAATCCCCAGCCTCGGAAACTCATCGCAGGAAGAGGGGCAGGGGCATTTCAGCAGGTGATAGGGAGGTGGACGGAGGCATTTTAGACAAGGGGAGGGTGACCCCCACATGGCCAAGAGCGTGGGGTGAGGGGTGAGGAGAGCAGCCAGGCGGGAGAGGGCTCTCACTGAGAGACAAGCCGGAGACAGGGGGCAAAGGTGGGTGGGGGCCAGACCGTGCAGGCCACTGGTGAAGGCCTGCCTCGCCCGCCGCAGATGGGTTTCAACGTCCGTTGCAGAACCACCTCTCTCCACCTTCCTGCAGGTCCACGAGGGCCGCCCGCCAGCAACAGGCTACACCACACATAGCTCAGCAGGGTGGCCAGAGAAAATACGGGCCATCCAGTTAAATCTCAGGTAAACAATGAACAATTTCCTAGTATAAGTATGTCCCAGACATTGCATAGGATAGACTTACTTTAAAAAAATTATTCATTGTTTATCTGAAATTCAGATTTAACTGGGTGTCCTGTATTCTCATTTGCTAAACCTGACAACACTAAACTCTGCACAGAGGGGTCTCGAGGGGGCCTGGCGAGGGGGGCTGTGGTTTGGTCAGAGGGATGCACAGGAACTCTGGGATACAGGCGAGAAGCCAGCGCCAGGGAAGGCAAGGCCATGAGAGGGACCCTGGCAGGAGGGCTGGGCGTGTCTGTCCCGGAGGCCAGGAAAGAAGGACCAGGGCAGGGGAGCTCAGAGGCACAGCCGTGCCCACCTGGCTGAGGCCCAGAGAAGCCTAGATGCTCTGCCCGCACGTGCTGTCAGCTGTGTATGGCTTTGGTGCATGAAAGACTCTGAATTTTAAGCTACCTTTGGCCCCGTGACTCAGCTGGCCTCCTCTCCTCCTGATCCATCCCGCGAGTGTCTCACCTTCTCCCCCTCCTTTTTTCCCAATGTGACATTCCCACCCCCCTTCCGCTTGGCCCTGTTTTAATCTTTCACACCTCTCCCCCCAGCTCTCTCCCAGCCTCCAGCTGCCTCAGCACTTCCCGCTCGCCTCCTGCCCTCCTGTTAATTACCTCCTTCCCCCTGGCCGCAGGCACTGCCATCACCGGGACCCAGAGGAGACCCAGCTCCGATTCCACACCCTCTCTAAAACCTGGTCCGACTGTCTGCGGCCCCTAAACTGATGCCATTTCACTGTCATCTGAAATCTGAGGCGAGACCCTTCTGCGGTGACAAGTAAAAAGCTCAGCTGTGAAGGCCGGTTGCCGGGGCTGGCGCCAGGCAGCAGGGAGACTGGAACCGTCAACGGAAGGGCAGGGCGCCTGCTCTCCCAGCAGGTGCTACCCGGCAGCCCAGCTGCGCCCCCCAGAGACCCAGCCTTCTACCCCCAGGGGAAGGTCCCACAGGGAGAAGGGGATGAAAAAACAGACCATTCGATTCTTCAAGCAGCAGGCTTTCCCTATAAACCCGAGACTCCAATCTTGACCTGCCTCCATGGGAGGGAAAAGTCATTTGATGTTGCTGGCTTCAAATGCTAAGAGGTTGCTTTTTATTTTCTTGTTGGGTTAGAAAAGTATCCTGGGCAGACCCAGGTTGGGTCTTTGGGAAGCAGTCGGTGCCAAGTGTGGACCCAGGGCGAGGAGCTGCAGGCAGGTGCCCGAAGACACCAGTGGTCAGAAGCTGGCCTCGGGGAGCAGCCAGGGAGGGCCCAGGCTGGTGGCAGGACTCAGAAACCAGGCAGCGGAAGGTCTGGAAGTCAAATGAATGAATGCCAGACACCCCCGTGCTAGGTAGGCCCTGTGATCAAAACAGGCAAAGGCTCTTGGCAGCTGGCTTTCCAGTGGGTGAGAGTCAAACAATAAACGTAACAAACTCGGACAGTGGATGGTGGTGGGGACTGTGGGGGGAGTGGGGCATGAAGGGTGACCGTGACTTAGGTGGTGAGGGCAGGCCTCACCAAGAAAGCTGAAAGTGAGTGAGAGCCGGAGGGGTGAGGGCAGTGAGATGCACCAAAACAGGGATGATTTGTGGTAAAATTCTATTCAGCCCCCAAAGAATCTCCAGCACAATAGACGCCAGAAGGCAGGAGCCAGGAGCGGGGCTGGGGGAGGCGGGTCTGCCCCTTTCAGGGCTGGGGGCAGCCTACCTGACCCCCTCTCCGGGGGCAGATGCCGCAGGCCCTCCCACAGCCCGGGGGGGCGACCGATGCAGTTCCCGAAGCAGAGCCCAGGCCCCACCGCTCTGGTCCTGTGCTTCCACTCCTGTGCCAGCCCGAGGTCCCCCCGCCCCTGCTCTGCTTTCAATGACCAGCCCCTCAACCATGCCGATCTGGGGGTGACTCCCTGCAGCCCCCTTTTTGCACAAGTTCAATGGGGGCTATTTACACACTCTAGGTGAACCTCAGGACCCCAGAGCGATACACGCGGGGGTGGACTCCAGTGAAGCAGATGGCGGGAGACCACCTGTCAAAGAAGGATGACACTGAGGGATTCAGTAGCTGGTGAGGCATGGCTGCCCTGGGGCAGGGAGACTGCAATCTTCACCCAGGTCAGTGGTCCTCAACCCTGGCTGACCTGAGGACCAAGGGAGCTTTTAGAACTCCCCGTGCCCAGGCCACGTAAACCGCAACCTCTGGGGTGGTTCCCAGACGTTGGTGTTTTTTGGTCTCCTTAGCTGATTCCAATGTGCAGCTGAGACTGAGAACCACTGTCATTGGCCCCTGACGCTCAGTGGGCTCCGGGACCAGCAGCATCAACATCACATGGGAGCCTGCTGGAAATGCAGTGTCTTGGACTTTTCCATACCCACTGAGTGAGAGTCTGCATTTCAATGAGATGCTGGGTGACAGCCACCAATTTGGGTTTCACAGGAGGTAACAGGTAGCTCAGGAGGCGGGCAGGGCATGGCAAAGGGAGTCTGGGTGCAGGAGAGATGAGGCAGTGAAGGCAGGCAGGTCCCCAGCCGGCCCCGGGAAGTGGTGAAGCAGGCAGGCCCTCCACGGGGCAGGAGACAGCACTGACACTCAGTAAGACAGACGGTGTGTGTCTGGGGGTGACAGGGGCTTCCTCACTCCAGATCTGAGGCTGAAGCCAGAGTCCAAGCAGACTCTGGGCTTCCAGCTCCTTGAAAAGCAGGACCATAGATCCTAAAGGCTCCAGGACAGAGGCTGGGCTGAAGCAGCCGACCCTCTGGCTGTCCCAGGGTTTGGAAATCCCAAGCTGCTAATAAAATATCCTTTGAAATTCAAATGACTCAGACATTCCTAGGAGATTGTGTTTTAGCAGAAAAATAGAATCTTTCCAGCTTCAAAATATCCCTGAGTGGTTAAATAATGACTCAAGGAGCTTAATGGGGCAAAGGGGAAATCAGCATTGACTCTTTAATTAGAGAAGATCCTTTCCTCCATCTCTTCAGCATCCACCCCATCAGAGCCCTGGAACTGGTTCTCAGGGTGGTGTTTTTCCCCCAGAGTCACCACCAGAGGGCAGGCGTCTCCCAATTTCCTATCTTGGTGCAGCGACAGCAAGGGGACAGCTCCAGGAGGCCGGCTGGGGCTGCCAAAGTCTGTAAATACCAACAACCAGATGGCATCTCCTGGCAGGCAGGCCAGTGTTCTACCGTGAGGGTCCACCAATCACTCCTGAGGCCCTAGGGGAACCCGGGGGCTGGAGGGGAGGCTGGGTACCCTTACTGTTTCTGCTTTATACACTTAGGTGTCTTGATAAAAGTTTGAGAGAGTAACTTTTAGAATATTAAAATGAACTCTGGCAAGCTTCTGACGGATCCGTCATGTGAGGTCAGGCCACGTGAGTGGCCCAGAAGGAGGCGGCTCCAGGTCACTGCTCCATCAGGCAGCATTCCCAAGCCTGGCACCGAAACAGCCCCATTCTGGAGGGCAGAGCAGAACCTCACCGTGCCAAGATGACAGTTTGCTCCTGTGGGGCCTGGCTTCTCCCACCCAGGCAATCCACGGCATGGCTGCCCAGCCGGCATGGCTGGGAGGATGCATGATGGGGTGGGTGGCTAGAGTATGGGGACTTGGAGACTCTCAAGTTGTCTGAAAAGGTGCTCACAGGCAGTGGACAGTCGTGACGTCCCTGGAGGAGGTGGAAGATCACAGAAGAGCCTATTTCCCTGGGGGGAGCCAGAACCGATGGCCCTGCCGGTCCTACGTGGAGATTTTCATCCATCAAGTCCCCACAGAAAGGAGCGGAGGAAGGGGGTTGGAGTGAGGCCTGTCTGGTGGCAAGAGCCGGAGTGAAGTCTGGGGTGCCGGGCCTCCCCACCCCACCCCAACTCTGACCTTGGGAGCCATGGCTAGATCAGAGCCTCAGAACCCTTCTGGGTTGCAAAGCTCTCCTCAGGATGAAAACCACAGCCCTACACCTGAAAGATGCACAAAACCACAACACTATGTGTCACATTCCAAGGGGCACGTGGCCCTCTTGACTCTCATTGATAGAAGGATACCTGGGCTCCAAGTTCAAACCCCAGGGCTGGGCAGTTGAGACCCCTTCAGGCCCTAAGATGCTCCAGTTCTGTGATGCTGAACACCTGTGGCCTGGATGCCACAGCCTTGGTGGCGGTGTCATCGGCAGAGCATCCTGCGGCCCTGCTTTACTCTTCTTTACCATATTTACTCCAGACGATGAAAATGCTGTCAGAGAAAGCCACGAAGCTGACTGAAATCCAGCTTCTGGCACTGATCTGGGTTTTATTTTTATTGGTTTAACAAATGCTTACAAGGCACTTACTACGTATGTATGCTGTTCCGAGCACACTTTACAAATGTTAACTCACCTAGTAGTTTTAAGAGACAATTCCTTCTCATGTTTCCCTGTTGACAGTGGGGAAAGCCAGACTTTTTCATCTGTTTGGGGTTTGGTGGGAACTGTAGCCCCACCGCTGGCTGAATTCTGAGTGCAGTCTTAGAGCCTTAGTTTCCGAATCCCCCAAATGGGAATAAGCACCACCTCCCTTTGCAAAGTTGTTCTAAAATGTAAAAAAATAATATATGTAAATCCCATGACACAGTGCTTACTACACGGCTACCATGTGCATCTACTATGATGACTTAGGCATGTGGGCATGAGAGAAAGGATTAATCACCCCAACAGGGGCAGTTTCAACCGCCCATATTCCATTCCAGTTACAACATTCCTGGCATTGTACCGGGTGCTAAGGACGTGAGGGAGGTCAGAGCCTTCATCTGCATGGGGCCTGCAGCCTTATAAGTGAATTCTGACTATGCAATGAGCTCTCAGTCCTAGACTACCCTGAAAAACTAAACACACAAAGGGAGAAAAAAAAAAGCAGGAAAAGGAAATGAGCTCACACGTGTAGGACTTCTTAAACGGACAAATATCCACCCATGAGAACCATCAGCCCAACACCCACAGGGACACGCTTTTACTTCCTTCTCACTCTCGCATGGAGAAGCAGAAGCAGAAGCATCGTCAAGTATCCCCTTTGTTCCTGTACCCAGTTCTCACCCGCAAGCCACAGCAGCGCGCAGACCCAGAGGTGCAAGCACTCACTACACTGCGACGTCCCAGGAACTCTCAGGTAGAGGTGAGAGGTGACTCTCCCAGCTCTTTGGGGAACAAGAAATGGGAGTTCCTGTACAAGCAGCTTCAGTTCTGCAATCAGAGCCCTGGGGCAGAGGGAGGGGGAGGGCCGCGTGTAGCTGGGGTTGAGGAAGTCTGACATGCGCTCGTTCCAGATTTCCTGCATCCTTGGAAATGCCAACGCTGGGAAAGAGAGCAGGGTGTGGTGGCCAGAGCTCGGGGCCAGGAGGTAGGAGCCGTCACCCCACTTGGCAAGCCACCAAATCCCCTCTGGGGACACAATGGCCAACACACACCATGGCCTGGCTCCCCTACCTGGGGGGACCCAGGGTATTGTCCACATATCTCTGAAGGGCTGCCGGGGGGTTCAAGCCCTGGCTCAGGGGAGGGAGTAGGGTGTTCCTGGATCAAGTGGCCACAAGACTCCCTCCGCCTTGAAAGTCCTCAATTCTGGGAACTGGCCAGAAGTCTGAGAGCCTCCTTTGTGCCATGCTTTGCGGGAGGCCTGCCTGGATGAGGTCAGCTTCCTAACCTGGTGGGAACCGGTGGGCTGCAGCTCTCAGGCACACCCCACTTCTCTGTCCACTTCTCTCTGTGGTTCTGAGCTGAAGCTTGGTAAATCCTGGGTCAGCTACGCTCTTTCCTCGTTGGGGGTGGGGGTGGGGGCTGTCCTTGGGTTTAAATTCCCACCCCCATCATTCCAGGCAGTGCTCATGCACCCAACAAAGGTGGTTGGAGGCGCTCTGCCGCCACCTAGTGGTCTCCTGCGGCTGTACACCCTGCCCCTGTGAGTAGGTGGGAGCAAGAGGTTTATTTTGCTGAGAAATCACGTATCTGTGAATTTATTACCTTCTAAGTCAACATAAAACCTCCGTGGTTCTTGGACTACAGGGAAGAAGCTAACCTGTGCTTGTGAGAAAAAATTTTTATCTGAATTAAACCTCTGTTTCCTGGTTGGGGCATCAAGCACCCTCGCTGGAAGCCTGAGCTCAGACTAGAGTCGTGGTCACTGGGCCAGCTTGGGTCCAGGGACAGCTGGTGTGCCAGAAGAAGGGGCAGTGTTTTGTTACAGACAACTCTCATTGGCCGCAAGAAAATGGATTAATGAAGCTCTTTGCAACTTTTTTCCCCTTGGGGGAAAAAATGACGGAAAGATTTCACAAGCCATGTGATGCAGAACTTCCAGGCTTTGCACCTGCAGGGTCAGCAGGGGTGGAAGTGCCTTTCAGCCCTGAACTTGAAAGGCTTCTTCTTCTTCTAAAAGGATGCTAAGGCTGTACTAAGTGAAGCTGGCATATTTTGAGGCAAATCTGATTTACTTCTTTTAGGGTGACTTTGTGGAGGGGGTGTGGAATTAGCAGGGACGCCCAGAGGTGGGCCAGCCAGACCGTGGCCTTGAGTTCTGGGCTGTGAGACGCCTGATCCCTCCCTGAGGCTCTTCCCGGACCCTGTGCAGGCCTGGGGCCAGCCCCCAACTCTCCCCAAATGGAACTGGGCTTTCCCTTCTCGTCTAATCCTGATCTTAACACCGCCTCGCTCACTCACCCACTCGCCCACACCATTCCTGCATTTAATCAACACCCTCCAGTGTTCCAGGCTCAGAGGGCCTGGTCCCTGCCCTGACGGAGTGCTTGGTCCTGTACTGCAGACAGACTCGAGAACAGAGCAGAGCCCAGTGTCACAAGTGCTAAGATAGAGATTGGCCAAGGGCTATGGGAGCACCAAGGTGAGGCCCTGGCCTGGGTGGGGTGGGGGCCGGAAGACTTCCTGGAGGGGGTGGCCCTTGAGCTGGACAGTATGGGGAGAGAGGAGGGAACTGAGGGTTATGGCTTAGAAGGTTCCTCCCCCGCTCCTTTGCCTCCAGCCTTTGTTTGCTGGCATATCTAAAATTATTTCAGTCTTTAAATAAAGAAGTTGCTATATTGGACCTGTCTTCTTTTCCTGGCCTAAAATCTTAAAAACCATCCCTGTGCCCCCATTATGTTTTCTCCCTCTGACTCTGAAGTTCCAGCAGAAATGTGTCATTGACATCATCTCTTGGGATAGAGTCGGGGGAAGAGGAGGCTTTTCCTCCTCACCCTGCATGGCCTTGCGGTTTCTGAAGCCCCCGAACTGGGAACTAGCATTCCACCCATGGACGCTTCAGTGGAAGCGGCTTCATGGGCAGTGGGCGTGGATGAGGGGGGCCAGAGCAGGGGAGGAAGAAGGACGCAAGTTCCAGTGGTGACCAAGCCTGACTGACCAGCTTCATGGAGCTTCGGTGTCTTGGAAACCACTGGCTCCCGTGAAGGCCAGGAGGAGGTGAGGGTCACTGTAAATGAGCCAGAATGCACACGTGACTCACTCTGGTAATGGGTTGAGGAGGCCGTCTAGCTAGGTCTAGGTCCACTGACGTGGCCAGACAAAATCCATTTTGGGAAAAGCTGAGGGCCTGTTGGGTTTGAGGTGGCCACAAGCCCCGGCTGGGCAGGTCACAGCTCCTCAGGCTGCACCTGAGTGCTGCCACCGAAAAGGCTTTGGGTGGAGACAGGAACACTTCTCCTCTCAAATGTGCAGCCAGCTCAGAGGCAGAAGAGCAGACGACCCCAGAGACACGTGTTAGGGTTCCAGGTGTGTCTGGGGTCCTGTGAAGGCATCCAGGAAGTAGCTGGCTATGGGCCAGGAGTTAGAGAGAGAGAGCTGTGCTAGAGACGTGGCTTTGAGCTTTACAAGCTGAGGAATGTTAATTCCAGTTGTGGGGGCGGATGCAGCTACCCAGTGTGCAGGATTAGTGGAGCGCAAATGGCCAAAGACAGAAAATGAAGAGCCCCGGCAACTAAGGACCAAGCAGAGAAAATGATCTGTCAAAGGCCTGGAAGGGACAGCCAGGTGGGGCAGGAGGGAAGCTCAGCAGAGCAGCTGACCCAAGCAGACGGTGCTTCCAGAGGGAGGGAGTGGCTGACCGTTCCCAATGCTGGACCCAGGGCCGAAGAGGGATCCTAGCAACGTGGCGGCTGCTGATGACCTTGAGGGAACAGTTGCCACGGTGTGGATGGGGCTGAGGCTGGACCGCAGCAGGCTGAGGAATGAACGGGAGTGAGCAGAGGGGACATGGCAAGTGTAGATGAGGACTTTAAGAGGTTTGGCTGCAAAGGGAAGAGGTTGATGGCGGCAGCTAACGGGGACGTGGAGTCAAGGGAGGAGGTGCAAGACCTTGCGTGTGTGACAGGTCAGGGTGAGGATGTAACTGATGGAGCCAAATTCACGCGAAGGTGTGAGGGGAGGGGAATCCAAGCTCAGGAGAGGCGAGGCAGGCCTTAGAGTGGATGAAGGGAAGGACCAAGGGGTGGGGGGCAGCTCATCCGTGGCTGTTTCTACTTTCTGTGGGAGGGAGGAGAGAAGGGCATCTGCGGGGGGCAAGAGAAGACATGGGGGGAATGGAAGCAACCGGAAATGGCCACGTGGGGGCCGGGACCATAGAGGAGGACTGTCAGGCAACACTGAGAATCAAGCTGATTCCGGGGAGGCACTGTTATAGACAACAGTTTGTGCCCTTCCCGTCCACCCTCCAAATGAGGTGTTGAAGCCCCAACCCCCTCCTCAATCTCTGTGTGATGGTATTTGGAGGTGGGGCTTCTGGCAGGTAACTAGATTTAGATGAGGTCATGAGGGTGGGTCTCCCATGATGGGATTGGTGCCCTTATAAGAAGAGGAAGAGACCCAAGCCCACTCTAGCCCTCCACTCACACACAGCGAGGAAAGGCCATGTGAGGACACAGTGAGAAGGCAGCTGTCTGCCGCCCCAGGAGAGAGCCCTCACCAGCCACTGACCCCGTTGGCACCTCAGCCTTGGAATTCCCACTTCCAGAATTGCGAGAAAATCAATACCTGCAGTTTAAGCCACCCAGTCTGTGGTCTTTTGTCAAGGCAGCCCCATCAGACTGAGGCTGCGCCCATCTGCACAGTTGTCTGAGTTTCCTCCCTGAGCCCCTAGCCGTCTGGGTGTGGAAGCAAAGAAGGTAGACAGCAGACAGCTTTGCAGTTAAAGCTCTGCTAGGCAGGGATGTCAGAAGGACAAGGGCTGTCAGGGAAGTCAGGGAGCCGGGCAGAGATAAAACCCTTCCACATCAGGGGTTTGCCCATGTAGCAGTGACCACCCGCCCCGAAGTTACGGGCCTTTGACAGTATGCCTAATAGTGGTGTCACATGTGCAATGTGTGCCAACCACAGTCACAACTGTGACGTTGTTAAGGGACAGGTGAAGCATGGAAGCCCAGTAGTGCCAGGCTGGATCAGGAGCCAGGAGCCAGGGCTATATTTTTGTCTGTGTCACTGCGTGACCTTGGGCAAGTTCCTTCCACTCTCTGCACTCGGGTATCCTATTAGAATATTTAGAATAAAAGATCCCTAATGTCTTTTCCAGCTCTAACACTCTCAGGTTCTGGGAAGCTTAAAGGCACTGAAATATCACTGGGCTTAAAAGAAGCGATTGGCAGGGTGGCCAGGTCACTGGGCACCATCTTGCTGGGGTCCCTGAGGCCCCCTCATCTCCTACAGAACAGAGTCATTCCTACAGATAACACTTCCCTTAGTAGGAAGAGGTGCATTTGACCGGACTCACACCAAAGCTTTCTGAAGACCTACCAGAACTGTAAATCATCTTGTTTTGCATCGTTTCAGAAAGGGCCAGGTTGGAAGTTTGAGGAAAACCCCAGGAAGTGCAGCAAGAGCCAAGAAGCCTTGCAAAGAGAGGCTCCCCCCCTTCACAGTGTGCTTTTGTTTCTCTCCCTTGTCCCCTGGCTTCCGTCCTGTGCCCGCTCTTCCTTCCTCCAGGAAGCCCTCTGGCTGCCAGTGGAGCCCCCCCTGCCAAGAGCTCTGCAGCGAAGTGAATCCCTTCACCAGGCTGCTTCCTATTTACCCACCAGGAGCAAGCGTTCCAGGGCACACCTGGAGACTCAAATCAAGTCAAGAGCCTCTCTGCCTTGCGGGCATCCCATTTGTATTCTCCCTGTTCAGAAGGAACCTTGCAGAGGCCCAATTCAGAAGCAAATGGAATCATAAAGCAGAGCCTCTGCCTCGACCAGCTCAGGCTACGGAGTGGTACCCACCCAGCCTGGACCACCTGAGGTGCTTATGCCCGCAGGATGCGGATGGGGATATGGTCCGGAGCCAGAAACCTCCCAGGCCTTCCTGCTTCTCTCCCTGCCTTCTGACTATGAACTTCAAAAGGGCCTAAAGCTAGCTCAGGTGGGGAGGGTAAATCAGTCTCTGGGAACCGCAAGGGCAGGTTACCAGGTTGCACTACCGCCTTTGACCTCCAGAGGGCAATGCCACGGTGCTCAGGGAATGTCCAATCGGCAACATCATTGGCTGAGCCAGGGACCTGGAGACCCCGAGGAGCCCGCCCTGTCAGATGGTGCTGCCCGCGCTCGGGGATGGCACCGCCCCCCGCCGGCGTCCCTGAGTTATCTCCTGCCCGTTTGCCTATCCTAGTTTCCCACGTGCTGCTGACTCTAAGCACAGTACTTGGAGAAAATTGTATTTTCAGAGAAAGCCACTGGGGTGAAGTTTTTGCAAAAGGTGTACTGTTTCACAGTTGTTAGGCAATTTATCTCGGGAATGAGGCGAGTGCCTTGGGAAACAGCCGGTGGAATCCAAGCTCTGCAAGCTTACCTGTAGGTAAGGCTTCTCACTTGCTTTTGAAATAACCTAGCAACCCTTCGTTCTTACATTCAAAGAAGCCAGCCAGCATGTTCCAGAATATTTACAGGCACCCAAGGAAGCAAGGCGGCCAGGAACTGGCTCCCAAGTTCCTGGCCAATGTTTAAAATTCTTTATCTAAGAGCAACAGGGTGGGGCTGGGGAAAGTCTGACCTGCCTTGGGACCCCAGGACCTGTTCCTGCCCTCCTCTGGCCTTCAGCTTCTCCCACATAAAAGGAGGGTGTCACCGATGTGTCTCCCCTGCCCCATCCAGCTCCAGCGTTCTACTCTGCACCTTCAGAAAGTCTGTTTGTAAGACAGACCAGGCTGGTGAGAAGTTCACGGGGGAATAAAGCATCCGAGCTTGACTGACAAGCTAAGAAGGACTAGACAGGGGCCACTGCTTTGAATCGGGGGCCAGCAAACCCTGCATGCTCTCACCAGGAAGAGAGCAGCCAGCGTCTGCAAAGCTCCGGGCCAAATGCCCAATTCCCTTCCGTCCCTAGCGTACACAGAATGCTTTCTTCCCGAACTCTTCCCTGCTGAGAGCAGACTTGATAAAGGGAAAGTGCCATCTAGTCCATCCTTTATGGGCTCTGTGACCTCAGGCAAGTCCCTGATTCCGTGGGTCCCCTGATTCCAAAGTGTCCCCATTGGGGGTTGGGTGAGCCATTACAGAGTGTGTCAGTCCTTTGACAAATTTTGTAATTCCCTGAGTTGCAAGCAGATGTCACTTAACAGGTTGTCTAGCAGCGACAGATATTTTCTGTGCCCAAAGCTTTTTTTCGGAGGAACAGTGTCAGGAGGAGAAGGGTCTACGTGGCCTGATGTGAACTGCTCCCTTCTACTCAGCATCTCGCATCTCTGGGCTGCCCTGCTGTTGGTACTCATGGAAACCCAGGGAGTTATGCAAGAGCCTTCTTAGCTGCCAGTGGTCCCAACACCTACCCTTCTCTTTGGTAATCTTCGTCCAGATTTGACAGGAGCTGCGAGCCCGCCGTGGAGAGGTCGACCGCAGCCAGGGGCAAGTCACGGTAGGCCAAGTTCGCCAGCTGCACCGGAGCAATGCTCTTGGTTTCTTCGTCTACTTGTTGGGAGATGATCTCAACTTCAGAAATTCCTCCTTCTATGGCAGGCCTGGGTGGGGGAGGACGGCAACAGGGCAGAGTCATCCCTTGAGAATAAAATAATTTTCCCACTCCCCACGGAAAGGAGGGAGGAGGCACCAGGCTCAATGCTGGGCTGGTGGAGAACAGCGGGACATCCGAGGTCACCATTCTGCCCCACTGGCCACCCCAGGGACTAGTCTGAGGCCCCTGCAGCCCCATCTCCTTTGCCAGTGGGGGAAAGCTGGAAGCAGGCTCAGATCTGAAAGTATGAGCTTTGCGGGCGCGTCCTGTACCACCAGGAGGTAAAGACCCAGAGAGAAACTGCCAGCCAGCAAAGCCTGGACTTAGACTTCTAGGCTTCTTGGTCACTGGGCTTTGCTGGCGTGACACAGTCCTTTCAGTTGTCTCCTGGGTTTCTTTGTAAAGGTCCTTGGGAATGTTGTGGCCTCTGTACCACAACAGAGAAGTGTTTGTTCACAGCTGGATGTGCTGCTGGTGGCTGGGGAGCCGACCTGGAGACCCCGAGTGGGCCTTGGGGCAGTGAGGACAGGAGGGGCCAGCTGTCTCTGGGTGCCACTCCCTTCCTACTTGAACTGGTCCTACTGCATCTCCCTTTTTAAGGTTGAGAGGAGATGGGGGTCACTTGATCAAATGCCTAAGGGGTTGTGGGTCTCCTCCTATGTTACTGGCGGCTCACCTACGGCAACTCCACTGGCATCGCGGGGCATCTCCACCAGGGGCAGCACCACTTCCCAACCCGCCAGGGGCACTGGGCAACTTGTGGAGGCATTTGTGGCTGTCACGAAAGCACGGGGGGTCACTACTGACATAAACAGGAATAGGGACACTGCACATCGTGCAGGGTGTCCAACAAGTAACCATCCCGCCTACATAACCAACAGCAGCCCTGTGACGAGATGGGGGGCTGGCTCACTCTGCTCTGACTTGCTGGGGTGCCGTCTTTGGTCCTTCCAACACATTCTTGACCCTGCCTCATCCTGTAGAATCCGAGGGCCTGGGCCTCTGGCCCAACAGTGGGGGTTAGACAGAAAAATGGCATGACTGGAGAGGAGTAAAAATTAAACATTTGAGGGAACATTAAGAGGGGCGGGCTTTAATACCGAGGCAGCGGCCCAGGCTGCTATAAACTGCTCTTGGGCTCTGGTGCTGACTCTAACGTTTACTTCTGCAGGGCCTCCCCCGGGACCTTAGTTTCTCCAGCTGAAACATGAGGAGGTGACATGGAGGCTCTGCTTCTCAGCCTAGGATCTGATACAGGTCAGAGAAATACAGAGCAGGTGGGAAGGGCCATGGCGTGAGAAGTTCCTTGGGTGGGCAGTTCTAAGTTCTAAACTCTTCCTTTCCAACCCCCGTTGAGAGCTGACCAACAATGCCCAGTGGCAGTTGTCTATGAAGCTTGGAGTTGTATCTGCCCACTTCTTTTTTGCTTGAATCATCCAGGTAATTGGGGGAAAAGCGAGATTTTCCTCTGAACACCACAGGCTGGCTGCCTCCACTACCTGAGTTCACCAAGTAATTTCCAAAGTCTGGGTTCTCTTTTGTGGGCCTGACTTAAACCCTAGCCCCTTGCTGCCTGTCACGCACAGATAATAGTGCTTATCATGTGTGACATTCACAAAGCGACTCAAGACCTTCAGACAGAACAGTCACGGAATGTGAAGTTTCTGTGTTTCTCAACAAAGTAAAAGTGTGGGTGTTCGTGGGGGGGATCCTGGCTCCTCCAGATGTTCCCCCGCCAAAACAAGAACTGATGCTGGGTTGAACCTGTTCTCTTTTCTTCTGGAGTACTCAAGGAACCTGTGGTTCGCCGAACTGAACTCATAGAGCTTTCTGATCAGTGGGCTGTTCGTGGAGGGCTGCGGTGAGTTTCTGGGACAAGCAGGATGTGACTCTGGGAAGCCTGGAATAAACCACTTCTGCCTTCCGGACTTTCCTGCCCTCTGGTCGCCTCCTGCCAGTGGTCACAGTGGCCCAGCACCACCCCCGGTCACGCGATCATCCCGCGGTTCATAGCCTGAGCACTGGGACCACTCCCTAGTCTTGGGTGTGGAGAAGAGTATGGTGGAGAACATGCACTAGTAGCTCCGTTCTTCAGCTCTCCCCCTGCCACGTGGCTTTGCAGCATCTCATCAAGAGGAAGAGCACATTTTTGCACCCTTGATGCTGTGTTCAGTCATGAGATTTGTTTTGGCTAATGGGGTATCAGCAATCCCTTTGGACTAGCAAGGGAATTACAATTCCAGTTTGGGATTGCAGAACACCTCTGCCTTTTTTGAACTAAAAAAAAATGAGATGACCTTCGTAAGCCAACTCAGAGAAAAAGTAGTTTTTAACAAGTTAGTTTAATGTCAGGCTTAAGGCTAAAGCCACCCGGAGCTCCTCCTGGTTTACGGGGCTCGGGAAGGGGCTGTCAGCTGCACCTGTGGTTCCGATGGACCAGCTCTGCACCCACAGAGAGCAGATCCCAATGCTACTCACTGTGGATTGGTCATGTTGAAAGATGCAGCCAGGGCCATGGGTTTTCTTGGTGTCTAGTGGGGCTCAGCTGTCTTGAAGCCTGACGTCAGCATTTCCAAGCGTGGGTTCTACAAGACATATAAATATGGTGTCCTGAAGACAAATAATTGAATAGTAGAAATTTATTACTCGGATGCCAAACCAAAGTCTTCCCAAGCTCATCTAAAGACGGAAGCCCTAGAACCTTCTTCCATACAGATTTTCCTTCAAAGCAATATTGAATAGATTCTTCTCATTACCTATGGTGGATAACAACAGGCAGAATTTATTTTTTAGAGATGAAGAAATAGGCCCAGAGTGACAAAGTGACCTTTCTGTGTCACACAGAGATGGCAGAGAGCCAGGCTGGACCACAGGTTTTCTGACTTCTAATCCACAGCTCTTTCCACTACACAGCCAGGTTAAAAACCTTTCTACTTCAGCTTTAGGAATCTCAAAAATCAGTTTGGTCTCAAAAATCCCAAGTGTTTTCCCTCAAATTTTTTTCTCCCAAGATTCCCCTCTCTTCTGGCGGTTGTCTCTCCACTCCTCCAAGCTCTCCTCTCTTCCCAGGTGGTTCTCTCCAGGAGAAGGGAGCACACCCTGCAGCCAGGCTGCCTGCAGTCAGAGCCTGGCTTCCACTTACTAGCCCTCTGTCCTCACCTATAAAATGGGAATAATACTAGAACTAACTAAATGAGTTACTGCATGTAAAACACTTAGAATAGTGCCTGGCAATGTAGTGTTGGCTTTTATCAACATAGTTACTATTTTATAAATTTAAATCGCACAGTCTGTTGAATCTGAGCACATTCCAAAGCAGTTGGATGGCTGAGTGCAAGATTTCCTCTTAAAATCTAGACTAGGTAAATAGATTACACTTTTCTGTAAATGGATGCTAGGGTACCACCTAGAAGTCTTCTGGGGGAGAGATGTACACAGATAAGGGAACAGACTCACGTTCTGGGTGATTTTGAACAAGTTACTAGGGAGGTTACTCAAAGGGGCAATCCTTTTGTAAGCTGCATTCTAAGTGCAGCATGCTTTTCCTACAAGATATCAACCCGGGACAAACCCCTGTCCCATCCTGAAGCTCAGTCCTCAGAGGCCATCGAACAAGAGGGACAAAGGGGTAGAATTGTTACATCATGTGAAAGGAAAAGGTGCTCCAGGGGTGAGAAAATCGGGGGACTGATGGTAAATTTGCAAAGTGGGGGAGCCTTTAAGTTCTGTATAATTAAGAAAAGTGAGAGCTCAAGTTAAAGGAAGTTGAGGAAATCTTGGGAAAGTCTCAACTTTGTGCAACTGGAAATACGAGAGATGGAGAGCTTTCTAAAATCAGAAAGGCTTTAATATAGGGGACCACACGTGTCTATGGGGCAAAAAAAGTATGGGACAAGGAATCAAGATAACAGCAGGGAGAATTTGCAGCCACACCTTGCTAAGTGTTTCACCTTACATTCTGCCTGTGTAAGGAGGGTCTAAACATTAAAATCAGAACTCTCCTATAGTATTTGGGATTGTATATTAATTGCATAGTAAACGTATAAAGTTCTCCATCCATCACACAGATTTAGTCTCCATCTTTTCTGTTCTCTCTCTACAAAGCTTAAGCTAACCAACTCCTCCCAGTGGTAGGATTGGTCCTGTGGATTGTCTGTCTGCCAGCTGACATGAAGTCAGGATGGAGGGAGCCACAAACAGGAGACCAGGTGAGCAGCACTCCCTTCCGGAGTGTTTCAACAAGCTGTATTCCCAAGGGAGCCCTTTACCCACGACCCAAGCGACTAGCTCCGTGGAGAATCTAATAGGAAGGTCTTTGCTTCCTTCGACCTTCCAGTCTGGCTGGGCAAGCAAGCGTGAAACATACAAAACTCCAAAATTTTTGTGTTTCCTTAGTAGTGAAGAATAAGTAAAAGTTGATAAATTTGTATTTAGAAATAATCAACATGAGCTACCCAACTCATATATTATGGCCAATATAAAACACTTACAATAGAAATGGAAGTTACTGAATTTTTAAAATTTGACCTTTTAGGAAGGGAAACTTCAAATGCGTAGAATTGTAGAGACCTGTATGATGAACTTCTCGTTCCCCATCACCCAGCTTCAACAGCTATCCGCTCAGGGACAGGCTTGTTTTCTCCACATCCTGCCCGTTCTCCACCCCTCGTGATTACTTTGAAACAAACCTCGGATGTCATTTCATTCATCCATTTCAACGTGTAGCTCTGAGAGTAAGGATAAGGAGTCCTTGGAAAAGATGTAACCACAAAACTATCATCGCCCCTAAGTCAACAATATTTTCTTACTATTATCAAATATCTGGGAATTGTTCGCATTCCCCATTCCATTTATTTTTTTGTAAGGCTTGTTGAATCAGGAGCCACACGTTAACGATTGGTTCATATGACTCTTAAGTATCGTTCAATGCGTACGTTTCTCCCTGTATCTCATTTTTTCCCACGCAACTTATTGGAAAAGCTGGGTCATCTGCCTCAGTTTCCCACAGTCTGGATTATGGTGAGTGTGTCCCTTCCGTGTCATTTAACATGTTCCTCCGTCCTCTGTATTTCCTGTAAATTTTAGTCTGCAGACTTTCATCAGACTCAGGTTCAATTTTTTTTTTCCTTTTGCAAGACTGTAGGTGGTGTCATGACTTCCATTCAGAGACACATAGTGTTTTTTCGTTCTTCTTTCTGTGACATTAACAGCCGTTGATGATCACTTCCTAGACCTGTTCCTTCATCAGGGCTTGCAAAAGGGTCCTATTATGATCTCACCCTTCATTTATCAGCTTCTCTGAAGGCAAATTCCTCCTCCTCATCTATTTGATTAGCTTAAGTACAGTTTATATAGAAAAGGAGGGATAAACGCTTAACTCTTCCCTCTTTATTTGTTGGCTTTCAAAAGAATAAATTGTTATCTTATCTTCCAAAGTCAACCAGTGAGGTGGTTTTGCTGTTGTTTCTTTTCCACGGGATCAGGGGTTTCAGCACTCATTCAGCAGGGGCTGAGTGGGGGAGCAGACTCCCTGGAAAGGGGGCCGGCAGTTTTCTGCTAGGAGAGGTGGGAGGGTTAAGAAAGGATCTTCAGTACCAGGCAAAAAGGAAGGAGCAGCGAGGGTGAAATCGTATTTGGATGGACAGTGAATAGGCTGCTTCAGAAGTTTTGATCCTTAAAGTAGCACATTTTAGAAGGCAAAATCCCTTAAGATGATATCTTTTAAAAATATTTTTCCAAATGAAATAACGCCCAAAGCACAAGCCTAGCATGAAGCAGGTGTAGTCTAGCACTCTATAAATGAACATCTGAAGTGTAAACCTGCTGTCTCATAAACTTGGTAAAAGCAGAAGAGAAAACCCGTTTTGGATTTACTGGGTCTGGCTGTGGTGGGGAGTAAGGCTGATTTTTAAACTTCAGGAAAATTCCAGTCTCTTCCACTTGTTGCTCACAAGTCTGTCTGTGTAATTTACCAAGACCATATTTGCTTGTTCCGGCTGGAGCTTTGTTTGAACTGCAAAGTTCAAGCTGGCATCCTAAGAACCTTAGAGCTGAAAAGGCTTTGGAGAGCAAGTGGTTAGTCCCCTCACCTACCAGGTGAGGAAATCCATAATTCAGCTCACCTGTCCCCAGGGGCGACCAGGTCCATTCCTCATCTCTTACTTGTGTGGTGGCGCCTTGGCATACGTGACCTGCTTTCATACACATTCCATTGGTTACCAAACCTGGTTTTACTGAGAATCATCTGGGGGCCTTTTGAGAAACATAAATTCGTAGGCTATACAGCAGAAATGCTGAATCAGAACTCTGCAGGTGGAGCTTGAGAATCTTTTTTAGGTTCCCCAAGTGTCTCTGACATGCAGCCACTCCATTTGACCCTCAGTATCAGTGGTTCTTAAGAATTACCTGGAAGGTTAAAAAAAAAAAAAAAAAAAGATTGCTGGCCCTACCCACAGAGCTTCTAATTTACTATGGGGTAGGAGCTTGAAAATTTACACTCTGAAGAAACGCCAGGGGATAATGATTCGCCAGTCCACAGACCACACTCTGATCTTCTGAATCAGAAAGTTTGCTTGAGGTAAGAAAGAGGGGACTTTTATCCCTACAAATATTACAGATGAAGTTAACTGGTCACAAAGCTAGTGTGGTGGAATTGTCTGCAAAACTTACCCTGGCCAGGTGGAAGACAACCAGGTTTATCAGTTAGGAATTCTTTTAGTAATAGAATATCTGACTAACAGTCACTTGGGCAGTAAAGACTTTTAAGTCTATTGCATAGCCAGAGGCCTGGAGGCAGTGCCTGAAAGATATCACCAAGAACCCAAGCTCTTTTCATCTTTCCATTCCCCCCATCCTCTGTGTGATGCGTTACTCATACTTGTTGCCTTGTGGTTGCAGAATGGCTGCTGCAGCTCCAGCTTGCACATCCTCACACTAATTCCCAAAAGAGAAAAAAGAATCAAAGCCTTTCTCCTCACAAAGGTTTAATCTTTTATTCAGCAGATGTTATCTCTCCAAGCCCTTTAGCTAACATCTGATGTCTCTTGGGCAGAGGTGGATCACATGGCTGCAAAGGAACCGAGGACAATGTGCAGCTGGCCAACGGAATAAGGAGTGGTCTGAGAATCTAGACCAGTCCTGATTCATCCTTGGGGCTGGGCATATTGTTTTCATCAACGAATCTCAGTTCTCTTAGCAAGTCAAGAAGCGAGAAGGAGCTGTTGTGGGTATAACTAATTGTCTACCAGACCAGGTTTGGACACTTCTGAGATGGTTCTGAGGTTCAGCTGAGTAAGTTTCCTGGCTCTCCTAACAAGACTGGCTAAATGCTGGTAACTGGTTGGCAGGAGATACGAAGGAGGTATTCTCCCCAAACCTCGGGACTCTTTTATTTAGAGAGCGTTGCCTGCATATGAAGTTCAGTTTTGACATCATAAAACTCACTGTGGACTCTGCTCCTCGGGAGAAGCCACTGAGCACAGGCACCTTTCACAGACTTCCCAGCCCCCGAGGGGAGAAGGCTGTGTTTCTCATGCTAGAAGAGAAAGGTTTCTGTACAACAACAGGAGGTCATCCTCACTGTTACCTTGACCCCTTCATATCTCGCTCCATTAACAAGGAGCTAAAATGAAGAAAATCAGTCATGTCCCCGAGCAGCCCCGGTCTGCTGCACAATCCTTAGCTGCTAAACAAGTGGGCAGGGAGCCCACCGTGGCTCTCTCTTCTCGGTGTGCAGTCTCCTGTGGGCTCCTCTTAACTCCCCGCTTATGCGGTGATACAGCCTCTCAACCATTACCAGTCTTATAAAGTGACGGAGACGCCAAACGAGATCACACAAAACTAGATCTGAAATTACTCAGGTATTTTGAGCCGGAAACCAAGAGGACCGTTATTATAATCCTTCCCTTCCTCTGTAAACAGATAAATAAATGCAAAACGGTGAGAATAATGAAACATTATAAAGGAGTGTTTTGAAAGCTGTAAGTGTCCTTATCAATGTCAGGTAGCTCATGACTCCTCATACTGGCAGGCGCGGTCCCCCTCTTCGTTCAGCCATCTGTTAGGAAAGGTGTGTTTCTTTAAGCCGCCAAGTTTGGCGGGTGGTTTATTATGTGGTATTATTGCAGCAGTAGATCACTGATACGTTATAGATGAATACCTATAGCAACACATCAAACAATGCAAAGATGTATGTTTTTAAAAAGATAAATCTCTCTCTGTCCTCCATTTTAACCCTCCACCACTTGCTTGAGGTCCTAGTTAATACCTACCTGTGGAAATCCTCACTCAGAATTAAGCAAGCACGTATTCACCTATGCAGGCTAATTTTTCCGGGTTTGTGTTTAACAAAATAAACCAACCGTCCAATTTTCCTTTAGCACTTAGCATTAGTTAATGGACCTCCTTTCTGGTCAGTAGATAAAGATTTACATTTTTTTTCTAACTTCTTAATTCATATATATTCACAGGTACATATACAATTTTATATAAATTGCTCATCATGAAATTCACATTGATAGTGGCGCCTGAATTTCCTTTTCTGCCTGCTTCCCCCTCATTACCTGCCTCACGGTTGTCCTTCCTCCTGTTGCACAGAAGCACAAACACACCCCTGTTAAACCTGTGTATATTTTCCCTTGCTTTTCTCTGGCTTATACAATTGTATATAAATAAACATTTCATTGTGTGTTTTATTTAAAAAACATTATTCATACTTAACTGCTTTTTGCTTTTCCCTCTCAACAGCATCTTAGAGCAGTTGCCCTCTCCCAAGTCAGGTAGTAAAACCTGAATTCATTCTTTCATTAGTGGTTGCATAATTATCCATGGTGTGAATGTGCCACAATTTACACAATTTTCCTGCTATGGGCAGTTTTAGATTTTTTTTCAGTCACTGTGAAATATGCTACAATAAACATCCCTGTATATATTTCATTATGTATTGGTATTTTTATTTGTATGGGATAGATTCCCAGGAGTGATTACTGAACTGGAGAATATGCATTTTCAATTTTAATAGTTCAAACAAGATTGCTTTGCAAAGGGCTGTAACAATTCACACTCCACAGCAAAGTATCAAAGTTCCCTTTGGAGGGAGAGGTTTTAATCATTTGCAAGCTGTTGAGGGTGGCTGTGGACCAGATAAGTCCAGATACTTGCTTAATTATATCCTCTTCCCCGTGGAGCACTGGAGTGAAGAATACAGGACAAGGGTGAAACCCAAAATAGCAACAGACATCCTTACGCCACAAGAAAATACGTAGTTGACTTCGGAGCTATCCTGTCACCGTATTTCTATGAGTTGTTTCAGCAACGGTCAATCCCCTGAGGACCCTGTTTTCCTCCTTGTGCCAAAACCCCTCACCCTCAACTAAACCAATCACGTAACCAGTTCCCCAGTTCCCTCCAGTGCCCATCTCTTGCCCACCCCTCGGAGGTACAAGCTGTGATCTGTGGAAGGAGATCTGACTTCCCTGGGAACGAGGACAGGACAGCACAACAGTGGAGGGGTGACGACCGGAAATTCTGGTGCCACCTTCTAACGGTTTGCAGTAATATTTGGGGCATTAACCTACATACGGCTATACTAACTTGTTAAAGAGAGAGAGACTCTTGCTAAAATTCTTCTCCTTTGATTATGATTTTTACCTAGTTAGTCAGAACTATATTCAATTTAAGCCTGCTATATTTCCACCCACACTTATTGCTCATCTAAGTGGTGTGGACCCCTCAGGTGGACCTGCAGGGGCAGGTCCGGTCACGGAAGAGACACAACCAGCCCCATCTTTGGGGGGCTTTCTCCAAAGTGGCTGTTCAAGGGGAGGTAGGGAGCTGTCAGGAACCCAAGGGTGACCTCCGTCTCACTTCCAACAGGACAGCATGTCCTTCCAGTTCAGTGGAGAGAGCCCAGCCACAGCCCCAATCTGAGGGGAGAGGAGAAGGGAGGCTGGTTCCTGGGGCCATGATTTCCACAAACCAAATAAAAGTCACAGACACTAAGGTGGGCCACCTCATCATTAAGCAAAGACACATAAACTCAAACCATGCTCCTCCTAATGAACTGGGAAAGATTTATAATACCCAGTACTGATGGTGACGGTGTGGGAAAATGGCCGATCACGCCCATTGTTGATAGAAGTGTAAACTGCTGTGAATTTGCTGGAGGGTAATTTGGTGATATTTATCGAAATTACTTTAATGTGCACATTCTTTGGCCCAGGAATTCCACTTTTAGGGGATACATTTTAAGGACATAAGCTCACACATGCACACACACATACAGATGTTTGTTGGGTCGTTGTTAGAACAGCACAAGGCTGAGTACACAGTAGGTACTCCATAAATATTTGTTGATAAAGAACCAATAAAATAACACACCGAAAGCAATGTAAATGACTATCAACAGGAGACTGGCTAAGTAAATTAACGAACTTCTATATTATGGGATATACGGCTGCTGAAAGAATGAGGTTGAATGGCTGCCTAGAGCTGAAGGTTGGGAAGGACTGACTGCAAAGGGAGAAGAGGGAAATTTTGGGAATAATGGAGATACTCTAAATCTTGACTGCGGTGATGGTTCCAAGTGTGCATTTAAAATGGGTGCTTTTCATTATTTATACATAATTCTCTCACCGATATGGCCGATATTCTAAAAAATGGACACAGGCGTACCATAATCATTAACATGGAAAGTTGCCTACAATGTAACATTAAACTTAAAAGTAGGTTACAAAATGACACGGAGATGATGATACCACTTATGTAATATACGGAAAAAATATGTGTGTGACGGTGCGGAGCGGGACTTTTCCTGTTGTCTGAGAGCTTTGCAGATGCTCTAAAGTCCGGGATAAAGATGGAAAGTGCCCACATTTTGTAAGGAGAGAATCAGACCATCTATTTGGAACATACTAACAGATGGTCAAGCTGGTCCGGTAACTGCTACTCCCAACAGCCTGCAGGAGAGAGGGCGAGAGAAACCCATGCCAGACTCCCAGGCTGCCTGGGGCACAGGGAACGGCCAGGTGGGGACAGAGGGCAGTGGTGGGAACAGCCTGCCCTTAACCACCAGGCTAAGCAAGGATGTGGCATCAGTCAAGGTTCTTAGTGAAAATTAAACTCAACGGTTTTAGCAGAGTATGCATTTTTAAAGGATATTGAATCCCAGGTGGGCCAGAGAGCCAGGCATAGAAACTACATGTTCTGGACACTGACCAGACTCTGGCGCTGCTCCAGCAAAAGCACCACTGATGCCCCTGCTCCACACCGACATCCCCTCCCTCTCAGCTTCTGATCCTAGGCCCCAGCTCCATCGCACTGGCAGAGGTGGTCACACAGCTGCATCTTGGCAGCAAGGGAGACTATCACCTTGGATGTGGGGGGGGGCTCAAAATGGGAATGTCCCCCCAGTTTAGAAAGGCCATTGAAAGGATGTGAGATGATCACAAATGCGGGAAGTGCCCTCTATAATTATGGCTCTCCCATGGGCATCGTGGCAGGACTCCATCCAAGAAGGCTGTCTCCTAGGCCAGAGGGGTCCCAGTGGCATAGTGCCAAAAGCAGGAACTGCGGGTAGCCCTCCGAAGTTAGGCAGAGTACCCAGTAGAATGGGGCATGCAGTGCTCCCCTGCTCTGAGAGGGGCTGGAGTGGACAGAACACAGGAAGCAGGTTTTTAAGGAGCTTACAAAAGCATCCCTGGAGCCCGCAGAGTGAACAGAGGGAGTGGGGGCAGGGTCGGGGGAAGAACAGAAGGGCTGATCGGCAGGTCAGGCTGTGTGGCCTGGATTGAAGTTTTGATTTACATAGGTTATTTTAACACCTGAAAACAAGCCTGTCCTAAATCCTGAAAGTGACCAGAAAAGCTAAGGCATCTTCCCACGTTCACGTCGGGTGATGGGAAGGGAGAGACAGCAGCACCTGTAGGAAGGAGGCATCACTTGACTGTTCCTATCAACTTCCATTGATCTAAAAGGTCCAGATGGCTGCATCTAAAATTATTTACAGGTGGGAGGTTGGGAAGTGGTATTCTTGAGGAGAGGTCTCGTTTCTCAGGACTCATTGTTCATGAGCATCTTTTGTTTATATATATAAAAAAAAGATATGGATAATCTAGATAAGATGAACCTTGAAAACACTGTGCTAAATAAAAGAAGTCACACAAAAGGCCACATACAGAATGATTCCATTTATATGAAATCTCCAGCACAGATACATCTCTAGAGATAAAAAGCAGATGAGTGGTTGTCAGGGGCTAGGGAGGGAGAGGATGGAGAATGACTGCTTAATGGTACAGGGGTTCCTTTTGGGTTTATGAAAATGTTCTGAAACTCAAAAATAATAATGGTTGCACACATTGTGAACGTACTGTCAATATGGTACATTTCATGTTATGTGTATTTTATCACAGTTTTAAAAATAAAACCAGAAGCCAACCAAAACAACAACCAAAATCTAGAAATACTGATTGGCAAGGGAAGATGTCCATTATAAAGTAATCAGAAAAAGTAGGCTTTAACACCATGCTATTTGTTTTTTAAAAGGTCGATATAATGTGGTTTATATAAAGAGACCTGAAAGGAAAGGCCCATGATGTTAACCCATGTTAGTTATTTCTGGGTGATGGGACTACAGGGAGCTGTTTGTATGTTTCTGTGTTGTCTAGTGCTCCTTAATAAGGAACTAAATATACTTTTTAACTAAAAAGCTGTTAAGTGCATAAAAAAGAGACAAATAAAGGGCTGTGGGAATTCAGAGGCAGAAGGGAGAGCTTCCAACTGCCTGGGTTCTCGAGACTTCCTCAAAGTGCTCTCCTGACAGGCGCCGTGACCTCCAGGCACCTTTTCTCCGACATACAAGAGGCTACCAGGTGACTCTTCTGAAGCACAGCTGTGAGTTGCTGGGACCCCTGCTTACTGAACACAGTCTCAATTCCTTGGCCTGTGATTCAGAGCATGCCACCATCTGGCCTCAGCCTTTTAAGCTGTTCCTCATCCTTCTTCGTGTGCTATGGGCCAGCCCCCCGGTCCAGACACCACTGTTCCCAGGGCACGACACACCTCTCAGCGTCTGCTTGTGGAATTCTCTCCTTGGAATCGGGGTTCCCCTAGTCCACAAGCTATAATCCTATGCCACTGCGTCCCCCAGAGACAGTGCGGGGAGCCATCTCTCCCTCTCTGCTGCCTACTTCAGCTGTACCTCCCTGAGGGTACGAGCCACCTTTCTACCTTGTGTTTTAGTGCTTTACGCTCCTGTACCATCTACTCTGGACAATAAGCTCCTTAAGGTCAAGGTATGTATCAGCAAAATAAAAGAAGTATCTCTCAGGCACATTTCTATGGGCCAGATTTAGTTCAGCAGCTTTTCTAAAGGCAGAAAAATAATGACAGACCCTTAGACGGCTCCATGAGTATGCTTTCTACGTTCGAAAAGTATTCCTCAGTGACCAGCCCATCAGGCTGTAGGGCAGTTCTCAGCAAGTCAGTGCTGCGCAGGGGGCAGCTTGTAGAGGTCCGTCAGCAGTGAATGTGCAAGTCATCTTTGTGCCTGAGGAGAAAGACGGCTGAGCAATTACTCAGCAACTGATCGCCCCTTGGAATTCAGTGGCACATTAAAAAAAAAATTAATAGTTTATTTTTTAGAGCAAGTTTTTAAGTTTACAGAAAAATTGAGAGAAATTACAGAGCATTCCCACGTGAAACCCACCCCCTCCACAGCTTCCCCTATTATGAACAAGTTCCCTTCCTGCGGTGCACCTGTCACAGTCGATGAACTAGTTTTGATACTTTGTTATTAACTAAAGTCTATAGTTTACATTAGGGTTCACTCTTTGTGGTGGACATTCTCTGGGTTTTGACAAATTTATAATGTCATATGTGCACCGTGACAGTATCGTACAGAACTGATTCACTGCCCTAAAAATCCCTCCCCGCCCAGTATCTGACAACCACTGATCTTCTTACTGTGTCTATAGATTTGCCTCTTCCAGAAAGTCATATAGGTGGGACCACACAGTATGTAACCTTTTCAGTGTAATGATGTCACTCGGTCGTACCATTTAAAGTTCCTCTGTGTTTTTTGGTGGCTTAATAGCCCATGTCTTTTTACTGCTGATGAAGTTCCATCGTCCAGGTGGACCACAGTTTGTTTATCCATTCAACAACTGAAGGACATCTCGGTCTCTCCAGCTTTTGGCAAATATGAATAAAATTGCTGTAAACATTCATGTGTAGGTTTTTGCGTGAACATAGTTTCAACTCCTTTGGGTATGTACTTGGGAGGGCAATTGCTGGATCATGTGGTAAGAGTATGTTTATTTTTGTAAGAAACTGCCAAACTCTCTTCCAAAGTGGCTGCACCGTGTCGTATTCCCACGAGCAATGAACGAGGGGGCTGGTTGCTCCACATTGCTCACTAGCGTTTTGTGTTGTCATGCAAAGAGGTGTGCAGCGGTATCTTGTTGGTTTCCTTTGCAATTCCTTCATGACCTAGGATGTGGAACATCTTTTCATCTGCTTATTTGACATCTGTACATCTGCTTAGGTGCTTCAGATCTTTTGCCCGCTTTACAATTGGGTTGTTTACTTTCTTATTACTGAGTTTTAAGAGTTCTTTGTCTAATTTGGACACAAGTCCTTTATTAGATATGTGTCTTGCAAATATTTCCTCCCAGCTCGTGGCTTATCTTTTCATTCCACATTGTTTTTTAACTTTATGAAAATAAGTACCACAGCAAACAGACCGACCAGGGCCATCTCTGACCTCCAGCACGTACTGGCAACTCCGTTTAGCCGACTGGGTCGACGGGCTTATGCTTGGCTCTGAGAGTGCCCGAAACAAATCTTGATTCACTGGGGTCAAAAAACACCCCTAATTTTAAAGTCAAATAGAAAAACCTCCCATTGCCACTTCTGAAGTGTGCCAGGAAGTGTGTAAGTCATTGCTAAGCATGCGGAGTCTTTTTAATATGTGTCATTATCGCTGCTGCGTCTTTTTTGACCTTCATTTGAGTATTTATGCAACAAACGTTAGAGCCCTTGGAAGAAGGTGATGCTGGGCCTGGGTCCTTGCTTGCAGGGCAGCCACACTGCCTCTGCCCCGGGCACCCCATGATGAGCTGGGCCGGCAGCCTTCCCTCTATCCACGGACGGAGCTCAGAAAGACTCAAAACGACCCTCTGCGCCGCCTGCCAGCTCCCACACTACACGTTTCCCACTTCCTTCCTCACCTGGCCCTTCAGGGCTGGTACCTGCTGATGTTTTCTACTTCCAACTTGGGGTCCGCCCCACCGTGCCTCTGATCCCAGGAGCACCTGCTGTCAAGACCCTCCCAGTTGGCCCAGGGACATGTGCTTTCCAAGCTCATGTGAACTCTCAGGTGGGACTCCCACCCAGAAGAATCAGATATATCCTGGTTTCTAAAAGTCTAATTGGAGGAAAAGGATATTAATACAAAGTAGTCTGTGGTAAGTGCCAAAGAAGTCTGCAGATAGCAAATACAGTTGGAAAGTATATTTAAATTTTAAGAGACTTGTACTGCGACTTTAATGAATCCCGCCCCTCTGTTTCCTCAGCAAAATCCCAGCTTTTCAGAGTGTGGTCCCTGAACCAGCAGCAGAGTTAGCATCACCTGAGAGCTCATTAGAAATGCAGATTCTCATCTCATCCCGGACCTAATGAATCAGAAAGCTGTATCATAACAAGGCTCCCAGGAGACTTGTAGGGCATCACAATTTGAAAAGCACTGGGATGCATGCTGTTTAAATTCCCTTTCAGTTCTAAGCTTCTACCATCTGTGACTTTTACTGTGACCCTGTCAGGAAGGAGGCTGCTAGGAGTTCCCTGGGAGGATGCTGACTGGCTGGGCCTGAAAGGAGCCTGAGGGCGCCTCTGCAACCAGGCTCCAGGACCAGGCGTCCAGGCAGGGCAGGCAGCCACCGGCAGCCAGTCTGCATGACCCTCCTGGGGACTCGTGCTCTCCTGCAGCCAGGGAAACCACTCGCACTGTCACAACGGAGCATGACCCGAGATGAAAGCTGGGGGCGGGGTGGTGCCCACGTGCAGTAAGCTTTGCCGGTTTAGGCGGCTTTACTTGGAGGCCTGGAGTCCTGTCACCGAGCAGGCTCCGCTGCTCTGCCTGCCCTTGGGGCGGCTGGATAGGTGGAATTAAGGGGAAAGAAGGGAATTTGCAAGGAAGATTTATGGCAGGTTCTGAGGCTGTGGACACGGGGAAGAGAACGCTGGCTAAAATCTATCCTTGCAAATACAAAGAAAGCTTCAGATGTCAAACGCCCAGGATCTCTTAGGGCTGACCATCTGCATCACAGGACACAAATTAGAGCAGGGTGGTGGGAATCAGTCATGTGGGTTCTAGCCCCGACTTCCCTCTTTTGACTGATTTGGACACATCTCCCCACATTTCTCAATTTTCACATCTGTAAAGTGAGACCAGATTCACTTACTCCAATATTTGAGCTCCTAGGACAAGCCTGGCACTGGGCTAAGTGCTGAGAATGCAAGTGATATTTATGGAGTTGACAGTTTGGATAAATTTCTAAAGAACGTTCCAGCTGAAACATTCTAAGGACAGGCTTTGGACCCAGACCTGGGTTCAAATTTGAGCTTTGTGACTTCTACCAGCTGGGTACAAGCAACGTCTCAAATCTCAGGTTTCTCATCTAGAAAACGGGATGACATTTCCTCTTTCCACACGGTTGCCGTGCGGATTAGACAGCAGATGTAAAGCGCCTTGCAAGGAGGACTCCGTGCAGAGTCCCTTACTAGACATCTCCCAGGTGCCCTGCCGGAGCTACACACCCCAGTGTGGGGGCCGCCAGTCACACGTGGCTACTGAGCGCTTGCAACTCAAGCCCGAACTGAGCCTGGACTGAGATGTTCTGTACACACGAAACACACACTGGATGCTGAAGACCTAGTATGAATAAAATCATTTTTATATTGATCACATGTTGGAATGATAATAGTCTGGATAGATTGGGAATAGAAATATATTAAAATTAATTCCACCAATGTCTTTTTACTCTTTTTATGTGCTACTAGGAAATTTTTAAATTGGGTTTTGTGGCGTGTATTTCTATTGGACGGCACTGGTCTCAAAGAAACAGGAGCACGCTCTGCTGTCCTGTGCTCTGTTAGTTTACCTGGTGGGGCAGAGATGATATTTACACATGAATCCATGATCGAGAGAACCCAGTGTCGTGCAGAACCACAGGACTGCGGATGCTGTAGAAGGATTAGGAGAGGGGGAGTCAGGTGGGTGGGGGCGGCAATGCAGCTTTAAGAAGGAGGTCAGGTGTGAGGACGGCGTGGGTGGGAAGAGGGCACTCCCAGTGGGGTGCACTGATTGTAAGTGAGCTTCTTCAGGGGAGGGCCTATGATTCTCCCACTGTGCCTTGTGGACAGCAGGTAACTGATGACTCTTTGTTCTTTGTAGGGGTGGTGGGTGGGAGGGGAACACAGGAGCCACACAGCAGGAGGGTCAACTCAGATGGTTTGTTTTAGAAGAGGTTGGTCCCTCTGAGCTGGGGGGCTGTGCACCTGGGAAGAAGATTGGTTATGCAGGGTAGCAACTGGGCACTGATGCAGTAGATGGCAGGGCCATCTTTCATCTTTCCTGGGTGTCCAGGGCTCATGCTCTCACATGCAATCCTTCCCTAGTCACAGGGTGACTGTAATGACAGACTATTGACAAATAGACCAAGACTTGCATGTATGAGGGAGCACTGTCCTATAATCTTATGCACCTTAGCAGGCTTACATATTTATTCCAGCCCATCCCTTCATCTTTCATCCATTCGAACATTTTCTGAACCCCTACCTGGTACCCAGATCCCACACCAGGTCTGGGGGTCACAGAGATAATTGAGACACCATCTCTGCCATCCCCCTGAGCCGAGGCTGTCAAACTATGTCTCATAGGCCAAATCCAGGCCACTGCCTGTTTTTGTAAATAGCATTTTACTGGAACACAGCCACACCCAATCTTTTATGTACTGTTTGACCATTTTTGTGCTACAATTTGTGCAGACTGAATAGTCAGACAGGGACCAAACAGACCACAAAGCCTGAAATATTCACTATCCGGCCTTTTACAGAAAGTGTTTGCTGACCCCTGCCTTAGAGCAATAGACATGAAAGCAAATAATGATAATGTGACATGATCAGAGTTTCGGGAGAAGGATGGACACTGTGAGAAAAAAGGGCGGGAGGTGTCAGAGGAGGTGATGCCCAAGCTGCACCTTGCAGGACCTCAGGTTTGCTGGACAGATGGGGGAGTAGAGAAATAGAAAGGAGCCTCCAATAAGAAAAAACTGCATAGGCGAACACGCAGAGACAGAACAGGGTAAATTCCGGAAGCTGGCTCTGGCAGGACCAGTTCCATCCCCCAATCCCACCACTCTCCCCCTTTCCTGGATGACTGCCTGATGCCTTCCCCTCTCTCCTCACACCTCCAACACCTCTGCTCACACTCGGAAGATGGCCTCCTTCTTATTGCCCTGGGGGAACTAAGACCATCACAAGAGAACTTTCCCTTGGTCCCCGTACCACAGCCTCCCTCTTACCTGCAACCTAGCCACCGACACTGCTCCCTCCATCCTCCAGATGAACTGTCCATATCCTAGCCAGGGACCATCCGACTGCTTGGGGATTAGATCCCCTCGGCTCTTCCCTTCTCAAGGTCTTCTCAATTGTCTCTTCACTCCTGCCTCATCAATTTCTCCTTCTGGATTGGATGGAGCCCAAGTGCTTCCAACGTGCTATGGGCCTCTTCCTATCCTGAAGACATCCTTTAACATCATAAGGCCCTGCCGATTTCTCTGCTCCTTCACTGCACATCCCTCTGAAAAGGTGTGACATGTGCTGCCTCTGATTCTTCTCCTCTCCTTCTCTCCTCAAATCTACTGCTTCTCTCAAGCTTTTGCTTCCACCTAATCAAAATATACTGGCCAATGCTTGATCCTCAGTCTAGCTGGCCTACCTCTTCTTCAATACCCTTTCTTTACTAGCACCCAGAAATCCACCCTTGGCTGGATTTCCTTTGTCTGGCACAAGCCACTCCTCATCTCCCACACTGACAAATGCTCACTTTTCTCCACCCACTCGCCTGGGAATCTCATCCAGACATACAAGCACCATCCAAAAGCGCCCGCTGTGATGTTGCAAATGCTCTACATCTGTGCTGTCCGGTATGGTAGACCCTGGTCATGCTTGGCTATTGAGCACTTGAACTGTGGCTAGTGTGACAAAGGAACTGAATTTTAGATGTTATTTAATTTTAATTCATGCTGAATTTCAAAAGCCATTTGTGGCTGGTGGCTACCCTACTGGACGGTACCGGTCTATTTGCCGGTGAATCCTACATACATCTTTACCCTCAACTGTTCTCCTTAATTCCAGATGCATGGATCCAACTGCCGACCAGACAACTCCAACTCCGCCTAGGTGTCCCACCTGCCCCACCCCAGCCCTTCCCAGCCCTGTGAACGGCAACCAGTGGCTCAGGCCTAAAAGCCCTGGAGTCATGCCTGACTCATCCCTTCTGTGACCCACATCCAATCTGTCAGCACATCTGTCAGTTCTGCCTCGAAAATACATCCCAAATCTTATCACTTTTCATCACCTCTCCACTCCAGTCCAAGTCCCCATCAGCTCTCAGCTGGATTACCTCAACACACAACTCACCTGTCCCCTGCTTCCACCTTCACTTGTCCTTCACACAACAGACATCCTTTCAAAACCTAAGTCAGATACATCACCCCAAGGCTCACCGCCTCCCGTGCCTTCCCATCCTGGTCACCGGTGATGGCCCTCAAGGTTCTATACTCTGCCTCCTGCCACCTCTCCAGCTTCCCCCATCTCCTCTGTGCCCACCTCTCCAGCCACGCTGACTTCGCTCTTCCAACATGCCAAGCACCCTCCCCGCTTCCCGCCTTTCCTCTGCCCAGGATGCTCTTCCCTCAGATGTCCCAGGGCTTGCAGCCTCACCTCCTTCAGGTCTTTGCTCAAATGTCACCTGAGCAGCAAGGGCTTCCCAGACCACGCTCTGCCTACATTTCCTGTCTCCTCCACATGCTTAATTTTTCTCCATAGCCTGTCTTACCATCTGCATGATATACTATTTGATCCTTGTTGATTTATTAAGTGCTTCCTCCATTAGAACGTAAGCTCCTTGAGACCAGGGATTTGTGTCTGTCTCATTTACCAGCATATCCTCAGCACCCAGAACAACAGGTGCTCAAGAAGTATTTATTAGGGGGAAGGGCTATAGCTCAAGTGGTAAAGCACATGCTTAACACGTATGAGGTCCTGGATTCAATCCCCAGTACCTCCTCCAAAAATAAATAAACCTAATTACCTCCCCACCCTAAAATAAAATTTTTTAAAAATTTTCAAAAATAAATATTTATTGAAGGAATGAAGCATAAGTAGAGATGAGAAATAGGAAGAGGGGGGAGGCTAGTGCAGAAGATGGCTCGTGAGGAGACTGAAGAACACAACACTAGGGGACTGGACACGGGTGGAGAGTCATTGTGGGTCACCCAATCACCTTGCCTCCACCCAGGTGCCTTCTTTCTCCCCCCAGTACTGCTCCCAGAACTGCTGAGCTCCCGCGAGCTTCCATCCTTATGGGGCAGGAGGCAGGCACACCCCTGCTTCCAGCCGAGGAACCTGACTCTTCGTCTATGGTAGCAGGGAGTGGTTCCTGAGCACCTCATCCAGAGGAAGGCAGTCTCTGAAGTGCAGTGATCTGCTCCTGGCCCCCACTCCTGTCTCCAACCGGAGTGGGCAGCTGGCTGGGGCCAGGGAGGTCACCTGCCTTCAGAGGGCCCTTCCGCTGCTCTGGCTATCTGTCAGTGGGGAGCAGAGTCTGCGGGTGACAAAGGAGTGAGGGGAGAGATATCTGCTCTATGTGAGTCAAAGGCTGGAACCCCAGCCTTTTCTGGATGCTGACGAGGTATTTTGTAGTTGTGGTGTCAGGGCATTTTCATACAGGAAGAGCCCTTGGACGTCACCCAGGGACCCACCACTTCCTAGGTAAAGAGACCGAGGCCCAGAGAGGGGCGGTGAGCTGCCCAAGGTCACTCAGGAAGTCAGTGCCTGAGCCAGGCTGGCCTCTGGGTCCACTCCCTGTGTCCATCTCTCCACCACACAGGGCTGCCTTCTTTGGATCCATTTCCCTTGGTCCCTCTTTCAAACTGGGCCCAATGGTTTCAACAAAATGCTGATTCCTGAGTCTAGCCTGGGCTGTACCAACCCAGCCTGGATAAGGAGAGTCCTCCTTTGGGCTTTAACCTCGGTGCCTGTGCACAAGGGTCTGACCCTGATCCTTACACACTCCGATGGAAGTTAGAGGACGACTGTAGTTGTCATGGCAACTCAGAAGTGCTTCTGCGTCAGGTACTTCAGCTGCCTGGCATCCCTCAGTGAGATGGTTTGCTAGGTCTCCTGCTCTGCCACTGACCAGCTATGTTATCCTAGGAAAGTCACTAATTTACCCATCTAGCCACTGGGCCATCATTCACTGACATCACTGACATCCAAAAAGAATTTGTGCCAGCTTAAAATATCACAAAGTACGACCACTAAAAGAAAAATAAAAGCTCAAAACCACGTTCAGGTAGAATTATACAGAGATTATAGGGGAAAGAAAAAAAATCCCAAGCTAAGCCCTGGACTTTGGGGGGGGGGGGTTAGGAAAACAACTTAAGAACCTAAGCGGATACAGCTGTTCCAATTTAATTGTGGACTTCCAGTCCTTTCTGTTCCCTGGCCTTAGTCTCCTCATCTGTAAAATGATGGGGTTGAACTTAATGATCTAAGATTCATTTCAGCCTTGTCGTCTTGTGACTTGGTTTTTACAGAAGGATGGGGCAGAGAGGCCACTCTGCAGTCTCTCTCTTCCCACCTCCCTCTTCCCCAGTGGCATCATAATGACTGACAAATAGACATACTTAAGCTACACTTTCCAAGTTCCCCAAACAGAAGGGAATGGACATGATTTGGCATTAACAGAAGCCACTCATCCAGTTCATTCAGTGTTTACTGAGCACATACCAGAGGCAGGGCACAGTGCCAAAGGCTACGGAGACAAGTCAGGTAAATCTGACCAAGGTGCTGTCCTCAAAGACAACTGCAGTGAAGTCATTCTGTAGCGGGTTCTAAAGAGGGAGACAAAGCCTGACGGGGGCTCAGAGGATTGGGAGCCCAGTTTTCACTGAAGAAATAAGGGAAGCTTTGGGAGGAAATTTTTAGCAGGGCCTTGGATGAAGGGTAGGGATTTTAAATGATGAAAGTGATCCATGCACATAGTGATAACAATTCAAATGGTTCAGAAATATTTAAAGTGATAGAAAGTAAAAGTTTTCCTCTCAACCTCCCACTCGCTATCCTAACCTGCAGAGGCAACCACCTCAGGTTACTTTTAAAGATATACCTTAAGCATCTTGTCTGCTGCACGGACTTGGGTTGGTATCTCCCATCCCTCTAGGGTGCGTGAGGAGGTCACCGGCACCTGGCACTTTTCTCTGCCTCTCCTGAGGGGACAGGACAGTGGAGTGTGGTTGTAGGCTCTGAAGCCAGACAGCGGGGGTGCTAATCTCCATGCTTCCATTTTCTAGCTGTGTGACCCTGGGCAGGTTACTTCACCTCTCTGTGCTTCAGTTTCCTTATCCAGAAAGTGGATATAAAAATAGCACCTAACTCATAGCTTTGTTATGAATTCAATAACCTCTAATAGGCTTAGGATAGTGACTGGGACATAGTGGAGATTCAAGGAGTGTTAGCTCTCATATTACTAATACCCTTCTCAACGTTCCAAATTTGGAGGAGCTGTACCTAAACATTTTTACATGTCAAGGTTTAAATCATTCAGATTCTGTTCTGAGGCTATATGAACATTTGCATGCTTTGAAAAATTGCCCATAAATTGGATCTAAAACATAAAGAACAATAAGCAACACTTTTATCTATGATTATGGCCACTGTAGAATCAGCTCAAGGGATTAAATCATGACAGAGAGGGATATAATACTATTTTCATCCAAGGTACCGGATGGAAAAAGTTCAAGCATGTTGAAAAGTTTGTTTTTCTTTTCTTACGTGCCATCAAATTGCTCAAAATCATGCTATACTTCAGTTTGCTTCATGTTTGGTCTAGACTTCTTCCACAGGTTTTTCTTTACCCTTCTGAGGGTTCTCTTTGCCTTTTTTCTTACAGAAAGTAGAACTATGTTTTCTTCATCTTATGGTAAGATCATCAAGATCCCTACATTTCCTGTTAAATGGTCAACTTTGGACACATTACTCTATGAGCCTGCTCCACAACTGTCATCCTGGCTTGGCTCCATCTCCCACCCTCTCTGGTTCTCGTGTCGTCTTCTTTGTTGAATTCCTTTTATTTTTGTTGGAGTATATCCTCAAGTAATTTTCTTGAGTAAAACTGTGTGGAAAGGAAACGTTCTGAATATTTGCATATCTGAACGTGACATCATTTTACATTATGCTTTTTCTAATTTTTCTCCTCCTCCTTCAACATTATGCCCTTCTGCCCCTGCCCTCGAATAAAAATGATCTTGATACGCTAGCCAGGGATCTCCTAATTACCAAACACAATGGACACCTTCAATCCTAAACTTTCCTATAAAACTTGGCACAAATGCCAAGATGGCAATAACTTAGTTGATAACTAGAATGTTTACGGGTGGGGAAGCCCTTAGAAGACAAGCCTATCCCAACAGGAGGAAAGGAGCCCTCAGAATAACTGCCTGAGTGTCCGTGGAAAGCTACAAAGCTGTGGAGACCCTGGGCCAGGAGACAGGCGCCCACACCGGCAGAGAACAGCAGGTGATGTGGGAACCAGCTCCATGTGGAGGGAGCAGTGCTGCTGCAGTGACGTGAGTCAGAGGAGGGCAGGCTCCCAGCCTGGAGTGGTGCCTTCAGGGATCTGAACAGGAGACATCGTTGGGTATCACCACTGCCACCAGGGAGGGTGGCCTCCTGCTCATTACCGACCTTCTCCATGCGGTCTGATAGCTCTCACACTTACTAACTGGGATCTACTCAGTCAGTGCTGTAGTTGACTCACAATTATTTTAGCACAATCCTAAGCCTCATCCCGGCCTTGGCAGCTCTTCCACCTTGAGGAGCTTTAGTCGGGTGAGTAGTGTCCCTCCAAAATTCATGTCTACCCAGAACCTCAGAACGCGACCTTATTTAGAAATAGGTCTCTGTAATTAGCTAGGATAAGGGCATACTGGAGTCGGGTAGGCCCTAAATCCAATGACAGGTTTGCTATTAAGAGGCAGGAGAGGAGAAGACATAGAGAAGCCCACGCGAAGACAGAGGTAGAGATTGGAGTGGTGTTGCCACAGCCAAGGAACGCCTGAGTCCCCCAGGACTGGCCAGGCAGGATTCTCCTCCAGAGCCCTTGGAGGGAGTGCGGCCCTGCTCACTTCTGGCCTCCAGAACTGTGAGAGAATAAATTTCTGTTCTTTCAAGCCATTCAGCTTGTGGTACGTCCTTACAGCATCCCTAGGAACTAAACACAGGAGCTGACGTCAGTCTCCCCGGAGAAGCACGCAGAGAGCTCTCCAGCCACTAGCAGCCCCTTCGCTCAGCCCCACATGTGAGTGGCCTGAAAAAACACCTGCTGAATAAATACACTTCCCAGGTTTCAAATTGAGGGAGAAGCATGGGGTCCCCCGAGGTAGCACGTGGGGACCAATAATAACAGTAGACAGCACCTGGAAGACCCAGACTGTGTGTCAACCAAAAAGTCTCACCACGTGGCTTTAGCTTCACAAATTTAGTGTCAGGACGTGGCCCCTAGCTTTGTCAATCTCAAGGTTGAGTCAACCTTAGCATGATTAGCTAAATCATGCTAATCAAACTCACGGGAAATAAAAATTAGGCTGCAAATGTATTCATCTGAACGGGTGTGAGAAAGAGAGAAAGCTGCTCTTTCAGGATCCAAAACGCTCCCTCTCACTACCAGGGGCCAGAGGCAGCACACCTCGAAGCTGATCGCTGACGGTAAGCTGTGGGGAATCAAAGCAAGGAGGCAGCGCGCCACCCGGCAAGCGAAGAGGAGGGGACTCGCTGCATCCAGCCCACAGAGAGGCCACGGCCTTCCCTGTACCACACACCCCAGCGCTCAGGCCTGCCTGTCTGCGGCACTCACTGCGAGTTTCTGGTTTTCTGGGTTCTCTTCTCTACCTTCTGGGGCCAACTGCCCCCCGTCCACTCACGTAGCTTTCCTCTGAACAGGGTGTTAAATAATGATGCTTGAACTTGCTATGCCACAGTTATGTTCTGGACTGGCCTCCCTACGATCACAAAGCAGGTCACCTGAACTAAAGCACTGGGCTCTCCCAAATCCACATTTACAATTGGTTTACCCCAATTTACTCCAATTACAGCAAGTACTGCCTGTGTTAGTTTCCCGTGGCTGCTGTAACAAAGCACCACACACTCGGGGGTGTTCTTCCACAAGAAGTGAAATTTCTTCTCCCACAATTCTAGAGGCCAAGGGTCCAAAAATCAGCGTGCTGGGACAGGGGAGGGGGCCTGCACTCCCTCTGAAGGCTCTGGGGGAGAATCTGTTCCCAGCCTCTTCCAGCTTCTGGTGCCCCTCGGCTTGTGGCTGCATCACTCCCGCCTCTGCCTCCGGGGTCACACTGCCCTTCCTTCCCTGTGTCTCATCTCCCTCTTCCTATTTTCTGAGGACGCCTGTGATGGTATTTTCCTACTACTGATAGTCCAGAATTATCGCCTCATCCCGAGATCCTTAACTTAATCACATCTGCAAAGCCATTTTTCCAAATAAGGTAACATTAACAGGTTCCAGGGATTTGATGCAGGCATCTTTCGCGGTGGGAGGTGGGGTGCGATCTGGGGAGCACCATTTGAGGATTTTGAAGACTGGGACCTATGCGTCTTGATATATTTTCAGCGTCTCACACATGAATTGAGACTGAATAGATAAATTAAGGCAATCTTATTTCTAAATTCTAAGGGAGCTCACAGCCACTATACACCACCAATTTCCCTCTGAAAGGTAAACTGGAACCTTCAAACCACAGGCCTCTCAGGCACAGGCCAGTGTGCATGGGTTTCAGGGGGGACCTGATTCAATGTGAATTACCTTTGACAAGGAATGCACCTCTTTGGGCCAACCTGTCATTATAAATTGTAATTGCAATCCGCATCAGCTTTGGCTCAGACATCAAACATCTTGCATGACTACCTTTTGCCCTACCTGTTCAAGTCCTTTCTGCCTTTTGAGGCCCAGTTAATGCTATGCCTTCCCGGGTCATGCTGTTTTCTTGCCCTCCACACCTTCTCACAATCCTGTGTTCCTCTGAGGTCTCCCTGCCCTGGCAGTGGGAATCACTTCTGCCTGCGATCTGGTGAACTCTTCATGAGTAACAGTTTCTCAGATTGGACTCAGTGCATATAATATAGTATATTGTTGGAATTCTGTTAAATAATTCTTGATTGATGAGTGTAAGGAGAGCTAGAGATTGTTAAAGCACAGATCACACCAAAACAAGACTGTTCTCCATTCTGAGGCAGGGAAAAACAAAACAAAACAAAACAAAACAAAAACAAAAACAAAAACACCTGTTTGCTTGGAGGGGACAAGAGAAGAGAGGATATTCGTTTGGGGTCAACTGATTAAGAAAATTAGGTAATTACCTCCTGGAGGATGAGATGTTTAATACTCAGCTAGAAGGTACAGTTCTCTTACATACCTGGTAACTGTTAAGACAGTGACGGGGGAGGGTATAGCTTAAGTAGTAAAGCACATGCTTGGCATGCACGAGGTCCTGGGTTCAGTCCCTAGCACCTTCTCTAAGAATAAATAAACAAACCTAAATACCCACTCCCCTCACCTTGAAAAAAGAAAAGAAAAAAACCAGAAGAACTGAAAAAAAAACAAAAAGATAGGGGATGAGAAGTGATTTTCTATCAAGAAATATGGTGTAGATCTTTCCAGAAGGAAAGTCAGAGGGCCCAAAGAGTCTTCCTCTCCTCCCAGACAGGATTTGTTAAAGACTCTGTGTAGATAAAATATAGTCCTGGTTTCAAAACGTACATGAATATATGACAGAAGAGCATTAAGAATCAGCAGACTCAGATCTGACATTCCTCTATAGCTCAAGTCCCACACTCCTAACCGGTTCTGAGGGTGAGGGCTGTGGTGTGATTCATTTCGGTCACCCTTAGTTCCTAGAAGAGTGTGCGGCACATAGAAAGTGCTTGATAAAGGTCAGCTGAATTAATGAAGCACTAAAAGGAAGGAGAACTGCCTGATTCTCCTTCTGTCAGGAGTCCCCGACATCATCACTCAGACACAGACCCCAGTGACACGAGCCACATCCCAAGTACCATGACCTTCACGTTGTTAAATACAACACTCAATTTTCTTAGCTGTGTGAGATGCAACTGAACACTCATGCCTCCTCCTTGAGATACTTTGTTCTCTTTTTTCTCTGCCATCCTTGGATGTTCCTTCTCAGTTTCCTTCTCTGGGTCCTCCACCTCTTCTTGACCTCTAAATGTTGACTTGCCCCAGGGCTCATTACTCAGACCTCTTATCTTATCCATCTATCCTCTCTGCCAGGACCTAGGTGAGCTCATTTGCTCTCATGGCTTAAAATGTCATCTGCACATGCTGTCTCCAAAATTTCTATCTCTGGCCCCATTCTTTCCCCTAAACTTTAGACCTGGATATCTGACTGCCTACTTGACATCTTCAAGGAGACATCTCATAGACTGTAAAAACTTAACATGATTGAAACATGAAACTCCTCCATCTCCACTTCAGGAAATGGCAATTTCATCCAGTTGCTCAAGCCTCAGACGAAGTCAGATCAGCAAATCCTATTGGCTCCACCTTCAACAAGTACCCAGAATCCAACCACTTGCCTCTGCTCCCACTGAGCATCCTAGTCCACACCACCATCCTCTCTCGCCTGAAAGTGCCGCCCCACTGCTCCCCCATCTCCTCTCTCCCACCTCCGCCAGCTTAGCTCTACACAGCGGCCCAGGAAACCTTCTAAGACAAACTAAGTCATGTTACTCCTCTGCCCTCAACTATCCAAAGATGTCCTAGTAAATTTTAAATGAAACCCAAGTCCTCACCATGGTCTACAAGGCCCTACAAGCTCCCTTTCCAGTTTTATTTCCTACCCCCTTAATCACAGCACTTCCGTTACACAGGCCTCCTTGCTGTCCTCAGCAAGTTATTAAACTGAACATATAATACCTAAAATATAAGCTATAATATAAAGAGAAAATTTGTGACATCAATAACACAAAGTGTGTGTGGGGGGTGAGGAGCTGTGAAAAAGTTTTTGTATTTAATGGGTACAGAGTTTCAGTTTTGCAAGATGAAGGGTTCTGTGATGGCTGCACAACAACGTGAATGTACTTAATGTCACTGATCTGTACACTTAAAAATAGTTAAGATGGTAAATTTTATGTTATGTGTATTTCACCATAATTAAAAATAATAAAAAAGAAAAAATCATTAGTATATGTATATATGCATAGCAAGTCTGAAAAGGGGATGATAATTATCTATAGGTAGTAGGATTATATATGATTTTCTTGTTGCAAGAAAAATATTTTTAATTGACATATAATTTATGTGTAATTTTTCTATATTACATATAGTAAAAATACATAAAGAGCTATGTATTTAACTTACTTCTAGTATGGTGATGGTATTTAACTACGTACAAACTCTGGAAATAAATGTGTCCTTAGCAATGGGCCCCAAACCTCCCATTGAGTGTCATCAATTTCAATGGACTCATCTCCACAGGAACCAGACAAGAGGTCCTTAATCTAAATATGGGAGCACTTAGGTTTTCAAATACAGGCTCAGGTGAAAATGTGGATGCTACCTGCCTGACACAGGCCAATCATGCTACACATGCATAAGCTGCTGCAAAAACTCTGAATATCTCTGCAACGTGTCCTTTGATAATGTGGCATCTTTTGACACAGACCAAGCTACAGAGCTGCCTATAGTGTGTAATTAAGGGTTTCAGATGTACTAAGGTTTTCCTCCTGCCAAATGCCATTCATCTATGCTTGACTCTTCCAACAAACAGAACCGAAGTACAACTTGTAAAGCAAGCTCACTGTGTGAATTATTTTGTCCTGCTGTTTTAAGTCACTGCACGGTTCAGAGGAAGAGAGACATTATTCTGGGACACATAAACCACAAAGCACAATCCCATCACTTGAAGGGAGGATGCCAAGACCCAGAAGAGTGAAGTGACTTGTCCAGAGTTACCCTCCCAGTGCGTGGAATAGCTGTGGCTGGACTCCAGAAATCCTAATGCCTGAGTCCGATGCTTCTTTGCAAAAGTTGGAATGTTATCTTTGGAAAAGGAGAGTAACGGCCTGAATGTGGTTACACTAGAAATCGCTTTATTTCTTCCCAACCTTTGTCTTCAAACTGACTCCCTAGCTTTCTGGTTACTCACACTTTCGAAAACCACCGCATTTCAGCAATTAAGGCTAATTTTCAGCTGTTTAAAAAACTCATCTGGTTCAAATTAAGTCTTCCATCTCACATCCAGCTCAAAGCTCCTCCCCTCCTCCTGGTTCAGAAAGACCCACAGCTCCAGGGCTCGCAGTGGGGAAAGGGGAGGAATCTGCTTTCCCTCCTCCTCCCCTTCGTCCTGCTCGGACTTCCCAGGATTAGCCGTGTGCAGGGGGTGGGCGAGTCAGCAAGGACTGAAGTAAAGGGGTTAAAGTCTTTGCACCTGCTTGTTTGTAGATCTCCCTTGGCTGACAGCATTCTCTGGGTTGGTGTCCCAATGCTGAGCATTTCGTGGGGTGCATCTCAGACACTGGAAGGGGCCTCGTGGGAATCTCCACAGGATCAGAGTCAGGGGCACCAAGCAGAGGGTGTTTTGGGATCCTCTCCCTGCAGGCCGCGGGAGAAGTGGGGACAGACCACTGCACTCTCCCTCACACTCCGCCCAGTAAATCAACTCCCCTAGAATGTCGAGTCTGCTTTTCACACAGGTGACAGATGGGTGATGGTGGCCTGACAAGTTCTACCAGCTTTGTGTAAATCTTGATGGGCTGTGCCTAGCTGGTCCTCTTTAGAAGGTGGGGACACTCACCACCTCGTATCTTCATCAAAAATCCCATTCAACATTCTCTTATAGGAGCCCCCAGTGTTGTTTACAAGGATGGTGGAGAGGGGTAGTTTTTACTTTTGGAAATGAAGACACTATACAAAGAGGAAGCAGCTGCTGGGAAGATCCTGGGATAGAAAGGCAATGAGCCACGGACTGCTGGGAAAAGGATGGGGTGCCTCCAAAGACAAATCCCCTCACCCTATGGGATATCAAGGATTTTGAGAAGACCCTGAGGGGAGCTGCTTCCCTGGGACCAACCAGATTGGGTGCATCAGGATAAGACAAAATCCTGCCTCTGCCTTTCACCCACTCAGTGGCACGGGCTGAGCCCTTTCCTCCTTCTGGGCCCCAGGTTTCCCACCTATAAAGAGGGAGATGGCGAATATCTGTCCTTCCTGGCTGCACAGCATTGAAGTACCCTCTCTAGTTGGAGGAATTCCAAGATGGGTGGTGGGTATTCCCCCTTTCCCCATCATGGAAGCCCCAAAGGCCATATAGCCTCACTCCCTACCCCTCCCATATAGCTAGCTACAGCTTAGAAACGTGACCCAGGCTCAGTCAAGAGCTTTGAGACAATAATTAATAAGAATGCAAAAGTCTAGCTGTGGTGGGAGGGGCGTCCAGGAGTATGGCAGTGGATGCTGACTGGCAGTGACCAGCCCGGAACAGTACAGGAGTGCCCAGTGCCCAGGGTTCTCTAGCTGTGCCCGGCCACCTTGCTTATTTTTCTGAGCCTTGGTCTCTGGCCACCTATGATTCTGCAAAATGCCATATTCTGTCATAGTGACTTTAACTTGGCTCACCAGTCCTGTTCAATCCTTTTCTCCCTTGTCTCCCTCTACACTGGAGGCTAGAAAGCAAAATACTTGAATTCCCAGATGCCGCTGCATTAAGAAGTGGTCACGTGATACAGTCCTGATGAATAAACTAAAGGAATAAGCCCTTCCCCAATTTGAAGGCAAAATCTGGAGAGGAAAAGGCTTTCACACTTCACCTTTGTCTTTCTTCCTGCCTGGAACACAGATGAAATGCCTGGAGGTGAGGCAACTGCCCAAGATCATGAGGAACAAAATGGTAAATAGAACCTTAGCCTCTGACGCCATCTCTGAGCAGCAAGACAGGCCCGCCCGGACTACCACCTTTAGACTCATTACCCAATAAAAATAAGTTATTTACCTATTTGAGCCACTGTTTTTCAGACTTTCTGTTACTTTTAGATAAGTATATTCCTTCATGATATATTTTCAATTAACACAATAAAAGTTGAGAATGGCATTTACATTTGTAAAATATTTTGTAGTTTATAAACTATTCTGTGGTTTACCAGCAGGAGCTATGACTGGTACCACGAGCTCTCCTCCAGCTGATATTCTGTCCTTGGAAGAGGGACATTCCTCTTACTGGGCAAACTTCCATCACCCACAGCTTTTACAGCTCAACACAAGAGCAGGCATCTTGCTCTCAGCTGCACTTTGTAAGGGCATGCCACTGGACCAGCTGCCCCGTCTCCTCCGGCCTTCTCATTCTCTGATTCGTTCCCTAAAGGCAAGGGCCAACCCTCCTACCTGAGACCTCCCAGCCTGATCCTACTTCACTGGGGTACCTACTTGACTAGACGGTCATTACAACTTTCAGAGTCAGACAGATTGCTGCTACCTGGGCGAAATCTGAGTTGGGTATGATATTTGCATTTGTCAAATATTTTGTAGTTTAGAAACTTACACTGTCTTTTTTGGCACCCTCTCACTGACCCTCACAACAATGCTGAGGTAAACAGGGCAAGTATAAGGGCTGTGATAAGCCACAGGGTCTGGAGATAATGAATCAAAGTGCAAAAGCGCAACACAACCCAAGGCGGAGGAGCGGGGGGGGGGGGGGGGGGGGGGGGGGGGGGGAGAGTGGACATTGGACTAGGAGTCGGGAAACCTAGGTTCTGTGTTCCAGTTCTAACACTAACTAGTAGCGTGACCTTGGGGAAGTCATTTACCTCTCTGGGTCCAGTTTCCTCATCTGCACAACAAGGATGCTGGACTTACTGGTCAGCTTAAGCTGCCACAACAAAATACCATAGCCTGCAAGGCTTAAACAATAAACTTATTTTCTCAGCGAGAGGAAGGGGCGGGGGAAGGAGGGAGGGAGAGAAATCTCTCTTCCTTTTCTTTTAAGGACACAGGGGTATCGGATTATGGCCCCATCCTTATGACCTCACTTAATCTTAATTACCTCCTTAAAGACCCTATCTCCAGATGCAATCACACTGGGGGTTAGGGCTTCAACATGTGTACTTTGGGGGGACACAATTCAGTCTACAGCACTGGATGTGACATTTGGAGTTCCTTCCACCTGTCAGCATGAGTCTGGAACATTAAAGATGCTCACAACTATCTGTGGAACAAGCATTTCTACCTGGCCTCCATGATTCAAGAAACTGCGCAAGGTTTATTTCTTGACTAGGGTGGTGAGCATCCTTGGGGGTCTTCTGAGTATGCTTTCCCTTTGCAAAGGCAATTAACACACCAAAGGGGATTAACACTGGCCACAAAGCAAGTTTCTCCTAAGGTTGGACCCTCAATGCTTTTCAGAAAGCAGTGTATTTAACCATTACTTTCAATCCTTGGGTGTGGCATGCAAAGCATGCTGCTGCATTTAGAAAAAACACAATGGTGACTGTCAATTGGAGGTGGGGTTTAAATCATGAGTATACAGTTAAAATTTTCTAACAGCCAGGAAGATTACTGATCAACTGTGGCCCGCCCTCCCCCCTCCCCCGGAAGCACCTGAATTTGCTGTTTTCCAGGGGCTCTGTGGTCAGAAGCAGCCTCTGGTGGGGACAGCCAGCCTGCCCTAGGTCAAGTATAATTCCTTCCAACGGTAATCAGCTAAGATTTCTTCAGGAAGTATTAATGATTTTTAGTTTAATATACTTACTGCCAAAGGCCTAAAAGTATTTTGAGCATTTAAATACAATTCCAACAGAAATATTCCAAGGATGACTGAAACAACCCTAGAATGTGTAGTTGCAACCAGACCTGAGACCTTTAGGACTAAGATGGTATCAATTTCTGTAACTCCTTTGTTTTATTCTTATTTATGATACAATCTATACCTGCTTATAGACACTAGATATTCTCTCTCTATGTTAATTTCAAACCTAAATTTACCTTTCATGGCTATTAAAATCCTCATCTTCACTTGACACCAACTGTCCAAATTCTGGTATTCTACAAAAGATACTGAGTTTTGTTTTTTTTTTCCCCTTAAAGGGGGCACTGGGAATTGAACCGGGAACCTTGTGCACACCAAGCATGCGCTCTACCACTGAGCTATGCCCCCCACCCTGATGCTGAGTTTTCCTGTTTGATCTTACAGAGCAGTGGTGCTCAGCTGGGGCTGCTTTTATACCCTGGGGGGCATTTGGCAATGTGTGGAGTTATTTGTGGTTATCACAACTGGGGGAGGGTGGTGGTGCAACTGGCATCCAGTGGGTAGAGGCCAGGGGTGCGGCTAAACACCCTACAGTGCACAGCACAGCCCTCACAACAAGGAGCTATCTGGCCCCAAACATCAGTAGTGCTGAGGTTGAAAACCCTGCTATACAATCTCAAGATGCACAGAACACGGTCCTTAAGGCCCCCCGGGTTAGCGAGGGGAGGTTGTTCTACTAGGAGCACAACTCTGTGACTCTGCAGGACCTCAGACACAGAGCAGAAACTGACGGAATATTTGTCCTGCCAACACAGAATGTCCGTCATGGGATTAATCTTTTTTTTTTTTTTTTTAAATTAAGTGGGCAGCCCCTCCTGTGATCTTCATTCAACCTCAGTGTCCTCTTCACCCAGGTAGTAAGGGGAAAGAAAGCAGGACCCCTGGTCACAGGAGCAGGACTGCGACAAGGTCTGAAGATTTGCTACTTACAGCCTCAGAGCTCATTTTACTTGGGAGGGGTGGCATGAGGACCGAAAAAAAGCTCCAAACTCTTCATAAAATCCTAACAGCTTCATGGGTTGGTAGGATTTCACACTCCCTTTAAAAAGCATTAAATTACTCCCTGTGCTCCCATTATTTTAATGATTTCTATATATCCCTCCTCATTCCAAAAAGGTTGACGTGGTTACCTTGCTGAGTGGTGCTGACTCAATTTTCTGGTGTAAGGCTTACCTGGGCTTTTGGACCGATCAATAGGAGCTTCAGTTTAGGAGGAAAAAGGATTTGGCAGGACCAAGAAAAACTAGAATGTTTCGGCAGTTCAATGATATGAGTTAAATTCCTACTGTGTGTAAGGCCGAGTGCTAAATGCTGGGGTGTACATTTTTTAAAAGCATAAATCACAGCTGGTGTCCTTAAGTAATTTATAACCTGCCTGAGAGAGATAGGCTCAGTGCCCAAGGGAGGATGTCTTTCATTACAAGACGGTCTGAGCTCAGAGCCTCCGGGCAGGCACGGCCCTCTGCACTCTGCCCCTCCTCTGCTCGGGGAAGGAGGCGCAGAGCACAGGCTCGGAGGTGGGCCCACATTGTAAAGGGGCAGGTGCAGCAAGCAAATCAGCCAGGCACTAAAGTGACAGCTTTATCCCGCAGCTACAAGAGAGTCCCCGAAGGCATCCAAACAGGAAGCTATAGTGATAAAAGGTGACACTTCCTGCACAGTCTACTGTTTGCTAGGCACACACATTTCATCCTTTTCCCGACAGCCCTATGACATGGCTACCGTTCTTCTTCCCATTTTACTGATGAGGAAACAGAGGCACCAGGTTGTTAAATAATTCATGCAAGTCACGCAGTTAGCAAGTGCCAGAGCCAGGAGTCACCCCCTTGGCAGAGCCCACACGCTGAACCACTTCTCCAGGCTGCTTCTTGACAGAACAGGGAGGAGGAGGGCAGAGGAAAGAAAAGACACCTTAGGAAGAAGCTGCCAGCAGAGAGCACTTCAAGGCGTAGAAGTCAAGAGGGTCAGATGCTGCTGAGCCATCAGGAACGAAATCTGAGAAACGGCCATTGGACTTGTGGTTAGGCAATCACGGGTGACCTTTAAGAGCTCTGTCTCAGTAGAAGGGTGGGGACAGGGGTTCCGGGTAGGACAAGAAGTGGGGAGTGATAGCGGATAGCGTCCCAGGTAGAAACTGACAACGAAAGGACCGGGGGAGACAGGAGAGAATTTTCCAGGCTTTTCTTTTGAGACTGTGCCCCAAACAATGGAACATTCTCTTCATTTGAGTATGCATCAGCCTGTTCTTTTGTTTCAAAGGGCAGGACCAAAACATTTTAGTAGTTATGACGAAAGTATTAGCAAGTATCCTAGAAATTTTTTAAAAAAACACTGCATCAAATTCAGGTAAAATGCAAAGATTAACTATTTGAAGGGAAACTGTTACGGGAGAAAGGTTACTTGACCTTACACATGACTGGACATGATGGCCAGTCTGTAACTGCGGTGGGAGGCTGTGAGGGAATCATGGATGAATTAACTCGCTTTGGACTTGTTCCGAGCTGAGACAGTGGCAGAAAGCACTGCACGCGTTACGGTTTGAGACATTCCAGTGAATGGCTGCCTGATCACAGCCTGGACTTCCAAAAACCTGGACTGCGAAGGGCAGAAATACTTATTAAAATTCTTTGTTTTGGAGGGGAGGGTGGAGCTCAGTGGTTAGAGTACATGCTTAGCATGCACGAGGTCCTGGGTTCAATCCCCCGTATCTCCATTAAAATAACTAATTAAATAAATGAACCAAATTACACCCCCCTAAAAATTCTTTGTTTTAGTGAGCTGTGGGAACTCGAGCTATCAGCCCCTGTCCTAGCTACTGAGTAGTTTCCATTACAAATCAAAAGCAGTTTTAGAAAGGCTGCATTTTTTGGAGGGAAATTCTTTCTTGGCAGATAACTCAGACCGCCTAGGGCAGCAATTAAAGACTAGGAGGAGGAGGGGAGGAGGAGGAGGCTTCCCTGTGGCTGACCAGCCGTTTCACTGAGACTTCATCCCACAACCATCACCTCCCTCCAGCGGCCCGGTGTACTCAATGCTAAAGTGTTCTGAGGTTGTATTAGTGCCCCAAATACCCATCATTTTGCTGCAGCTCAAGAACTACTGCAAACAATAAATGAATGAAAGGTAACCTGGAGTCTGGGACTGCTTAGGTCAAAAGAATCTCAGGCTCTGATGCTGTTGGTGCGTGCTTTCTGCAAACACGCAGACACACGGGATAAGTGCTTTGGCAATCAGCATTCACACCCTGGCTTAAACAGGGAAGACACCAACAGGTATTTAATCTTTTTTTTTTTTTTTAATGCAACATTGTGATGCTGGCAGTGCAGTGATTAACCTGCCTGTGTGAGGATCCACAGATTCCTTTTCCTTTCTAGTGACTCAGGCCACAGGAAAGTTAGTAGAATCTGGAGCATCCTTCTTTAGAAGTCTTCAAAAACATTATGCACTCCACACACGGGGGAAGCCACACAGGTCTCCTCTCCATTCCAGGCCACCTCCCCAGGTACCTTTGGCTGCTCTGTCATACACCCCAGCCCTCAGGAGACCTTTTCATCTTTTACAAGGGCTGACTCTGCCTGGGAGGTTCCTCTCTCACCAACAATGACTTAAGGGTAAGACAAGATCTCTCCCAATTCTTCTCCACTCTCCTTGCTGTTCCCCCCAAAACACACATAGAGCCTTTGCACTCGAGAGCCTTCACTGCATTTGAGAGAGTTCACTACGGGGAACTGCAAGGGCTACAAAAAACAAGAAGCGTGGGAGGCTGGAAAGATTCAAGGATGCCACGGTGACTTGTCAGTTCTTTTCCACAGCACCAGGGTTAGGGGAGTGAACAGAACAGACAAAATCCCTGTGCTCTGGAGCATTTATTCCCTGGAGCATTTATTCCCTGGAGCAGATTTATGTAGTGTGTTAGGAGGGTCTATGAATAAAAGCAAAGCCAAGAGGAGAGATAGGAACATCTGTGGGATGGTGTGGAGTTTTAAAGGAGTGGTCAGATTTTAAGCAAAGCCAAAAGGAGGTGAAGGAGCAAACCACACAGGAATCTAGGGGAAGGTTGGTGCAGGAGACGGAACCACTAGCGCTAAGGCCCTGAGGCAGGGGAACAGCAAGAAGGCCTGTGTGGATGGGCAGAGGCAGAGTAGGATGGGAGGCCGGAGAACGATGGGGCAGAGCACTCTCCTGTATCTGCAATCTGCAATCTGCAATCAGAGCGGAAAAAAGGGAAAAGCTCAGAATTTGAGCCACACTGTCCTGGGCCTGAATCCCCGCTCTGCTCTTTACATCATGTACCTTGGGCACCTTTGTCCTTATCTAGAAACAGCTGACCACAAAGGGTCTTTGCAAAGGGTTAAAGGAGGTACAGAATGTGAAATTACCCATCCCAGGACACAGCTCATGCCAGGTTCCTACCCACCACACATTCGTTCCCTTCCTCTACCCACGGTTACATCTCTCATCTAGCTCCCCTGTGGCTGAATAAAAGGTGCCTGGAAGTATGCCATTCAAGAGCCTTTGACAGGCCCAAGGTATATCACCAAGTGCAAGAAAAGACACTGCAAAACAGCATGCATCTATGTACAGTATTGTTGGCAAACAGTAACATTTTAACATCCACATTCAAAAATCTGGAGGAATCTATACCAAACTATTAACGGTAGTCATCACTAAGGGGTAAGACGACCGAAGATTCTAACCATAGACCTTCTACCTTCTATATTTATGTAATGGTCAAACATTTTACAATGAATACAGATTTGCAAGTAGAAATCAGCACACAGACTAGTGCTGGTGCAGGAGAAGGGATTTCCTGGCCCTTTCCTCTAACAGTACTCAGTAGCCTCCAACCAACCTTGCACCCAAGGCCCGTTGGTGGGATCTCACTTCAGGAACCCTTACATCTCCTATGTGGGGAAACTGATGGCATATAGGTCCGAGGGGAGCTCTAAGGTTCTCACAGGAGACCTGGACCACAGGAGAGGGTCCTATGGTGGGTTTGCCTGGCCAGCATTTGTGAACTCTGACTGGTTCAGTTTGCAAAGGGGATGGATTAACTTGTAGGTTGTGAATTGCTTTCTAAATAAAATTAAACCCTTGCTATAGCTTCCAACAAGGAGAGAAAAAGAAGACTGGTGAAAATCAAGTATTTCAGAATAAGCTGATTGTGAACTTCCTTGTAATTCAAGATTGTTGACACTGAAAAAAGTCTCATTTTAGGGAATACTAAATAAGATACCATAAGAAAACAAAACATTTCACAACTCAGTAGCCTACAAGGAAAGACAAATATGCCAGTTCCCAGTGTCTTACTCAACAATGTGTTAAAACGTGCATTACAATCGGTCACTGCGATGCATGCTAGTTACAGAGCTTGGGAAAAGTTTAGTTGCTTCCCCACCTCAAAAAAAGAAAGAAAGGATGGGAGGAAAGAAGGAAGGAAGGAAAAAAAAATCCTTGGTGAGGGGAATAAAAGAAAAAAAAAAGCTTAAGCATCCACAGTTGTCCATATGGCCTTTCCCACTTTAAATGTATATTTCAAGAAAACAAACTCATAGTCAGAAACATTTTAACATTCCTCAAATTGACCACTGCATAAAGAAAGGGTGCTCAGCTCTGCAGTAAATAAAGTCCTGCTTGAATAGAAGAGAGTAGACTAGTCCACCTCTTGGACGCTTTTTAATTACGAGATTTCTGGCTGAAGAAGACAGTAGTGCTCCCCATAGGAAAACCCATTTGCTTCCCAGAAAGAACAGCAACACCTCTCTTTGCTTTCTGCTTTTTCCCAGTAGCCTCAGGACTCATCTTGAGTTTATCTGATCATAGACTGGAAATCCCCAGGGCAGAAAGACTCCATTCAGCATTTCCATAAGCTCTGGGGATGCGCTCTTCCAAAACCAAGTGATTTTCGTGAGGCAAAATGGCCATTCAAACTGCCTTACTGTCAACAAAATACAGTATAATGAAAAAAGTAACATCACGGTGTTCTAAAACCAATCACATTGCCCAAGGAAGAAAACAGAACTTAATAGAATTTAATTTCCAACCTAGTATTATTCATCAATTTATAGGTAAAGCTGTAACTTTCATGGGATATACTTCTGAAATAATTCCTTATATTTACCATACTATTCTTACCACCATGTCAAATATGTGATCTGAATATAAAAGTTGGTAGCCCTACTAGGTGAATTTCCCATTGACGTAACTACAGCAATGTCTAAGTCTGTAAGAACTTTTAGGGATAATGTGTAGCAAAATCCAATACCTGCATTATAATAACACACTTACAAAAAAAAAAGATTAAATATACATCCCTAGTTGAATGTACAGATTTCAAGACTTCCAATCAAATAGCTGCTACAATCACAGAGAGACTGGATTATGGTCCACAGCTTGTACGGATTCCTTCACCCAGTTAAGCCACTCATGCACAAGTGTGATAGGCAATGATGCTCTTGTGACTGGCAGTGAGACCAGAAGATAGCATGCAGGGTGGCAAGAAGATTGAAGCGGGATGTGATAATGAAAAACGGGAGTGATTCATTCTACCTGATGCAGATACATTTCATAGATTTAAACCTGAAGGGAAGCAACTTTTTGACTTTAACTGCTTGCTTGGGAGAGTTCAACAGAAGCATGTCTAGAACCCCATTTTTATAGGCTCAGTGCCACCTTAAAAAATTCCACATGAACGCACTCTGAAACAACAGTTTCTCTTACTGGAAAGCCACAAAGGTGGACGTGAAATCTATGAAATGGAAAATTGGATCCAAGCCTGTGTGCTCATGCAGAAGCTTTGATTTGATTTTTTTTTTATTGAAGTATAGTTGATTTACCATGTTGTGTTAGTTTCTGGTGTACAGCATAGTGATTCAGTTTTTATATATATATATATTATATATAATATATATATTCTTTTTCACATTCTTTTCCATTACGGTTTATTACAGGATATTGAATATAGTTCCCTGTGCTATACAGTAGAACCTTGTTGTTTATCTATTTTATATACAGTAGTTTGTATCTGCTAATCCCAAGCGCCTAATTTATCCCTCCCTCACCCCCTTTCCCCTTTGGTGACCAGAAGTTTGTTTTCTATGCCGGAATCTGTTTCTGTTTCATAAATAAGTTCATTTGTGTCATATTTTAGGTTCCAAGTACAAGCTTTGATCTTAATGAAAATGTAGGTGGAGCAGCAGCACCAGGGTTAAAGGCGACTCCCACACCCCCACCCAGCCCCCAGCAATCAGATGCACTAGAGTTTGCATCCTTATCCTGTGCCCAACTGTGTGACCTTGGGCAAGTTAGCTAACCGTTCTAAGTCTTAGCCTCTTCATCTTCAACACGGAGATAACAGGTTTGTTATGAGGATGAAATGAGATCATGCACCAAGAGCTTGTAGCTCAGTACCTGGTACATATGAGCGTTTAAGAAATGTGTCCTTCTGATTAGATGTGGTGCTCTGACTACTGTAGAAGTGATTACAGCTCTGCTGCCATACCCCAACACCTTGTGATAACCGTTTTCATTCTATGCTTCTAGCTTTTACTATTTTTTTCACCATATTATTTCGGGGTTGAGGGGTTGGGGGAGAAAGGTAATCAGTTACATAAACCCACTTTTCGGACTGTTGCTTGAAGCAAGGTGAAAAGCTGGGGAAAGAGGTAACATATACACTGAAGAGAAATTCACTCTTCAGGGTGTGATGTTACAAGTGTATGGAATTTAAACAAATCATGTTATTTCAACCTATAACATATGGGGCATCAAATCACAGGTAGGTTTTATTTTAGAAGAGACAAAAACCAAGCAATATTAAAGGATACAGAAGGAATCAATATGGGCCTATTGCTATCTCAGCATTAGTGACTGAAACAGGGATTGGTGGGCTAGATTACGGGGGATTTCATGGGGTCTAACTGCCAACAGGTGGCAAGCTTTAGTCATCTTCAGATGCAAAACCTTAATGAGTTTGAGTATGCAAGTCTCAGTTCAAGGCCTCCTGTCAGCAATCAAGGGAAACAATTTTCTGGGTTTAAGCCTCCCTGGCAAGTTAGCAACCAGGGAACTGTCTGCCGTAGCTTGCACCTGTCCCTAGAACGGGATTCTGGCCTGACGGTGAAACCCTACCATCCTTCCCTGACAGTCCATCCTGCCGCTGTGGCGCCTCCAGACAAATGGGGGAAGCCCACTAGGAAGTGGTCACGACCAACCAAGCCACAAATCCCCAGGTTGTGGGATTTCCACCTCAATACCACGCCTGAAAACCGAAAATAAGCGCCCGCTCGTTATACTGCAATGGGATTCCCCCTAGCAGCAATTTCCCCCCCACCCCCCGCTTGCATGTTTTATTAATAAATGCAAGATGGCACACGGAGGCAAAGAATGGGAGGTAAGGCATCTGCAGCTGGACCCGAACCAGGGCAGTTTGCAAAAATAAATAAGAAGCATGTGACAAGAAGCAGGTTCCCCAGGCTGGAGCTGAAGCCCCGGGCTGCCCCAGGCACCCTCGCCTTGTTCCCCCAGCCGGCAGGGATGAAGGTCAGTGGTAAGATCCCAGCCCTCCCGGGCACGTACCCTGCAAATCCTGACCGGCTCCCACCCGGGCCCCGGCCGCAGGACCGGGCAGGGAGGCAAGGGAAGCCCCAGCCACGGCCGGCTGCGAGGACACATACCTGCTGCCCGGGCTGGGGATTCGCTCCGCTCTGCAGCGGCGCTGGCCGCGGCTCGCGCTCCCGGGGCTCCCCTCTCCGCCCCCCCGCCCCCTCGCGGCCCCGCCGCTCCCTGGACTCCTCCGCCCGCCGCGCTCAAGGGCGCGCGCGCGCGGCCACGTGCCGGCGGCTCACCCGGGCCCGCGCCTGCGCCCTCGCCTCCCGCCCTGCGCGCGCGCGCGCGCGCCCCGGCGTCTGCGGAGCGGCCGGGCGGCTGTCTAGGAAACCGCGGCCTCAGCGGGCCGGGCTGGCGGCAGGAGCCGGGCAGGGGGCGGGGGCTGGGGACTCCGCCGGCGCCAGGGCCAGAACGGAGCGCGCCCGCTTCGTGGCGTGGGTGAGGGGGTCGCGGGGCAGGTTGGGGGGCCTGCGCGTGCGCGTGTGAAGAGAGGAGGGGGTCGCGGCTGGAAGGTCTGAGGTGGAGGCCGGCGGGGCGCGGAAGCAACAAGTGCGGAGGTCGAGGACCCTCCCCGGGAGGTGGGGGTGGGGGGTGGGGTTCGTACAACCGAGAATAGAAACCTGTGGCTTTGGTGCAGCGCTCTGCAGTTTCCAAAGCTCTTTGCCGGTCGTTCGTTACATCTATCCGCACGAGGCGCCTGTAATAGAGCGAACGGCGGGCATTGCCCTTTGCTGTTTAAGGCCACGGAGGGGAAAAGCATTTCTTTCTGGCCGAGGTCGTATCAGAATCAGAGACCCCTGACCCTCCGGCCACTGTCGCGGAGAAAAATACCTGTCAGGACCTTCATTGGTTAGCCTTAACTCAGGACTCTTGTAGGACACTGTTTCTCAGCCTTTTTTTCTTTGCATCATGGCCCTCTTAAAAAAAGCCTTTTCAAATGTTCACAATCGCCCCCCTCCATGAAATTGTAATATCATTCATATTAATGTATAGCTGCTTATGTACCGTACGTGTATCTGTGCTTTATACATTAAAAGAGCCAGATTTCGCCCCTTGGAGATAACGTAGACCCCCGTGGAGCATGCTTGCTTTAGGACCTTGGCCCTTGGTTAGCGGGTGAGGGCAGGGGATGCACCTATAAATACTCTGTCGGTTAAAGTCCTCGCATCCATAGGCATAACTCTTTCTAATGTATGCAGGTGTGAGCAAAGGAATACAGTTACTTAAGCAGCTCCTGGATTCGAAGTAGCTTTTGTCATTTGTAGTCTCAATTCATGCTAAAGATCTAGCCATTTTCCAATAGGGTCCTGGCATTTTGTTACAATACTTGAAAAGATTGGAAACCCTCTTTTCTAGAGCACTAAGTTCCAGGGCGGGCTTTGGCACTGCAGGCAGCCTTGATTTACGGTTCTCATACTTCTAAAGTGGGTTTGTTTGTTTGTTTGTTTGTTTGTTGTTTGGTTATGCCTATTTGGTCTCCCAGAAATGTCTTAGTCATTCTTCCCTCTTCCTCCTCCCACCTCAGCTTTTCTAGGTAAAAGATGGAAATTATGAGTTTGAAAAACTTCAAAACTCAGGTCACAGAATTGCCCCAGGGGCTTGGATCATACTTTTCATAGACACAGGGATGTCTAGGTAGGGAATGAGTATCTAAGTTTGGCAAGCTGGGAAATAAGTAAAATTCCTTCTTCAGGTCCTTTTTCATCTTTCAGTGTTTCTTACCCAACTTGAATGGATTTTCAGAGGAACAGAAAACCCTTGGAGGTGATGATTGTAAAAGCTACCTGGGCTGCTGGAGGATTTTTCTTCTATGTTTAGCGTGGACTGGAAAAGAGAAAGGATGAATTGAAAACAAGATGGATGGGCTGGGGGTATAGTCTTCTGACAGGTGGTGGCAACATTTCAATTACACTTGAAAAAGTGTTTAAGAAAAAAAAAAACACCTTGTCATAGCAAGTTGTTATACACCCATTTCCCTTCGCTTCGCACAACTCTAAAGATTTGATTAAAACCATTAAAAAGCATCCAGTTACAGTGCTAATTAAAAGGGTAGGGCAAGTATTTTGAAACCAGTAGACAGAAAAATTGGAATACCACTTTGGTTTATCTGGAATCTTAGTAGTCTAATACAGTTTTTGGATTCAGCTGCAATACTACTTTCAAGGGAGCTATTTCTTCTACTACAATGGCTGTGTATGAAGACCCTTTAGAGAGAGAAAACTGTGGAAATTACATGTTATTGTCTTCTACCTGTGTCTTCTGCAATCCGAGTGTATGGAAAATGTAGCTGCAACCATTTTACGTGGTAGTGTGAAGTCCGAAATCCCCAAACATGTGTAATTTATCAGCTCTATGCTGCTCCCTGGTGTCCTGCTTCACAGCACATGCCTAAATACAGTCTTCCCCTTCTGATACATTCTTTAGGGTATTGAAAACCTAAATCATAGGTGTAGATAAGACGCTTTCTCAAATTTTTCCTGCTGTTTTCATGTACCCTGAGTCCTAATTCCAGAGGAGGATTAGCCATGAGGCTGATCAATTTGGAGGAGCTGTGAAGATCTCTGGCAAGCCTTTTTAGCTTGTGCTTTAATGTGTCTCTAAGAGTCTCTTGGGGATACTTGCTGACCATCAAATTCTGGAGCCTCACCTCAAACCCATTAAAACCTAATCTACAGGAGAGTGGCCCGTGATTTTTAACTGCCCCAGGTGACTCTTATCAATGGCAAGGCTGGGGACGACTAGAGCTATATATAGAACAGGTGTGGCTTCAGTAGCCTGTAGGGTCTAGTGAGAGGGAATTTTGTGAGTGAAGGAGCCGCACAGCAAAAGGAAAATAGGACCTATAAAGCAGGAGTAGAAGAAAGTAACTGGTTTAAAGGCCTTTGTGTCACTTTCTTGCCAGATAGATCTGCTTCTAATGTGGCTGTAATTGGTACTCTGCCCCATGCTAAAATGCCTTTCAAGGTAAGTCAGATTTTCTTTTAGTTAAAAGGACTGTCTTTTCAAGAGTATCAGAATCATGAGATCAGAAAATTTGTGCATGTATGCAGCTGCAAGATTATGAGAGGGCAGATTGCAGGTTATGTTTATCCTGTGAATGTCTGAAAGAGATCACTACCAGAGTTAAAATGTATTCTCTTGAAGGTAGCTGCTTGAAGAAGTACAACGTAGGAATCTGATGCCACACGATTTGTGAAATTTAAATAATAGCAAGGGATTTTAAGTTGTTAAGGTTTATGTAAATGTTAATATTTTAAAACCTCTTCTAATTGTTGATCTGTAATGCAGCCTCGCTTATTTGGAACACACAGGGCTAAAGCCAGTGTGAGTAGGTGAAAAGCTTGAAAAATGGAATGTATGTGACTTTGTGTGATATTTAAAAATTTATATATAATAACTGCTAACAAAATAGCTTTTAAAAATCCTGCTAAGATGACTTTAATAGATAAATATGATTGACTTGTAATTAACAAAATTCATGTACGTACAGTCTGTGTGGATAAAACAGCACAGTGCCGTGCACTGAATAGGCCCTCAATTAACACTCTTTTCAAAACGGTTTTCCTCATAAGTAGGATAAACAAGCTTAATGTAGCAAGTCCATCTTCAAGGATAGTACCTCAGTGACAGACTTGACCTTGAGCAGTGGCACACCAGGAGTAGGGCAATGCTTGGGTGCAGGCAGCAAAAACTCATTGTCTGTAGAGGATCTAAACTATGATAAACCCACTGTCTGTCTGATTTTTATTACCAGCAGTTTTTATGTACCAGAAATTCTAAACAATGTCGGTGATAAAATATTCCTTCCTGAAAATTTCTTACAGCTCTAGGTTCTAAACAATTTCTGTAGTTACTGAAAAGTTTTAGCAGTATATACGTAAGCTTCAAATTAGCACATTTTAATTATTCCTTTAATAAATACAATGTTCTATATAGAAATGAACTCAGAATTCTCAATTATAGTTAGTCTTCAATAAAGATGGACTCAGCTTTATGGATATTTTTCCAAATAAATTCATAAAAATTCAGGGTAATTCAAGGCTTCAGGTACAATTCATGTTACAACCCCTTTGGTCCATATCCCTGCATTTAAATAGCAGATTCATAATAAGCAGCAGTTGCACAGTGACCGTAAGGATGAAGAAACAGAACTGACTACTTCACTGTCGTTATTCTGTGCGACCACTTGGCGTTTTCCCTTGCACATTACATTTAAGAGTGAGATGAAATGCAAACTGTAATATTTTTGACTTGTAGGTACACATTATAGTTAATATATGAAATTATTCTTTTGAATAATTCAAGGAATATCTGTAACTTTGAGATTTATTCTTTGAAGATTGTTAGTGTTTGCTTCAAAACTAAAGAAGGAATCAAGAGAATAGGAGGTGTTCTTATTTAGTACTTCCACAGAACAATATGGAGATTTAAATTTTTCCTTTTTTCAAAAACATTAATTCCATTGAATTTTTCTTTTTCTTTTCTTTTTTTTTTTTTTTACTATAATATTTGTTTTATATTGGCTTGTAAGTGGAGTTGAGTAAAAGAATTTTCACTGTCTCCTTCATGGCTATTATTTGTTTCATTTCATGATCATCACTGAAAATAATTTTGTCACATAAAGGAGGATGTGTTAAAAAACGATCCCTCTGGGTGTCATATTCTGTGTATAGCACGGATCATGAAATGAATGATATTCTAAGTAGGCTTTGTTTTTAATATTTGGAACTTCATATGTACTTCATAAGAAACCATTTCTTTGGCACTGCTTATCTGCCAAAATGAAATATCAGTGATTGTGTATATATTTTAAAACATAAAAATTATCTAACATTCCAATTCTAATATAATTAGGCTATTTTGAAACCTAGCAAGTACATGCCCACGTGTTTATTGATAGATGCATACTGACATTTATTAAATGCTTACAATGTGTCAAACATCATTCTGTGTGCTTTATATTAATTTTTTCATAGCAATCCTGTTGGGAAGTTATAGTTATTACTTCATTTTATGGATGAGAAAACTGAGGCACAGTGGGATTAAGTAAACTGCTCAGAATCACCCAGCTAGTAGGTGGAGAAGCCAAGATTCAAACCTGGACTGCCTGATTCAGAGACCTCAGGTTCAACCCTAGTGTCTCACTGCCTCACATATCTATACACAAAGTTGTGCCTCAGTAAGTTTGAGGAATCATTATATAGTGGGAAAAGCATTCTGGATCCCAGGGTTCCACCTCCAGTTCATTCTGTAACTTTGAAAAAGGCAATTAAATGAATGTCTCTGATTTGTAGAGGGCTCAACTGAGTCCATCTAGAAATTTTCTAAGTTTCTAGAAATTCTCTTAAGTTTCTAAATCTAAATTTTTATGATTGTATGAATATTTTTATGTAGAGATGAAAATTTGATTTTTCACTCATCTAACAGACTAAAACTGAATCAGAAATATAACTAGCATGATTGAATTTGAAGGTAGATTAATTGTAGTTGCAAAATTATGCTACTATTAAACCTTTCATGTTTGTTATTTGTGTGACTACAGAAAGACCATAAACTTTTAAATTGAAATATAGTTGATTTACAATATTGTGTTAGTTTCAGGTGTACAGCATAGTAATTTGGGGGTTTTTTTTTTTTTTGCAGGATTATGTTCTATTATAAGTTACTATAAAATATTGATATAATTCCCTGTGCTATATAATAAGTTCTTGTTGCTTATCTATTTTATGTATAGTAGCTCGTATCTGTTAATCTCATACTCCTAATTTATCCCTTCCCTTCTCCCTCTTTCCTTTGGTAACCATAATTTTGTTTTCTATGACTATGAATCTGTTTCTGTTTTGTATATGGATTCATTTGTATTATTTTTAGATTCCACATCTAAATGGTGTCATGTAGTACTTGTCTTTCTCTGACTTTTTTCACTGAGCGTAATATACTCTAGGTCCATCCACATTGCTGCAAATGGCAATATTTCATTCTTTTTAATGGCTGAGTAATATTCCGTTGCGTGTGTGTGTTTGTGTGTGTGTGTGTGTGTATAGCCAGTTGTCTGTTGATGGGCACTTTAGTTACTTCCATGTCTTATCTATTGTATATATTGCTGCTCTTAACATTGGGGTGCATGTGTCTTTTTGGATTAGAGTTTTTGTTTTTTTCCAGATGTATACCTCGTAGTGGAATTGCTGGATCGTATGGTAGATCTATTTTTAGTTTTTTTTTTTAAAGAAACCTCCATACTGTCCTCCATAGTGGCTGCACCAATTTAAATTGCCACCAGCAGTGTAGGGGTTCTCTTTTCTCTACTCCCTCTCTAGCATTCATTCTTTGTAGACTTTTTGATGGTAGCCATTCTGACCCATGTGAGGTGATACCTCATTGTGGCTTTGACTTGATTTCTGTAATAATTAGTGATGTTGAGCATCTTTTCATATGCCTGTTGGCTATCTGTATGTCTTCTTTGGAAAAATGTCTTTTTAGGTCTTCTGCACATTTTTTGATTGGGTTTGATTTTTTATATTGAGATGAATGAGCTATTTGTGTATTTTGGCTGTTAAGCCCTCATTGGTTGCATTGTTTGCAAATATTTTCTCATTCTGTAGGTTATCTTTTCATTTTATTTATGGTTTCCTTTGCTGTGCAAAAGCTTTTACATTTGATTAGGCCTATTTGTTTATTTTCACTTTTATTTCTTTTGCCTTGGGAGAATGATCTAAGAATATATTGCTACAATTTATGTCAAAGTTTTCACCTGTGTTCTCTTCCAGGAGTTTTATGGTGTCATGTCTTACATTTAGGTCTTTAAACCATTTTGAGTCTTTTTTTGGTGGAGGGGGAAGGTAATTATTTAGTTTTTTTGATGGAGGTACTGGGGATTGAACCCGGAATCTTGTGTATGCTAAGCATGTGTTCTACCACTGCACTGTACCCTCCCCTTAAGTTTATTTTTGTATATGGTGTGAGGGAATGTTCTGATTTCATCGTTTTACGTGTAGCTGTCCAGCTTTCCCAACACTAGTTGAAGAGACTATCTTTTCTCCATTGTATTTTCTTGCCTTCTTTGTCATGGAAGGCATAGGTGTGTGGGTTCATTTTTGGGCTCTCTGTTCTGTTCTGTTGATCTATGTGTCTGTTTTTGTGACAGTACCATGCTGTATTGATTACTGTAGCTTTGGAGTATATTCTGAAGTCTGGAAGGGCTACACCTCTAGCTTTGTTCTTTTTCTCAGGATTGCTCTGGCAATTATGAGACTTTTGTGGTTCCATAGGATTTTTAGGATTATTTGTTCTAGTTCTGTGAAAAATGTTATGGGTATTTTGATAGTGATTGCATTAAATCTGTAGATTGCCTTGGGTAGTGTGGTCATTTCAGCAGCATTAATTCGTCTAGTCCAAGAGTGTGGAATATCTTTCTGTTTCTTTTAATTATCTTCATTTTATTTTATTAGTGTTTCATAATTTTCAATGTATAGAAAAACCATAAACTTCTGAGGGACTGAACATGGATTCTGATAATTGGCTTGATATAAAAATTTGTATTAGTCATATATGCCACTTCTGTGTACTTAAGGTGTTCTGAGTCTCGATCTTCTTAGTGCCACATAAAGTAAAGCTTTTGGGGAATATGAACTTTTAAAGTGGAAGATAGATCATATTGTATACAGTTCCCCCCCCTTTCTCATGAAGGTTACTACCTCACTGAAATGACAATCCTTACTAACCTTCTATCCATAATATTGCATATAAATTTTTTTCTTAGTGGAGATATAACACAAAAAGTAACTTTCATAGAAAAAGAAATATAATTCCTTGCCATCTCTCAAAAGTCTTTGAAAGAGATTTTTTTCCATCCTACCCAATAATCTTTTAATAAAATTCTGTTTCCCTCTTAATCCAACTTCTAGTCTTGTATTTAGAAGTATTAACAATAAATAGTTTCCCTGGGGCTTAAATTAAAGGACAAGGAGGAGAAATTAAACATATTATAGTTTCTGCTGCTTATTATGAAATTCTCTGGGAGTATCACTAAGTGAAAAAAAAAAAAACTCATGAAATTTGTAAGCAGATTCTACTTTCCTTTTCTCTGTGTGCTACTAACATCATTACATAACGTATTTTTTGTTTTTATTTTTCCTTATGATGGCCAGCAATTTCTATCACAGCAGAAGAAGTAGAGGCGAGCTATGAAGTGAGAGCCAGTTTCCTCTCCACTCTGCAATCTCGGAGAAAAAACTTTTGACCAAGGACAGATCAGGTAAGTGATTACTTGTTAATTCATTCTTTCTAATGTTTTGGGGGCATATGTGGGTGTATAATTTGCCAATCATAGCCACAGGTCAATGGTTTAATTCAACCAAGAGACAATAAGGATGGACTCTGCAATATGGAAAGTTATTTAACTTTTAATTTACAGAAGCTTGAGTCTCAATTCTAATGTTTGAGAGGCCTGTGTTGATAGAACCGTGTTCAATTATGTGTTAAGTATTCCTAAAAACATATTAAAAGCAACAAAGTTGTAAGCTGGTTAAGTTTAAGTCTGGTCTCTGTAATTAAAAAATAATATGGGTAGAATTAAAGAAGGTTAAGAAAGTTTTGGGGAACAGGAGTCTGAAAATAGTTCAAGCTGCTGAGTTTAGAAAAGTGAAGGCTAAGGGATGATAATGCTTTTCAAGTAGATGAGATGCTGACTCACTGAGGATTGTACCTGTCCAGTTTCTCACCTCTGTACGGGAAAAGCAGCAGGAGAAATTTAGACTAGAAAAGCCAAAGATTTTGAAATTAACATTGTTTAAGATTAGAATGATTTACCGTGGGAAGCTGTAGAATCCTCTTTCTGGAAGGTCTTCCAAGTAGCCTGATCACCTGCCATGAATAGCTTATATATCTACCATAAGGCCTTCTAATCTTGTGTTGCTGTGGTTTATTTCATCAAACGTGTGGTTATTTATGTCTCAGGCAGTAGCTAACATAATATATTTCTAATGATATGATCTATAAACTAATAGAATTTTACTTTAGGAGCATTATGGAAAATTATAGTTATGTTTTGAGCACAGAAAGTCATGTGTTTTATTCAGTTTTTTCCATTGTCGACCATGTGGTCATCACTAACATGTTTAATTTTTCTGGTTCATATAATACTCTCCAAATACATATATGTTAATATCAACAGAGATTGAATTGTGGACTCTTTAATGAATCACCTCTACCAGGACTAGAGAGAAGGATGGGAGGATAAATTTAAAGATGAGTGTGTTCAAGTAGGATTGTTGAGGACGGCTCTCTAAAATGTGAGATAAGGTGGAGATTTCAAACAATGGAGAGGGAAGCCCAGAGTTACAATCTGAAAATGGCATTTGGAAGCAAGGAAGAGGCTGTTCCTTACTTCTTCCTATTGATTCAGAGAAACAGGAGACTGTAAGTATTAAGGAGGTTATATTGGAAAGGTACCTTGTGATCCAAGGAGAACCAGGTTTTATTAAGAGTGAACTACAGAGAAGTGGAAAATAAATTTAGGATAAAAAGACTTTGTCCTCAAAGAAATGAACTCTCTAGGGATGAGGGATAGGGTGAAGGGTGAAGAATTACAGAAGTTGCAGAATTCAGTGTGGAGTGAGTGTGGTTGGGGGATTTTGAGAGTGAAGATGTGCTGGGCAGAGGCAAAAGGGAAAATAGACTTGTGCTGATGGAGGTGAGTGAATAAAACAGATGAAAGAAGAGTTTGAGTATGAAGGAACAGTAGACACAGGTTAGAGGAAAATCGAGGCCATTAAGATAATATTTCTTTGTGAGCAAGGGGTTGTTAAAGATGAACAGTTATGTATACTGAGGAAGATGAGAGGGGATGGTAATTACAGCTCTGAGAAGGGCACACACATGTGAAAAATAACCAGGCTGATTGAGCCCTCATTTTAAGAAAAGTTTTCTGGGACAGTGTTCAGAGACTTAGTTCTGTTTGGATATTGATTCTAGCGTTCCTAGGCTCCAGAGATGTGGGAAACCTCTAGGAAGACCAGGGTCAACACCAAGAGGTCGGTGGCGTTGGGAAGCCCCATGATTTTTGTCTTCTTTGCATCTCTGTATAGAGCTGTAGCCTTTGTAGGGAACATGCATAATTTAAGACTACTCCTGGCAGCAAAGAATGAAGACTTTGCTCTTGCCATGTGGCAGTAGCTTAAAAGTTTATAAATCACTCACCAGCCAGCTTTGAAACTGTGATTCTTGATGAATTATTAATTGGGGGGAATTTTGTGTTATTTCATCTTTTGCATATAAAGTGGATCTTTGTTATCAAATCATTTCACATTTGCGTAAAATGCAACTATATACCTTTAGGTTTCCCAGTGAAGAGTAATGATGATAGCTAACACTTGTTGAGTGCTTCTTATGTTCCAGGCACTTCCTATGTATAAATTCATTTTATATGCAGACAACCCTTTGAAGTAGGCACCATTGTTCTCTCTCCCTCTCCCTCAAGCATATATGGACAAGGAAACTGGGCACAAAGGTTTTTGCCCGGTTCTGTGCTAGAATGTTCTAACTTGCAGCTAAGATTTGCACTCCAGCCTTCTGGCTCAGAGCCCATGCTCTCAACCCTTATACTACGTATCTTTTTTTTTATATGTAAAAATTATGTGTTGAAGGTTGCTTGGAAACTATTATACTTTGAATGGTTGGTGACTTGATTATATTTATAGGTGGCACAATTTACATCAAAGAAAGTGGCTCTTATGAGCTGCTACATTGAATGAAAATTGATTTATTACTTCTGTAAATGTTCTAAAGAAATTCCTGCCAACACTCTCAGTGATGTGGAGGGCTATTGCCTGGGGCAGGCCAGCTGCTGTTACTCAAAAGACCAGACTGGGTAGTATCATCTTAGTAAGTTTTCAGAAATTCCTCAAGGATTTCGTCAATAATAGCAGCTATTGGCATGCACTGTCAGCCCTTCATTTATAAATAACCTCCACCCCTGTGCCCTTCCACCAGGGGCGCAGCTGCCATAGAAACAGTTGTTAATAAACAAGGGTATTTTAGAGAATCTGTGGGTTCAGAATTGAAGGAAGGGAAAAGCAGAGTTGCTAAGGGGTGTTGGTCTCAGGGAGCAGACTCCTGAGTAGGATGGGTTTCCCTGAGTAGGAATCTCTTCACCTGAAGTATATTTCTTTAGCCCTGCCCGAGGGGCTTCCTCCCCACTTCTGTTATGCTGCTTGAAATTTCATCAAACAGAGATTGTTTTTCATTTTTCAAACATTCTCTTAAAACTGTGAATGTCTACGTGTGGCCGATATTCTCAGTGACCTCCCTAATACCCATTCCCTTGTGGCTTACCTTCATTTTGTTAAGGGTGGCAGTGTGCCTGGCTTCAGCAAAACACCCTGACTAGTTGAAAGCAGTCACGACATTCCCATTTTCTTTTGCCAGTGATGGTGAAGGGAAGGCTGCTGAGTTCAGGGAGGGCTTTGCTTTCCTGCTAAAGAGAACAGAGGTGGCTGGTACTCTCCTCTTTCGCCTTTCTTTGTACCTTAAATGCAAACATGACGCCTGGAGATCCAGTAGCCGTCTTGCAACCATGAGATGGCAAGCAAGAGGGCAAAAAGGTGATTCCAGCAAGCTGAGGACCATGGAGGAGAAGGAGGATGGAAAGAGTCTGGAACATTGCTGAACAGCTCTTCCAAACTTGGACTGCCTTCCTCCAGACTTACTGTGGAGAAAAACAAGGAGAAGATGAACCTCCTCCTGCTGTTCGATGGCAGTCTGTGGAAACTGGGACTGTGGTGTTGGGAGAAATGAGAGGAAGAGCTGGGAATGTTGTGCCATGTTGGCTACTTGTGGCTTTTCAGTAGGATCCTACGGAAGGGAGGGAGCTCCAATTAGTGCTCCTCAGCACGGAAGCAGAGAGTGTGGAGGAACGCAGCTTTGCCGTAGAGGAATTCTGCCTTTCGCTTGTGCTCTGAACTTACACACAGCCCCGTAATGTGGAGTTTTGTAGGGATTAAGGGGAGTACCTTCCTACCTAACACTACTGTTAGAATTGCCTCTCGTCTGTTAGGAGAGTTCAGAGGTCAGCACCTTAGAGAGGAGAATCTCCAGAAACAAGGACTGTTTCTAGAAACGTTTTTTGCCTCTGCTTACTCACACAAGTAATTGATCTGAAGCAGAGAGACCAGAAGCTTGATATGTTTGAGGGGACTGTAGTACAAAGCTGGCAATTAGTTGTGACTGTTTTTACCTTTCAAGCAGAGTCAGACCAATATAAGGTTGGCTGCAAAAACCTGTGAATCCCCTGGGAAGGACAGCCGCTTCAAAACCTACGTTAGATATGGCTGCAGAGGACAGTGACAAAGCAGATCCCTCTGAGACTGGAAGCAGGAGCTGCCAGATTGGCTAACCAAAGACTTTATTTCCCACCAGGGAATCTGTGATTTCTGTCCAGTAAGATATGACATGGATTGTGATTCATTGACCACTGCATGCTTCCTGTTATCCTCTTTCCTTAGTGAAATTTTTATTAAGGTCACTGTTCTTTCCTTTACATCATTTTATATATATATATGGGAAGTGGCTTAGAGACAGCTTATTTCCTAGCCATATAAATGGTCAGATAAGAGTTGTCATATTTACACTTGATAGAGCAGATATAAAATCAACCAGAGATCCTGCCACATGCAGTAACTGGATGAGATGGTGGGGCTGTCTTCCACGAGGAGAGGATGAGTATGTTCTGTTTAGCACACGTGTGAAAAGCATGTATGTGCATATTGAGTTGAGGACTGGCACACACAGTTGGCCAGTCAATATTCATTTCTTAACTCTGCCATAAATTTAGAAAAGTTAAATATTTGATTTTCCAATTTTTTCTTACTATTACAGTAGCCATGTAATACAGTTTTAGCTCAAAAACCTGCTGGGGGACTTCATGGAAGACCTTCCCTTTTTCTGATGAAAGGGTAAGGCAGGGCTGGTGTTAACCTCTTTGTCTTGCTTTGACCTTATATGTGCTTCTTGGAGCTGCAATGACTATCTTGAAATCATTAGGCAGCAAACATGAATATAAAAAGTAAATACACTTGGGGTGGTGGAGCAAAAAAATTGAAGGTATTAATGGCATCATTGACTAGTAAAAGGTGAAAGATTCATATGCTCTGAAGAGAAACCAGAGTATGGCACCGTTGATCAGTAAACCGAAGGACATTACCTGTTTTTATATAGTGTTTATTTAGATTTATCACCGTATTCACTGCTTTCTTTGCCCTTCATTCCTTTTTGCATCTTGATCTCCAGCTAGAATCACTTTCCTTTCTTGCATTCATTCTTTAATATTTTCCACTCATACTTTAATGCAGCTTTTTTAGTGGAACTTTTTTTATTTTTGGTTTATCCAAAAAGTGTTTCAATTTTAAAAAGTAAATCTGCTATGAACATTTGTGTACAAATCTTTGAATGGACACATATTTTCATTTCTTTTAGGTGGATTCCTAAGAGAAGGATTGCTGGATTTTATGACAAATACATATATAAATTTTAGGAAACTGCCACATTTTCCCAAAGTGGCTGAACCGTTTTACATTTCCACCAGTATTAGATGAGACTTCTAGTTTCGCTACGTCCTTGCCAATACTGTGTTGTCGGTATTTTTTATTATAGCCGTTCTAGTAGATATGTAGGATTATTTCATTGATGTTTTAATTTAAATTTCCCTAAGCTGAAAAAAATGGTTGCCCATTTTTAGGTTGGGTTACCTTTCTTTTGTTCCATTTGTAAGAGTTCTTTATATAGTCTAGACACAAGTCTCTTATCAGATACATGATTTGTAAATATTTTCTCCTATTCTGTGGCTTGCCTTTTCATTTTTTTAATGGATTATTTTACTAGAAAAAGTCTTACAGACAACAGGTTTCTTCTGTGTAGCTCAGGGAACTATATTCAATACCTTATAGTAACCTATAATGAAAAAGAACATGAAAACAGATATATGTATGTATATGTATGACTGAAACATGCTTTACAGCAGAAATCGATACAGCATTGTAAACTGACTATACTTCAATTAAAAAAAAAGAAAGTCTTAAATTTTGATAAAGTATAATTTGTCAATTTTTTCTTTTATAAATTGTGCTCTTAGTGTCATGTCTAAGACATCTTTGCCTAACCCAAAGTCACACAGATTTTTTTCTAGAAGTTTTATAGTTTTAGTTCTTACATTTGGGTCTGTGATCTATTTTGAGTTAATTTTTCTGTGTGCTACAAGGTAGAGGTCTAAGCCTGTCTGTTTGCACACAGATGTTCAAATATCCCAGTACCATTTGTTGAGAAGACTATCTTTTCCTCACTGAATTGCCTTGGTACCTCTGTCAAAATAATATAAGGATTTATTTTCAGTGTACAATTCTTGATCTATAGATTCCCTATCAAAATCCCAACAGAATTTTTTAAATAGTAATCAGCAAGCTAATTCTAAAATTTGTATGGAATGACAAAGGAACTAGAATAGCCAGAACAATTTAGAAAAAGCAGAACAAAATTGAGGGACTTACATTGCCTGGTTTCAGATTTTGCTGTTAACCTGCAGTGATCAAGAGAGTGTGCTTTCTTGCAGGAAGAAAAGAAATGCCAGCTTTAGGTTACTATCTTTAAAGCAGACATTTCTCAGTCTGATTTCTTGTTATCACAACTATCATGACTGTATAATATTGCAAAGGCATAACCATCATATAGGCTTTGAAAATTTTCAGAAGGTTTTCAGTTGATGAATTTTTTTCTCTTTGAGATAAGACGAGGGGCAGCTAACATTCTTTACTTGTGTTTGGAAGGTGAACCAGAGGAACTTGTAGAACCTGTAAGAATGAGATTTAAAGGTGTGTCACTGGCCAGTACATTCTTTGAGCAGTTCTAGGTCATTCCACACAAAATTATTCTTTAGAGTTTATGAAAACCCATATTTCTATTTAGCTTATGTTTAAGAAAGTGAAGATTGAGGTGATGATGATTATTCTGCCTTATTCATATAAATTAAAATAAAATACGGTAAGACTGATACGCTCTTTCAAGAAAACCCCCTGATAGTTACTCAAAGCTTGTAGGTTTTTTTTAGTAAAACATAAAGAATTACAAGTCACTCTAGTAGACAACTATCAACAATTCATGACAAAATATTTGTTAAACATATACTACTAACAGGGCAGTAGGCCACATTTAGCCTCACGGGATAAAGATAAATAAGACACTAGTCCTGTTTCAGGAAATTTATAGCCTAGTTAAGGAAAGGAAGCATATTCATATGGAGACTAAAGAAAAATCCAGGATAGTAAATTAAGGAAGTTGCTGAATTTCTCCTTTTTATAAAAGTTTCTCTAGGTGATTCTTTCTCTATTTTTCTCCCAGTGAATTCCTTGTAAGAATTTTATTCCCTTTATCAACCTGGTAGTATCCTTTGGATCTGTTCTGGTTTCAGTCCTAAAGACATTATTCAGCACAAAATACCATAGACGTTCAAACGGTAGACTAAGATAATGATTCTCAAATTGTGATCCGAACTGACATCATCAGCATCACCTGGGAACTTGTTATAAATGCAAATTTTTAGACCCCACACCAGATCTACTGAATTAGAAATTCTGAAGGTAGGCCCTGGCAGTCTGTTCTGTATCAGGCCATCCAGGGAATTCTTGACACTTGCTAGTTTATCCTTTCACCTGTTGATGGACAGTTGGGTTTTTCCAGTTTGGGGCTGTTATGGATAATGCTGCTGTGAATACTCACCTACACATCTTTGTGCAGACGTGCTTTTTACCTCCCTTGAGTAAATATGTGAGAGTGGAATTTCCGGGTCAAATGGTAGGTTTAGTAGTTATCTATTGCCACAGAGCAAATACTCGGAGGCCAAAAACAACAAAAGTTTATTATCTCACAATTTCTCAAGGTCAGGAATCCAGAAGTAACTTAGCCAGATAGTTCTGGCTCAGGGTCAGTCAAGGTGTCAGTCAGGGCTGTGCTCATTTCCAGGCTTGGCTTGGGGACAGTCCACTTCCAAGCACACACAACGTGGCTCTTGTCAGGCCTCCATTCCTCGTCATGCCAGCCCCTCCGCAGGGCTGCCTCATGACGTGGCAGTGGGGTCCCCCCAGAGTAAAGCAATCTGAAAGAGGAAACAAGAGCGCACCTAAGACAGAAGCCACAAAATTTATAATCTAGTCTTGCGAGCAGCATGTCATTTCTCCCGCCATGTCTGTTTTGTAGAAGTGAGTCAGTGAGTCCAGCCCACACTGAAGGGGAGAAGATGATACAAGCGTGTGTCAGGAAGGGGAGTTCATTGGGGTGCACCTTAAAGGCTTTCTACCACAGTAGGTGTTGCCTTAAATTTCTAACAAACTGTCACACTCTTTCCCAAAGTCTTTCTATTGCTTTACATTCCCGCTAGTGACGATGAGAGTTAACAGTTGTTCCACATCCTCACTGGCGTCTGGTAGGCTGACCAGCTTTTTTAATTTTAGGCGTTCTAACAGAGATGTAGATCTTCATTTGCTTTTAAGTTGCCTTTGTCTGATGACTAATGGCGCTGAGCATGTACTTACTAACTATGTGTATATCTTCTTCTTTGGTAAAACGACTTCGCATTTTTTGTCCATCTTTTAATTGAGTTGTCTTACTATTGAGTTGGAAGCGTTCATTATATATATAAAAACATGAAACAGATAAACATAAAATGCAAACCCTTTTTTAGATACATTTATAGGAAATATTTTCTCCCATTTTGTGGCTTGCCTTTTCATTGTCTTAATGGTGCCTTTCAAAGAGCAAAAGTTTTTATTTGATTAAGTCCAGTTTATCCTTTTTTTCCTTTGTGGTTCATGCTTTTTATGTTCTGTCTAAGAAATCTTTGCTTTCTCCAAAGTCGCAAAGATTTGGGGGGATTTTCTTTCTATTAGTGTAAAATGATGGAAGATTGGGAACCTCTCAGTAATGTTATAGCAAAATACTGTAACAGTTAACTATTTGTATAATTCATGTATATGCAGTGTATAGATACTACCTTGAATGGCTATACATTTACTGTTGTTGAACTTCTCATTCTGCTCACGGACTAGACTATATGTTCCTTAAGAGTGGAAAATGGTTTAATTCTTTTGTGTATCCTTTATTGTCTGGTACACAGTAGGGACTCAGTTAATATTTGTTGATTTGAATTATGTATTTTGAATTTAAGTAACAATGGGACTTTTGTATGTAAGAGTTAAAAAGTGGAGCTTATGAGAGTGATTAGGGCTGTAAGTAAAAAAAGAGTTTTTTTCTCAAGAGGAATAATTGAAACTAGGGAATGGATTAGGTCTCCAAGGGAGAGAATGTTCAGAAATAGAGTGGAACTTGGAGTGCAGCACCTTTAAGCTACAATCAAGTAGGGTGCTTCACGTGTTTTGCCCTTAGGAGGAAGGGTGAATTCGGATCAGTAATTTGCATTACTTTGACATCTCTGCTTGTGCTATATCTATGCCATTGAATATGAAAACAGTATTCTTCAGTTTGAATACTAAGAATAAAATCTTTCGGGAGTCAAAAATTCATCCAGTTCAAGTGCTGAATTATGAGGAAGCTTCATTTTGGCCTGAACAAGTGCTTATCTTCAGCAATTTTTTTTGATTAATTATAAACATCCCATTGGTAATAGTACTGACTTCAGAATGCTGCCGTTGCGTACTTTTAAGTTATAAGCCCAGTGCTTCTTAATGCAGACTCTGGATATTTGGTTGCTGTTCACTCTCTTTAGATGTTTCACCCTTGAGGTTTTTAGTGCTATAATTTAGGGTTCCCAAGAAAGAATTCTAGAAATTGTCTGCCCTTTTAAAGTTGCATTTATTTCTAGCCCTCTTGCAAACCAGAGATCAAGTATGACTTGGAGAAGACAGTTTCTGATAAGGGCTAACTCCCTTGTTCCAGTCCAGCCTTCTCTTCAGTTCCTTTTTTTTTCTCCTAATAGATTTTATTTTTTAGAGCAGTTTTAGATTCAGGGCAAAATTGAGCAGAAATTACAGAGAGTTCCTATGTCTCCTGCTTCCACACACACACAAGCCTCCCCAACTATCAGTATCATATTGACACATCGTGATTGCTCAGAACCCGTGGTTTACATTAGGGTTCACTCTTGGTGGTGTATATTCTCTTAGTTTTGACAAATGTATAGGGGCGTGTGTCTACCATTATAACAGCCTTGGAGTATTTTTCATTGCTCTGAAAATCCTCTGTGCTCTGCCTGTTCACCTCTCCCTCCCCTATAACTCTGGCAACTGCTGATCTTCTTACTGCCTCCATAGTTTTGCCTTTTGCAGAATGTCATATAATTGGAATCTATAGTATGTAGCCTTTTCAGGTTGGCTTCTTTCATTTGGTAACATGCCTTTAGGGATCTCTCTGTCTTTTCATGGCTTGATAATGGATTTCTTTTCAGCACTGAATAATATTCCATGGTCTGGATGTTCCACAGTTTAATTATCTGTTTTTCTACTGAAAGACATCTTGGTTGCTTCAAGGTTTTGATAATTATGAATGAAGCTACTGTAAACATTAGTGTGCAGGTTTTTGTGTGGCCATAAGTTCTCAACTTCTTTGGGTAAATACCAAGAAATGTGATGGCTGGACCTTATGGTAAGAGTTATGTTTAGTTTTGGCAGAAACTGCCAGATTGTCATCCAGTTGGCTACAGTCCCCTTTTGCCTTCCCGCTAGCGATGAATAAGAGTTGCTGCTGTTCCACTTCCTCAGGGACATTTGTTGTTGTCAGTGTTTTGGATTTTCACCTTTCTTATAGGTGTATAGTTGTATCTTGTTTTAATTTGCAATTCCCTGATGACATACGATGCTGAGAATCTTTTCTTATGCTTATTTACCATCTGTGTACTTTCTCTGGTGAGATGTCTTTTAGGGCCTTTTGCCCATTTTTTAATTGGGTTGATCATTTTCTTATTTGAGTTTTAAGAATTCTATATATATTTTGGATAACAGTCCTTTATCAGGTATGTCCCCTGCAAATATTTTTTCCCAGTCTGTGGCTTGTGTTCTTATTCTCTTGACAGTGCCTTTTGTAGAGCAGAGTTTCTTTTCCAGCTCTATTAAGGCATTATTGACAAATTATAATATACTTAAAGTGTACAATGTGATGATTTGATATACATTGTAAAAGGATTTTCAAAATCAGGTCAACACATCCATCACCTCATATCATATTTACCTTTTTTAAAAAATGAGAACCCTTAAGTTGTGCTCTTAGCAAATTTAAGTTATACAGTACTGTGTTACCAACTATAGTCACCATGCTGTCCATTAAATCCTCAGACCTTATTCATCTTATAACTGAAAGTTTGTACTCATTTACCAGCCTCTCACTTCCCCCACCCCAGCTTCTGGCGACCACCATTCTGTGTTTCTATGAGTTTGACTTTTTAATTAAAAAAAATTTTTTTAAGATCCCACATATAAGCGATGCCATGCAGTGTTTGTCTTTCTCTATCTGACGTATTCTACTTAGCATAAAGGCCTCCAGTTCATCCTTGTTGCTAATGGCAAGATTTCCTTCCCTTTTATGATGAATAAAATGCTTTATGTGTGTATATGGTCATAATCTCTTCACCCATTCATCGTCAGCAGACATATTTAGGTTGTTTCCATATCTTGGCTGTTGTGAATCACGCTGCGATGAACATGGAAGTACAGATGCCTCTTCGAGACAATGATTTTGTTTCCTTTGGACATATACTCAGAGGTGGGGTTGCTGGATCATATGGTAGTTCCATTTTTAATTTTTTAAGGAATCTCCATACTGTTTTCCATAGCAGCCTGCACCAGTTTACATTCCCAACAGCAGTGTACAAGGGTTTTCTTTTCTCCACATCCTCACCAGCATTTCTTATCTCTTGTCTTTTTAATAACAGACATCCTAACAGGTGGGAGGTGGTGTTGCAAAGCGGTTTTGATTTGCACTTCCTTGATTAGTAGTGTTGAGTACTGTTTCATGTACTTGTTGGCCATTTGTATGAGGACTCGTCCAGGTGTGCCCTAGGCACCTAGGAAAAGCCGCCCTGTCCCCACCCTCCACTTTCCCTGCAGGGAGGGGGACGGTGGCTGTGGGCATTGCAGTCTCTGGAACTGCACCTGCCTCTGAGTCTGACCCGGTTGCGTACCTGCTCTGGCGAGCACTCTGTCCTCACGGCAGCCTGGGCCGGCTCCTCCCGCACTCCTGTATTGCATACTTGGCCATAGATGTGCAGTATCTCACTGCACCTCCTCTGGCTAATGTGGGGTCAATGCAAGACTGAAACCCAGGGGTCTGGGACCCTAAAGGAAAGCTGCAACCCATCACCGTAGTTTGCATGTGCCTCCCTGGAGCTGGCCTGGCGGCCCAGCAGGCTTGGCAGCTCTTTAGCCGAAGCAATTGCCACAGAAGTGGAGGATGACTTTTTTCTCTAGTGGTTTCTGCTTCTCATTCCTGTTACTGCCTTTGGCCTAGGAACATGGCAGGTCCAGCGTCAGAAGAGGAAGGCAAAATTGATCACTAGAATTATGGCCCAGCCCATCCTTCAGTGGAACTGAAACGTCTTGAACACAGGCCAGTGCAGGTCAGAAGGCACCCTGACCACTCCAAGTTGCTGCACCTGATGCCGTGGACTGTAGAGGGCCCCGCCCGGGAAGCTCAGGGGCCAGCTGCCTGGCTCTCCCTGCTTGCCTGCCTTGGCTCTCCCTTCCACTGCACTGACCTGGGAACCACCATCCTGGTAAATAGAGGGCTTGTGCCCGGGAAGAAGATGAACCCTGATACACAGTGTAAAGGCCGGATTGGAGAAGTAGACCTGGAAACCAGGAAGCCTTTTGTCCCTTCCTTAGGGTCAGAGACCGGAATGTAACTGTTAGAAACTTTCCCGATGTTAAGAGTCAAGAATGGGTACAAGGAGGGAGAGAAAGGGTGGAAGCAAAGTGAGCAATGCAGTCACTCACTGTACATGGTGTGGAGTCAGTCTGTGAACTGACTCAAGTTCACTGACAAAGACATAGCAGTGTGAGTATATTATTTAAAATTGCAGATGTAACCGAGAGGAGAAATAAGGATAGTGTAACTTACCAGACATTCGAATTAAAAGAGGTGGACTGCAGTGTGAGAGAGCTGAAACCTCATCTTTCATAGCTGGGAGTCTGATGTCCAGAGTGCCAAATCTAGAAATGGAGAAGATAAGCATTTTGAATTATGGAAGAAGAGTGTGCCACTGGTTACATTTGTTCTCTTATTTCTCTGATTATTTCTTAACGGGTTCCTTCTCCAACCATTAAATGTTGGTATTTTCCAGGGATCAGTTCATGGCCTCTGCTCACACGACACACGCACACTCTGAGCTAGTTCATTCACATAAATGGCTTCAACAACCTCCTGTGGAATTTGAGTCCCAGATCTCGTCTCTCTAACCTGGTGGTTATCCTTCATGCGAGATCTGCATCTTCAGACGTTTCCTTCTACACGTCCCAGCAGCACTTTAAATTTAACGTGTCCAAATAGAAATCGTTATCTTACTCATGAAATCTGTTTCAGTATTCCTTTTTAAACAGCTATATTGAAGTATAATTTACATACCATAAAATTCACCTATTTTAGCTGTATAATTCAGTGACATCAAATTTGCAGCCACCTCAACAATCCAATTTTAGAACATTTCCATCCGTCTAAAAAGATCCGTTTTGCTCATCTGCAGTCATTTTCTTTTCCCAGCCCCACTTCCAAGCAATCATTAATCTATTTCTGTCTGTATTGATTTGCCTTTTCTAAAGATTTCATGTAAATGGAATGATACAATATGTGACTTTTGTGACTGGCTTCTTTCACTTAGCATGTTTTAGAAGTTCATTCATGTTGTAACATATACTAATACTTCACTCCTTTTTATTGCTGAATAGTATTCTATGGCATGGTTATACCACATTTTGTTTGTCCATTCATCAGTTAATGGACATGTGAGTTCTCTAGTTTGGGGCATTGTTAGTAATGTTCTAGATATAACACTCATGTTTTTGTGTGGATCTGTATTCCCATTTCTCTAGGATACACGTATCACCAATATATGTTTAACTTTTTAAGAAACTATCAAATTATTTTCCAAAGTGGCTGTGACATTTTACAGTCCCACCAGCAACGTATGAGGGTTCCAGTTTCTCTGTATTGTCAGTGCTTGTTATTGTCTGTCATCTTTATTATAGCCATTCTAGGTGTGAAATGGTATCTCACTGTGGTTTTTAATGTACGTTTCCCTAATGGATACTTGCCAGTCAGCCTTGATATTTTTTCCTTCTTTTGTACCCTGCTCTCCCATTCTGTGGATGGACCTATTAAGTATATATTTAATCCTCTCTCTCCTTTACCCTCGTTCCCATTGCTTTATTCATTATTCTTGATTATTAAAATGACCTCCAAACTGCTTTCTCTGATACGTTCCGTTTTCCACACTGCTGTCAAAATGAGTTTTCTAAAGTGCAGATGTCATCATGTCACGCCTTTGCTAAAAACCTTTCAAAAGGTCTCCATTGCCTTGAAGATAAGGTCTACCATCTGGTCCCTACTTATTTTACAGCATCTGTTCTTGTCACTCTTTCCCCCACCATCCCGTCCTCCTACGAACCCACACACACTCCACACACATACACTGCGCACGTCCTCACCTGAAATCCCCCTGCAATTATCTGAATACATTAAGGATTTTCTTCCTTCTGTGTCTTTGAACATGCTGTTACCTCTGTCTGGAATGTTCATCCATCTCTGTTGGCAAACTCTCATTCATTCCTCAAAGCTCAGCAGAACTAATTACTCCCTCTTGGAATCTTTCTCTGATTCTCCTTAATAGTTAAGATTTGTTTTTGTAAGTGTTAATATAGTGACAAAAATAGGTGTTTGTGAGAATATATTAGGTTGAATTGCATGAAATTGTAGTTTTTTTAAGTCCTAATATGGTTTATATGTCAGCCTGCAACATTCTTGTAATTGCTTGTTCCCGTTTGTGTGTCTGTCATTTGTTAAAGACAGTAAGCCACTTACTGCCTGTTTGTTCATAGATGAGTGAACAAATGAATTAGTCTTAAAGACCAAGGCTTTCATTTAGAGTGAAAAGTTACCTTGAGAAACATTAGGTCGTCTTCTTTGCAATCATGTAGCCTCAGAGGTTGTTTATTTGTATTGTGCGAAAAATTATTAATGCCAAACCAACTGCCATGATATATCTCTTAATACGTCTTGACTATCCTGAATGAAGCCACAGATTTTTCTCTCTCACATACAATTTAGTAGTCATTTTCATGTTAGTGGGCAGCATCACAGTTCCATAGTTCAAATAAGATACTAAAGGTTATTAATTTTTCACATTTTAAAGTCCAAACAAAATTTTTATATATGTCTGCATGTATGTATGTATATATATGTGTGTGTGTTTGTGTGTGTATAAGATTGTAACTATGTAAAAATTGCCTTTGAATGTGGGAGATAGTAATGAAAACTGTTTTCAGAATTTGGGATTATATGAGTTTATTTTAATATTTTCTTAAACAAGCAAATGTATGCTTCAGTGTTTTACATCAATCAAGTAGTAATATCTGAATTGTGGTTTTAGAAAAGATAACCATCTGAAGTATGGTTGGCATACTTTAGGTAATTATATGATTAGGAACCTTGAACTTCATTTAAACAAAATTATAGTTTTAGTCAATATTTTAAGTTATTTATGATTTTTAAACCTCATATCTTCCCCTCCATGCATATATTACAGCTTTGATAGTTTGCAGATAGTTATATCGCCATAAGTATTAGTCATATTCAGTGATTATATTCACTTCAAATTGAACATGGTGTTGTGTGCTTTATTGTGACTATGCTTTCAGGTTTATAAGTATTTCAAATCATCATTTATGTAAGTGTTACATGGTTTGTAAGGAAATTCCTTTTTTTAAAAACCCTGTGGAACATTTGTCCATTAACTACACATTAAAATTCTTTTCTTCACAAAGGTCTACAACACTCTGGAATTATCTAGACATGAAAAGTTAAGTTAGGAGTCTAAAAAATGCAGTTTACTTTATAACTTAAAAAGTTGGACAGCGATTTGAGAGTGCAGCTTAGTACAACTTCTTTTCTAAATAAAATTTTGTTCCACTTGCAACTCTGAACATGTGGACTGGAAGGGGCGGTCCCCTTGGCCGGTTCCTGACCTCTGTGCACATGTTGGTCTTTGTCTCAGCCTCGCCCACACTGCACGCTGCAGCCCCATAAATCAGGCTTTTGACGTGTTACAAAAGGAAGGCACAGCTGCTCTAGTCCGCAGTTTTCAAAAACTTTTGCAAAGCTGCATATCCAACAAAGTTTACTGTTGTATGAATGTAAGTCTTTACTGAGGTAAGCCTTGTTTGTTTGGAAAAAGAAACTCATACAGGAAGCCAGTGATTATTTCAAATTAGATACGTTTAATTGCTCTTTCTTTGTCTCTCTCATTGCTCGTCTGTTTAACAAAGAGTGATTGGCTTTGAGAGAAGCCTTGACATTACACCTGTGTTAATAGGAATTTGTTGATTGAGATTTCTGTTACAAAGTCTTTCTGTTTAAGTCGGGAGTGAGTCTACTTTATAAAATGAAATTGAGAGCATATAATCTAATGTAAGTATAAATTCTTCATCTTTTCAAATTTATTTTGTAATTCCTTTATTTCTGTTGTAGTAGATTAACGTCACACATAGCTGCTACGCTTTACCAGATGCCACATATTTTTTTTAAAAGAAAGGCATCTGTAGATTGGCAAATGTAATGTGCAATCTACAGTAAGTTTAAAGTACTTTTATAAAATTTTTACAGGTTCTGTAGAAATGCAACCCTTTCAATGCTGTTAAAGTTTGTTCTATAGTATGTCTGTGGCCATTTTTAATAAACTGAAAAGTTGAAAGTTACTCTATTGAAAAGTCAAATTAGAAATAGGCTTTATGAAAAAGTAAAAAGTCAATTCAGGTCATTCAGTTTCACTTACTGACTCATATCTTTCCTATGTAATCTCATATGCTGTACACCTACATTGACAATGTTTATTAAAAATAAAACATTAGACTTTTCTCCAGAGAGAGATTTAAGATTACATTACATTATTCAGACAATGATGTGTGTGTAGTGCATTTTATACTATTTGTTGATCTTTTAGTTTTATCTGTTTAGATTTTTTATTGATATGTAATAAGAATCTAAAAAATAGATGCTCAAAGAATTTTGTCACTAGCATATAAATCTCTTAATTATTTTCATTATTTAAGAAAATATTACTATTAGAATATGTGACATTTTATAATGCTCTCAAAAGAAGATAATTTTTCCCAAATTATTAATTTTAGGTGCTGTTTTTCAACCCTAAACTTTTGACCAAGAATGAAACTATTTAAAAATTAAGATGCCAACAGGTAATTTCTTGTAAGTTTATGCTTTTGTCAATGTGTGTCACGTAGCAAAAGAACCAGAAAACGAATGTTTATTTACACAAGGCTATATTTTTCCCATCTGAAATTGTCCTAGAAATCTGAAATACCTTGGTTTTAAAAGACCTTCCTTTATAACATGGAAATATTTTATTTTAGACTTATGTATTTAATCACTTTTTACAAACTGATAAATTTCTAACTTACTCTATATATCTGATATGAACTTTACAAATAAGTAAACGAAATCAGAATAAAAACAGATTCAGAGATAGTGGTGCTGGTTAGATGAGTATATTCTTTACTCATAAAATACCAGGTGTTGAGTCATGACTGGTTACAATTCTATAATCTTGTTAAAAACAAGGACATTAATTTCAGCCATAGGAAGCGTTCTGTGTTAAAGTTACACTCCACCCTCAATGGAAAACCCTATGTGATGACTCATGATTCTGGTGTAATGTAATGTTAATTGGGATTTAATTCTTTAGCCAAATTATTCCTGAAAAATTGTAAGCGTTATCTTACTAAAAGTTGTTTGGTTGTAAAGGTATTACATTGTGTAAGAAAAGAAAAGATCTGAAAGGTTAGTTCTGGTTGGTTTACTTTCTTTTTTTCCACTTAAATTCTTTGTAGTTCTGTTTCCCTCTTTACATTTTTATACTTTTGTAGTTGTAATGTGATGGTGAAAGAGAATCTTTTCAATTCGAAAGTAAAAGGAAAGTTTTAAAATTTCAGATTCTGATGATGAAGACAGCTGGTTTAATAGCAATTATGTCTTAACAGGTATGATATCTTAGTGGCAAATAAATATCAGGTAAATTTTTTAAATTAGTATGCTGTTTTTTAAAATGCCAGATTGGAATTAGGCCATTTTCTTCTTCACATCAGATTCTATGTCATTTCTGGACAGAAACAATCAGGAATCCACAATGTACAATTTTAAAGCAATGTAATTCCCCTACCGAGACTAAAAGATAAAGCATTCAGCAATTTGTATTTCTAATTATAAATAGTAGCATATAGTAATATAATGAATTCTACTGTGGTTACTTCTCAATTTTTCTGTATAATGGTTTTGGTGACAAAGAGTGAAAGGGAAGTTTTTTTTTTTTAAGGGTGAGGGAGGAGGTAGAGGCTGGAAGGAAGGAGAGGTACCAAGAGAGAAACGAAAGGCAGAGAGAGAAGCATAAAGGAAAAGCCAAAGATAAAGAAGGAAGGAAGATGGAGAAAGAGGGGAGAAAGGAAGCCAGAGAAAAATGGAGGCTTATTTTCTTTATATTCTGAAAGTTTGGGCTACATATCAAACAATGACTTAGGTTTTTAATTTTACTGAGAACTTCAGATACGTCTTTTTAGTTACTAGCTATTACCTAAAATCCCCTTGCAAATCAAAACCTAAATAGATTACTTTTGATGTTAAAATTGTGATATACATATAAATATCTAAAGATAATTTTGGACATCAGAGTTTATTTAATAATCTAAACTTTGTTTCCCACAGCAATTCCAGACTTGAATGTATCTGAGACTTTAAAGGAAAGAGGAATCTAAATATGCCCTTGGGACAGAGAAATTTTATGCAAAGCTGCAGAATCTCTGTCCTAATTGTGAAAGACCACTATTTATTTAAAGATCCTAATCACCTCCTTTTAGTCTATGATGTAGAGCCCCTATTTCTGTAATGTACCTTATAACTCCATTATAATTAATATCATCAAGACAGATTAGTTTTTTTCCTCAAGGGGATAGAAGTCCCTGCTTATCAAAATAAGGAATAAGATTAAGTCCTTCATGTTAACAAACAATTTTTCATTCTGATTTTTAGAATTGCTACTTCAGTCTAAGACACTTAGTTGTTTTCCTTGTTTTATCAGGAAAACTATAATTTGTCTCCCTCTATTTTATGTATGTGTGTGTTTTAGATCACGAAGAGCCCTGTGGTCCCAGTCATAGGTCCTTTTGCCTGAATGGAGGGATTTGTTATGTGATACCTACTATTCCCAGCCCGTTTTGTAGGTGAGTGGAATGGACTGGGGAGAGGGTAATTTTATTTTTTATCATCTACTGACTTCTTTGAGATGTGATAAATATTGAACAAAGAGTGTTAAGATGAAAAAGCATTAGGAACACTTCACATTTATATAAAACAAAATTCTGGTTTTAAAGAAATACAAAGCAAAGTAGCAAATCACAACCTCAAAGGGTTTATTTTGAAGATTGGTAGTGGTAGTCTCAGGCCTAGTCAGATTCTTTAGTAATCCATTGCAGTGAACTCTCTGCTTTTAGCAATTTAGGGAAGGCAGTCTATGCTTAATTTACTGGCAAAACAGCTGGAGAATTCACTAAAGAAAGCCCAACATGAAATATTTTGCTTTGAGTTTAAAATACATAAGTACATGATAACTATGTTGTCAAAACTTCATTTGATATATTAAAAAGAAAATGAAGAGTTAAGTTTTTCTAATGGTGGCAGCAAATTAAAAAAGAAGGGTGTCTTGGCCACTCCTGTTTTAAAGTAATATGATTCACTTTGGGAGTACAGTTATAGTCAGTGATTAATAAAAGACCTGAAAATAGTACTTGTATGGCTGGCTTCCTGTGAGTTTGGTTGAATAGGAGTTGAGGGAGTTATAATAAACCTCTTTTAATATATGAATTAGCAACATTGTACTACCAATAATGCCCATAGACTTTAGCAGAACTAACCCCTAAGGACCTCAGGATATTTTGTAGCGTGTGAGTGAATTATTCTGTTTCTGTTCTTTAACTTGAAATGAGAGCTATAGAATCTAGGTTTTAAATCTTACTAAATAAGCGAAAGAAAGTAAAATTCATAGGAAAAGTGAAAGATACAGGGATTCAGTCTGGAGGAGAAGCAGAGAAATAATGTTATAATTATTTCAGGAAGGTTTTCGAAGTTTCCACAGAGGAAATAGTGAGAGTCTCGGTATTTTTCCTCTTAAGTGTACAAGAGAGGGGATAGAGGAACGAATTAACAATTACAGCAGCACCTGGTAGGTGAGAAATGTTATTTAAAAATTTTTAATCGATTACTGAGATATAATTTATGATAAACTACATTCAAAGTACACAACTGATGAATTTTGACAAATATTTATACCTGTGAACCCACCAACACCACAAAATACAGAACCCTAAAATTAACCCCTAAAATTTCTTTCCTGACCATACTCTTTATTTACATTTTCACGTTTCATTCTCACAAAAATCTTAGCGAAAAGGGGGAGAGGAGACCTTAAAGAAAAATAAGGGGAAAACAAGAAATTAACTGACGTACCAAAAGTCATACAACTAGGAAAAAAATTAAATGACCTTTGAGTACAGCTCGCAAGGTTCACTGAAACTTATGATATAATCTGAATTCTTCACAAGGGGATATGGCATGTGGCTTTCCTAAAGCAAAACCGAAGTGCTTATAAGAACAAATATATGTAATAATTAAAAGATATTCATGTTTTGTATCTTAATCTTGGTGGTGGCTACGTGGGTGAAAAGTCTGTCCTTTCTCTGTTGAATTGCCTTTGTATCTTTGTCAAAAATCAGTTGACCTTATGTGTGTGGGTCTACTTCTGGGCTATTCTGTTCCGTTGATCTATGTTTCTGTCTGTCACCAATCTCGATAGCTGTAGCTTTATAATAAGGGAAGTCAGGCAAGGTGAGTCCTTAACTTTGTTCTTCAGCTCATTGATCTTTAGCCTTCTATTCAAACAGACAGTATTTAATGTTAAAAATTTCCAAATACATTTAATTAAGTTAAAATTTTCTTCCATTACAACTTCTTCTTTAACCTCTGAGGGGTGTTTTTTGGTTGTCCTTTCATATTTATGTCTAATTGCATTGTGGTCAGACTATGTGGTCTATTAAGCTGTATATGTAATATTTGTGTACTAAATGTCTGTTTTACTGCACTGAGTAAATTGAGAGAATAAAGAGTACTGAAATCTAGAGAATCATTGAAATGGGAAGAAACCTAGTGTCTTACTTCAGGTCTACTACAGCAAAGTACCGCAGACTGGGAGACTTATAAGCAAAAGACATTTTTTGCTCATAGCTCTAAAGGCCAGGAGTCTGAGATCAGGGTCCCAGCTCGGCTGGTGAGTGAGCAGCAGGTGAGTGCCTGCTTCCCAGTCTTCAGATGTCCCTGGGTAGAACTTTTGACTGGCAGGTTATTTTCAGGAGGAGCTGATGGGGAGCCAGCTGTTAGACTGCAGAGCCAACATATGACAGAATGAGGAGGACCTTTTTCTTGAGCAGGATGTAAGCAAATAACAAACCACAGGCCACATTGTTTTTGTATGACCCTTGAGCTAAGAGTATTTTTTGCTTTTTAAAGAGTTGTTTAAAAACACACACACACAAAATGGAAGATTTTGCCACATGGCAGGAGGAGGAGAGAGCTCTCTAGGGTCTCTTTTATAAGGGCACAGTCCCCTTCATGAGGATTCCATCCTCGTGACTGAATCATCTCCCAAAGCCTCCACCTCCTAATACTATCGTAATAGTATCATACTGAGGTTATGATTTCAGCATGAGAATTTGGGGAGTCGGGGGGACATGGACACTTATCCATAATACTTAAGTTGTCACTCTGCTTTTGTATTCCAAATAGATGCATTTTAAGTGTATTTTCAGAAAGTTACTAATGAAAGACGGTGGGCCACTCTGCTGGTAACCCATGCCAGGCTTAAGAATATATCTGGTTTCTCTATGATTTCAAACTTTAATAGTGGTTAAAGTTAAAGGGGAGTTGAAACCATGCCCCATGGATTTACGACGGGTAGGGAAGGAGGCAGGGTGCCCATGACGCACGATAGCAGGAGGTTCTGCGGGGTTAGCACACCCTGTGCACTGTGCCTGGTGTACCCTGGAGTTGTTCAGCCTGCTGGAAGGAAGTAAAGTTAGGAGGAACAAAAGGGAGACAGAAAAAAGGAAGGATTATAGTGACCAAGGGGTCAATGAAGTTGAATGCCAGGTAAGTTTAAAATCATATCTTAAGAAAAGAATTGCTTTCCGGTAATCTTAGGGCCGTGTTTCTCACGTAGCCCTGTAGGCTACACTAGCTGTAAAGGCAATAAACACATTTTCCATCCCAGCTTACGCTATACCCTGCATTCTCTACTTCTGTTCATAACAACCCAACCACCTTGTCACTGAGAAACCCTACTCGCCCTCAGCTCTATTATTGCTCCCCGTCCAGCTGCCAGATCACAACTCGGCTGTGCTGTATGTCCCTCGTCTTTCTAGTCCTCTCTGTCCTTACAGTCACTGTGCCGGCTCAGGCCTTCTCAGCCCCTGCTCTGTCTATGGAAATAATTTCCTCACCAGTTTTCTTGGAGCCTAATTCTCATCACTACTTCTGCTAAAACAAAACAAAAAACTTCAGTGACAGCCCTCATACCTTCCACCTGCCACGCATAGAATAAAGTTTCAGCTTTCACCATCGTTTTCAGAGCCTCCCACAGTTTGCCTCCACCACTTCTGCGGCCTTCTCTTCTGCTTTGGTCTGTGTTCTAACTAGAACCATCCACTGTTTGGATTAGACACACTTGGCACTCCGTTGCCCTGCCTTTTCTTCCTGCCTGTGCATATTCAAGCCTTACATTTGAAGGTTCCTTCCTCCCTAATACCTCACCTCATCACCAGTCAGAATTAAACTCACCCTTCTCTGAATGGAGAAATAGATGCAATTTGTTACTCTATACTTTGTATCATTTACATACTCATCTCTCTTATTGTCTAATAAATATTCCCCATCCACGTCATCACCTAGAAAATTGCCTTGCCATAGTAAATAAGAGTTTAAATAGTTGTTGACTGAATAGATAGTGAGCTTTTAGAAACAATTTCATCTCTGAATCAATGGTCAGTATATTTTTCTTGACTGAAATGAGTAAGTGAATTAACAAGCAAAATACATAGAAATACTACAATGGCAAAAAACAAGTATGCTTTACAAATTTAATTTACTCTTATGCATTGGGCTTTTTCCTCTTTTATCCCCCCCATGTACTTTCTGTCAAACCAGCATCCTTTGTTTTTTTCTTATCTAATTTCTTTAGTTGGTTATTTGGCACACTGATTTTTTTTTAGCTAATATTTTAAAGCTGAGGACAATATGACATCAGGTCTTCAGTGTTTGACATCTGCTTTGTAGCCTGGTTCATGTACTTTAAATGGTCTGTGTGCACTAGAGAAGAATGTGGATTCTTTAATGATGGATGAGAGTTTTATATCCGTACACTAGATCAAGCTTGTTATAATACGCTGTTCAAATCTTTTATATCTGTACGGATTTTTTACCTTCTTAATTTATCAATAATTGAAGAGTTACATCAAAATTTCACACTGTGATTTTGGATCTTTAATATCACAATTTCTATTTTAGCTTAAAACATTTTGAGGCAATTGTTACTAAGCCCATATTAATTTAGAGTGGTTATGTCTTCTGCTGGAGTATCCTTTCATCGTTATATGGACCTTATTTATCTCTAATAATGTTTTTTGCCTTATAATGTATTTCATCTGATATTAATATAGCTATACCAGCTTTTGTTCAGTAACTGACTAGCATTCTTTTTTCTTTCAATTTTTCATTGTCTATAAATACATATAGTTTTTTTGTCTTTATTAGAATGGTTGAGTTTTATTTTTCCACCTTACATTCTATTTCGTCAGCATGTCTTGAAATCAGTTTAGTTATGTCCATCATTTTTTTAATGAAAATAATAGAACAAAAGAGAAAATATTAGAATAAATAGTGCATAATGACTGTAAGTATTATTTGTGGAACCTGTGCTTAAAGGGTGTGTGTGTATATGTGCGTGTGTGTGTGTGTGTGTGTGCGCGCACACGCCTGCGCGTGCATGCATGTGTTTGGAGTCACATCTGATCATTCACAAGTCCTGCCTGGATTAAATGGATTTCATCCTTCCTCCCCTGCCCTCTTTGCTCTTTCCTTGGTCTCCTTTCCCCTGTGAAGTGCTGCAGTAGCCTTCTTTCTTCTGTCCTAGTTTCATTCACAGTGCTGCTGTCGTGATCTTTCTAAAACGTAAATCTGACGTGGTGTTTTCTATTTGCAAAATACTTCAAGAGATGCCTACGTCCTACAGTATATCTCCGAATGTCTTCGCCTGGCATTCAAGGCTTTTCATCGTATCAGTCTATTCGGTTGACATCTTCACCTATAACTTCTTCATACATACCTTGAATTCTAAACGTCCTGAACTATGTGCAGGTTTCCAGACACGCTAAGCCTGACTCCGTGCTTTGGCAGGTGTCAGTTCCCCCGCCTGAAATGCTGCTGCTCCTTTGTCTTCGAAGTGAGGTAATTTGTCACCGCGTCTGTGGAGCCTTCTTTGACTTAACTAGGCAATTTGAGGGGCTCTTCCTTTTGTACCCCATAGTACCTTGTGCATTTTATGTATGCCTCTACTGTTAGTATTTTAATTGTTTATTTACAGCCTTCCTCAAATTTATGAATGCCTTGAGGGGACAGATTTGCCATCTGTGTGCATCTTGTGCCTAGCAAAATAAATAAATGAATAAATATTATGAAAGAAGAAACAAATTATACCTATATATTACTGCAAATGATTACAGAAAACACAAATTTTAGATTTTTTGTAAAATGTAATATATTATTTTAGTCCTACAATATCAGTAAATAATTTTTATGCAATGATTATGAGTGGTATTTTTTAATACCTTTTTTGTGGTCTTCAATATTTCGTATAAAAAAGAAAATGAGGCAGTATGAATGGCAATATAAATGTATACATTATATGCTATTTATTAACTAGAGAAGTGAATTTCAGTTTATGAAAGTATGATTCTTATTCACCATAACACTTAATTTAGAGGTTTATATGAATTCTCGTATTTTTGAATTATCTATTGTAGTATAATATACATAAAATTTACCATTTCAGCCATTTTTAAGTGCATAGATCAGTGGCATTAAGTACATGCACACTGTTGTGCAGCTGTCACCACTCTCCATCTCTAGAATATTTTCATCATCCTAAACTGAAAGTTTTACAAATTAAATAGTACCTCCCCATTCTCCTTCCTCCAGCCCTGACAAACACTGTTCCACTTTCTTGCTGTATGAATTTGACGATCCTAGATACCTAAAGTAGTGGGGTCGTAACAATACTTGGCTTGTATGTCTGTTGGGTTCTACCCAGCATGACGTTTTCAGGGCTCTTCCAGTTGTAGCAGAGTGTAGACTCCCCTTCCTTTTAAAAGATTAATGATACTCCATTGCATGCACATAACGTAGTTTGTTCATCCACTCAGCCATTGGGGAGCACTTGCGCCGTTTTCACCTTTTGGCCATTCTGAATGCTGGTCCTCTGAACACGAGCATACAGATACCTCTTCAAGATCCTGCTCTCAGTTCTTCTGTGTTTATAACCAGAGGTGGGATTGCGGAATCATGTGGTAATTCTGTGTTTAATTTTTGGAGGCACGGCTATATACTGTTTTCTCCAGTGGCTGCACCGTGTTACATTCCCACCAGCAATATACAGAAGTTCCAGCTTCTCCACATCCTTGTGAACACTTGTTGCTCTCTGTTTTTTTAGTACTAGCCTAATAGATGTGAAGCAGTATCTCATTGTGGTTTTGGTTTCCATTTACCTAGTGATTAGTGATATTGAAACTCTTTTCATGTGCTTCTTGGCCGTATGTATATCTTCTTTGGAGAATTGTCCTTTCAAGTCCTTTGTCCAATTTTGAATTGGGTTTTTTTTTATTTATTGTTGTTAGGTTTTAGTTCTCTGTATGTTCTGGGTATTAATCCCTTATCAGATATATGATTTGCAAATAGTTTCTCCCATCTTGTGGATTGCCTTTTTACGCTGTTCATAGTGTCATTTGATGCACAAAAGATTTTAATTTTGACCAAGTCTGATTTGTCTATCTTACCTTTTGTTGCCTGTGCTTTTGTGTCATATCCGAGAAACCATTGCCAAATCTGTGTCATGAAGCTTTTGCCATGTTATGAAGCCTTTGTCCTTTGTTTTCTTCCAAGAATTTATAATTCTACCTCTTATATTTAGGGCTTTTTAAATTTTGAGTTAATTTTTGTATGTGGTGTAAGATAAGGCCTTTTGCATGTGAATATCCAGTTTTCCTAACACCATTTGCTGAAAAGACTGCCCTTTCCTCATTGAATGGTCCTGGCATCCTTGTCGAATTTACAATATGTGTGAGAATTTATTTGGGGGCTCTCTATTCTGTTCCATTAGTCTATATGTTTGTCCTTATGCCAGTATCACATTGTTTTGATTACTGTAGCTTTGTAGTAAGTTTTGAACTTGGAAAGTGTTAGTCCTCCAACTTTGTTCTTCACAATGTTTTGTCTCTGCAGGGTCCCTTGAAATTCCATATGAATTTTAGAATGGGTTTTTCTATTTTTGTGAAAAACATCTATTTGGTTTTTATCAGATTGTCCTGAGTACTTACATAGGTAGTTATTTTAAAGTGTGACAGATATTTTGTATGAAAACTGTAGAGATATTTTAAGGTTCTTGATGGTATTGTCTTCCTTTGGAGGGGATTTACATCAGATTCTGGCAAGTGGTCGGAGGTGCTGGTAATCACAGATGACCTAATCCAGCGTTTGGGATTATTCAAAGCAGAGCTTCATCTGCTGTGTCAAATAGTCTGTCTAGTTTACCATTTCATCTGAGACAAATCTTGGAATCAGCTTTTCACCTTCCAAAACATCCTGCAAGAATTTTAATTGGGATTGAATCTTTAGGTCAAATATGAGAATTGACCTCTTAATAAAGTTGAAGGCTTCCAGTTCATGAACGTGTTATGTGCCTTGATTTTATGTCTGTTTAACCTTCTTTCAGCAGTTTCTATTTTCAGTCTTGGTGTGGTGGTCTTCCATCTCTTTCATTAGTTTTTTAAATAGCTGTTTTAATGGTTTTGGATGATATTTTCAATGGCATTTTAAAAATTCATTTTCCAAATGCTAATTGCTTGTATATGGAACTAAAATTATTTTATACTGATTTTATATGTAATGATCTTGCTGAATCCACCTATTAGTTATGATGGTTGTGTATGTAAATAGTCCTACGGTGTAAGCAATCTTGTCATCTTTGAAAATGGCGTTTACACTTCTTTCTCTCCAGTCTCTATACCGTTCGTTTATGTATTTTTTCCTGCTGCATTGCATTGGCTAGAATCTATGTCTGTCTGTTCAATAGAAGTGTGAAAGTGCTCATCCTTGTCTTGTTTCTAACCTAAGGAAAGAAGACTCAGTATTTCATTGTTAAGTGTATGAGCTTTATGTAGGTTTTTTGTTGATACCCTTTAACAGATTAAGGAAATTCCCTTCTATTCTTTGCTGAGAGTTTTTATCACAAATGGGTTTTATATTTTATCAAATGCTTTTTCTTTGCCTATCAAAATGGTCATATGATTGTCTTTTATTTGACTAGTGTGGTAAATTATATTTTTTACAGGTTGATGATGGTATGTTTAAGGTATATTTTGTACCTATATGACAGCATGTTTAAAGAATACATATTTAACAGGTACAGTGTGAGTTTTGACATAAGTACGGGGCTATGAAACCACATGCACAATCAAAATAATGAAAATATCCATCCTCTCAAACTTCCTAATGCCCCTTGGTGATGCATTTCTGCCCACTATCCCCGTGTTCTCAAGTAAATTCTGATTTGGTTCCTGTCACTATTGATTGCTTTGAAGTAGCTAGAATTTTATATAATAAATGGAATTGTACACTGTGAACTCTTTATAGGGTAATGCTAGCCTCATGGAATGAGTTGGAAAGTATTCCTCCCTCTTCGGTTTTCTGGAAGAGTTTGTGTAGGGTTTATAATATTTCTATCTTAAATATTTGGTCGAGTTAAAAAATGAAGTCATCTGGGCCTGGAGTTTTATTTGTGGGAAGAATTTTTAATGTAAATTCAATGCCTTTAATAGATGTTAAGTGTTACCTATTTCTTAAGTAGTCTTTGGTAGTTTATGCCTTTCAAGGAATAATTCCCTTTCATCTAAGTAGTTAAATTTATTGGAAGAAAGTCATTCTTAATATCCCCTGATGTAGTACCACCCGACTGTTCAGTCTTTACAAATTGTTACAAAAAAAAAATAAATAAATAAAAGCTTGGTTCACATCCTGAACTGCCTTGAATCTAGGGCAATGTTAAGGTTACCATCAGACTCCTTGGTGAGGGAGACACCTTCAGAACTTTAAAACACCAGTCTATATCATTGTGACCATTCAGACGTGCTTCCTGTATCACATCCACAGTGTCCATCTGAAGTTCATGTGCATCTTCCTATTTTGGCTGCTGAAGCACCTAGATAGTGTTGAATGTCACAGATGTCAGCACCTTGATAACATTACCAGGATTATTCTGAGCCTGAGTAACATGAGTCTGAAGACTGCTTATTGGCAACAGGTTTTAAGAGTGCTCTTTGGACAACATATAACTGACAAGAGGTGGTATGTCTGTCAATTTCTGTGGTGTTACATTTACATAGTGGCAGTTATCCGTATTCTGGAGCAGCCATTCCCAGTGTGTTCCATTGTTTAGTAGAAGCAGAGAGTGGATTTGGGGAGATACATAACATTGTCCCCCAAAGACCATACAAATATGTTTTCAGACCTTCTCACCTAAACTCCTAGCCAAGCTGAAGTCCAGAATCCCTGGGTAACTTACAGTTTTGTCCAGCAGATCCGGATTTGCAACTCATGGTCCAGCAATTAATTAACTAAAAGGTATTAGCCACTACCACTGTCCCACCCAACAGACAGTGATGGGATAGGAATGGGATAAATTCTGAAAGTTACGAAGTACAGGAAAATAGGGGAAATAGTCACTGGTCTATAGCAATTATCATATTCTGAACAAAAGTTGTGAAATCTCCCCCGAGGTGAAGTAGGTTCCTTGGTAAGCCATTCTGGAAGGTCCTCTGGGAAAAGCTGTCAAGACCATTGACCCCTTAGGCCTGTGGCTCTGCCCTGTAGGAATGTATATTCTTTAATCATTTTCTTCTAAGGCCATTGCTGAGGTAGTCGTTATAAAGTATATACCCTTGTAGGGGAGGGAAAAAATGTTTTTCCTCTATGCACCTTAGGTTCATTGCTTGGGCCTCTGCAAATTTGACAGAAACAGATCAACAAGAGAAAAACAAGTTTATTAACACATGTATTGTGCATATACACACGAGAGTATCTCGTGGTAACTCAAAGTGTTGGTTTAAACTTAGGGCTTATTTAGCATCTGAACAAAGAACAGTAAGTTTGTAGAGAAGTAATAAGACAAAGAAGGGATTTTAGGCTTTCAAGGGTGGCAAACTAGAAAAGTAAACATATGGGGAAAACTAATGGAAGACAAGGACTAGTTAGTGAGTTTTGTTACGTAGGTTCCCCTAGTGTCTCCTGGGAGTGGATTAGCGTCTAGCGTTGTCTGGTGATCAGGAGTTGTCCTGCCTTTCCTGGTAGAGAGGAGGGCAGAGACTTTTTCTTGTTTGGTTCTTCTCACTTGCCTTCAGCTGAAAATAATCCTTATTTCAAAGTGGCGTATTTTGGGCTGGCGAATGCTGCCACCCTCATCCCTCTTGAGGACTGCAGTTTTCATGGCCAACTTCCTGCTGTTAGACTTGGAGGTCTAGGAATTGCTTTAGGATTTGAACAGGCTTCTGCAGGCCAGGCTTGTGCTTTCTTTGATAATGCAGTCCACTGAAAAACTTACCAGGCTCTGGATGTTTCTTTATTTCCGCTCAGTTCTATATGTAAGTAGCCACAGCAAAAGATCTAACGTGAGCAGTTGTTTTTTTTTTAACTTTAAAGTTGAGATCTTTCACTTAATACCCTCTTAGTTTATTCCTTCCCTTCCACCTTAATGGTGGTTACCTTGAGCTTACAACTCCAAAACAACAGGCTGTTTGAGAAGGTGGCTGGCTTAATCTGATTTTGGCCTCTGAGCTGGCTACCTTTGTCTGGCAGAGATGAGAGTAAAAGTCCTGGGGCATGGGCTTATCTCATGCTAAAGTTTTTCCTTAGCAACCATCTCCTAAATTTGTGTTCGGTTTTGGTTACAGAATACATTGGCGTTGATGTTTTAAAAAATTAATAATAAATTCACATGGTCCAAAAATTAAGCAATGATAAGACACACAGTGAAAATTGTTGTTTCCACCTGTTCCCCTGTTGTGTCTGTTTTCTGCTCAGTCCTAAAAGTGGCTAATTTTATGTGATGTCTATCTTCTAACATATATTTATGCAAATCAACCTGAAGTCTTATTTTTGATCAATTTTATCACTGTTTCCTACTTTGCTTTTTTCACTTCACAGTACATTTTAGAGATCTTTCCATGGCAATGCTCAGAGTGCTTTATTACAACTGCATACTAGTATGTTTTATGACAGTCCTATGGTGTATTGAACCCCGCTGATGGATATTTGGATTGTTTCTCAAATTTTACTAATGCAGATAATGCTGCATTGGATAATCTTACATGTATGCATGCGGTTTTATAGAATGTAAGTAAATTCCAGGAATTTGACTGGGTCAGAAAACACGTGCGTCTGTAATTTGGGTAGATATTGCCAAATGGCTCTACATAGGTGTTTGAATGCCTGCCAGCTACGTGTGACGGTGTCTCATTTCCCAGCAGAGTCTGTTGTGTAATGTTGGACATTTACCAATCTGATAGGTGAGAAAAATGCTATCTGAGTGTTGCCTTAATTCTCATTTATCTTATGATAGGTGAGGTTGAATCATTTGCGTTTCTTTTTCTGTTGGTGTGTTTTTTTCTTCTCAGTTTTTCTATTTAAGTTGTAGTCTCTTCAGGATCCATTTTTAGGGGCTTGTTTATATAATAAGGATTTGTGAAAAGATCTAGTATCTTTTGTTTTCCCTGAGATATGAGTTACAAATATTCTTTCACAGTTTGCCAATTATCTGTAACTTTACTCCTGGTGAATTTTGGCCACATAAGATTTTTAAAATTTTTACATAGTTAGTTTTAGCAGTCTTATATGGTTTTTGGATGTTGACTCATAATTAGGCTTTCCATATTCAAGTTGCGCAGAAAACAGTTAACAGGGCAGTCTTGAGACTGCTTTCCTTAGAAAGACCTGTTTGTAAAACTGACCCTTGCTGGTGTTTGGGAACTTGGCTGGGAAACAGATCCGTATATTTATATATACTCCTTATAATGATGCAAAATACTCCTCTAAGTGATAAGGGAGTCTCACTGCGCCGAAATTGTTTGTATAAATAGTGTGGTTTATGCTGAAAAGCTGCTTTCCTTTTGGGAGTCTGGAATTCTGGTATGTGCTAGGCCAGGATGCCTGCGTGATGAACTCCCAGTAAAAATCTTGGGCACTGAATTGCGGACGAGCTTCCCTGTTAGTTAAAACTTCACACATGTTGTCACAATTCATTGCTGGAGGAATTGAGTGTATCTTTTGTGTCTCTGCTGGGAGAGGACCCCTAGGAAGCTTTTGTCTGATTTCCTCTGGACTCTACCCCATGTGCCTCTTCCCTTTGCAGCAGGTTCTGTGGGTAAGAAGTCATAGCGAGGAGTACGACTACGTGCTGAGTCCTTTGAGTCCTCTTAGCAACCCGTCAAACCATCCAACTTACCTATGTTTTCTACAGGACTATATGGTTTAAAGTTTTCCTCGTACAGGTTTTACAGATTTCTTAAATTTGTTCTTAGTTACTCATCATTTTGTTTCTATTGTGGTTGAGGCCTTTTCTTCCGATCTGTAATTATTGTTTGTATGTAAAAAAAAAAAAAAAAGCTGTTGATTTCTATATATTAATTTTCCTCCACTATCTTTTTTAATTATTTTACTGTTTTTAGGAGTTTCTCATTTGATCCCCCTGGGTTTTCACGGTATACAGTCATAGCATCTATAAGTAGTAACAGTTCTACTTACTTCTCACTGTTGTGCCTTTTATTTCTATAGACTTGTATACGTACAGTAGTATTTTGTAGTTGATCAGATACTCTCTCTATATAATTTACTCCAGTTTTACAAATAAATTTCAGAGATCCACAGACCAGGCTTTCATTTAGTGTGTCTAACTTGCATTAACCTCTTTTCCATTTATTTGTTCATTTCCGTCTCAGACTTGCCCCACTAACACTGTTCATAAAATTAGGAAAGCAACAAGCAATCAGGCCACAGCTCATACTGAGGGATTTTTTTTGTTCATAAACATTATTGAACACCTTGATCCGCTAAGTGCCTTGAAGCACATTATCACTGGGTCGTCCCAAGGTCCCTTTTAGATGGTGTGAGGCTCCAAGTTTGAGTCGCGTCCTTCAGGCCGCTAGCCCTTTCCGCTGTTGTACACCTTGCTCCTCTTAGGAACATATGTTCTAATTTCTGTCCAAGGAAAAGGTGGCTGTTATGAGGGGCCAGGTGTGACACAGCGAAATTTTACCTTTTTACCTCTTTTTGTGTCATGATTCTTTTCCTTATGCTATGCATTCTTCTCACTGTTCTTTCTGTTTTAAAAATTCTTTCTGAAAACTTCTACACACAGGGAGATTTAAATGACAGGGTAGCTTAATATATTACTTTTCCCAGAGATAAGTGGCTTTTTAACTTTTTCTGCGGAGAGGCAATTGAGAGAAGCTGAATCTCAAGTTTCCACCTGTCTTGTTAGGAAGCCCTTTACCCATTGTCTCATCAAGGCTGCCACTAAGTCAGCCTCGTTAGACCCAATCCACGTGGATTTTACTAATTTATCACTTAGTTCTTTGTAAGGTAAAAGAAATGACAGTTGCTTTATTGCTTGACATTTTTTTTTTGTATTATTTTTGAGATGATTTTCCTGTTGTATTGCAGCATACAAATGGCAGAAATTAACTCATGGCATGTTGTGATTCTGAAAGAAATTGCACTTTTCTTTACTTTTACATATTTAGTTGTTAAAGATAGGGTGGTAGATAGAAAAAATTTCAAAAGTATGATCTTTCTCTAGTAAGAGTTGATCCAGGATAGTTTGTTTTCTTATGATTTTTATCTTACCTTTAGTTTTCATGCGTACTGTGTTCCTGAAAATATGTCTGAAGGTCATTTCCTGGAAGTCAAATGGCAGAGCCGTGTAAAGGACTGTAGAGGCCTAACGTGCCATGAAATTCCCAAATATGGTAATGAGGTTTCAGCTTCTTTATACCTTGGTAATCTAATTAAAAGGACAGGAATCTTCCCAGTCTCTGGAGTCTTGGGTTAGCCTTCCTGTTGTTATAACGTAATTTTTTTTTTTAAAAAAAAGGTGAAGGCATGATCTCATACAAATATAAATGAACACATCAAAGATATTATTCAACTCATTAATTAATGAGGGAACCAATAAGATGTTAAAACCAGTTGAAAGCAACAGATATGTATATGATCAGGAATACTGAAAGGAATTTACTAATACATGCAAAACTGATCAGTATCTACAGGGCAGTAATCAGTTACATTCCACCGGACAAAGTTCATTTGAATTTCTATGGAAAAGAATCATTTGTATTACTATAAGTTTTCTATAATTTACAGAGTTATAAAACAACTGGAAGACGATGAAAGATATAGGCCTCTGAAGAATCAGATCATCCAGAAGGGGGCGTGGGGTTGGACAGAACCAGTAATCTTTTTTTCTTTCTTTCTTTCTTTTTTTCAAAGTCTTTCACAGTTTTTTGTAACAGTCCTTCCCCCTTGTAATTATAATAATACCAACAAATTATTCTTGGTACAAAAAATGCTGGTGCAACAAGAGTGTAAATTAAACATACAGGTCACCTTGAATTCGCTTTTGCAATTCAGTATTATTGAATATTCAAAATTACAAATTTACAAAATTAACTTCTGTCTGAAAGTTTTCATCAAGGATCTTGGAATGGACTTTATAAGCCTCTATTTTTTTGCTGTCCTGAACCAAGCCTAAGAAACTAACTATACCAGATTTCACTTGTACCTGTAAATTTGGCGAGTTTCTCTTTTCTTGGAGTTTCTGGAATTTGCAAAGGTTCTTGGCCTGCCAATAAGTGACTTCTTTACCTCCTGTGAGCTTGAACCTATAAGCCAGACATGGAGACCAGTTTTGCTGCTTTGTAGACTTTGGATCCATATGTAAAGTCAACCTTTGTTATGTAAAGATGACTTGTCTTACCTAATTCGATGAGAGTCATTCTCAAATGTGACAGTCCGGGTGAGGCCTTGGTTGACCCAATGATTTGTCCTAATAAAAAGGAGAACAGATTCTTGTTGGACATATGCAAATAATTCCATTGCTATGAAAAGGAAGGGGACTCAGTGATAGTCGCTGAATTTGGGAGTCAGGGGATGCTTAATGAGAATCAGGTATCATTTCAAAATATTCTGTTTCATTTTACGGAAGTACTGTTTACTGAATTGTTGTGGGACATAGCTTAAGAAAAATGCAAAGAATTTTTTTTTCTAATATCAGAAAAATAGGTCACTACAGTATTAACAATATTCTAAACAAATAACCACAATAAATTCTCCCTCATCAGTTCGTTCAGTCCTATGTTCCTCGGGATCTTGGGCTAGCAGTCTGCTTTCATGAGGCTGTCTGCTTTTATTTTATTTTGAGACATCAGTCAAAGGGACATTTGTTGGTATAGTCACCCGGAGTGACTTAGTAAGCTCTGGCTCCCTGAACCTGATCACCAGGATTCTCTCAGAGGCGCAGTCCCAAGAATTGTCTGCGCACACAGCCACAAGCTCAGGCCAAAGAAGGTCCCTGATGCCTTGGCTAAGGCCAAGCTTTGTCCCCTGTGCACAGCAGTCCCAGTGTTGGACAGGTAGGAATCATCATTTAGCAGGTGATAACATGAAGACTGGGTTCTATTTAGGAGAGGCAATTTAGGAGTACAAACATGTAATATGTGAAAGGCTTGTTTTACAAAAGTAAAATAATTGAGATTGAGAATCACAATTGGAAAAATGTAAGAAAATCAACATTTATTCTGTTTCTGCATTTGACATGTTGCCTCTTTAATTGTTACTGCGTTTGTGTCTGTCAGCAGTTTTGCTGGACCTCACTGTATGTTTTACTAAATTCAGTTTCCAAAAGGAATTGTCTGGATTATGAGTTATTAACCATATAAAATTTTAAAGTTTTCTTAAGGTCAGTTGGTTACAGTAATCTAGTTCTTGGCACTCTTTTTAGATAAAGACTTCCGTTTTTTTAATCTGTAGATTTAGTAGAAAGTTATAGCTCAAAGAAAAAAAGTTCAAAATGCTACTGTAATATTAATCAGAACAGAGTCCTCTTCACTTTGACTCGGCGCTGCGCCACATGCTTTGTTAAACATCGGCACTTAGACCGATCTTTAGAACCACCTTCACAGCGAGGAAATCTCAGCCTTGAAGCTTATAATAGAACAGTTGCAAAAGCATAAAACAACTGCTCTGTTTAGCTGTGCATTTTGTTAACACTTTTCATTTTAGTGACCTCACTTCTGATAAAGACTTTTCATTAGTATTCTCAGCAGAAACAACTGACACATCTTTCTTAACCTCACTGTGCTTAGAACGTAACTTAGAAGAGGACAGATCTTACTGAAATCTCACATTTTCCCAGATCACCTGCTTGTCAAGCATGGCAGAATATGATTATGAAACAACGGAAACATACCTGCTCCCTTCGGTCTACTTGCCTTCCACCTGCTTTTGTCTTCCTGACTTGTGCCGCTTGTCCAAGGGTAGAAACCACTCTTCAGAACTAACTCAGGCTTGCTCGTTGCTACTCCAGGAAGCAGAGTGCCAGTGAAGGATAATGTATCTCCTACTTTAAAGCGCCTTCATTACCTTCTTTGTTGCATAATGAAGTTACATCAGATTATGCATTTGCTTCTGAACTTTGGTTTTCCTTTTAGATAGCGTCTTTCTCATCCACTATTTCCTTTGAGAGGCCACTGAAAAATATCCCAATTTCTCATTGGTAAGATTTCATTTTCAACTTAGGAATACCATGCAAAGTGACAACTGTGACTTTTGTTCAGCTCTAATACTTAACTTCTTTTGTCAGGAAGTGAACTGATGCTGGCTTCTCTTTGTCTTATTCCAAGTTGGGGCATGAGATTTCCCCTGCATTAGAAGGTTGTTGAGAACTGAAGCCTGGGAAGGTAAGATGCCAGCATGAATACTGTCCATTTAGAACTGTGGTTTAATTGAGTGTCTGGTGATTTAAGAGCATAAGACATTCCAGTTGTTCCTGGATTTGTGGTCCTGATGACCTTTAAGTTTTACCAGAACATGTGAAAAATATCTACAGTTGGAAGGCCCATTAATACAACTTATTATTTATAAATTTTACATATAGTTTTTTATTTACTGAAATTATTACTTAAAAGGAAAACAGACATATACCAACTTTTAATATATAAATTAATCTTTGTGGTTTTTTATACCAAGGATGGTAACAAAATCGACTACAAAATATATTTTTAAATATATATATAGTAGTTTCAGTTTTTCTTCTTGATCATTTTTAAAAAATATATACTTTATCTTTTAAGAACCGTTGTGTTTTGTTTTTTGAGGCGAACAAAATAGGGTAAACAAAGACTTGAGATCCTGATTTTGTTCACCTGGAGAAAGAAGACAACACTTAAGAATACTTTTTAAATCACAGAATTTTGCCTACATACTCGAGTGAACCGAGCAGGATTCTATGGGTGTCTCTCCCCAAAAGTCATCATTGGAGAAGGCGAGCCAGTGCACGGGTTTGGTCCTGCTTTGCACTACTGTTGCTTGTCCTCATCATTTGTGTACACACTTCCTTCACTTGCTGTGCTTTAGCTTGTTTCAATAAGTAAAATGTTTCAAATTTTCACAGTGATTTACTTAAGCAAAAAAACAAAAACAAAAACAAAAACCTAACCCTTCACAATAAAACTATAACAATACCCTGCGTCATGACAAATACGAATTCTTCTCTGTGCAGAGTGTTTCATCCCTTTATACACAGATACACTCTGTAGTCCATTTCAACATATGAGTTGTCTGGTTAATAGTCAATCTTGAAAGAATCTAATAGACTTTGCTTTTTGACCGGACTTAGATTATACTTACACATTTTCAGTGCAATAGTTACTGGCCTTTAATGGGGCTAATATCATATAAATATAACATTAAACAAAAATCTTGCAAGATTGAATAGCAGCTAAGTATCTCTAGATACTATTAAGAATCTACTAAATGCTTAGTGAGGTTACATTTACGGTAGCAGCTAATGAGTCACTCTTCCCTGACTTCTTGGCCTATAAAAATCTAGTAGGACTTTCACAGGGTTTTGGCTTGTTTGTATATTGTTACATGGCCCTGGACTCCTAAAGGGATTCAGGCCCATGTTGTCAGTTCAGGTTTCTGGAACACTCTAACAATTTATTTTATTTTGGTTTTGTTTTTACCATTTTTTCTTGGGTTTCAGTTTGAACTTTGATTACCAAAGAGCATTGGTCCAGTGGGAGTCAGTTCTGGCATATGCCAGTATGAACCTTTTTCTTTCCAGGATAGATTAGCCCAAGTGAAATGGCGTCGACATTGAGTCTCTATTCGGCTAGAGTGGAAGTTTATAATATAAGCTTGTTTCTTGTTTTTGAAAACATTTAATAGTAATAAAAACACATTGATCACCATGCTCTTAACTTTTTCTGGCTGTAATTTTTCTTAAGCATTTTATTCCTTGTAGTCCAACAGTAAGATGTAGACATGGCCTTTGTGAAGTAACTGCTTTAATTTCAGTTTCACCTGTGTAATATGTTTCAATGTTCAAAACCCTTTTTGACATTGTTTTTGATTCTGGCAGTAGCCCTGTGAAATAGCGAAAGCAGGTGTTATTTTGATGTTACAGTGTTAAGGAGTTTAAGTGACTTGCTCAGAGTTACATAGCCAACCAGCATAAGAATGGGATCAAGAAATCAGTTTTTTCTAGCTCACCGTTCAGTATTCTTTCTTGAAGCTGAATGGTGCTGTTTGTTTACATGGTTAAAAACTGGTTCTTTGATCCTGCTAAAAGATTGCTAACATCGTAACAACTGGACTGTTGAACAGTGCTAATATTGTTACCTTGAATGCTATAGAAGTTAGTGAATTTATTTCATGTCCAAGGTACTAAACATAGCCTCTGGGTTTAGGGACAGATTATTGGTGGTATTCAGCCAGAAAGCTAACACATATAACTTGGATTCTGAGTTTTGGAATTTCTCACCTTGTTGAGCATTTGTACCTGTTCCAACATTCATCTTTCAGTTCGAGGAGAATGTGCGTGATCTTTAGTGCTTGGAATTCACCTCATTAGGTGGCATAACTGTTTGCTGTTTGGCAGTCTGAGCAGAAATGATGTCCAGGAGTAATTTAGTAATTTAATAAGTTACATAAAGACTGAAGGCTACTTAGTTCTGCATAAAAGGGTTGTACAATGCCTCACCTTTCTGCTTTGCTTCGACTAGTACTGCCGTTTACTTGTCTGTCTGGATCTTTTTTATTCACCCTTACTTATCCTTAAAGGAGTTGATTATGTTGGCCTGAAATCGGATATTTGTGTCATAATATTTTCAAAAATGAGCTCAAGCTTTAAAAGTGTAATCTTTGTACACCCTTTTTGGTAGGCTGTGTTTACTTTTTTGTATGATAAATACCTACTAAACATTTAAAATTAGATTTTAGGTTAGCCTGCTTCTTAGGTAACAACATATTTAAATTCCTCTTTGCCTTTCTCTAAATTCTGCTTTGGTTAGTTAAATAATAACAAGATTTGTTTTTTCTTGACTTTGCTTTATCTAAAGTTACCATCATCTTTTGACGTTCCCACAAGAGCGTGCGTTTGTTTCGCCCAGCTGTAAGACAACAGAGCAGCACTCTAGTGCTGACTGGTTTCCTTTAATGCCTTTTTTATTTGTTTGCTTTCAACCTGATCTGACCACTCAGCTTGTATTTACACCATTCTCTTGACTCTTTCCAACTGAAAGTATTTATGATCCAGTCAAATCACATGCAGTTACATCAGCTAGTCTGTCACCTTCTTCCTTGAAGTTCAATCTCACCTAAGCTTGAACAGCCTAAAGAAATTTGAGTAATGAGTTTATAGCTTTTTTTTTTTTTTTAAAGAACTCTTCCTTATAAAGAAGAACTATGCTGTCTCGCTTCAAGATTTATTTCTTTAGGGTTCTAGTTATATTTTCTCAAATAGAAACTGAACCCCATTTTAACATTATTTCAAAACTTGATAGTTATTTTAGAGCTATGAGGATTTTTTTCAGTGGCTAAATCTTTCCTATAAAAACCTTTGGGAGTCATAAATAATTACTTACTTACTGAATTCTATTTTTGAAAATTAGAGAAACTAGAAGAGTTTTTCTTTTATAAACTAAATTTAGAACTGTTTTTAGAAACTGTGCAGAATGTCCCTTTCCTTGTTTGCTTATTTTGTGATGGCATTTGTATTGATTTGATTTGTATGGCAGTCTCTGTGTTAACTTTCTAGAGGGTGTGTGTGTGTGTGTGTGTGTGTTTGTGTTACTTATTTCCTTTTAGGGAAGTGGTATGTGGGGCTAGAGGAGAAAAATTATTTTCATTTAATCTTTTTTCTCCTCATACTTGGTTAACTGATGTAATCTATGGAAAAATAAGTATTTTTTTATTTAGACTTAAGGTAATTGTGTTATGTAAGGTGTTTTACTCTCATTTCAGTTTGCCACTCATATTCTAGCCTTTCTTTTCCTTTCTGTGTCTCCTCAACTCCGTCTTTGCTTTAGTTTGAGAGAATCACAACAGCTTCTTTGCTCAAACTGCCCCCCGCCCCCGTGGAAGCTGTAACTAACACCACCACTACCTCACCCTGGGAGGACCGTGAGGTTCATATGTGTCATATGCTCATTTACGTGAAATCGATCCCTTGTGCTGTGTCTTGATGTCCTTTCATTTATTTGTATACTGCGTCATTAGCCTCCTACGTTAGTTGTCAAGCGTTGTTCAGAACTAGCTCCCGTGTAACGTTCTAGGCCTGCAGCCTTGTTAGTCTAAGGTGGGAGAAGGGGAGATAACATTTGTAAATACTTCCTAAACTGGAAAGAAGTGAGGGGGGGGGAGTTAATTTAGTAGAATAAATGTTTCTATTTTTGGTAATCCCAGTTTAAAGAATATGTGTGATTACACGTGTACACACACGCACACACACATATACACACACATACTTTTTTATACAAAACTATTGCTGAGTGCAGTTTACTCCATAACTTCTTGGGTTGCTTTAGAAATAAACATTAATATGTATTAAGATACTATTCTTTATTTTAACGGCAACTGTGAAATAATGGAATTGATCTCATTAATTTATATCAATCTCTGTTTTCTAATCTTTGAACATATTAACAAGGAAAAAGGAACTGATTGATAGTACCAAAGGTTATGGTTCTCTGTCACACAATTTTAAGGAGCTAAAAGTAATTAGCTTTAAAATATTGGGCTGGCTAATGAAAATAGCAAAAAAAAGAGAAAAAACTCTAGAAAAGGAAAGTAATGAGGTATGGATTAGAATTACCAGATATGAAAACATATTATAAAGCAACAGTATTGAAGCAATGTGGTAGAAGCCCAAGATTATAATTGCAGATCATAAAGAAATGCTGTTACGTATACAAACTTGACACATGTTAAAGGAGGCGCTGTTAAACAGTAGGAAAGGGAATGATTATTTAATAAATGGAGTTGGAATAATTAAGTAGCAATGTTGAGGAAAAATACACTTAGACCTATAGCTATACCAGATATAACAAAATAAATTTCAGATAAACTTAAGTGTGGATGATTACATATTGAAAATCTAGAAGATAAAAGGACTGAATATTCTATAATTTTTCTCGATTTTCTAAACAATTTGAAAACTGGGAAAGGAAGATGGCAAAGTTTCAACTGCATGTGCTGACCTGTTTTATTGTAACGGTGCCTCTGTGAGCATCGCAGGAGAGCATGCCTATTCTGTGTTTACAGTCTGAAAATTAGTCTTCTGTTTTTTCATACTGAGCTGGAAACCTTATGCTTTCTATATTAATCAATGGAACAGAGAATGCAATTCTTTATCTAAAATTTTATTCTATAGATGCATTGAAAATTATACAGGAGCTCGTTGTGAAGAGGTTTTTCTCCCAAGCTCCAGTATCCAAATCAGAAGTGACCTGTTCACAGCTTTTGTGGCACTGGCTGTTCTAGGAACTCTTATCATTGGAGCCCTCTATTTCCTCTGCAGGTAAGCAGAATTGAAACGTGGTCTTGAAAACAGTAATGCGTAAAGTAGCTGTCCTACTAAATAATCAACACGCCCTTTAGCTTTAGATTATTTTTTCCAGGTAGTGTTTTCAGTTTAGAGTTAATTTCTCTAATACGGTTTTTATTACTAAATTAACAAGGCATTTTTGGAAGGATCTTAGGCAGTCTCTGTTCTTTGTCACTGTCATCATCAGTATTTACCTTGACTTTTCTAAACTAGTCTGGTAGACCCACATTCACTAAAGTGCTCATGCCAAGCACACCTAACAATTTGGGCTAGGTCTATTTAAAGTAAATTTTGAATGTGAAAGAAAAGAACCATTTTATGCAACACACTGTAAACATAAATTTAAGACATATGGTTAATATCTAGGGTCCGCTTTTTATTTAGTGCCCCCTACCTGCTAGGCACCGTGCCGATAAGCATAAAGAATACAGTAGTAAAGTAGACATATTCGCTAACCTCATAGAGATTTATGTCAATTTGGAGAGAAAGACAAATGGGCAGGCAATTAATTTGAGAAGACTAGTAACTCATAAGAAAGACAAAAGGAAGATTCATTCATGTGCAGAAATGCTATGCACTGAAGATTACTTTCATTCATTAGTTTTGGTCTTCAACTTTTTCTGAAATTTTGTGAAAATAAATGAATATAGAATTTATTAAATTTGAGTTATCTGATATCCTCTCTTATTATTAATATTTATTAAATGCACACTATGCTATCATAGATATTTGTGCAAATGGAAAATGGAGCTGAGGTATCACAAGAGATATAGGTGGGCTTGAGAAGTTTATATTCTAAGAAAAGTAACATATGTGAAGTTATATTTCATAAAATCCTCATTTCTGAAATACTTTACACTATAGAGTAAATAGATTGGGAGAGAGATTGCTCCTTTAAAATATGTGGTATTGGTATATAATTTATTCTAAAACATATCATTTAAGCAATCTGTTTTATGTCTCATAATTTTAGCATCTTACTGCTTTAGATACAGACGTTTAAACACAAGCTTATTGTGTCAGATTATATTTCCTCAAGATAGCCACAGTAATCTCTCTCATTCCCACATGCTCTTTGGCAATGTGACCTTGCCACTCTTACATCAAGAGGTAGAGTTTATTTCTCTAAATCTTTGAATCTGGGCAGGCATTAAGACTGCTTTGACCATAGAATATGGTGGAATGATGCGGTTCCAGTCCAGGGCATCGCCTTTAAATGCCCTGGCAGCTTGCATCTCTGTCTCTCATTTTTGGGCTGTTCTCACAGAATCAGCCACCATGTGGTGAGAAGCCTGAACAGCACCAAGAACCAGCTCCAGCTGATCTCCCAGACAGCGGCAGCGCCAACTACCAGACATTTGAATAAGCCGTCTCAGACATCCAGCTCAGTTGAATCTTTAGTTGACGCCACATTTAGCTATCAGTTGACTACAAACACAGAGACCCCAAGCAGAAACTGCCCAGCTGTCATCCCGCAGAACCGTGAGAGAGAAACTGTTTTAATCCACTGAATTTGGGTTGATTGTTTATACTGTTAAGATAACCAAAACCCATGTTTGGAATAAGGTTTTTTCTTGGCTTTAAATCATGACTGGAAAAGTGATAAATAATGATTTACTATTTTATACTATCCCGCTAATATTTTGTTTAATAATATGCTAAGGAGAAGACCGACCGACTGACTCCTTCAGCACTCACGCTAGTGCTTGGCTGGAGTTAGAGCATTTGCATGAGTTGCTGACTGGATCATGTACTTCTTGTAACAGCGGTCAGGAAAGGCGAGGTTTGGCTACAGTCACTTATCAACCCTAACAGTTTAGTGGCTTAAAAAGATAAAAGACTGTTTCCCATTCATGGTATATAATTATTACGGGTTGGCAGGCAGGGCTTTGCTGATCATAGTTGCTTAAAATCTCAAACTTACGGAGCAGCCATCATCTTGATTGCTGTTGGTTGCTACGCCAGAGGGAGAAAGCAGCTCTGCAGGGTTTATGTATTAAAGGAGAAAAATCTTTTAACCTTCTCAGTAAAACTGGGAAGAAAAGACAAGATATCTACAAAAAGGTGTCCAGCAAGCAGCGTATGCAGATACTTGATGTACATTTATCCCTTGGTATCCATGGGGCCTTGGTACCAGGAACCCCAAGATACCAAAATCTGAGGATGCTCAAGTCTCTTTATGTAAAATGGCATAGTTTTGGTACATAACTCACGTATATCCTCCCATGTAGTTAAATCATCTCTAGATTACTTATCATGCCTAATACAATGTAGGTGCTAGGTAAGTAGTTGTAAATACAATGTAAATGCTATGTGAATAGTTGCCAGCATAAGGCAAATTCAAGTTTTGCTTTTTGGAATTTTTAAAAAACATTTTCAATCCGAGATTGCTTGAATCCGTGGATGTGGAACCCTGGGATACAGAGGGCTGACTGTAACAGAAAGGGTATTCCAGTGCATTGGGGAAATAATGGACTTTCCAATAAATGGTATCGGCATTATTATTTATCCACTTAGAAGAAAGTAAAGTTGGAGCTTTGCCTCAAAGCATACCTCAGAATCGGTACAGGCAGCTTTAAAGAGCTAAATACAAAGCGCAGAGTGAAAACTCTCAGAATGTGTAAAGACTGTTTTTGCGCCCTCGAGGATACGGATAGATTTCTGTAACTAGATTCAGGAAACACAGATGATAAAGCAAATGGCTGATAAATTTGACTGTATTAATATTGAGAAGTTCTAGTTATCAAAAGACACTTTTTTTTTAAAGAAGGCCTAGCTACAAAGTGGGAGAAGATGTTTGCAACATATAAAAACAGATGTATCTGTATATACATGTCTTGAATATCTGAAGAACTCCTACAGACCTTTAAGAAAAAGGTAAACCTATAGACAAGTGGGAAAAATAAAGAACTTTATAAAAGACGAAGAAAGTTCCATAAAATAAACATGAAAAAATGCTCAACCTAATTATTCAGAGATATGCAAATTCAACCCACAATCTGATACCATTATTTCACCCATGAGATTGGCAAAAAAAATTTTTTTTAACCCCAACAATATAAAATGTGAGATTTTAGAGTTTTAAACATTTTTGAACACTCTGAATCAGTTTCCACATTGTAAAGTTAAGTACATGTGCTACAACCAAGCAGTTTCCTGTCTGAGCATACACGTTAAAGAAATCCACACACGTGTGCCAGGAATTTACAGTCGAACTGTTCATAACAGCAGAAAACTGGAAAGTACCCAAGTACCCATCAACAGAAGAGTGGACAAATAGGTTATGTGTGGTGTGTTGCTGTTAAACAATAATTACATAAGCAGAAATGAACTCCAGTTACACAAATCACCTGGATGAATCTTAGAAACATAATTTTAAGTGAAAGAAGCCAGTCACATAAGAAAACCTAACAGCCTGATCCCATTCGTATAAAGTTTAAAACCAGACAAAACTAATGTGTTGTCCAGGGTCGTATAGTTGGTAAAAGTACAAAGAAGAGGACAGAGGAGACTGATCAGCACAAAACAGAGTGGGGATCACCTCCGGTGGGGGGAGAGGGAGCGATTAGAGAAGGCATGAAATGCTAGTTAGGTTATTTCTAATCCTGTGCTGTGTACATAAGGGTCAATGACTGATTTTTAAACTAGACATAAATATTTTTGTTTACTCTTTTTCTATGTACACTTTATTTAGAAAATAACTGCCATATGAAAAAGTTAAAACATTTTCATTTTTTAAACATTTGGAAAATGAGTATAAATGTAATAAATGAGAAGAATGGCATCCTTAACATTCTTACAAAAACAATGTCATTGAGTAATTCTCAGATATGGTTGCAGTATGCTTCAGGTTGTATCTTTGCCATTTTTGAATGACAGCACAAGCAGAGGCATCCTTACATGATGCTGTGTGCAGAGACGTGTCTTATCAAGTGCAAAATTAATTTGAAAAATAACACGAGTAGCTACTGCTTGTAAGAATCTTGGCATGAGACTGGGGCTTGTGTGCACTGACCAGATGAAATGCATTTGTCTGAAACGTGGTTTTTCAAGAATTAAAGCAAATCGCAGTTTACTGTAATATTTTGGGGGGTCCATCAGTAGTTGAAATTGCTTTAAGCTGAGGTCCTTTTGAAATTTAATAAGTTATTAATGCCACCTTTGAATGAGGTTCAAAATGATAACCTACTAACACTGAAACACATTTCATTTTGCTATGGTAAATGTGGGTTTGAATTCATTTTCACTAATATAAGGCAATACTCTAGGCACAGACTTATTTTAAAAAATGGAAAGGAACTGTACACTCCAAGAGCTTATTTAATATTAAAAGTGGCTTTTAAAAACTTGGTCATGAACCCCTGAATACAGTTAGAACCTATATTAATAGACCAGATGGCCAAAAACATTGATGAATTGCAACCTTAAAAAGGTACAAGTGAGTTTTTAAGTAGTTGACTAAAGCCACCGCACGTCACATAAGGGTCCCCACTATTGAAAACTAGCCATTTTAAGAAGAGCACAAAAACATTACACTGAAAACAGTTCTGCTGTCTTAAGGGGGAAAGTCTTAGGGGCACCGTCATCCGGCGTCCCCACAGACGACCTCCGTGCCCTGGTGGACTGGTTAAGTAACGGGGGACGGTTTTAGAACAGCCTTGGGGGTCTCAGTTACGGAAAAGAAAACGAACCTCCAGATACTCAACTTGAAACTTTCTTTCTGCACTTCCATGTACCCATGTTCCTTGCGTGTGTTTCTTTCCTCTTTACCGTCAGGAAGAGCCACCTTCAGAGGGCCGGCTCCGTCCAGTGTGACCTCAGCCTGGTGGAGACGAGCAGCACTGGCGCCCACCACCGTGAGTAAACGCACAGCGAAGTGCTTATTTTGAAGCCCTGGATTAGCTGGCGGTGGTTACATGTAGGGATGTGGGTCTGTCCAAAAAAGGGTGACCCTAAAGCTTTGTCCATGGGTTTTAAACTAAGCTCTCTTTTTCAGGTGAAGGTGAATTTCCTATTAGCTGTATCACACAAGCCATTTTTTTCCCCAAGGAAAGCCATGCTATCTCAGTGCGTGAAGTTACATTGCTGGCCATGCTGTGTCACACAGATTACTGTAAGAGACTGACTTCTCCAGAAGTAATTGCAAGTGGGCTGGTATACAGGCAAGAAGGAGTTTTTATCTATAAAGATAGGCAGATCTTTGGGAAGCTTGTAGGTCAGTTCATGTTTTAAAACTGTCATTAGACTTCTGCTTCTGGCCAAGATGGAGGAACAGGGACTGGACTTACTTCCTACTTGATAAATTTTAAATAGACATCATACGTGAAGCAGTGGTTTTCAAGACATTGGGCAACAGGAAACAAAGGATCGTGATTCCTGAGAGAGGGGAAGCAGACGGGGCGAGCCAATGACGGCCTCAGATTTTTGCCTTGAGAGAGCTTCCAGGCTGTGGCACAGGGTGGGGGAACCCTGGCTGAGCTTGGCAGACTCCCTTAGTTGAGAAGATGAGCTGGGAGTCCAGAAAGATCAGTGTGGCTGCAGTTCACTGCATGGAGTACTGGAAAAGAGAGAGCCGCCTGGAGAGAGGGTCCCGTAGATCTTCAGTTCAAGTGTTCAGCTGAGTGAGGATCAGCACACACACAGCCGGGAAGTACTTGCGCTCAGGGAGTCACCTGAAAGGGCTGGAGGTCCCCAGCACTCGTACAGGGCTGGGAGCAGTGTCTGTTCTCAGTAAGACGACTGAAAATTCTAGTTAGTCACAGGGCATCAGGTGGAAGACACAGGGGAGCGTCCCTCCAGGAGTGGGGAATCATGAGCCCCAGGCGGAGCGCTGCTCAGTCCTGCCTCACGAACCTGAAAAACAAGAACTGAAAGAATTAAATTGTTTCCAAATAACCTAACTTCCTCCCAGATCAAAGCTCAATAATATAAAAAAAAAAATTCAGTACTCAGCAGGTAAAACTCACATGTCTAACATCCAATAAAAATTACAAACCTATTGATTTAACAGACACAGAATCATAGTGTGATAGGCCACCATATGCACTTTCCTGAGAACTCAGAGAAGGGGCTTAGCATGTTGCAGAGGCCCATTTTAAAACTGGGTTAGTTGGGTTTTTTGTTATTGAGTTGTTTGAGTTCCTTATTTATTTTAGATTTTGACCCCCATAGATATGTTTGCAATTATCTTCTCCCATTCCTTAGGCTGCACTTTCATTTTGTTGATTATTTCCTTTGCTGTGTTAACCTTTTTTAATTTGATGAAGTCCCTCTTGTTTATTTTTGCTTTCATTGCCTGAGCTTTTGGTGTCATATCCAAAAAATCATTGTCATAGCCAATGCCGAGAGCTTTTCCACTGTATTTATTCTAGGATTTTTAAGTTTTCAGGGCCTACATTTAACTCTTCAATTCATTCTGAGTTGATATTTGTGTATGATGCGCTTTTACCCCTATAATTCTAGATAAATGAAATATTAAAATAACTGTTTACGTGATAGTCAAACATAGGATTTTAAGTGTAGGATTTCTTATGCGTTAATCACAATATGTTTTTTTTTAAAGTTTAACTAACATTCTTCTCTCTTCTTACTGAGTGTCAAAGAACCAGTTGCTTCTTAATATATAGCCCATGAAGGAGACAAAAATTTTTCCCAGTTATTCCAGAAATTAGTCTTTTCCTTTGTATATGCGACCAAAAAAGGAGCAAAGAACGTGAATGGATGTTAATTCTTTTCCATAGGTCATGGAGAACACTGAAGAAATATCGCAGTGAACCCACATCACTGCTTTGTTACAAAGGCAGAAAATGAACCACCATAAGGTAAAAGAAATGGAAAGATTTAACCCTTCTTTGTTCCCTGACTGACAGACTTAGTTATCATCCCGTGAAACCGTCAGGCCCGCAGCGAGGCGGGCGTTTCTGTAACGTGTGCCACTAGGTCGTGCGCAGCTGGCCAGCAGGGCGGTGGGGGTGGTCCTGTGTGGAAGGTGCGCTGGTGCAAACATGCTTCTTCCCAGTAAACCCATGTGGTGAGGCAATCAGAGGCAAACTTTCTCACAACTGAGGAGAAACTCTTAGTAGTGTATTAAGAAAAATGATGAGAATCCTTTAAGGGCAAGGAGCGGCTGGTGTAGTGGCTTCTGCCCAGCCTTTGCCTGTGTTAAGCTGTCGGGGGAACTGCAGGTACGGGGGAGCTATGCACACGTTGCGCCTGGTGATTAGGGAAAGCACTGATTGAAGAAAGCTACCTCTAGATCATATTTTTAACAGTGATGAAATGGTTTCTATTAAAGCAATTGATTTTAAATATCTGTGTCTGAAAGGAAGAAACAAAGACCCAAAAGTTTAAGTCTACAAAAGATGGACTAATTCTCAGTGGAGATGCTAGTGGAAATTTAGGATTATTGTTTTTGTTACTTCTCAGGTTAAAAAATTCCAAACTTGTTTTCCCATAAGCTTTTTTTTTTTTTTTTAAGGCCATGATTTTGCCGAACATGAGGTTTCCCTCTTATTAGGGGCAATGTAAAGAACTCATTAGGCCAGATCAATGTCTCCAGTTTTTCCAACTGTGTAGTTGCCCTAAAACTTAATAGAAACCAATAGTGACTTTCAGGATGTGTGGCAGTAAGCAGTCGTGGAGGAACTTGGAGCAGTGAGTGTTGCCAAGGTCTGGAGCTAGCGGATAGACGCGGTAGAGGAGCAAGCACTGCTGAACGTAACAGCCCACCGGGGACCTCCTCCCCGTCAAGCCAGTTCCTCCACATCCTTGCCAACACTTGTTTTTGGTTTTTTTAGTAACAGGCATCCCAGTGGGTGTGAAGTGGTATCTCGTGGCTTTGATGTGCATTTCCCTAATGCTTAGTGATGTTGGACATCTTTTCCTGTTTACTGGCCATCTGTATATTTTTGGACCTATTTATCCAAGTCCTTTGCTCATTTTGAATTGCGTTGTCTTTTGTTGTTGTTGTTGCATTTTAGTTCTTTATGTGTATCCTGGCTATTAATCCCTCAGTTGGTACACGATGACTTTTCCCACATTCCAGCCCTGTGTGGGCACACCGTGAACTGACTCTGTCACTAGCACCAGTGATTCATTCATTCACCCATCATTCACTTATTTAACAATTACCTGTAAGCTTGAGCCACTGCAGTATACAAAATGAAAAACCCTCACAAAATCTTTTTTTAATTAACAGACTTTATTTTTAGAAAAGTTTTAGATTTATAGAAAGATTGAGACTGTAAAGAGTTATATGCTACCCTCTTGCACAGTTTCCCCATTAAACATCTGTGTAAAATGTACTAGTGCGCTACATTTGTTCACGTAAGTGAAACAACACTGACACATTAACAAAATTCTAGTTACATTAAGGCTCCTCTTTTTGTTATAGTTTTATGGATTTTGACAAATGCATGTTATGTGTCCACCACTACAGTATCACAGTGAATAATTTCACCACTTTAAAAATCTCCTGTGCTCCACCTACTCAGCCATCCCAATCTAGTGGTAACCACTGATCGCTTAACTGTCTCTGCAGTTTTGCTTTTTATAGAACGTCACATAGCTGGAATCACATAGTACATAACCTTTTCCGGCTGGCTTCCTTCAATTAGCCACATACAAATTAAGATTCCTCTAATGTCTTATGGCTTGATAACTTTTTTTTTAATAAGCTATATGATTTTTTTAGTGGTTTAAAACTTTTTTTAATATAAAAATATACATAAGATTTACCATTTTTAAGTGTACAGTTCCATGGCACTAAGTCCATTCACATCAGTGCAGCCATCACCACCATCCATCTCCAGAACTTCTTCGTAATCCCAGACTGGACACTGTACCCATTAAACAGTAACTCCCCCAGCCCCTCCTCCCCTCAGGTCCTGGTAGCTGCCATTTTACTTTCTCTCAAGTACTTGAATATTCTAAATACTTCATATAAGTAGAATCATGAATTTGTTTTTTTGTCTGGCTTATTTCATGCAGCATGTCTTCAGGGGTTCATCAACAGTATATAAGAATCAGAATTTCACTCCTTTTATGACTGAGTAGTATTTCCTTGCATGTACATACCACATTTTGCCTATCTGACCATCTGCTGATGAACATGAGTTGATTCCACCTTTTGGCTACTGTGAATGATGCTGCTATAAACACTGATGTCTAAATATCTATTCAAGCCCTTGTTTTCAGTTCTTTTGTATAAATACCCAGAAGTGGAAAAGCTGGATCAAATACTGATGTTTAATTTTTTGTGGAACTACCATACTGTTTTCTACAGCAGCTGTACCACTTTATATTCCCTCCATCAACGTACAAAAGTTCCAATTTCTCCACATCCTTGTCAATACTATTTTTTTTAATAATCCTAATGGGTATGAAGTGGTATCTCACTGTGGTTTTGATTTGCATTTCTGTAGTCATTAGTGAGGTTGAACGTCCTTCCGTGTGCTTGTTGGCCATCTGTATCTTCTTTGGATACCTGTCTGTTCAAGACCTCTGTCCAGTTTTGAATTGGGTAGTCTTTTGTTGTTGTTGAATTTTAGGAGTTCTTTATACATTAAGGATGTTAATCCCTCTCTCAGATACACGATTTGCAAAAATTTTTCTCCCACTCTGTGGACTGCCTTTTTCACTCTGATGATAGTGTCCTTTGATGCATAAATACTTTTAATTTTTGATGAAGTCCAGTTTGTTTTTCCTTTTGATGACTATGACTTTGGTGTCGTATCCAAGAAATCACTGCCAAATCCAATGTCCTGAAACTGTCTCTGTTTTCTTCTGAGAGTGGTAGTTTTAAGTCTTACACTTGGGTCTTTGATCCAAATGAGTTAATTTTATATATGGTGTTAGGTGAGTCCAACTTTGTTCTTTAGCACGTGGATATCCAGTTTTCTCAACACCATTTGTTGAAAAGGTGGTCCATTTCCCGTTAAATGGTCTTGTACACTTCCCCAGAGTCACTTGACATTATATATGAGAGTTTCTGGATTCTTTGTTCTATTCCACTGGTCTATACGTCTGTCTGTCTGTGTCAGTACTGCACTACTTTGACTACTGTAGCTTTTCAGTACATTTTGAAATCAGAAAATGGGATCCGTTCAAGATTGTCTTGTATATTTGGGTATCCTAGACATTCCATTTTAGGAGGTATTTTTCTGTTTCTGTAAAAAACGTCATTGAGATTCTGAATGGATGACACTGAGTCTGTAGGTCATTTTGGGTAGTACTGACATCACATCAGCATTAAAGCTTCCAGTCCGTTCTTTCCCCGGAGGGTGTCTCTCCATTTACTGGTTTCATCTTTAGTTTCCTCGGCAGTGGTTTGTAGTTCCCAGAGTACCCGTCTTTCACCTTCTTCAGTGAGTTAATTCCTACGTATGTTACTGTTTTGGGTAGTATTGTAAAGGGAATTGCCTTAATCTCGTTTTCAGATTGCTCACTACTAGCGTAAAGAAAGGCAGCTGACTTTGGTGCTGCTCCCTTTGCTGAGCTCTCTTGCCCCCTCAGGGCTGCTGCTGAACCTCACGGTGAAGATGCTACTGCAGTGCCGTCTGCTGCAGAGCGTCTGGTTCCTTCCTATAGCTCCTCTTCATTGTGTTCTCATTTTATTCATCATCTGCCTTTAGTTCTTTAGTTCTCCATTTCCTTTAGTTCTCTGAACATATTTAAAGGCTTTTTCTACTAAGTTCAATGTAGGGGCTTCCTCCAGGCCAGTGTGCGTTCTTTTGAATAGGTCTCATCTCCCTGCTTTGTATGCCTTGCGGATCTTGTTGTGGAAATTTGGTTTCACTTTTACAACGTGGTGATTCTGGACATAAGGCTCTTCTCCCCCCAGTGTCTACCGGCTGCTGCTGTTCTCATTGCTGGAGGCTTCGTTCACTTGTTTTTGAGGCTTCTCCAGTTTTATAGATTATTCCTTGTCCCGTGTGATCACTGAAGTCTGTCGCTCGCATCTCATGTTCCACTGTTCTGGCAGATTTCCTTGAGCGTCAGGCCTCCTCGTCTCTGCAGTTTAGCTGATGCCAGGGCACTCCTGTGGACCCCAGCCGGGCTTGCTCTTGTCCTAGGCATCAGACCAAGAAATCCCAAGGTCCCAGCTCTCCTTTGAGCGTCTGTGCTGACTGCACGCACGCGGCATGCTCTGTCTGCCTTGGTGTACAGCTGCTTTCCGAAGTCCAGTTTCTCAGAAACCTCAGCCCGGCTTCCTGCCTGGGCCCTGCACGGCCTCCTGCTCCGGGTGCCTATAGGCCTATAGTTACCTTGCAGGTTTTACAGGCAGTGCACACCCTTGCTGCCTGACTTCCAAGTTACGCAGAACGGAGATGAGCACTTTGAGCCGGCCCTGCACGTTATCCCCCAGAGCAGAACAGACAGACAATAATGTGCAAAGTCTGTTCTGCCTCCTTGGGGTTGAGGAAGGGAACTGGGAACCAGGCTCCTGCCATTTTAAGAATAAGACCACCACTGCATGGGGGACAAGGAGGGGTTAAAAAAAAAAATCACAAATTTTCCTACCGTTTTGAGGATAGTTTTTCTTCACTGGGCACTGCCTTGGTTGCTGTAAACCTCCAACTACTTTCCAGAACTCCAACAAAGTCGGTTCATATACTTGCTGCCTTTTTTCCTCTCCCCAGTGTTTCTGTGGGGGAACAAAAGCTCAGAGTTCACCATTTTGCTGGTGTCACTCAGGTCAATTATGTTTACTTCTGTCTGTAACTCTAGTATCAAAACAAGGCCTTGAACAGAGTGTGCCAGCGATGCACATGTGGTGGCTGAATTTTGGTAAGACTTGGGAATATTGTATAAATGTTAAGAAAACAGCCTCAAAAATCTTCCTCATTCTGATCATTTATGTTTAAAATTAATCAACACGTAGTCTTCCCGATTTCTTGTAATTATCCATCTTGCCCCTTTTGCTGGCTGTGATGACAGTCACTAGAGAATAGTTATATTGATAAAAACTGTTTATGAAATGTTCCATACACTCTTAGTACTAAAACATACAAGAACTTTACTGGTTTCCACCGATTTTTCTACTCAATAGTAGCATATATTCTTGTAACCTGTCTCCAGTGTGACATAGGGCAGAAATGAAAGAAAGAAAACAAAAATAACATGTCTTGTGAGTATCTATTTTTCTCGACATAGGACCAATGTTAAAATAACGTTCTGGTAACATTCTTTACAAAGTATAGATAGATATTAACTTTGTTCATTTAACAAGAATGTTACTAATTCTTACTATGTTTCGTTACTTTAGGATTTTCATTAAGCAGATTCATACCCAGTTTCTACAAGTGAAAAATTGAGTCAGTCATCTAAAAATCTCAATTTCAAATCAAGAGGATTTAGTCTTCTGTTTCCATTAAAACTGAGTTTATGGTGTTGCTAATTTATGGGTTACACTGTGTGGGGCACAAAATGACAAAAGTAGATTTATTTTTTCTCAAATTTCTGCAGAGTGCATAGAAAATTCTCAGGTTTGTAAAAGTCTATTTTACATTCTTTGAGTGTTCATTGTGTTAAAATTGCAGTGTAAATCAGTGGCAAAACCTCTGCTTTCTGGTCTGTCTGAGTGGGTTGAAAAGCTGGTATATTGACCAGCGATTCAGGTTTAAGTTGTGAGAGCTGTAGGCGTGAGTGGCCAGCTGGACCCCTTCACGAGTCTAGGTCACAGGGGATGAATTACATCAGTGTGTCGGATGTCTCTTTCAAGGTCTTAATCCCAAACTTCTTTCTTCTTTAGATTGCTACTTGGCTTTTCAAGGAATTATTCTTTGAAGCAGCCTCTAACAAGGCAAACTGCAGCTGCAGAAAGATTCTGCTTTAAAAGCATGTAAAGGAAATAGGTATTTTTTAAATATCTCGAGTAGATGAACTATCCTGTCAGTCTTATCACTTGACAGAAGGCAGTTCAGTGCGAAGACACCAGGCTGCATCACTGCTTCTTTTTGTGCTCACGTAAACTTGCACATGATCATCTTTCCAGTTTCACAAATGACAATGGTTACCGTTTTTAGGAATTTAGTATGCTTTCAGCTGAAACAGTAACTTTCCCTCTAATGCTTGCTTTTAAGACAAGCCTTTCAAAATTGTAACAGATTATTTTAACTTTGGTTAAATCACTATTCCCTTTCCATGCAATGTCAAGGCCTCTGAGAGGCAGGGCCAGTAGCTTGTTCTCATCAAACTACTCTTTCTGTCGGGCCAGCGTATCCCCTTTGCATTCTGCACCAAGGCTACAACCTCGTGGTCAAATGCATTTATTGTTCACAAAGCTCCAAAGTCTGAGCTATAAAAAGGACCCTTACGTTAACCTCAAATATTGTGTGAAATGACCCTGGCAGCAGATTCTCCTTTGAGGAGTAACAGAGCATTTTATGAGTATTAATTTGAAAAAAAAAAGTCCATTCAATCCTTAGCTCATTTTGTTCATATTTTCAGTTTTAAAATCCTTTTTCCTCTACTATTCAGCCAATTCTGGTTAACATCAGGGACAAAGAATCTCCCTTGTGTGTGATGTAAGCCTGTCCAAGGACTCAAACTCTGAAGTACTGTCTACTTGACAATGGGTACCAATGTCAAATCACAGACAAACAGAAGTCACTAAATATTCATATTCACATTAAAAGTTCTATGATAATCAAACCTTGGACTTTAGGAACTAAGATCGAGGATAACCATAAATTAAACATTTATGTATTTTTATTGTATATATAAATAGCAAGAGAAGAATCTTTTGAAAATTGATTTTTGAAAAAGTGACTAAAACTAGAAAAGCAGGGATGTTAATATACTTGATTTCACTTACCTTGCAAGCTTTCTACTCTCTCCTTAGAACCACTGACCATGGCAACAGTGCCACACACTGTATCAAACTGTATCAGCCAGAACATGCCAATACGCACATCCTGTAACAAAGACCTGAAACAAGCGGCGCAGGCAAGACCGCTGTTCATTTTTATCCTGTAAGACACTGTGGAGACAGATGGGCAGTCCAAACCCGTCACAGCAGCACGTCAACCACACCCCACAGCCGCCGGGAGCCGTCTGCGTGGCCCCTTCCGCAGCGGAGCGGCGCCTCTCCTGAGGGCGCTAAGGCAGCTCGCTAGCGAACCCACGTCTCAGCAACAGGATCGAACGATGGCAAAAAAACCAGTCACACCGTTCTTAAGGACACCGCACTTCACAGGCCAGAACAGCCAGCCTTGCAGAGGGGGCTAGGAAATGCAGGCACGTGCCTAGCTGAAAACCAAAGGTCTTCTAACTACGTGAAGAGTAAAGAACGGGCACTGGGGGAAAACTGGTGTTCTCTGCACACATTTCATGTCAGTATTCACACAATTAGAAATTTAAACTTGAACATCATTCCTCTGGAAATATGCCAGGACTTACCAGCTGCCAAATGCCATTATTCTGGGTTTTCTTTTTTAAAGGATTAGTTTACTTCCTTCACTCACTCATCAGAAGCAGTGAAGTACAAAACTACGTGAATGGATTTCCGAGGTGTGTTTTATTGGTATAGAACCAAAATAAGGTGATGTAATTGTCTGGTCTGCCAATTAGCTATATAGTACGTGCAGAAAAGGACTTTCTCTTGTAATTTCTCTTGAGGAAAAATTTTTTCCTTATGAAGTAATAAAATACTGATTAGTCTTGGCAATTTACTTGGCTAAGCAACTTTTGAGTACTAAAACAAAAGTCCTTTAATTTTTATCAAATAAGCAAAAAGCCAGTAATAACTATCACAGCTTCTGAAGAAAAACAATTGTAAAGCAGAGAAAGACTCCTTAAGCCACCTGTGCATCTTTCTCCTGTATTAAGGGAGAAACCTGTCTCCACGGTTCTGCTGAGAGACCACCTACCAGTGCGGAGATGGCGCCGGCAGGTCTCCCCTCGCCCTCCTGTGGCTGAATCCTGCCCCTCTCCCCACGCAGGAGGCTGAAGTCGCGCCACAGCCGCTCTGGGACCTGGCGCGACGTGGCCGCCATCGGGTCCCTCGTGCCTGCTGCGAAAGCTCTCAACGCTCGGTCTGCATCACGTTACGTACGAAGTTGTCCTTCATCTAATATATTAAAAACTACCAAGTAATCTTTAGAGTGTCAAAACTACAAAACAGATACATACGAAGTTTTTCCTGTTTGAAATACACATACCCCAAATGTCTGTTCTCTGAAAAAGGCAGAACCCACGAGTCGCACACTGACGTGAGCACCACTCTGCAGGGGCTTCACTTGGCCGCCCCGAGATGAATCAGCGCCACGATGGTCGTGTAGCTGTGGAACAGGTCGTTGTCCTTTACCTCATTACATTTCTTCAGTATAAAGTTCCCGGTGACTATGCGGTCACATCCAATTTCTCCATTTCCAAAGAAACCAAATAAAGGAACACTCGGAAAGAACTTCCTGAACGCGTCAGCCTCCACGTTCCCCTTGGCTCTGTAGTACTGGGAGCCCCTGCCGACGCACGCAAACATGAAGCCCAGGGTGTTCCGCTCGGGGATGCTGGCGGCCTTGAGGCGCTGCATCGCGGCCTCGGCTGTCTTCTGGTCGTTGACGTCCTCGTTGAGAAGCACCGTGGCGCTCTGGATGCGCTGTCCGCTGAATGACAGTCCAACCACACCAGTGGCGTCGATGTCCAGAGGGTTCCTGGAAAGTTAAATTAGAAAAGTGGCAATATAGCACAGTGAAACAAAATTAAAGTTTTAGAGCACAGAAGGAAAGTCCTCCTGGCTGGCTGGCTGGGAGCTGCTGCCTCAGCGTACAGTTCGTCTGAGGACACAGTAAGGGTTCAACATTACACTGCTGAGGTTAACACGTTAAAAGGACGCAAAAGGTAGATCTGTGGAGAAGCAAGCAACTCCTTCCTTCAGGCACAGATACAAAGGGGCAAATGCGTCTCCACAAAGATTTCTAAAACCCAACCTGAGTTTGGAGGGTACAGAGTATCCCTCCCTCCCTCACTTCCTTGAAAAGGAATCTTACAGTTTGTTCATAAATACAGTGACACCTGTGAAAGCCTCCGGTATTATTTATGTCTTTGGTATCTTTTTCACCGCGACTTCAGCTGTCTAATTCTAAAAGAGGTAGACTAAATATTTAATCATGGAGGGTAATTTTACTGACCCAAAATTCCAGACAGGTTTAGATTTATGCTGTTTGGTCCATAAAGAAATAGATCACATTTCTGTGTCTTGTTCATTGCTTTGAGCCTAGAATTTAGCCTCATCTAAAGGTAAAAACATACATCTTCTTTTTCTTTGTATTTGCCTGGTATTTTTTTTAATGAAATATTTTGTGCTTATTAAAAAATACGAAGTAGAAAATCCAAAATATCCAAATAAAGTTATAAAACATAACACAGTGAACACCCATTGGGGGAAAACCAAGTCAGTACATTTCTATCTTGTTTACCAACATCTGAGTCTGTGAAATGGGCAAGGTTCACTGGGTTAACGAGAGACTAAGACTCAAAAAGCTTAAGCACTAAGTGACTACGGCTAACTAGCGGCACGCCCACCTTCTGAGGGGCAGAGCCACCTCCTGACAGTCCTGCTGCTCCTCTACCCCGACTCCGTGTCCTCACTAGTGTACAAATGCAACGTGTGCCGCCAGCCTCTCACCTCCAAGAATTATTCAGCTTTTTTTTTTTTTGCAGGGGGTGGGGCATATCTGGACACCATTAAAATGGACTGAATCAGCGGCTTCTCTTACTCACCGACACAGGTGAAGACCACACTCCAGTTAGTGTGTCAAGTGCGAGCCGATGATTTCTAAGGGTGTACTTCCCACACGGGCATAAAGAGCAGAGCACGTGCAGACGGGCTAACAGGCTGGCGCTGCGTGTCGCCATCCAGGATTCAAATACCAACCACAAACCCAGTGAGAAGCCAATACTAGTGTTTGCAGGAAACATTTGCGGGGGGAGGGGTCTCATTTTCTTGCTTTTGCAAACAGCTGATATTTCTGTCCACTTAGGTGGGTACAATGAGCTCAAACTCAACTGCATACTTTCATTTGAAATGGAAAGGTAGTAATAGTCCCCAAGGTAGAAGAGCAAAAAATTTTTTTAATCTTTGAAAGCGAAGGCCTTAGTAATAAAATAAAAAATGTGCAATTTTTGAGCTTGAAAAAGCCCTTCAAAAGATCTAGTACAGTATTTCCAAAAATGTGTGCCAAGTAATACCAGTAGGCTTGCGAGGTAACATGCTCCATGGAAAAAAAGGTTTTGTGGCCAGATTTGAGAACTGCCAGAGGTAACAGCAGCCCTCTCTAAAAGATTTCCAAAGCACCGAACACGCATTCATTAAAGGTGCTGAGAAGTTCTACCGTAAAGGTTTGCTGTTTAATCACGCACCTCCTTTAGAGGAAAACAGAACCAGAGGGAGTGACACAGTGCAGTCACAGAGCACAGAGCTGTCGAGGAAGATGCCAGTAGATAACACTCAAAGTCAATTTCAAGTACAAGTCCAGCTAAGAATAAATTTTTAGAAGATAACATAGATAAATTTCATTCTTCAAAGGTTGGCAGAATTATGTTGTGTAAGCCACTCAACCTATGTCTACCGCAAAATGGAATAAACTAATAGCAATTCTTTACACATGTTTTTATAAAAACACCCAAAGTAATAAAAACCTGAGAACATTTCCCATCATGCACAGAAGAAATCAGAAGCACATCAGACATACTTTTCAGAGGTCAGCGATGCCAGGTTGTCCACCTGACCTCCAGCCAAGATGACGTTCATGTCACTGAAAGTGCTGACTACTCGCTGCAGATAATTACTGGCTCCTACTTTACAGCAATTATAGCCAAATACAAGGATTACACGAAGCTCGGGGTTATCTAAGAGACCTGCAGAGAAACGAAGAGCAATAATTAAAGACAGCCTTAAAAAGGAATTCTTAATTTTGTTTTATCAAAATTATTTTCTACATTTACAAAATGAAATGTTACTGGTAACGTCTTAACCCTCCTTGTTAAGTGCAATTTAGTGCTTAAGCTGTTGTCTTCCTATTTTTTGTGTGCAAACTTTTAACATCACTCAAAATCTTTGCTATAATTAACTTTTGCCATTAAAACAAGTAAATGGCTATTTGAAAATAACACAATCAACACTCAACACAAATAAGGAAGCAACGACATAACTGGGCAGCCCCCTTGGTGGACCTTGGTGCAAGCCATCCCCACAGAGGCCACCACCTGGAATGAAAGGGAACACTGGTTTACAAAAGACAGAGTTAGAGACACTGGGAATTTGATCATCCCATTTACCCACGGAGAAAGTGGAGACAAAAGGCACTAACCACCTGTAGTGGGTTGCATGTGGGCCCCAAAAAGATATACCCACACCAAATCCCTGGAACCGAAGAATGTGACCTAATTTGGAAAGAGTCTTTGAGGATGTAACTAAGGGTTTTGAGATGAGATCATATCCTTAAAGAGAACTACAGAGACAGAAGAGGCAACGTAACCACAGAAGTGGAAACTGGAATGACGCAACCATAAGGAGTGTCAGTGGCCAGCAGAAGGTGGAAGAGACAAGAGATTCACCCCTCGAGCCTCCAGAGGGCAGGCAGCTCCAACAACCCGAATCCTGATGCCTGGCCTTCCGTACTGTGACAGAATAAATGTTGCTTTAAGCCACTGAAGGCTGTGGTGATTTGTTACAGCAGTCTCAGGATGCTAATACACTATTAAAACACAGGCCTTATCCACATTTTCCAGGAAAGGGGGTGGGAGTGAAGGTGGAGTATCCCTTGGAAACTCATTACGAAGCAGGAAAATACTCGATTCTGCAGCATATGCATGAAAAGCAGCCACCACTAGAGGGCAGCACAGTCCACCAGGAGACGGGCTGTCCCCATGCTCCCCACGAGCTCCCAGGCTTTGGGCCGAGCCTCTGGCTCCTTGTTTATAAACCTGATCAACTTGAAATATGCCAGCAACATCCAACCCACACTCAAGTTTCCACTCACTCAGCTGCATGACTTCCATCTTCACAAATGTAAGATAAAGGTTACCAGAAATAAGGCTCATTTAAGGACACTGGGATGGAGGTGAACAACCAGTTCCTAACACCAAATAATGACTTACCCAGGGAAACTGCCTCTGGTCCATTTCTAATTCTCTACACAGCAAATGACTGCTTTGAAGAATAAGAAGGGTATCAGTATACAAAGCCAGTACTTTCATGACACCACATACCCCAAACCATTCTTCACACAGACCAGCCCAACAAATTTTGAGAATGTCTTTTTTTAGAATGAATTTTCAGAGTAGGAAGAGGCCTGCGGGATCAACAGTCTAGTCTAATTTTACAAATAAGGGTCGCTAATCCCAGAAAAGTGACCCAGGACAGGGAAACAGGAATCCTCTCCAAGAGCAAAACGCATGAGGATTCTTCAGGACCTCCTCTCATGACCCTAAAATGTAAAAATCAGCAGATCTTTTCTAATGTCAATCTCTTCAAACAAACCTAAAACCCAAAAAATCACTGTACCCGCTGGGGCACTGTCACGGGTTTGAGCTTTGCCTGGGAGAATGTCAAAGGACGAATCTGTAAAAGGGAAAGCCAGAAATCAGAGGTGGGGGGCAGGTGTCTGATACACTAGGTACCCACCCTCAAGCATCCTGCACGGAGGAAAGAAACCCTGGCTCTTAAGCTCAAGCTCATCTTACGAGCAGTCAGCAGTCCCGAGGCTGCCGTCTCCAGCAGCTGGGTCTGCAGAACGCATCACGGGCCACCACACACAACTTGATGCTAGAGCCACTGAACTGGATAACTTGAAGCCTTTAAGGAAGAAGTGCAGACCATCTTCAGGGCGAGCTGCTCCCTCCGGGACAGACTGTGCTTTGCCAGGCACAGGGTCTGCCAGTGCCTGGAGAGGGGAGGCAGCTCTGCTCTATCTGCTTTATTTTTATGTTGTTGCCCATGTGAGATTTTATTTAGAAAATAAAAGTTAGGAAACTGTGGAAGAACCTCCTTACTGAGGCATCTGAAGTCTTCAACATAAGCACAAGGGGGAAGTGCTGGTGTCACATCAGCGTGGCCCCTGGACAAGCAACACCACCTGCCGAGCCTCCTCCCTGCGCCTCCAATCACTGAGCTCATTCCTTCTTCCTCGATGGCCAGCAGTTACCTGATGATGCCTAAATTTGTGTCTTTGGTCCAGACCCATACATTCGACTGTCTCATCAATGTCCCCATCTCAAATTCACCCTGCCCAGCCCAGAACTGATAACCCGATTCCTCCCCCTGCATCCCTCGTCTGCTCCTTGCCCAGGAGAAGGTGCTGCGACCTGCACTGGCCAGAGACCTGGGGGACAGCACTGCCTCTTCCTCCTTCTCAGCCCCCAGCATTTTAATCCGTCACCTCCTCCTGTCAATTCCACCACGAGGTGTCTTCTCGGGTCCACTCATGTCTCCGCAGCTCCGCCTGCCACTGCCTCCTGCCCTCCCCACGACAGCCCCATTCCTCCCACTTCCTCTCGTGCCCCACCAAATGGCGCACCACCACTCAGTGGCATCCTCAAAAGACCTGTCTGTGTCACTCCTGGGTTCAGTCACTCCGGGCTTCCCGCTGCCCTTAAATGTGTGAAAGTCCTCAGTGTGTCCTACCAGGCAGACCTGGCCCAGCTCACCTCCCAGCTCCTTCCCACATCACGTCCCGCCCTCCTGGCTCTCAGCATTCTCTCCTGCAAATCCTGAAGAGGAGCGGCCAGGCCCTTCCCAGTTCCTGTCCTTTGATCTCTTGGCTCCCTCGCTCCATTTCTGTCAGTTACCTGGAAAGAAGGGACAGTACTCCTCAAGTCCACAGCTGAGGGCCCTCTCCCCACTCTGGTCCACTGGTACTCAGGGCTCTGTCCAAATGTCACTTTCCCACACCCAACGTAGATCAAATCCACGGTCATGTTCTCCAGCCCCTCTGTGTTTCTACTTGGTGACACTTCCACCTGCGGTACTGCATTCAAAGTCACTGCCCCACTGGGCTGGAGGCTCCAGGAGGCAGGACAGCGAGTCTCCAACAAGCATCTCCAGAGCCCTGCACGTCCAGCGACCCACCTGTGATGTGCATGTGAACAGGCTTTGAATGAACAAACACTGGCTTTTATGGAACTTATGGAACTGAGGGATTTTTGCCTTTACTCCTTAAAAATTCAGGGCTGGCCCATGCATACATGTACATGTATTTTTCATTCCAGAGATTATTTTTAACACGGGATATCACATAGACCTTAGAACAACCTATGCCTCATTTAAAAAATGCACCATTTTGATAAGTTCTTCAAAAAGAATATACCAGAAAGAGTGTGCGTGTATAAAACTGCGTGTGCTACGGACGCCGGTACTGGTTATGACCCCTACACACCAGGTGGAGAAGAACAGTGTAGCACAGCGAGGGCCTGCCTTCAGAGGCACCGCCTGTTTCATTTGCTCACGGCGGCCTCCACACAGCACCTGCCAGTGAGCGCAGCCCGGCCTACACGCAGGGGAAGGCAAACCACAGCCCAGGGGCCACGTCCGGAAACCCCCCCAGGCTTTTGTAAATAAAGCTGTAATGGAACACAGCCTATTTTAATGTACTGCCTGTAACTGCTTTTGCAGAGTTGAATAAACATACTCAACGGACAGAGTGTGGCTGGCAACACCTACAACCTGCATCCCAGCCTCTCCAGAGAGACGACCCCTGAGGGGCTTCCACTGTCACACAGCACGGGGAAGAGCCCTCGGGTGCCTGGGTCAGGAGCACAGGCTGGGACCCCCATTCCAGCCTCCAACCACTCTGTCCAGGCCTGCTTCAGAGGCCTCCATCTCCCTGAGCACATGAGAGACAGTGGTCCAAATCCAGAAATACAGAAAACACCATGGGGAAGAATAGAGATTATCATCTCCATCTAGGCAAAGCCTCAATTTCCAGACAGCCACGACCAGGATGAAGACGATGCCGTGGAATGAGCCAAAACTGCTGACAGCAAACAGCGCAGAAGGACGCTTCTTCGGTGCAGAACACGCACGGTGCCACTTCTCCCGTTTCGGATTCCCATGCTTAGCGCTGCTCTAAAGGTCTAAAACGAGGTCTACAACAAACCCTGTAACACTTTTATCATAAAATGCATGGCTTCCTCCGCTCAAGATTTTGGGTCTTATAAGCTGACAAAACCACGCTTCTAGCTTCAAGCAGCGCTACCCGTGAGGACCTCAGTTACAATTCCCCAGGGTGCTGGAGGGCAGAGGGGCATCCGAGGGGCACCAGTCACATCTGGACAAAAGACAGCACAGAGGAGGTGTGGCCACACCTTTGGCAAAAGCACTCAAAGGCCAAACAGTCTTCTCTAATGAGGTCCGACTTTCCCCAACCTCCTCCCCGACCCTGCTCCTCCTGGCCCAGCGTTCCCCACTTCTCTGCACCCAGCATCCCGCGCTCCTAGGCTCAAAACCTCCAAGTCCAGTCTTCCTTTTGTTTCATATCTATCATTTGCTAATTTTCTCCAGTCAGTTCCCTCCCGTTCACACCCCGGTCTTACTTCTTGTCTAGACTCTTGCAGGGAGGGGCTCCTAACTGCTTCCAGCCCTCCTCCTAGGGAGGGTCACGTTCACTGGCGCCAAAGCACATCTCTGAGCAGCAGCTGTCCCGCTTGACCACACTCTGCAGCCTGGCCTCACTGTACCCCACCATTTGTTCCCGTGATCCCCTCCGCACACCGTCTGCTTGCAGAACTGAACTGTTTAGCATTCCCCTGCACGTGCTGACTACCCAGCTCTGACCTGAGTTTCTGCTGATCCTTCCATCTGTCCTGTCACTCACCTTCTCTCCCATTTGCTTCCCATCGTTCAAACGTGTAAACGCTTCTTGCTCCACGAGGCCTCCTTACTCTCCCTCCCTGCGGGTCTATCCACGCCTCTCTAACAGCACACCCACCTTCCCACTAGGGCTGTAACCACTTATGTATCCGCCACACCCTTCCCGGAATGTCAAATGTCACTGAGACAGCCTGAATCCAGTTAATTTTTCTAGCCCTATGGGATCTTCTAATAAGTTGAAATTAATGTATAATTTCTATATCATGAACCCACTGAACACAGCCATCCTCTTGTGAGTACCCACCATGTCTCTTCTTCCTTCCTTCCTTGTGCTAAATTTGCAGCCAGAATCCTTTCTAGAATCTTTTCCAGATCTGAACTAAGTTGCCCTGGACTGGCTTCCTCTAAAGCCTTCACTGGCAGCTGACACTTTTACAGAGAGGCTGCCAGGCCATGTGCAAGGGGCTCTCAAATCAGTGTCTCTGGCCTCAACTCTTCCTTGAGTTTCAGACCCACCATTTTCTAAACACCTGACCAATTCTAAGAGATCTGCTTGGCTGAACTTCTCAGCTCCAACAGGCCTTCCAACACCAAGTCTCATTACGATCAGTCACCCTGGCTCGGCCACATGGTCACACTGGCTCCTAAAATTCTCTCTGCCTTTACACTTAACCCTGGGTCAGTATAGATGGCTCCATCTGCAGTTTTCCTTAGAGGAGGTCTGGCATCCTTGATTCGGGGTGGCTTTAACGCACGGCTAATTCTGCTCTTTCCTTTATGTACTGTGTGCTCAGTCCTAGCTCTCTGCTCCCATCAGTCTCGTTTCCCTATCGACAACACGCCACAGTAAGTCCTGTCGTAAAGATAAGAAACAGCACGCACCACACAGCCCAGCTCACACCGCCTCAGTAAGTGTGAGTCATTGGTCGCTGCCACCATCAGTCAAGATGTGTGCGTGTAGACCCCTCTGGCACACAGCTTCCGAATGGGCCGGAATGGACACCCGAAGACCTTGACTGAATGTCCCTCCCGAGCTCAGATCAGCCCTCCCCGCAAGTCTACTTGTTCATAGACCACAAGGCCACACGGCAGATGGCTGGCCCCGCCAGCCACTGTGAAGCCTGCCTCGGGTACAGATGCCAGCGTCAGCCAGTCTGCCCGCCTTCCACTGAGCACGGAATCTTGCTGAGTGTTCTACATAAGTCATTTCACTGAATGCCCACAAACTCCATAAGTGAGTCATTTCCACCTTACAGACAAGGAAACAGATGCTAAGAAAACTTAAGAAACATCCTAAACTGTAAAGCTAGGAAGTAGCAGAACTAGGGCAGCTACAAGCCTGCATTCTTAACAGCTCCCCTTTAGGGCCTCACACCAGACTGGCTGCTCCAACTGTCGTGCTGTGGCTGTGCGGGACCACGCTCCTCCCCGGCTGCCGGTCCCTGCTGCCTGCACCTCCTCCCTCTGAGCGCCCTCCTATCCCCACCAAACACTTCCTTCCTCATTTGGCACTGTAAGGGGTAGGTGGACAAGCCAGTCTCACTGCGTACAGCCCTTTTTCCTGATCAGTACAACAATCACAAAATTTCCCTTTGCTGCTACACAATTTTTCATTCCCACTGAGTTCGGAGCCATTTCAAGTAACGGACTTTCTTCCTACAGGCTGACTGATCCACGCATAGACCAGAGATCACCACTGAGTCTTTTTGTGTCAGCAGTGATTTTATAATGAGTTAACTCCGATCAGTTCATCTGCAGATGCAGACAGAAGGCCTCAACCCTGCCTGAACAATTAGTTTGTTGCTTACTGCAGGGAACGAAGCTTTCTCATCAGAGCTTAGAAACTAAGCCAGCCCTCTCCCCCTCAGAATCACCTCTCATGCATGATGTGCCTACGCCAACCATGCCTCCTGTCTGACGCGTCCCAGCAAACCTTTGCTGGGACGGACTCTGCCTTAACTTGCACGATTCCTAAAACTTGTCAGCAAGTTCATTAGACTTATGCCCATCTTTCTAATTAGTCAACACAGAACTAACCTGTATCTTCTAAATTTTTTTTTTTTACAATAAATGCTTATTACTAGTGTAAAAGAGATAAAACCTTATACTTTTCAGTTTCAAAAAACAAAAATAGAGCAAAATAAGAAAATATCCAAAGAGGAAAGAGTCCTTCAAAATTCAGAATAAAATACAAGTAAGTTGATTATCAACAGAATATTTATGGAAAATTCTTCATCTTTGGTTCTCTCAGGCTTTAATGTAAGTAAAATCGTTTTTAAAAATAAATCAATTCTACCAAAAAAAGCACTGCACAAGCCTCTGGTAATCACTAGTTTGAATTATCCACATCTCCAGTAACGTGTACTTAGTTCAGACTCTCAGAGGAACAAACACAAATCAGTCAATTAATGGTAAATAACAGTAACTTACCTACTTCAGTGAGTTGATGCCTTTCTAGTGTTAATTTCTTTGGATCCTTAATAAAATGAAAGGGTTGTATTTTTATTCCTTCAATTTGAGGGAATAACAGAGCAAAGCCAGATTCTCCAATTTCTATTTCCTGAGGTCGATTGCTACTTGATCCCATTGGCGTCACTAGGAAAAAAGTTCAACAGTTTCATGAACAGATTCAACAAAAACAGAAGTTTCACCTGGTAACAGTGTAAATGACCCAGCCCCACCGAGATAGCTAGAGCTCAGGTCACTCAGATAATCAATAAGCTAACAGGCCACTATCTGAGTAAAAGCTTCCCAGCTTTGAAATTTTTACAGGTATGGTGTCATGATGGCTACAGTTTTCCTTCAAATGGTTCAAAAAAATATTTTTATTAACAAAGACAGAAAAAGCAAATGTTGCAAAATTTTTTAAACTGGTGAAGCTAGATGAAGGGTAAATGGGTGTTTATTGTACTATTCTATTGTTCTTTCAACTTCTTTAATAGGTTTGAAGTTTTTCTGAATAAAAAGCTGGGGTGTAGTAAATATATCTTCATAGCAATTCCACTCGAAAACATTTATCATAAAAATATGTGACAATCATATAAAGTATACATGTCGGTGTGTATGTTTATGTGTGTGAATAACTGTATTTGGAGATAAGGCCTTTAAATAAAGAGGCAATTAAGGTTAAATGAGGTCATAAGGGTGAGACCCTAATCCAATTAAGACTGCTGTTCTTCTAAGAAGAGGAAGAGACACCAGAGATGCAGGCACACAGAGAAAAGGCCACTGAGGACCTAGTGAGACGGCAAGGCACCTGTCTCCAAGCCAAAGAAAGGAGCCTCAGGGGAAAGCAAACTTGCCAACACTGTGGACCCAGATTTCCAGACTCTAGTAATGTGGGGAAATAAATTTCTGTTGTTTAATCCATCCAGTCTGTGGTATTTTGTTATGGCAGCCCTAGCAGATGGATACAAAAATAGATCACAAGTTCACTGAAAATTATATATTTTACATATACAGATTAATGTCCTTACATACACACACACAAACAGACGTTTATCTACGTATAATACTATACTGAAAGTCTGGAATGCTATGGATCATAACACTAACAGACTGGTTAACTACTTAAAACAAAATTGCTTAATTGTTTCCCTTTATTTTGCTTATTTTCTAATTTTTCTTTCTTTTTTGTAAACAACAAATGACTATTACTAGTATAATAAAGCAATACCCTCTTTTAAAAAGTTTTAATTCTTTTAGAAACCAAAGCCAGAACAAAATGGAAAAAAAAAAATCCAAAGACAAAAAGTTCAGAATCAAATCAAATCCCATGTAATAAAATCTAAATTAAAAACATGAAAATAAAATTTCAGAGTTTATTATGAGGCCCCCTTCTCCCACAAAAAAATACCAAAACATAAAGGCAGTTTTTTTAAATGTCTGCAGCAGGCCTCCAGACAATCTAAATTAAATCCCAGTAGGCTTTTCACAGAAATTGATAGGATGATTCTAAAATATATGTGGAAATGCACAGGACGCAGACAGCCGGAGCAGGACACCAAGACCCACAGTACTACGGCGTCGGCTTAAGGACACACAAATCAGCAGGACAGGACTTCATCCACTAACAGACCCACAAACATACAGTCAATTATTTTTGAAAAAGGTGCTGAGACAACTTAATACAGAAAAAAAGCCTTTTAACAAACGGTGATGGAATAACTGGATAAAAATATGAAAAAAAAATTTAACCTTGAACCACTAACTTATACTGTACACAAAAATTAATTTGTTAGGTCACAGAAAACCAGAATTTTTTTCTAATGAATTACTGATAAGCAAAATAGTTTAAGTGAATCTCAAAAATATCTTCTTGTTAAAAATACTTATGTTGAGTGAAAGAACCAAGACAGCGTATATACCATAAGATTCCATCTATAAGATATTCAACGACAGGCCAATCTAATCCACGGTCGCCAAAACTGGAACTGGGGTTTCCCACAGCAGGTAGGGAACTGCAGGACGAGGGCGTGAGGGGACTTCCTGGGGTGCTGGAAATATTCTAGATCTTGACTAGCGTGTCAGTTACACCAGGATATAAATCTGTCAAAACTGTAACCGTGCACATTAAACTGTACACTTAAGACTGTGCATTTCACTGTAAATGGAAGTGAAGTTTATCTCAATTAAGAAAGAAAATGATCTCTGCATATGTAAAAATGAATACATTTTCTAAAACTAAAAATTTTTCCAACCTAAAGAAGAAAGAAGTAGCCAGTGGCTGTTTTAGAAACAGTCACTAACTATGGTGTAAGAAAAAGGAATCCAATCAACTGTCTTGGCAGAAGTTTTGCTGTAACGTGCGAGAAACGGACTCAGAAGTCACTCAGCTGTAGGGGAGCAGAAACAGTAAGAAGGGTGCGGAGTGGGTCCAAGAAAACCTAAGAGGACAAGTCCTGACTGAAGGGAGCTGGACTGGCACTCACTCCCGATACCAAGACTGCAAGAGAACTTAGGGAGAAAGACACACAACATCAAAACTGCTTCAGGATGCGCTGAGCACAAAGGCAGGCTTCAGATGGAATTCCCACCCCTCACTACGGGGTCACGGAGGCAGGAGTCACGCAGGTCTGCCCTCTGTCTCTACCCCTAACCCCTAGCTGAAATTTTAAAAAGGAGAAACCTGGTCATGCTTTGAGGAGGCCACAGCAGCTGGGTTTAACAAATGAAAGCTGTGTTTCTATAGAAGCATTTGTTAGTAATGGTAAAAATTCAAAAGTTAACAGAAAAGCAGTCACTGCTGTCACTTTTTTAATCCAGTGAGAAACGTGGGGTGATGGGGCTGACAAAACAGTACACGGGGTGGGAGGCAACAGCAGGAGATGAGACTGTCCCGTCAACCATGTATTTACCCTTACTTATCTGCAGACACTTGAAATTCTCTGAACTTCACTGTACAAGACTTAAATTCTAATCAAAAGTCTCTTAGTGAGACTCTGGATGGCCAAAATTATAAATGTGCTTTAAGCTACAAATAATTCACCAATCTGTAAGACCCACATTAATGCAACGTAAGATGTCAAGCTGGTATTTTTCTCTCACCTACAATTCCTGGGGTCACAATTCCAAGGACTTGGCATTGTTTTGGGAATAGCTTCTCAAGGGCAAATGCTGTTTCCATAGTAGTTCTTTTCCTTGCTGTTAACGATACAGAAGAAAATTATTCAATGTCATCCATTTAAGGTCAAATTTGATAAGGGGAAGGGGGAAAAAAGCAAATATTACATGGAGTTTAAGTCATTTTATACCAGAACACTTAACAAGGAAGCCTAATGACTTTCCCACTACAGTCACCTAGATTCAAATCAGACAATGATAATCCACTATCTTGCTCTGGGCTTCAATGTGCCCATCTTGGAACACTTAGTCTGCTTCTTTGCTTAGCAAGCCAAGAAGAATGCACAGTATCCATATCACTTTGGTAAACGGTCATCCAACACAATAAAAGGCTTGAAGAGGCAAAGACAAACATCCTACTTCAATAGTTAAAAAAACAAAAAAAAGTGCCTGGAGATTAAAGTATTTCAAAATAAGAAAAACACCTTCCGAGAGAATTTGTTTCAATTGCACCAAAAAGTTTAGAAATCAATCTCTGAAGCAAAAAGACTCCTCAAAGTGCAAATATATTCATGCATTCTGCAGGAAACTGATCCAGCACCTCAGAAAGTTGGTAACTTTAAGGATGAGAACACCATTTTCAAACAGAGATACATAAGGAAACAAACAAACAAAAATCCCAGACTTTTTCCTGTGATAGTCACCTCTCTTATGGCCACGACACTCTTCCAGACTAATGAAAGTTTCTGAATCAGCCATGTAAAGAACTGTCCGTGGTAAGATATGAACATTCTGCAAAGAAAAAAAAAAAGAAAATCAGAATTTGATCACACAAAAACAATCTTGAGAAAGAAGAGCAAGGCTGGAGGTATCATGTGCCATGATTTCAAACTATGCTATAAAGCTACAGTAATCAAAACAGCATGGTACTGGCACATTAAGTCAATGAAACAGGACAGAAAATCCAGAAATAAACCCAGGCACTTATGGTCAATTAATCTATGACAAAGGAGACAAGACACTCTTCAATAAATGGTGCTGGGAAAACTGAAGACTACAAACAAAAGAACCAGACTGGACTACATCCTCACACTGTACACATAAATGTACTCAAAACGCATCAAAGACTTAAATTTAATACCTAAACCCATAAAATTCCTAGAAGAAAATACAGGCAGTACTCTTTGACATGGGTCTTCACAGTATTTTTTTGCGTATGTCTCCTCAGGCAAGAGAAACAAAAGAAAAAATAAACAAATGGGACTAGATCAAATTAAAAAGCTTTTGCACAACAAAGGAAACTAGCAACAAAACCAAAAGGCAGCTTACTAAACGAGAGAAAATATCTGCAAATAATATGTATCTGATATGAGGGTTAATATCCAACATCTACAAAGAACTCACAAAACTCAACACCAACAAAACTAACAACCCAATTTAAAAATGGACAGAGGACCTGAATAGCTTCCAAAGAAAACTTACAGACAGGCAGCAGACACAAGAAAAGACACTCAACACCACTACAGTCATCAGAGAAATGCAAATCAAAACCACGATGAAATATCACCTCACACTAGTCAGAATGGCTGTTATCAGAGACAAGAAATACTAAGTGTTGGCAAGGATGCGGAGAAAAGTAACTTCTCCTGAATAAAACAGTATGAATGTTTCTCAAAAAACTAAAAATAGAACTAACATATGATCCAGCTATTCTACCTCTAGGTATTTTTCCAAAGAAAACAAAAACACTAATTCAGAAAGATATATCCATCCCTATGTGCAATGCAGCATTATTTAAATAGCCAAGATAGAGAAGCAACTTAAGTGCCCATGAATAGACGAATAGATAAAAAAGATGTGGTATACATATACAATGGAATATTACTCAGCTATAAAAAAGAATGAAATCTTGCCACTTGCAACAACATGGATGGACCTAGAGGGTATTAAACTAAATGAAATAAGACAGACAGAGAAAAGCAAATACCTTATGATTCCACTTATATGTGGAATCTAAAAAACAAATGATGAAATGTAACAAAACAGAGAGTCACAGATACAGAAAAAAAAAAACAGATGGCTATCATTGGTGAGGGGAGTGGAGGGATGAGTGAACTGGTGAAGGGAATGAAGAGGTACAACCTCTCTGTCACAAATAAATGAGCCCCAGGGATGAAATGCACAGCATGGGGAATGTAATCAACAACACTGTAACAGCTCTGTAGGTGGCAGGTGGTAACCAGACTTATCCCAGGGCTCATTCTGTAACGTCCAGAAACAGCGAGTCACTGTGTTGCACATTTGGAACTAACAGTGGTGTAAGTCAATTACGGTTAAATTTTAAAATAAGTAATTTTCAAGTAATTCGAATAAAACAAACCAGACACGAGCACGCACACACACATACACACAAATGTATTTTGGTTGCCAACATTTAAAATTCCCACAAAACACTGAAGTAAAATGTGGATTTCTTCTGAAAAGTAGACATTCTGGCAACACGTAAACCACACTTCCCTTGACTAAGGCCAGGCAGAGAGGCAAGCACTACCTGGGCTGTGCGGCCCTATCACTCTTCATGGGGTCACACTGAATCACCCGACCCACCTGAGTTACCTGCCTAACTCTGGAGTCATTTGAGTTTGTGATGCCTGGTGTAGAGAGGAGACAGAGTCCTTTAGGAGAGAGGATTTAAGAGATTTTGGTGCTAATGCTGACTCTGCCATAAACCAGCAGAAGAACCCTCGGAAGTGCTGAGGCCTTGGGTTCCATATTCTTAAAGTCTGGAAGTCTAGCCCTGAGATTTTAAGACTCTCTCTTTGGTGGCACGCACTGAGGAGCAATTGTGAATTTTCCTTCCTAAGTCTCACTAGAAGCAGTAACAACGACAACCCTCAATACGAAATGTTCTCAAAGCACAATGTAAGACAACTGGAACTTCACTCCGTTATTTAAAGAAGTTGTAAATGGCAAGATGTTTTATAAAAATTTCAGTGGATTTTAAAATATTTCTAGTAAAAAAGCTAAATCAACTTTCTTTATGGTTATAAAAGAATCCTGTCAGTAGATAATTTGGCAAACATAAAGAAAACAGCATGAACGATTTGGACAGTTTCCATGTTTTTGTGTCACCACACTGGAGTTTGCTACAATGTATAAGCTTCTTTAAGGGAATCAGTAGATGAAATTTAATAATGACAATAATAAAGAATAATAATTTTGATTATTGAAAGTATGCCATTCCCGGTGCTGTAAGGAATGTGTTATGTGTTATCCTTTCATTACTTAATCCTTACAACAACCTGGTAAGAGCGTTATACAGGGTATTATCTTCTTTTCACTTTACAGAGCAAGAACCTGAGGCTCAGAGAATTTAGGTAACGCTTTCAAAGTCACACAGCCACTATGTGCCAAAGCTGGGTTCACACCCAAGTCTGTCCAGCTCGAACAGCCATTACAACATATAAACTGTTAAAGCTATGTAAAAATAATACTTGCAGCAGTAAAGATCTGGAGAAAAAAAAACAGAAAAGTTTTTATAAACGTAAGAGACACACATAATTCTACCCCCAAAGGAAAATTCTGCTAGCATTCTGGGGCTTATTTCTTTTCTACTCTTCCTTTTTTGCCTGCAGTTTTCTGTAAACCTGACTTTGGATACTGGCCACTCTGGATCTGAGTCCCAGACCTGAATAGGGTAAGGAGAAAATCTACATGAGGAAGGGGGAGACAGAAGACTGGCCACTTATGGGGCATTCACCTACCATTCAAATATATTAAGAATGGTGAGAGCCAGGCTTCTTACTGTACTAAAGCAAGGTACAAATATGAGCTGAGAGAAAACTGGAAAGAATCCTGTGTTGGATTAGAACTGATGTACCTATCTGAACTCATGAATGAACTTCCATGTACATATGAATATAGCTGTAAATGTGTATATGTATACAGAGATGTATACACACACACATGCTTGTACAGGCACACACATATACTCCACGGCTCTGTCCACTGACTGAGCTCTGAAACAGCAAACCCTTCAACACCAATGAGTTGTCCGATCCTAGCTTCTAAATACTATTCTGCACTAAAAGACTCAGGGCTCCTTGTAGAAATAGATGATTCAGAACTGAAGCAGACAAAACACAACATGGGCTTAGAACATCCGGTGTCAGAAAGCAAGGAAGTGCTCGAAGATGATGAAATCATCTCTAAAAGACACTGAAGCCAGCTGAAGGAGCTCGCACTAGCCAAACTGGGGACAATTTAGGAACCAAAATAAATACTAACAGTAACAGATTATATCCCATTGAGTAAAGTAAGAGAGTAAGAGTCCATGTAGACATTATAAGTAAATGATAAACAAACAGGATAATTACATAGTTTCAAAGTATGTCCCCACAAGATACTTATTAATTGCAGTTGAAAAGAGTAACTTTACAGTCATGACACCTGGCAGATACCACCTTAACCAAATAATCAAAGGTAGTAGCACCTGTAATGGGACAAAGGGCGATCATATGCCACCTGACAGGAGGCAACAAGAAGAGCACAGCATCATTTGTGATACTCCTGCCAAAGATACATAGTCTGAATCTAAGAAACATCAGATGCAGTACAAAATAACTACCCTGTAATTTACATATGTGTCAAAGTTGTGAACTGGGGAAAGCCTGAGAAACTGTTTCAGATCAGAGTAAAGAAACACCAACAAACAAAAGCAACATAATCTAAACTGAATTAAACAGCATTACCATAATACTGAAAATCTGGCTACATAAAATGCCCAGTATCTGAAGAACTGTCAAATAAGTGACGGCAAGTCCATACAATATAGTCATTAAAACTGATGTTTACAGAATCTTTTACGCGTCACGAGAAAAACTTCCCTAAATTACAAAAAAAAAAAAAAAGGCCATATACAAAATTGCTATTTAAAAAGTATTTAGTTCTCAACAACCGATCCACCAACCGTGCAAAGGGCTGTGCACGACAACCCTTCTTACTTGCCTCAAGCTCTTCTGCTACCACTCGAACCAAGCAATGCTCCTCCAGGTGGCCAGCATCCGCCGAGCCCGCGGAGATCCAGGTCACACTCCGATGGGTCCGCAACACTCTGCGCACACACTCCCTCCATAAGCGGCACACGCTGCGGACGCGAACGCACAAAGGGCTGTGAACCGACCTTCACTTCTCTCTCCCGCGGCTCACAGACTCCCGCCCCCGACTACGCATTCGGGCAACAGCAGGAGATTCCTGCGGGATCCAAAGTCCCCGGCGGGGGAGGATGTAGGGCGCTGGTTCGGAGGGAGAGCCGGGGGCGGGGAAACCTTAGGGGGGAACCTGGCTCCCCCGGGAGAAGTCCCCGGCAGCACCCCGGCAGGGGTACCTAGCGGATGGGGGCGTCGCCCAAGAGCATGGGTGGCCGGCCAGGGCAGCCTGGGTCCCGACGGTATCCGCCCACCCCGCCAGCCCCGGCAAGGCCGCTGCAAGTCCCGACGTCAGCTTCCCGCCTCCTCTCCCCTCACCCGGCCACCCGCAACAACGCCTTGGCGGGCAGGAAGGTGAGGACACGCTCCACCACCTCCGCTAAGTTACTCAACACGAAGGTGCTCCGTGGGTCTGCGGAGGGGAGGCCGCGGCTATCGCCGCCGCCGCCCGCCGGCTCCATGCCTCCCCAGCCAGCCGGGGCGAGCAGTACGGCGGCCCGGAGGGAGCGAGAGGCCTGCTCAGACCGCCCAGCCCGAGCGCACTGAGCAGGCGCGCGCGCCACTTCCGGCGGCCGGCGGGGCGGGGCTCCGCGGAGGCGCCCACGTGACTCCGGGCCCGCGTTTTTCCGGTGCTCATCCCGAGGCCCAGCGGGTGCTAGGGGCGGTGACCAGGTGTCTTGTAATCCTCCCAGAACTTTACAGGAGGCTTCGCGCAGTGGAACACAGCCACCCTCTTTCTGTGCCTCTCGCTACACTTGCAGCGCTGTTCTCTTCCCCTAAGTCGTGAGTTCTTGAAGACTAGGTAATACTGTTACCGTTTTCACAGTCCCAATGCCTGTTAACAGCTTAAGTCCAATTTTTAAACGGGCAGTATCTGCTTTAAAAAAAACTCAGTGTGTGACAATCATCGCCTCTATTCATCACCATGCAGCCCTCACATTCTGAATGTGTAAGATGGCTTCAAGAGCACCTGGGTAAAAGCTGTGAAAACACTCCCCAAACAGCACTAGTTCCCTGCCAGTAGCATCAGATTCACCTGGGAAATCCTAAATTTCGCGCATCCTTGGTCCTCACCCCAGGCCTGCTGAATCAGACAATGGTGCGTGGCACCCAGCAGTCTGAGTTTTAGCTCTACTGTGGTTGAAGTTTTCCAGTGACTCTGATGCAGGCTCAGGTTGAAAACCATAGGTACAAGGAATGTGAGCACAGTGGACACTGCTGCGTCCCCGCCTAACATCCATTCCTCTTGCTGCTGCCTTGCTAAAGAGGCCCTGATTTGATGCCCAGCTCTTGACTGGTAAACCTGATTTGTCTGAACTACAGGGTCTCAAACATTTTGGCCTCAGGACTCCTTCACGTTCTTAAATATTGACAACCCCAAAAAGTTTCACTATGTGGGTTATGACAATATTTACCATATTAAAAATCAAAACATTTTAATTATTTCACTGAAAATAAATCCATCACATATAAAGTAACTTACACACACACAAAAAGCTTTACCAAGCCCCCCGCCACCCCCAATAGGGAATTGTGTGTCATCTTTACAACCTGCAAACCTCGCATTCCTGGTTTAACAGAAGACATCTGGATCTGCTTCTGAATTCAATCTGTTGCAATATCACATCTATCATATCATGTAGCCTCTGGAAAACTCCACGGTACACTGTACACTTGTGAGACAATGAAATTGAAAATACCAAATAGTTTTGGTGTTAGGAAAATAGCACTGGCCTTAAAAACCTAAAAGTGTCTCAGAAGTCCCCAGAGTTCTTCAGTTCATACCTTGAGAACCAGTGGTCCAAACCAATCCTGAAGGTTTCATTCTTTTCACCAGCCGTTAGTTTACGGGGTAGACACAGGAAGACAGGACCATTACCTACCTGTGGATGGATCAAGATGGCTGCACATCCAGACAGCAGTCAATCCAAAGATAAAATCAACATGGAAAAAAATCTCAAAAAAGCAGAGGTACTGTGCCTAGAATTTTCTTACCTCTGGATCTCTTGTATGTGAGATAAACTGGTAATTAATTGTAAGGAGGCTATGAATACATTAAAGAGGGAGCAGATTATTATAACCTGGGGAACAAGGGGCAGTCATGAAGAAAGCAGCATTTGAATTTATATTAAAGAATGAGTGTGGTGAGAGAGGGAAGAGGCTGAGGAAACCCTGAGTATGCCAAGTCTATACACATCAATTCTAGGTTCTCTAGTTTTCTCTTGTTAAATCAGTCTGCCTCTCTTCTTCTCAAGCTTCTCCTCACCCATCCCACCATATATAACCCTATTCCAGAAACGCAACAGAGTTTACAGACACTTGAATCAAAGACTATCTTAGGAGGGAAAAGTGACAAAGTTATTTTTTAAATGGTTCTTTATTCATAAACTTGATGCAAGTTTACAAAATTTACTGTACATTGCCAAATAAATCTGCAATGAAAAATAAAATTAAAAAAAAAAAAAAAAGAAAGCATGCCAAATGTGCAGCTGTCAATCTGCTAGCCATCAGGATATTAAAGAATTCAATAATGTATTCAAGATTTAGCCTTAGGTTTAAGGAACTTTAATGCTTTAAAGAATTCTGCCTTGTCACTTGTTATCTGAGCAACTGGCAATCAGAACTTTATACAAATGTAACCAAGTGAACAAGAATGCCAGAAAATCCTTTTCTACTATCCTCTTAACCAAAGTAGAAAAAAAAGAGAGAAAGAAATCAAACACACAATAATGCAGAAGTGCCAATCTCTCAGATGTGGTTTACAAAGTTAAAAACTGAGTCTTAAAGCATAAGAAACACTTTTGAACTTTGTAAATGGTTTGTGCAGAAAAATGTGCTTCTGGATCTCTTTTTAAAAGTGCTTAATAACTAGAATTTATGTTTAAATCAAATTTGGGTATATAAAAAAATCTATTACCAACCCAACAGGACTGATTCAGGTAAGGCAATAAAATGGAGAGCACACTAATTTGAGTCAGATTTTATAAAAGAACTAATATATGAAGAGTTCCCATTAGTCTTTCAATGTAAAAGCCATTGTTATGACTATAGCAAAAAATTTAAGTCTCCAAATTAGATACTTTTTGTACTTAACTGTGTGGTTTTTGTTCAAGGAGTCTGTCTTTGTGCCAATCACTTTATAAGTTTATTAGTTTACAACTGATTGCAACATCCCGTTAATAAAATGGAAACGTAAAATGACTTAGTATTTTAAATAACTTCAAGCTCTATACTTCAAGCTCTTCTTCATAAGAATATTGAACCAACAAGAAGCAGATTCAGCCCAGCAAGACTCTGATGCCCCAGTGGAAATTACTACTTACAAGCCTGAATTGGCACAGCCTTGCTTTGCCTAAAAAGTAAAATACAACTCAGTTAAGAGTAAATCTTTTGAGAAACAATTCATATCTTCACACAGCCATAAAAAAAGTTTAACAATTTAATAAGTAGGTTTCCTGTCATTATTTTGGCAATATCATAAAATAGTTTTAACCTGAAAAAGCTACTGTGATTTAGAAGACCTTAAATTTTCTAAACCAGTATTAAACATCGATTAAACTTTTATTGGCTTTAAATGGAACAATATATTGCAAGTCTTCATAACGCATGAGCTCAAAATGGGGAAGTTGCCCTAAGGTCACAACTTCAGTAACCTGATGCTGATTTGCCTGTTTAACGGATTTCTCCTTTCAAGAAAGAGAGAGAAGGAGTGGCCAGTATGTGTATTTATCAGGAAAAATACAGTAAAGGCCCCACTGCTCAGTCCAAGATACCTAAAATGAGCAAAATGAAAAGGCTGTAACTTATACTGGATCAGTTGACAGATTATCCACTAAAATATCTATGAGCTAAGATCTTCGGTACTGCTGTTAGAGGGGCACTCAAAGCTTGTGCCTGCATGTTGGAAAGATTTTCTTTAAAGCAACATTGGTCCAAACATACAAAGGTCAACACATTTAGCCATCTTCCTTTGGAGGGGTATACCAGCCTGAAAAAGAATGGGGAAAAAAAGTTAAAATACTTTACTTCTTTTTTTTTTACTGAAGTATACTTGATGTACAATTATTATCTACAATTATGTACCCAAGTTTAAGTATACAATATATGATTCACCTTTTTAAAGGTTATACTAAAATACTTAAATTCTTAAACCAAGTAGGAGAAATGGCATTTTATTAAGGTTAGCTACTTTCTCTACCCCTACTTTTCACATTTAAACCTACTGTAAAAATTATCAACTTACACTTGGGTTGGTAACACAGTACTTTGATATGTTCACAATATAGTTATTTCCTATGAATAAACTGTACTTGAGTTTTCAACAGGAGAGCTCTATATGTTAATGGCATTTGTAGCTAAAGATGACAGTGTACAATATTAGACTACAAGCTAGGCTTTAGATTTCACTTCAATTCTATATTTGAAGGTGAACCTCACTGAAAATAACTATCCCCTAAACAAAATCCTGGCTTTTTAGAGGAAGAGGAACTTGGACTGTCATAAATGCAATGATGTCATTTTACCAGTGAGGGTGCTATCTCAGCAGGTGCACTGCCGAAAGGATATGCCTAAGATCAAATTTAGCAGAAGCCAAACTAGAATCCATCTCCTGAATCTGAATCTATTGCTCTTTCACCATAGCTAATTATAAATACAGCCTTCTCAAATACAGTGCCTTCCATAAACATTTTTGAATGCTGACTACAACATCTGTTTCAACAAAAAATAAGAGGTAAGAAAAAATGTGATTGTTCAAAACAAAACAAAAATATAATCTCTCTCTAGAAAGGCAAATGAGGCTAAGTGCTGTTTGGTACAAAACTGCCACTGGAACAGTATAAATATACCAAGATTTGTAGAGCATCCATGTGGTTAATGAAGTACAAGTGTCTTTGGATCTGTTAATTTAGGGTGCTGGAGATGATTATTATTATGAAAACCCATCTTTGTCCTCAAGTTTTATCATATCCCTCTTCAGAAGCTTGAAAATTGTTTTGAATACTATTCTTTCAGAAGTAAGCAGTTAATCACAAAGCAAACTTGTCACTTTTTCAGCAAAAGTGAGCACATACAAATCTTAAGTCACAAACTACCCCATTTTAGCAGAGCAAAGAACACTTCACTGTAAATACTCTCCTTAAAGAAAACTCCTTCCTATTAATTTACTTAGTCCACAAAAGAAAACATCAGTTTCACTACCCTGGCTACCGTGAATCTCAGCACTTGGTTATGAAGTGCTGTGCATACACACTACTCCTTTTTTGCCTCATTGTTTGGCAAGACAGACATGGAGACAATTTTAGAGATGAGGAAACTGAGACTGAGAGGTAACAGGACTTGCTCAGGGCCACAGAGCTAGTGAGTGACACAAACGGCACTTGACAATAGATCTTCTGATTCCAAGTCTACTTATTTTGTTACCTCACTATTAGAGACAAAAACTCAAAACATGTATTGTGAATACAAGCAAAATTTAAAGTAAGGCCAATAAGGTTTATGAAAGATATTTGGATAATTTATTTTAAATTTACAACTTAAACACTCAGAAGTACAGACTGAAATTAGGACTTTTCTACTTGAATAGGTAATTGTGTACAATTGTCAAAAAAGCATTAAATAGTCTGAAGATGTTTCAGAAATAATTGGTTCATGACCCTGACTGCATTTACTCAGTATTAACAAGAACTCCACCTGTAGAGTTGCCTTTAACTCAATTCCTATCCCAATACCATACATTTCAAGTGATAAAGTGATTCATTCATTAATCTACTCAAAAATCTTGACTCTTAACTCAGAGATTCCCAGGCCAAGTATTTACGATACAAAGATTTTGAATGAAGCAGTGTGTGTGTCCTCAAGTTAAAGATTTTCACTGTGGTAACCATACTTTGCAAGAAATTAACGCAAAAACAGAAGAATAAAGCAGGATAATTACTAACAGTACATTATGTAAAGTTTCATAAATGGCAATAAATACTTATTGAATTAAACGTACCATTTTTCTCATGTATCTGTACAATGGAATTATAGGATTGTTGGGCTCTTGCTAGATTATATTGATTCTGAAAGAGAATTATAAATTTTATATCAAAACTATAAGTAGATGGAAATCATTACAAATAATTTACGGATGTGTCCCTGCTGTGCTTAAAAGAACACAGGTAACTAAATTATATTTCTATTTCAAAAAAGAAATTTCTCAATTTCATTATTCTCTACCACTTTAGAAGGATACAAAACCAAAATTGTACTCTAGTAAAAATCTACATGCTTCACAGTTTATTTTTATAATTCTTCCTACCACTGCACAAGTTCTAGTGTCCCTCTCTGCACTGATAAATAAAGGATGCTCTATGGATGCAAGTAGAACTTAAATTCCCTTCCTCATGACTTCCATCAGGAAAAAAAAGAAATGAACTACAAAATATTAATTTCAGATAAGAAAACATTAGGCTTTAAGGACTAGACATACGAATGACATTTTGAGTTAAAAATGAATGCCCATAAGTGGCACCAAGCCATTATTAACAGAGTCTTCTTAAGGAGTCTTCTTTTGTTAACCTCTAGATTAGAATTTCTTTTAAGGGGCCAAATTTAAACTGATTTTGTCTCCATCAGTACAACTGACCTGTATCTTAACTTCCAGTTAGTATATCATAAGCATTCTCCATAGTGATACACACCTATTGTATCACATCATAGAATTTTTAAACAAACGTCACACAGCACAAGAATAAAACACATACAAACACATTCTAAGGGAAAATTCTCCTTCCTACTACCTGTCCTTCAACCACCCAGCTCCACCCCCTCATCCATCCTTCTTCCTCCACCTGAATAACTACTGTTACTACTTGTCCATCCTTAAGGTCATATAAGAAAATTAATGCACAGCTTATTGTTAGTGACTATCCCCTGCTTTTCCCCCCAACAAATGGTAGGTAACATGACAAAGTAAAAAATTACATCCTCCTGGTTAAATGAGACTTTCATCACTAAGTCGTCACTATTGCTTTCTGTTCCAAAACCGTATTTTGTTTGATACTATAACTACACCCCCTGTTTGTTAGTGTATACAGGCAAACCTCATTTTACTGCACGTAGCAGATACTGCCTTTTTTATAAACTGGAAGTTTGGAACAACCCTGTGTTGAGCAAGTCTGTAGGCTCAATTTTTCCACGAGCATCTTGCTCACCTTCTCTCTGTCATATTTTGGTAATTCTCAAACTATTTCAAACTTTTTCAGTATTATATGTGATCTGGGATCAGTCATCTTTGGTGTTACTACTACAAGTCACTGAAGGCTCAGATGATGGTTAGCATTTTTTAGCAATAAAGTATTTTTAAATTAAGGTATGTAACTGTCTTTTACCTCACACTTTATATAGACTACAGCAGAGTATAAACATAACTTTTATATGTACTGGGAAACCAAAAAATTCATGACTTGCTTTACTGTGGTATCTGCTTTACTGAAGTGGTCTAGAACTGAACTTGCAGTATCTCTGAGGTGTGCCTATACTGGCATTTTTATCATCCTCCTTTAAAAAGCAACAACAAAAAAAACTTTCAATTTCTCTGTATCCTCACATTTTTAAATATACTTCTTTAAGAAAAAAAAACCATTAAATTCAATCCATCTAACTGGTAACTTTAGTCTATTTGCATTTGTTATGACTATTTCTTGAACTTGTTTCTACTACTTTACTTTCTGATTTACATTTCTCTCGCTTTTAAATATTATTTTATTATCTCGTCCTGGGATTCCAGTAAGAAATATTTTAGACCTCATTCTGATCTCTGCTCTTCTTAACTTCTGCCATACTGTCTGTCCCATGTCTCTCTCTGCAATATTCTGAGCTATTTCTTCTAATCAATTCTCTTCTGATGTTTAACCTATTGAGTTTCTCATTTCAACAATTATATTTTTCATTTCTAAAAATTCTATTTCATTCTTTTCCAGATCTGTCCCATCATCCCTGATCTTAGTTTGACCAATTTTATTATTTTTTCTTTACATTAGATTTTACATATAACTTACCATTTTCTTGCAATTCTAATATCTGCTAATTCCAAAACCTAAAATTCTTGGCAATTTGTATCTCTTATTGTTTCTGCCAATTCTCATGTATATTAGGTTGTCTACTATGTGCTTGTGATCGTTCACTGAATTCATGCTTGCTTGATCTTAATCTTTGGGAATCCTACAGATTTAAATCAGAAGTGCTTTCCTCTGAAGAGTATCTGTATCTGCTGATGAGAACTGTGGATACAACTAACATGAGGCCATTTAGTCCTCTTGGAAAATCTCAGGATTATGCAAGGTTCTCAGATTTATTTGGCCCGTCAACCTTGCTCATTTATAAACAGAAGACTGCACTGCTTAATATAGGTAACAACTCCCCCTGGAAGAAAAAATAACAATCAGATCTTTCATTTGAATGTGATCACTGACTAGGGGATTCTGTAGGTAAGTAACTGGAAGTCTGCGGGGCTCCAGGGAAGACAGGTACCTTTCCTGGTTATAGAAATAGGCTAGGAGCTGCCCCATGGGCTGTGTGCTCTAGGATGCCACTATTTAACTTGACAACAGCTCCCCTCCATGTAGTGAATGGAAGCTTCTTAAGAGGCACTTCCTGCCTATTCTAAAACCCCCATTCCTGCTAAAAGTCATAAGATCAGACCTCTACTTTAGAACGCTTTCTCACTACTATAGCCTAGAGTGAACGTTACAGCCTATATTTCACATTAACTGAATAGAAAACCGGCCTTGCCAACATCCTTCTGTCCCATGGCCTGCTTTCCGAAAGTTCCTGATAGCAGAGCCTAGGGGAGCTAATGGCAAAACTTTACAATGACCCTTGCCTGCGGAGTTGCAGATTCTCAGCTCTATCAATCTGAACCTGTCTCCAAATTTCATGCACATGGTTAGGCAGCTTTTTCTGTTTTCTAGGACTTATGTATATTTAGTATCATTTTAAGAATATCTTTTAGGAGACAACATTTATTTTGAACCAGTAGCTGGTAGCATTTTTTTTTAATATTTTAACTTTATTGTTAAAAAATATTTCTTAAGTAATAGTTGTACGACAAAAAGAAATTCAAAGAGCACTATTTACAATAAAATCTCCCTCCTATCTCTAACCCACCACCTCAATATTTCAATACTCCCTTATCAGAAACAATAGTTGTTAGCACTTTCTTGAATATGCTTCCAGAGATGCTCTCTGCTTATAAAAGCACATCTATAAATGTCCTTGTCTTTCTCTTACACAAATGGTAGCATATTTTTAACACCTGTTAGCACCTTACTTTTTTGATAGTAGTATTTTTACAGTTAACATTCAGACTATTCCCTGCTGCGTGTAGGATCCTGAAAGGTAAAACTCATATTACATCATACAAAGTTTCCACATTAACTGACAAATATTTCTTAATTAAAAAAATGGAAAGGTAAGGTTTCATCTTAACAACTCAATTTAAAAAATTCATCTTCTAAGACATTTTAATATGCAAACATTTAGCTGCCTGACTCAGCACTCTATGTAAAATGGTTATATTTACTTGCTAACAAAGCTATAATAATGAAAACGTAACAGTTTAAAGCAATTATATTGAAACTAATTGATTCCAAGAGAATTATGGCACTGAACAAAGACAGAATATTGATATTATAGGATTTTAAAACTGGAAGAGACTTAAAATATCCAAATCAATTGTGTTTCAGGTAAAGATATTGATGTCCAGAGAGGTAAGTTTACACAGTTAAGTTATTGGTAAGAATGTTCTGTCAGTTACTCAAAAAAGATCACTGTTCTAAGCCTTCCATATTTTCCCTTAAGGACAAAAACATGCTCATTTTTTTTTAAACATGATAAAACTTAACATCAAGTTCTAAATATAAATAAATGCCAGGAACAAAATTTTGAAAGCCAGAAGTACTCCAAGACATTCACAGTATTTCTAGACAGTCAAATTACAGGTGACTCCTTTAGTATGTATTTGTTTCTACTTTAGAAAATGCACAGTGAGCATAAACTTTGTTAGAAAAATAAAATGTTGATGTTCTAGTACATCATTCTATTGCCACATTTAAAATATCTAAAATATATATACTGTTAAGAAATGCTAGTTAAATGTAGTTAAGCAAATTCACTTTTTTCCACTAACTTCTAGGGTTTATTCAATATGGTATTTTGTTCTAGTGCAAAGAAATAGCAGTTTAAAAAGCTAAAAGTAAAAATAAGTTATTTTATAATATTATCCCAAACAATTTTCTAATATAGCCTTTCAGTTTTTGCTCCCTCTGTGAGTTAAGATTCTAGTGGACTCATGATTTGATGTGCAACACAGTTATAAAAACCTATTTAGATTTAATACCATTTGGATGGGCATTTAATACAAAATTCACAAGGAACTTTAGGAATTTCCAGATTTCTTTTTTAAACGTTAGGTCACGATGATTTCCATCACACAAATATTCTTCCAAAACACACTAACTTCAGAGTACATTCTTGGTCACTTAAGTGTTTATACGTAACTACAGCTAGACATAGAAAGATATTTCTGATATATTAAGTGAATAAAGAACAGAACTCAGTGGTTGAGAGCAGAGACTAATGGCCAGAATGTCTGGTTCCAGACCTCACTCTGCTACCTGTGATCTTAGATGAGTTACCTCATTTCTGTGTGTTTCCATTTCCTCATCTACAAAATGAGGACAATAACAGTACCTTCTCTTACGTTATTAATAGGATTGACAGTTAATACAAGTAAAAAGTTTAGAGTCTAGCACATAAATGATCACTGGGGATTAACTGTTACAACATGATCTCAATTTTGGGAAACTTACAACTACATATAATTTACTTATTAGGACATACAAACCAATAATAAATTTTAAATTACAGACATTTATCTATTGTAGAAATAACAAAGACTTCAGAAATCTTGTAAGATAACAGGAAATAAATCTTTTAGTTTATGTGACATTCTTAATAAAAGTACCTTATTTGCTCCAAACTGCACTCTGGCTTTGCCTTTGACTAAGGTGGCATTGATTTGCATGATGACCGATTCTATTGAGTAGGCACTGCTCCAGCCCTAGAGAAAGAAGAGAACACTTCCCTAAAACACAAGGGTATTCCTAACGCCCACTTAGGAAAGCTTAACGTAATGGCATGGAACAACTCAGTAACAGCAAGTTAATGTTAAAAAGTTTGTAGTTAAGAAATAAAAGTTGGACCATTTCTAAAACCTAGCAAAAAAACAAACAAAATAAACCTACACTTAAGTACCAAACATGAACAAATTATACCTTTAAATACACATCACTCTAATTGCCCACCTCAATTAAGCGCCTGAGAACAATGTCATTTTATGGTTTAAATAGCCTTCATTATTAAAAGTAGGTGCTATTACAAGAGAGCTTTTTCCACTCAGAATCTAATTTACATAGTCAAAATACTCTATGGAGGATGAAACATAGAAGTACCATTAGAAAACAGTCACCTGTTTTGTGAGTAGTTCCATGCATAATGCTCCACCACCCAACACATACCTTAAAAAGAAAAAAGAATCATACAAAGTTCTCTACATCTCTGTAGTCTTTCTTAATTTTTAAAGTACTACTACTAACAAAGTATGCACACAAGTAAAGATTAGAAGATAATCTTTAATGATGAATCTTTAATCTAAAGATAATCTTTAGATTAATCTTTAATCTAAAAAAATGAAAATAGTTGTTAGAATTACAGGAATATGAGCAATTTAAAATTTCTGATGTCATCACCTAATTATTTTTTTAAGTAATGGTTCTTAATAACAAAATACTTAAAGAATTTTAAGGTATCAGAAACTAAGAACTTATCCCTAAATATTCCAGAGAAAGGGGCAAAAGGAAAGTTTCCTTAAATGGCCTTCAAGTGTTCTTTTCATCTGAAGATTTCTCCACCATCATGCTATCTATACAGCTAAGAGTTCTTCCTAAGACAGCAGTCATGACTTTACCTTATCTATAATAATGAACAGCTGCATTTATAGTGAAAATTTTTTTCATTCTGTTGTGAGGATCAAATGGTTCTGACCATGGAGACCCTCTCTGGGGCTCCCCTATCCTCTTTCTAGCCCTGAGGACTGTTCTCTGAATCAAGGACAATTACTGGGGATTTTCCCATATCTCCCTTAGGAAATCATTATTTAGATCAAGATTCTGCAGCCTTTTAACACCTTCTCAAACAAAATAATTCCTTCTTTAATGTTAAACTTCAAAAGACATTAAATATCATGCCTAAAAATAAAATCAAAGGAATGATAATCATAGAAGAAAAATCGTAGTAATCTTGAAAATACATAAGCTACGGCCACTGATTAGGTCTATTTGAAAACTGAGTCTACCACAATTTTTTTTTGTCCTCTGGGACTTTGCCCATGCTCTTCCCTTGCTGAGATTCCTTCTGCTGCTGCCTATTCCTCCAAATGCCACATCCCCACCCTGCCCTGCCCCGCCCCATAAAACTTTCCAAGACCATTCTAGCCTGCAAATGTTGCATGCTGGCTAACAAAATGCATCCTGTGTTGACTAAACCAAATTACAGAGAAGTAAGGACTCTTAAAACTTCTACTGTAGACCATCAGTAATAATAGTTCAGTGAAATTATTCACTAACAGAAATTATTCAGTAACTCCCCTAACCTGGAGAATTTAGGCAACTGTCTGTCTTGTTTGTCCCAACTTCTGAGAACCTTCCAAGTAAAAATTCAATGAGAGGGAAAGAAAAACACTCCCAAAAATGAAATTTGGGAGGAGAAGCAAAGGATTTTTTAAACTTTGTATATTCTCCTGTGTTCCTGAAACAGAAATCTCCCTCCATTCTCTGAATCTCCCACTGGGCTCAAAGTGAATCGTGTATATGTCTGCTTTACACAAGCATCTGCTGATTTAACACAATTAGAAGATCTAGGTTCTAGTTTGGATTTTGGTTCCTCTACAAATGCTCAATGTCTAGTAATCTGTTAATGAGTTAACACCATTACTGGTCCTTACACTTCAGAAATGCTAAAGGGAGACACACTTATTTTAGGGAAAGGCGATATGCAGACGACAATGAGTTACCGACTGTCCAACCACCACCTTCCCTTTCATCAGCCTGCTCTTCATTTTGAGGGTAGAGAGTCTTATCAGGAGGGAAGAAGGGAAGTTTTCATGCTTGCAGGTCAAAAGAAAGTGCACTGTCCATAAGCACATACTAACTACAAAAATATATGCTGGACGTCTAAACACAAGACATAAGTAGTTCTAGTACTGCACAAAAAGTGAGATTAAGTATATATTAGTGTATATTAAGCTTTTCCTTAATATACACTATCAGCAGAACACAGAAGTGGTCAATTCTACTTCTGTTTTCAATACACTCATTTTATTAATATGTATTTCAAACCCTTATTGCTCTTTGCCTCCAAACAAAGAGTTCCTGCTCAATACTGAGACAATGCAAAGACACTAGTAAAAAAATAAAAAAGTAATAGCAATCTAAGGATCATCTAAGGACAACGCGCCACATACACAGGCACCGCAATATCATCCGCTTAAAGAAGTCAGTTGCCGAAGTTGCAGAGCAAGCAGTATCCTCAGCTCGGCCTCTGCAGGCATTCAGTTTATAACATTTCTGTTTTATTAGGAGGCTCTCGCAAGAATGTTTGCCAGCTAACCTCCCCACCCACAATCTAGGATGATCACTTAATTGCCTTGAGGGGATAACAGATACCATTAATCATACAACATGATTCTTAAAGGATCCCAAAAACAGAGATGAGAAATAGAATTTTTAAATAAAATTCTTGACAATAATCACATTTAAAAAAAAAAAAAGGGAAGGCTTAACAGCCCACATAAAACAGTCATGATCCTTTCCTTTCTTGAGGTAAGGAAAGGGGCCATGGATTCTAAGAACAGACCCTAAGAGAGGAATAAAAGAAAATGCTGACATTTAAAACCAGATTCTTAAGATAATGTTCCCTCAATATAGACAGAAACAACCCATGGTCATCTGCAAGTATTCTCTTTGTGGATGACTGGGGCACAAATAATACTTCACACTACATCAAGTATCTTCAGTTGTCTACAAAGAGCTCACTCACAATGTGTTGGCGGGATAAAAAACAAGAATTATCTTTATGATTTTTTACTACACTATGCCTTGGACTAAGCAAGAAAGACTGGCCAAGTATTGGTGGCTCAAGAAAACAGCTCATAAAAATACCAGTGGACTAGAAGCTCTGTATTACCCTAAACTACGTACATCTTGCTAACACTGTATTTTCCTATCTCATTCATTCATTCATTCACAGATACTTCCTGCATATATACTATGTATCCTAAGCACTGAACTAGGCACAGAGTATACAATGAAGAAAATTGACACGACCCTGCCTTCATGATGTTTACCATCTGGTAAGGATTACAGATGTCATACAAATAAATAATAAGTGGGGGATCCAGAGTTCTGTGAGAAGGAAAAATCAGGGGGCTTAATTTAGTGGTCAGGAACAGCACACCTGAGAGTGACACACAAGCTGAGACTTGCAGGAGTTGAAGTGTAGGTGAGAAAAACATTTCAGGCAGAAGAAATGTATACAGAAGTCGTGAAGAAAGTCTGCTAGGTACTGGGAGCTGAAAGACACCTGGTGGGGCGTCAGGTCAGAGAGGGAGAGTGTGGTAACAAGAGGACTGAAGAGGAAGGCAAGGGCGAGATCACAGCGGGCTTGCAGAACACGGTAAGGACATCAGCCTGCAGGAGCAGGGAAGCGACATCATCAGAGCAAATCTGTAGAAGACCACTGTAAAGAAGCTTTACCAGGGAGGGAATGGAAGCAGGAGTCTAATCACGAATCCTCTGAAGTCAGCCATGTGAGAACCGACGGTGGTGGCAACAGAAACTGAGGTAAATAACTGGATCTTGAGAACTCTTTAAGAGGGGGACTCTTAGGACCTGATGTGGAAAATGAGGGAAAGGTGATGTAAAGAATGACTCCTGGATTCATTAACTGAGATGAGGAAGATTGGGGAAGGGAGACTGGGAAGAAGATGAGTTCAAGTTTTTGTCCTGAGGAGTTCCAGGTGCCTTTGTAAGAGGCATTCAAAGAGAGGTGTCAAGAAGGCAGACGGACATCGGAAGCAGAGAAGACATATCGGAACGTGAGATACAAACTTGAAAGTCGCTGGCACACAATTGTTTTAAACGCCATGAGTGCTTTTTCAACAAATAGTGCGAGCAAGGACATTTGGCAAAAATCTACGACCTAAACCTCACACCTTATACAAAAATTAATTCAAAATGATTCACAGACTTATGTGTAAAATGTAAAACTATAAAACCTTGAGAAAAGAACATAGGAGGAAGTCTTCAGGATCTAGGGCTAGAGCAAAGAGTTCCTAGATTTGACACCAAAAGCAAAAACATCTATAAATTGGACTGCATCAGAACTACAATATTTTGTTCTACAAACGATTCTGTTAAGAGGATGAAATGAAGCTATGTACCAGGAGAAATTAAAAAACCATGTATCCAACAAAGGACTACTATGTAGAATATATTTTAAAACTTCAAAATTCAACAAAGTAACAATCCATTTAGAAAACTGGCAAAAGACATCATCAAATACCTCTTGAAAGAGCATATAAAGTCAAATAAGCACATGAAAGATATTCAACAAGAGGAAATACTCATGAGGGAAATGCAAGTTAAAACCATAATAAGGTATCACTACACACCTGACAGAATGGCTAAAATAAAAACAAGCGACATCACCAAACGCTGGCAAGGATGTGGAGAAAGTAGATCACTCACTCACACATTCTTGGTGGGACTGTAAAGCTGCTCTGGAAAACAGTTTGGCAGTTTCTTTAAAAACTCAATATGCAATGATCATATGACACAGCAATTGCATTCCTGGACATGTATCCCAAAGAAAGGACATACACTCACAACAAAACCTGTACACAAGTATTCACAGCAGCTTTATTTGTAATTTCCAAACACTGGAAGCAGTCTAGAAGTCCTTCAGCCAGTAACTGGTTAAACTGTGATACACGGCACACCTCGGACTACTGCTCAGCAATAAAAACGAGCAAACGGGTCAGACACTTAGATGACTCTCCAGGGATTACAAGTAAAAATAAGCTAATTCCTAAAGGTTACAATTCAAAAGTGTATGATTCTATCTCTGTAACTTTGTGGAGGAAATGACAAAATATTAAGAGTGCAGGACACATAGTGGTTTCCAGGAGTTAAAGAAGTGGTGGCATTAGAGGGAAATGGGTGTGGTTTAAAGGAGCAACAAAAAGGACCCCTGTGGTGTTGGAACTGTTCACTATCTTGACTGTGCTGGTGAACGCACAGACCTACACGTGCAGACCTTAATACAGCACACACACGTGAGCCATAAGTAAAACTGGGACAGCTGAGTAAGCTCTGTCTATGCACTGTACCACCGTCTCGTTGTAACACGGTGCTATAGTTTTGCAAAAATGTTGCCAGTGGGGAAACCGGGCAAAAGGTACAAAGATCTCTATTATTTCTTACAACTGTATTCAAATATACAATCAACTCAATTAAAATTTCAGTTTAAAAAAGCCACAGGAATAAAGGGAAAAGAAAAAAGAAAGGACCGAGTACCAAATTCCAAAGAACCCCAACAGGAAGAAGTTAAGTGAACCAGGAGTTGCCAGCAAGAGACTGAGAAGAAGCAGTCAGAAGCCAAGGGGGAAAACGTTTCAGTGTTGCTGAGAAATGATAATCAGATGTGACAAAGCCTGAAAAGGGACTTCTGGATTTACCAATACGGAAGTCCCTACTGGCAGTATTAATTTGGGAGGAATAGTAACAGCCAACACCAGACTACATGAGGCTGAAAAGTGCACAGGAAATGAAGAGTGAGGTTATATATACATTGCTTGTAGGAATGTAACCGGTGCAGTCACTTTGGAGAACAGTCTGGCGCTTCATCAAAAAGGTAAGAGTTCCCAGAGGACCTAGTGACTCCTCACATAGGTGTGTATGAAAGGGAAATGAAGACGTGCACACAAAAAACTGTACATGAATATTCACAGCAGCATTATTCACAACAGCCAAAAAATGGAAACAACAAATGTCCACAGATACATAAAATGGAATGAAGTACTGATAATATGCTACAACGTGGATGAACCTTGAAAACATTTTGTTAAGCGAAAGAAACCAGTCACAAAAGGCTGTAATTTGTTTGGTTCCATTTAACTGAAATATCCAGAACAGGCAAATCCACAGAGACAGAAAGGAGAGCAGTGGTTGCCAGGGGGCAGGGGGAAGGGGGTAAGAGAGAGGAACGAGAAGTGATTACTAATGGGTACAGGGCTTCTTTTGGAAGGTGATAAAAATGTTCTGAAATTAGATAGTGGCAACAGCTGCACAGCTGAGTGTAAAGCACTGAAGTGTACACTTTATAAGGGTGAGTTTTATCGTATGTGACTTGTATCACAATAAAGCTGTTATTTTAAAACCTTTGGCTATGACAAGAAACAGAAATAGGGCTGTAGCTATGAGATGCGGAATATAAAGTATCTGGAAAAAAAAATTGCTTAAAAATCTGTCCAGGGTCACAGTGTTCAGGCTTTAGCCTGATTCCAAGATCGCAAGCTCTGTTTTATCAGGCATCACATTCTTCAGTTCTTCTCACAGCAGCCAGTAATTCTTCCTCCTCACCTAACAGTTGACTGTGAAGACCAAGTCATTTTGATTCTGCCACAAGTTAGCATTCACCTTTCATTCATCCTTCCACTCCCAATACTGCTGTATCAATTTAGGTCATCATCGCCTGACTCTAAGGCAGATGGCATCAGCTCTTAACTAGCCTTGCATTCTTCCAGGCTTTGTGAGTACACTTTGTCCTGTGGCCTCTTCTACTGTCACTAGATTTATCTTTCTAAAACATTCTCCTCACTGTTATTTCCCTGTTCCTGAACCAGTTAAAGAAAGATAAATTCATTACCCATGGGTAATAATATGCTCACCAATCCATGCTCCTCTATAAGATACTGTCAACACCATTTCTTACAATTCTTCTATATGAATTCTACCCCTCCTTATGTATACTCTGAATGCATCATTCTCTTTCCTAACTATGCAATTGTGTACACTTTTCACCTCTGTAGACAACTTTCCTTCAGCCTCCACTAGTTGACCAAACCCCATTCCACACTGCAAGGCCGAGCTGAGACCCAACCTACTGGGCAAAGTCTTCCCAGGTCACTGTTGCCAGAGGCAATTCCCTGCTCCTTTAAGCTCAGAGAACTTAAATCCATACTTCAAGTTTGACAGTCATTTGAGTACTTAATACTTTTAATCTTTTATGTTGCTCGCTTTGGGTATAATAGGAAGAACACTTTATTAGAAATTAGAAGATTCACTTGGGTAAGTCACAATAACAGGAAAATAACCTCATTTGGTAAAAGGAATCAATGAAGAGAAATTATGTAACAGATTTTAAAACTGAAAGTTACACTATTCAAAATTACATGTGTTTGTCTCCACAACAAAGTAGTAAACTACTAAGATCATAAATTCTCAAAATTGTCAGGATTTCTCACAACAAAATGTGAAAAACCTATGCTAGTCAAGTTTATATCAAATTTCAAAATGACCTGATAAAAATATTTTTGTATATTTATCCTGAATTAACAAAAAGTTTCTACATATTTTCCTTATTTATAGCCACCTATATTTTTTAAAATCTAAATGAAACTGTTACTGTATCAACCATAGAGACGATTAAGTGGATTGGATGTTTTTAGACTTTAAGCACCATAATATGATTGTGTCACAAAGTGGAACTGGTCAGCTGAGCTTAGCAGAATTCTCAAATCAGTTTAACTGCTCTACTTTGAAGGTTTACAGAACATTTCAAAACTAACCTATGTACAAATTCTGATCTTCTTCCCATCCTTCAATGACTTCTAATCATAAAAAAGCAATACAAGCTTCAATAAAAATGCATGACAATTACCGTTTGTTTCTACCAAACAGAGACAACCACCTTTACCAGGAATTAAATGGCCAGCTCCAAAGGCCAATAAGATTTCCTGTGATCATTCCTAGGATCATAGGCATGTGGGAATCACTCTCTAATCCTAACTTTCTCTAAGCCCTTGATCACATTTTATACTTGAAGAACATCTGACTTCTTTATAGTGAAGTATATACAAGCAGGTGTCATTAAAAATGCTACCTATACACATGATAGTTTATAGCAATGATTCTCAAACTGTGGGTCCCAGACTGGAACATCAGCTTCACCTGAGACCATCTTAGAAATGCAAATTCTCAGGCTCCACCCCAGACCTACTGAACCAGAAACCTACTGAACATTTACCTTACTGAGGTAAACAAAGCCTCATAGCATTCTAGGCCTCCTAGCATTTAACCAGCCCTCCAAACGATTCTGATGCAGACTATCAAAGAAAATCATCACTTAAACTTACCCTCCTGAGAGAACAGGTAACACCACTCGAACAAATGGAGGATCAAATGGAAAGTTATCCTAAAAACAAATAAGCAAGTTTAATTTTAAGAACATCCTTAATATTGTATTATTTAGAAGATTTTAAAATAGTCTATAAAGAATACGTACATTATCTAATAAATGAGGGTCATAAAGTAAAAAATGTAAAAAAAAAAAAGTAAAATTTAAAATGAAATGGAAACCAAAGTAAATCAGGCCCAAATAGAACAGTGTATTGGTAAACTTATGAAATATATGGAGTTCCACTTCCAACAGAACTATATAAAGGAACTGTTCCAAAAATGGTAAGACTGGTAATTTGGACCAATCCTCTGGCTGAGAACCAGAAAAGATAGACAAGATGCACAATTATAGCGCTAAGATCAGGAAGAGAAAGGGAACCCCAGAGAGTGGGCCCCTTTTTTCCCTTTGGGTTTTCTTTCAGTTACAGAAAAAGAAGATAAGAAGCTAAGAGGCTGAGTAGAACTGAGACTAACAGAGCTTGGGAGATAAAAATTGGAGCTCAGGGTACAACAAGCGAGGCCTTTAAAAATCTCCCACACTTTAGGTCGAGATCCTGAAGACAAACCACAAACCGCCCTAACAGGGAATGAAATCCACCTTTGCATCATCTCAATGCCTCTCTGCCTTCAGTGATCCTGAGTTGCCAGCGCCCAAGCACCTGAGAGGAGCAAATGTAAACCCTCTCTGTGGAAGAGCAGCACACAAGGCTTCAAATTCGCTCTCTAATTTTTCATATATAATGTCTATCACCAAAAATAATCGGTTATACAAAATGTAAAGATGACATAATCAGAAAACGAGAAGCAAACTAGAGACACAAAACCACACTGGACCAAGATACTAGAGTTAATCCGACAGAGTTTAAAATAACTGTGCTGAGTATGTGCAAGAAAAGACAAGATTAAAAACTCTGGCAGAGAACTAAAATTATAAAGATGAACTACATAGAAATTCTGAAACTAAGAAATACACTAACTGAAATTAATAACTTAATGGATGAGGTTAGCCACAGTGGAGACTTAGCAGAAGAGAAATTCAGTATACTCGAAAAATAGGTCAGGACAAAGAAAGGTAGAAAATGCAGATAACAACACATAAGGGAATGTACTGAAAAGGCTACTCGTACTTGTAGTGGCCCAGAAGAAGAGAGAATGGGACGGAAGCAATATTTGAAGAGATAATGCCTGAGAATTTTCCAAAACTGTTAGAGACTTTACACGATGGGGGCACTATAAATACTTCAGGAGAAACAGTGGAAGCTACGCTAAGGGGATGATATCTTTGAGGTGCTAAAAGGCATTTCCAACCTAAAAATCTATACCCAATGAAAATATTTTCCAAAAGTGAGGCCAAAATAAAGATGGTTTCCTATAATCACACTCACACTAAAGGAAACAATAAAGGACTTTCTTCAGGCAAGAGAAAGAAGACCCCCAGGAGAAACCCAGAGAACAAAGACCATGAAAAGAGCAAATACGCACAGAGATCTAAATAGACACTGACTAATTATATAATAATGATTGATAAGGCTTTAGATAAATATAGAACTAAAGTGCACGACAACAACAGCACATATTTGGCAGGGAGCAAATGTTCCAAGGTCTTTGCACTGACAAGGAAAAAGAAAAATACAGATTACCAAATTTCTATTAGACGCAGACAAGTGAAGGATACGTACTGTAGCTGTAAGGTAGAAGGAAGAGTAAGGGAATGTGTAAGTACCAGGCTAAGAGAGGTGGGAAACTGCAGTCATTAAAAAAAATCCACAAGAATGAGAAAAACAGCACGGAGCAAGAAGGACAAGTAGAAAGTACTTATGAGATGGTAGATTTAATCCCAAATAGCAATAAAAACATTAAGTGCAAATAGATAATTGCTCCAATTAATCTGAAAAAGATCTTCAGACTTGACAAAAACTTGAAGCGAAGAGGAGAGAAAAGAACCTCATCTAACTCTCAGGCTACCAGGCACAATTCTCTTTAAATTCTCAGTCCTGGAAATTGAGGTTTCCAGAAGAACAAGAACCATTTCTCTTAATGAACTGAAGTAAAGATGGCAGCTGAGGGGGCCAAGAGTGTTAGAAGTCAGTCGCTTGGCAGCAAGGAGGCCAAGAAGGCTGCCCCTCACTCTCCCACACAGCAGGGAAGGGAAGCGGCACGGCCTCCAAGGAAGACAGGTCAGGAGGTGCAAGAGAACTTCCGACTTCCACGCTCAGGTAAATGGGGATTAGGAAACAACGAACGCCTCTTAAAAAACCTATTTGCAGGTAAGAGAGCTAAACAGACATTTGTTTCATCCAGTTACTGCTAAGGAACACAAAAATATAGTTTTAACTGGAAGAATAACCAGCATAATTCTAGTACTTCAACTCCCTATCTCTACCCATCCTCAAATAAGATTCTGAGGATCATATAAACTATGAAAACTCAGTCCTAATAGGAGAGGGAGAGAAAAAGCACACTTCTGATGGCTGAAACAGATAATCCTAGATATCTACCCCAAGGTAGAAAAAGCAGAAATCTACCCACACAAGACACCAGTTCAATGACGGTTATTATATTTACAAGTAAGTAGCTCACCTTTTATCTACAAATTTAATAGAAAAGGAAGGCATAGATGCAAAGGTTGGTAAAGTACAACTTCATTTAGCCTCCTGTATTTTAGATCTTTAAATATGTGATCTGAAATGAATGACTACAAAGCCTCTTTTAATTGATTATATGGCAGTGAGAACTACCTTTGTTTTAAGCAATCCTTCAAAGTAATTACTCTACATCCTAACCCAGGGATTCTATTCCATTAACTCTGTACCTTGGAACTCAGTTATCAAGATTTTACAGAAATAAAAAGGTATTCAGCTGTGGGGGAGAGGTTGAAGATGGCTGTTAAAATAGAAATGTGAGTTATTTTAGAATAGTAACTCAGAAACTAAGAATCTCAGGGTTTACAAGGATCTCATAAAATTATCTGATTTCCAAATCAACATCTTGGCCTTCCAAGCTATTCTTAATGATGAGGAACATTCTATTTTTGAAAGACTGCATCACTGGATGGCTCTAAATAGTTACAAATCACTTCCTTATTTTGAGTTGAAAATCATCTTTTTACAGTTTGACTTACTAGTTCTAATGTCATGCTTTATCATCATCAAAAACAGAATCAAACTAATGCTTCCACAGACACAGCCCTTCAAATAGTTGAAGACAAGCTATCATGAACCACCATGTTCTCCTCTCTAAATCCACAATTTCACCAGCTATTTTAAGACACGGTGTGGAATCTTTCCAATCCTTGCTACTATTCTCTAAATGAACCCAAATTTGTCTAATAAACCCTCCTTACAGCACTATCTCAGAATTCAACTCAGTATTTCAAATGTAACCTGAAAAGCCAGACCATTACTTCCCTAAAAGCATAGCATAAGACATTTACCAAGTTGCTGACAAATCTAACACGTTCCATTCCCTCCTGCCCTACCCTCTTTCCCATCCTTATGCTATGCTGTATCTCAAGCTCCATTTTCTTACTCTTCAGGACCCTCAAGTTGTCACTGTGGGCATCTGAGGCCCTAAATACTATTCATGCTCCTTCTGTAAATCCTTCTTTCTGAGTCATATTTCCTATCCTCCAAAGTCTGTGAATCCCAATACAGTTTAAGGTCCTCTTCACAAGGCCAGTCAGCTCAAGGCAGTCACATTCTTCCTAGGGCTCTTAAGAAATACTCTAACCCTAGAAAAGACCCTTCAGAATTTCTGATACCAGGAACCACGGTATCAGATCCAACAGAATTTTAGCCATTTACCTCCTAGATCATCCCCTCCCTGAAGTTCTATCTAGAGTAGGAAAATATTATAAAAACACTATCTTCAGTCACAAGTCTTTCAGTTTCCTGGTCAAGATTTCATATTCCCTTAAAGACATCTCTAAAGGGGGAGCTTAGAGGGAAAGGGCCCACAGCGGACTTCAGAGATACACAAGGGCATATGATTTAATATGTTTAGATTGCAGGTTAAAACTATTTTGCATGTATATTTTAAAAAAAGATAACTTCCTAGGTTTTTTTCCCCACCATATGAATCAGTAAAAATGCAGTCATTAACAACTTTAGTAAATATATACCAGATGCCCTGTCTAGAATGATAATCCCAATAATTTCTACAATAACAAAACTACAGGAGAATAGGATTTGACATTAAGGCTATTTGAAGAAAGTCTGATCATAAATGAAGATAAAAGCCCAAACAAGAATATATACACACAAAAGCTAAGTAAGAAGCATTCAGAAAATTACTCCTTTTTACAAATATACAAGTATTCTTTCATGTCTTCTGTTTTCTTCCTTCAAAAAATCTCCTATCCATCTACTCTCAACTATCTCTACTACCACCAACCTTCATTACTCTTTACCCAATTAAGATCAAAGTCCCCCAGCTAGTTTCCCAGAAAACTACTCTAGCCTATCCAAACCCTACTCTGAAACTGAGGGCATAGTAATTGTTTTTTCTTTTTAATAAAACAGAAAGCCTAACAGATCAATCACACCCCTGCCGGCTTCTTACTGCATAAAGGTAAGACCCGAGACTCTTCTTCATGATCTCCAAGTCCCTACAGCTTTCATCACAGATCTCTCCCCAGAAAGACTACAGACGCAAAGAACAGAGGTTCTATTTCAGATGCCTCCATGTCCTCAAGCCTTCTATAGTACCCAAGGCACTGAAGTCTACCTAACTGAAATGGAAAAAAAAAAAATGTGTATCTGCAACACAATTGTTACACAAATTTTTTTCTCAATTTCAAAGAACAGATTTTAAAAAGCTCCAAATAATTAAACTATAACCCCTTAGAAACACTTCCCAGTTTTTTCAAAGATTTAAAACCACTACATTTATCAAAATTCCATATTAAATCAATACATTTTATCTAAACTCCATTACTATTCTTCTTTGATCTTTATTTTTTAGCATCTTTCAAAAAAATTGTTACACATTATAACATAAATGCAGAGAAGTGCATAAAACATTAAGGTACACCATTACACATTATTGTGAAACACTGTCCATGTAACCACCACCCTGGTCAAGAAACAGACAACAACCAGGATTCAAGAAGCCCCCAGGTGTCCCTTTCAGCTCACAACCCCTTCTCTCTCAACTAGATTTACTCACTATCCTCAACTTTATGGTAATCATTATCTTTGTTTCTCTTGAAGTTTTACTGCGGAAGCGTGAATCCATAACTCAGTTTTTCCCAGCCTTCTTTTCATTTCTGCCCGCTTAGTAGCCTTTATAGAATTATTTTTCCTTAATTCCTCCCTGCCCTGCTCCCCCACAAAATTTTAACACCACAGACACACTATGTACTGTAGCCTCTTGAAGGGCTATAGCTACAGTAATATCTAAGGTTTTTTTTTTTTCACCCCAAGGACCAATTTTCACCCCCCCCCAAGGGGGGGAATACTGACTCCAGTATGAGAATGCATGCCTTAAACAATATAATTTAGTCTTACCTAATTTTGAGTGCTAAATAAATGAAATCATACAAACCATGTTTTGGGGTCTGGTTTCTTTTGCTCAACATTATGTTCAAGATTCATCTATCTTGTTGCACACAGCTCTATTCTATTTTATGAATACACACAGTTCTCCATTCTGCTGGAACAGACACTTGGATTATTTTTATCTGCGGCTGTGATAAACAATGCTGCTTTGAACATTCCTGTGTTTGTCTCCTGGTACAGCTAAGCACTCATTTCTTGCAGGTTATATACCTAGGAGAATTCCTGGACCACAGGATAGAGGAGTATCTTCTACTTTTCCAAGTGATACCAAACTGTTTCCCAAAGCAGTTATACAAATGGATGTTCCCATTAGAAGCATATGGAGTCTCCTTACAATTTTCTTACCTTAAAAGAGAAGTTAAGCAAAATATATTCTATGCCTTCTTTTTCTTTTAAGATCTGAAGATCACTGTGCAAAGGACTATCAGGATCGACCCTAAGAATTACAAAACAAAAAATAGTTCAAACAAAAAGTCAGATTTTTTTCTCACTAACCTCAAGAATGAACCAGTCCAACAGCTAAAACAGAGCCCCAGGGTAAGTCCCAAACAGAGAAGGTCTAAAGCTGCTCTACGGTTCCTGAAAAAACAAATCACTCTGGCCTCCAACTCCTTGGGATTAAATGCCCAAAAAGAAACCACAGTATTCTAAATCTATTCTCCTTAGGGGATTCAAAGTTAGCAGTCATTCTAAAGGAAAGGGTCATATGTACATAATTTTCTCAAGAACTCAAAAAAAAATTAATCTGCTTCTCTAAAACTGTATTATTAGACAAGGGGTTGAAGGAGAGAAATTTACCATGGACAAGACCAGAAAAAGTGAAATCACTAACAAAATCTGTATTTGTCTACAACTGTCATATATATATATGACATATATATATATTCACGTCCTACTCAAATTCCTTATTTCAAATATAAACTGGTTATTAGTCAATCTCATCTAGTTATTAAATACACTTTGTCTGTATAATTCCCAATTGTCTCACTAACTCCATGAAATACTTTCTCCCACAAATGGTCCTTTTTCTCATTTTACTTATTAAGCCTAAGAAACAGCTCATTTTAACAATCTAAGAACTATTTCTATAGAAACAGGGTCTAAAGTTCTAAGTAAAAGCCATAATAAAAAGATATCAAATTAAGGGAGAAAAAAAAATCTCCACTGTGATCGTCTATGATTAAGAAGAGTGGGATAGCACAAAAAGCACTTACTTCTGCAGTTTAACATGCCAGTCATACAAACTGTCATTTATGAGTTCCACTGAATAAATCCCTGTAAAAGTATAGGGCATGTTAGTCACTCTTCATTTGATCTTAAAACTATTGCTCTGGTGTAAATATAGACACTAAATAGCCAACAAAAGTTAGAAATTTTGCTATTAAAACACAGAACAACTAAGCCATGCTGTAAGTATTTTGGTGCTGGAGCCAAGTATCTTGTGCCCTTAACAGAGATAATTAAAACCATCATTGAAGAGGACTCCTTGGGTTGAGAAACTGTTTACCATTAACTGTGGATGAGAGGGAAAAAAGATTATGCAAATCATATGTATTTAAGACTTTTCTCCTATGGGTATACAAACATTTCTATAAAAATAGACACTGTCTACAGATAGTTTTATAATCTTTCTTCCACTTTTGGGAGCATCTTTCCAACTCAGTATATAAGTATCTACTGTCAATCTTTGAAATAACTCTGTATTAATTTATTTTATGAATCAACCATAATTTCACCCTACATCTGGTTAGTTATTTTCTGCTACTACAAATAATGCTATAATAAACAGGTGATGATTTAACCTTAAAGATAAACCAGTATTCAAATATTTAACTTTATTAGGATTTATTAGGATTCTACACATAAACTTTTAGACTTCTCATAAGAAAAACTGTCAGAGCACTGAAACTTCTAAGTTTGGCTTATCTTGAACTCTAAAAAGAAGGGTTTTCTTGCTTGTTTTGCTTTCCTGTTTTTAAGTAAGTGCTAATGATTTAGATTTGATCATTCTGAAAAATTCTGAATCATAATGCTGGATCACAATGCTACCTTTTCAAATAAACTAAAGTTTGGCTCTTTCCCTTGTTCAATACTGTTAGACTCTCTGCAACAACATAAGGGAATTTTACTTCAATGAGAGAAGTTTCACAATATTTAAGTCTTACTAGGTGAGAAAAAACACTCAAGTCAAACTATAAAATTTTTTAAAACCTATTTTAAAAGCAATACTGTAACCACCTCTACAATAAGAGCTGATTATGTTGTTTTCAAAAAAAAAAAGGAAAGAAATTATAAAAATCAACTTGGCAACAGTTCTTTCATACAATAAAATATATTCATTTATTTACTTTTCAAAGCAGATATTTCTTGTACTTTTCTCAGAATATAAAAATCATAAGAGTTAATCTCTGTCAGCAACAAAACAAAAAATTATGATATACCCATAGAAATAATTTTTAAAAATCCAAACATTAAACTTATCCTGTTTTTACCCCATCTTTTGATAACTTTATTAAATTTGTGTTCCATATTTCTAAAATAAAATTAAACATGTGTGTCTTCCCAGTTATACTATGAGAAATGAAGTTACTATCTGAAAATTGAAAAGGGCATAAGGACAACAGACAGCAGAGATCCAGAGGTCCTTACCTGCTTTATAACTCTGTGATCTGTATATGTCCCTGAGCTCTTTCATAAGTCTATCTGAAGCTTGTACAGACCCAGACACTGCACCCTGAAACATAAAATTTGCTGTTTTACCAGGATCTACTGATTCAAATATCTAAAGACTTAAAGGTATTTGAACCTGAAATAAATGTCCACAATGAGATTGTAAAAATGGATCACCACTCAACATTTTAAGAAGTCAGAAAAATTAAGTTCAATCAAATCAAGGATCATGAGTTTCAACAGGAATATAAATTTAGGGCAAGTCTGGTTCATTTACCATTTCTTAACATCTGAAAAAAAAGTCTAACCTATGTCCAGATTACTATAGCCCCTGAAATAGCCCAAAACTCAGTATGTCTTTTCAAATTCTATCAATTAAAAAAAAAAATCACTGACTTTTTTTTTTTACGATTTTATTTGAAGGGAAGGCAGTTTTAGGTTCACAGCAAAACTGAAAGGGAGGTACAGAGATTTCTCATATAACTGCCCCCTACAATGCACAGTCTCCCTCATTATCAACATCCCTCAGAGGGAACATTTCTTACACTGATGAACCTATTTTGACACATCATTATCACCTAAAGTCCCTAAGATACCTTAAGGTTCACTTTTGGTGCTGTACATTCTATGGATTTGGACAAATGTATAATGACACGTATCCACCCATTATAGCATCATACAGAGTATCTTCACTGCCCTAAAAACCTTCTGTGCTCCACCTATTCATTCCACCCCACCCCCAAAATCTCTGGCAACCATGGATCTTCTTACTGTCTCTATGGTTTTGCCTTTTCCAGAATGTCATTTAGTTGAAAACACAATCTGTAGCCTTTTCAGGTTGGCTTCTTTCACCTAGTAATATGGATTTAAGGTTCTCCATGTCTCCCCATGATTTGACAGCTCATTACTTATTTTTTTTCAGTCGGGAATAATATTACATTGCCTGGATGTACTACAGTTTATTTACCCATTTAACTACTGAAGGATATCTTGGTTGCTTCCAAGTCTTGGCAATTATGAACAAAGCTGCTATAAACCTCCACATGCAGGTTTTTGTGTGGACATAAGTTTTCAATTCATCTGGGCAGATACCAAGGAGTGCGACTGCTAGATCGTACGATAAGAATACACTTAGTTTTGTGAGAATCTGCCAGACTGTCTTCTGTGGTGGCTGCACTAGTTTGCATTCCCATCAGCAATTAGGAAAGTTTCTTGTTGCTCCACATCCTCACCAACATTTGGTGTTGTCAGTGTTCCAGATTTTGGCCATTCTAATAGATGTGTAGTGGCCCCATGGATTTCTGAATATACTAGAAGACCCTCACCATGATATTAACTAAAATAGTTTCATTAATCAGACTACAAGCAAGAATGTTAAACTAACAATCTAGTTTACATATTAAAAAATTGATGGGGGAGGGTACAGCTCAGTGGTTAGAACACATGCTTAGCATGCACAAGGTCATGGGTTCAATCCCCAATACCTTCATTAAAATAACTAAATAAATAAACAAACCTAATTACCCCCACAATACAAACAAAAAAAATAACCCCAAAACACCCAGAAAGTAAATTAAATATCTGTTAAAAAAAAATCGAGAAACAACATGTCTGCACCTGCACACATGCAACTGGTTTCAGTTCTTTTCAGTGTTGAGACTTCTCTAAAGATGGAAATGCACCAGTATCTTACCCTAAGACTGAATATGAATAGAACTATATATCATAAGACAAAAACATTTAGAGTATCTTCTGAATTTAAAAAAACGGATCATGTAAAATTTTAAATGTTGCACCTTTAAAAGCTGCACAACACTTTCAGGTAGGTTAGAGAATCAGATTTACAAAAGATATTACTTCCTAGCTGTGTGATCGTCGCTATATTGCTTGATGAGTTAAAACCCCAATTTCACATCTATAGAAAAGGTGAATATTTCACACAGTGGTTACGAAGATTAAATGGGTAGGTACATAAAGTTTAAACTACTTAGCTTAGTGTATATCATGTGATAGTGCTAAATAATTTGTAGTTTGTTTGACTATAACACACAAACTGGAAGCAATCACAAAATATAGAAAATATAGTAAGTATCTTTAATTTAGATACCACAAGCTTTTTTTAAAAAAAAAATAATCAAAATAAGGGCTTGGCTAAATGTCTTTGTTCTAAAGAAAGATTTGCAAATTAAATTAATCAAGTAAGAAATATTTAAGGAGAGAGGGTAATCTTGTTTACAACACTTGGCATCTCCTTGCATAACAATTCATTCCCTATGTTTTAGAACCTGTGCTCAAGACAAAAGAACTGGCCCTCAGGTGTCACGGGGTTGATGAACAGCTCTAACACAGGCAGCAAGTAAGAGGTGCGTTGAGAGACAGCTAGACTTTCATTTGACGTTTCCCTACTCTATCTGGGCATTTTATATACATCATTCTCATTTTTTTTTTGTAAGAATCATCTAAAAGGTGATAATGTCCATATTACTGAGTTGAGGAAACTGAAGCCACACAACTCTGTGTGTCACCATGCTGCTTCACACAAGAGAGATGTTAAGTCAAAAGAAAGAATTACTTTGGCTTGGTAAGGGCAGGACAAACCAGATGGCAGCTTCATGGAGAAGAATTTGAATTATACTTTGTAGGAGAGACTGAATTTAATTTATAGATCCCAGAAGAGACGGGTAAGCAGAGAAAAGAGCACAAACAGGCTGGAGAGTAAATGAATCCAGATGAACAGGGTAGAAAGGGGCTATCAATAGACGAGAAATGTTAGGGAAAAAAAATTAAAACTAGGGCAACAAAATATATGGATGAATCCACAACCAAGGCAGGGATGGAGTGGGGTGGCTGAGATTGGTAACTTACTGAATTGCCCTATATTTATATTATCCCTGTACAGTTTGCTCTGGAACAACATGGGTCTGAACTGCATGGATCTACTTACATAAGAATTTTTTTCAGTAAACACGTATTACACGAGCTGCAGTCAGTTGAATGATGTGGAACTGCAGACACGGCGGGCTGCCCGTAAAGTTACACATGGATTTCTGGCTGTGCGGGGGTCAGCACCCCTAACCTTTGCACTGCTCAAGAGTTAACTGCAATTACTTAACCACAAAAGTCCAGGTTCCAGATATTCACACGCTTACATTTAGGTGGTCTTGCCTTTGAGTCTTCCTAATTTTCTCTAATATTGCCAAATTTTCTTTTTCAATTCCTTCATCCTCTGACTTTTTTCCATTAATAGGCTCTTCCTCCTTCATCTCATAGTGATCCAAGTCTTCTATATCCTACAAAAGATAAAAATACTCACTTATTCAAGCTTGTGCCAAAAGTTAAATTATTCCTCACTCAATAGACAACAGAGAAGAGAGACTATATGTATTCCACGGGGAGGGGGGAAAAGGCTTCACATTCAATTCCTTTTATATCCTGTATTTTAAAAGCTAGAATCTAAGTAAAGCATATTTAACAGCTTTACAAAGTCCTAACTATTACCAAATAAGCCATCTTAAATTTTAAATCTCATATTAAGAGGAACTTTTGAAACAGTTTAGCATGAGGTACCAAGAACCTTAACTCAAATTCTAGAAATCTATTCCAAGAAACTAGTCTAAAATGTGAACACAGATTTAGGCATCAAGATGTCTATTTCAACTTTATAACCACAAAAACAAACAAAATCTTCATGTGCAAAATACCAGAAGTTAACTCAGTTCAGTGGAATATCAGAAGACCATTAAAATGCCAAACAACATAATGGTTTCTTCTGTATCAATAATGAAATGAAAAACACAGAATACAAAATTGAATATGCAGAATCTTAACTATGCCAAAATAAGCACAGAAAAAGTGAGACTAGAAGGACATATACTGAAATATTAATAGTTATCTCTAGAGACATTTAGTGCTTTTCCTGGGGTTTTCTGTAGTGAGCACCTATTGATTTTTATAATTAGGAAAAAAGTTAGAAGAAGAATTTGAATAATGTCCCCAGGCTAATGTCTTTAGTCACCACATCATTCTCTTCTCTCCCTTCCTTTATCACTTGCTCTTGCACATATACAAATCTATGCAGAATTTTTAAAAATCCTACTGTTTATTACCTTACTTCTACTTTAGCTTAATCATCAAAATCTCTAAAGAGGCAGTTTATACTTACTATCTCCACTTCATCAAGCAGACTAATTTCACCGTGATTTCTAGACCAGGTTAATTTAAATCACTTCCACCCAGACTCCATGGTCTTTTTCTTGGACTGCTATCTCTTCAACCCTTATTATATTCCTTTCTTATTCAGACCTTGTATATGACTTCATGCTTCATGGAGCTCCCTTCTCCTGGTTTGCACCTTTCAGCTACGATCTTCCTCTCTACATTTGTTCTGAGTTCTCACAAATGCCCTTAGCCTGTATCTCCTCCTTCAACCTCAGCCACGTTCATATCCACAAAATTTCTCTACTTGAGTATTAATCACCACAGAAGAGAATTCATCATCATCATCTTTATAAAACAGTATTCTCAGCACACTATTCTCTTCCTAAGGCCTTCTTATCAACAATCACACCAAATATAAACATGTTTGTCTCTAATTCAAGACTTAGCCACCTGCCTTTCCTAGCCAAACTTGCTTTCTAAGATTCCAACACATCAATCTTCTTCCCAGAAGGAGAGCCACTGAAACACCCAAACACACCATACTCAGGGTTGTTCTCAGCTTTTTTCACTACATTACTTTAGTTGCCTAGAATATCTTCTTTTCACCTATCCTAATCTGACAACTCCAAAGTCCATCCCACCTTTCTAGATTTCCCTAAACACTGCTGTCCTTTCTTTACATTATCTCATGAGGGAAAAAAAAGTACGTAAAAATCTTTGAGTATAATGTCTACTTTATTGTACACTGGACCCACAAAAAAGATTTAATATGAGAAAGCAGTTTATGCCACCCAAGTTAAACTACATGAAACTATTAAAAAATTCTCTACCCCAAAAAAGTCATTCCAACTGGACAATGTTAAGAATTAGTTTACTTCCAGACTCACAAAACAAAGCAAACCTACAACTACTTTAGTTCTAAGGCATTCAAAGAAGTATGTTTTAGATTTAAATTTTTCCAAATTAAGAAGAAAAAAGGTAATAACCTGAATTAATTCCAAAACAGAAAAATGTTTTAAAACCAAGACTATGGAACTCAAACACCTTTTATCAGGTCAAAACAGAGACACAGATCTTCATTATGAAGTTTGAATTTAAACATCAAGCTTCAGAGCCTGAAAACCTCTAAAATTATATCAATAGCTGGCAACTAAAGTAGTCTAAGCTCAATGTCTTTGGAATTAGCTCTATGAAATTCTTAGATGATTTTTCAACATAAGATAGTTTGGCTACTTCTAGTGAGTAGTTCCTAAAATGTTCTCTAATTCTCCTTTTATACAAAACACAAAACTTTTGAAACTTAGTAGTTCCTCTTCTTAAACCAAATCAGGTTAAGTATTGATTACTATTACACGTAAATACAATTTCAGTGCTAAATGTTAAGAGTTCTTATTTTCCTTGCAATCAAATCCAAGGACATCAGATAAACAATCTGCTCAAAAGTACCCCATGAATTAGAGGTGAAGCCAGCTTTTAGAAATTGTATTAAATTTCAAATACAACGTGCTTTTCATTATTCCACAGTAACAATGGCTTTATAAAGGAGGTTAGAAAATTACTAAAATGTTCAAAAGTGAAGATATTTATAAAATGTTATTCTTATATAAAATACCTACTTCAGCCATCTCTTCCTCTTCCTCCTCTTCTGAAGTCACCTCTTCTGTTGTCCCATTCTGAAAAAGAAAAGGACTTTGCCAGGACTACATACAACAAATAAACGCAGAGGACATGAGGAGACTCTAGTAACAAGCCGTCAACACCCGTCACTACAGTTCCGCCAGCAGAGCTCACTACAGTTGAAACATTTTTAAATTTAGCTTTGATTTGACAAGTAATGTTTATCTGCTTTTTAGAAGAAACAATTTTGAACAATTCAACTTAATAGATACCTTAGGAATTAACAAAGGCAATCAGTCAAATAGAAAGCAAAACGGAAAAAAATTTAAACATTCTCATTTAAAGTAAGAAAATATTTTATACATATGGTTATGTGTATAGGACCAATGACTTCTTTCACTTTTTAAGGAGACCATGGATTCCTTAAATTATCTACCTTTTTAGCTTTGAAAAGCCTGAATCTTTCCATAAAAATCCACTGTCTTACATTTTAAAAGATCGAATGTGTTACAAAGGAATAGACAATGCACAAAACTAAAAACTGTAAAGTGATCACCGTTTTACCAAAGATCTATTTTTTTTTATAACATGTTACTTACCACAGAATATTTGTCTGTAAGACACAACTTAACACTCCTTCACAATGACTCTGACAGAGTTTTAGGAAGGGCCTTCATATCTAGCTTTGACAGAGTTCAAAAAGATAAGTTTCCTGGACCAGACTATAGTTCTCTAGGACACAGTACATAGTATTTTTTTCCCCCAAAATTCTTACTGTATTTGTTCCAACTACCGCTGGTAAGGATTACGCTCACATAGAAGGCCTACCTTGATGGCCTCTTAGTGTGGGTGTCAGAACCATATTTTAATGTAACTCAATGCAGCAGCAAAATCTCGTAACAGATTCATCTGTTCCTTTCACTCAGGAGTCAGAAAGTCCACCTGCCAGCACCTCCCCATTCACACACCACAGGCAGAGCGCAGGTGTGCAAGCCAGGAGGGGGAGGCCAGCCAAGAGCGACAGCTGCTGAGGATACTCTTAACAACTGACACTCAGCAACGATGCACCTCATCTATAAATGAGCAGATAACCAGGCACCACCAGATATTTGAAGAAAACTAGCAATCTGAAAGAAAGGCACTAAGTGGAACAAGCTGAAGTCATGACATTATTAATGTAGGAAATAAAACAGAATAAAAAATCTAATTAGAATCTTTAGCAATAATTGAGAAGATAATTCATCCACAAAATCTAGAAAGATTATTATACAAAGGACAAGACAGTTTTGGGAAATCAGAAAGATCCCCACCTCAAAAAACAAAAACAAAACTCAGCAGAAGGGCCAGAGAGCACAATGGACTTGAATGAACAAACATTTATGATTAAGACAACAACGAAATTACGACATTCCTTTATCATGTGGAGAAAAAGGAGATGGAGGGACGGAGAGGTGATGAAAATAAGAGAAGAGTTAAGAGAAATGGAGATAGGGATGCAGAGATCTAACATTCATCCAGCATTCACCCAGAAGACAAGGGAAAGGAAGAAAAAAGACAAATGCTGCCAAGCTGAAGAAGGATTTCAGAATATCAAGAGGCTCTGAATGCCCCAAAGGAGCTGAAGAGTAAAACCCCATACTTCACAGTTAAAGGAAAAAAACCAACTTCCAGAAAGAAAAAAATACAGAGAAAGAAGTAAGAATCAGACAGGCATTCAGACTTTTCATCTACAACAATGAACACCAGAAGAAAAGTGTGAAGAACCTGGAAGAGATTAACTATGAACTCAGAATTCCCTACCTAGCCCCATCAGGATGGGTGCCACATGTGTGTTTGTTCAGCACTGGATCCTCAGCACTTACACAGAGTACACAAGTACTTTACAGAGTCACATATTTGTTAAATGAATAATAAGAACAAAGACACTGACAATTCAAGGAACACTCTCCATACACATCCCCACAAATCCTCCTAGAAAAGAAACAGAAGACATTATTCAAGGTCGTATTTCAGAGAGGGGAACCATGGGAAACAGCAACAAGCGAAGACAACAGTGACATCAGTGATTCAGTCTAAGCGATTGCTGATATCGCAGCTGAAAGGTTACAGGCCATATTCTCTGACCACAGTGAAAAGCTGAAAACCCCAAAGCCACCTGAGAATGTTTAAAAATGTTTTTCTAAATAATTCTTGACTCTAAGAAGAAATCGACCCTCATGCCCCAGGAATCAAATTCCTAAACATGTGCCCAGAGAAATACCGCCGCAGGTGCACCATGTGCTGTGGACAAGGATGATCACGGCGGCACTGTTCCCAACAGCAAACTGGAGTCAACCCAAATGTCAGTCAACAGTCAAATGGTAAACACGTTATGATACAGTCGAACAATGGAATACAGCAATGAAAAAGAACTACAGCTACCTACACTATAAATGAATTTACTCACAATGTTGAGCAGAAGACAAACATGAAAGAATACATATACGACTCAAAATGAAGCTCAGAATCAGGCAGCACTAAACCATATTGTTCAGGGATGCAAATATGAGTGATAAAATTAGAGAAAAGTAAGGAAAAGATTAGCAAACAGAGAAATGATAATCTAGAAGGAGCTTGCAGAAGATTTCTCCGGTGCAAGCAATGTTCTATTTCCTCACCTGGGTGCTGGCTAGTGGTACTTCCCAGGTACCACTGTAACTATCTGTTATACTAAATTTACGTTTACATGTTTTCAATACATATTATTTAAAACTCTTTCTTGTAAGATATGAGAGCATGAACAAGAAACGGAATCAAACTACTTATAAAATATAAACTAGTTAGAAAATAAGTATACTAAAATTTTTATATCTGTGCTATAGTCAAACAGCACTCAGAAAACATATACCCTTACATGTTGGTTTTAAAAAAAAAAAGTAATTTAAATCATATTCACCCAATAAACCAGAAAGAAAGGAAAAGGAAAAATGGTTAAAACTAGAGCAGAAAATGAAAAATACATATGATTTAACAAATAAAACTAAGGGTTGACTCTTTCAAAAGACCATTACAATAAAACAGATATGCCTCTGACAAGTAATCAAGATAAAGAAAAAAAATTTAGAAATAATCCACAGATGAGAAGAGGCAAAAAGTAAATACTTTGCACATCTTCATAAGTTTCAAATGTACAGATGAAGTTACCATTTTTTAGTATCTAAAACTACTAAAACTGACCGAAGAAATGGAAAATCTGAATAGACTAATACACAGAAGAGAAAAATGAATCGGGTTCAGATGTTTATTTAAACCAGAATTTCTCAACCTTGGAACTACCAATATTTGGGGCCAAATCATTTGTTGTGAGGAACTCTCTGACATCGCAGGATGTTTAGTAACATCCCCTCTACCCACAAAAAGCCAACAGCACCCTCCCCCAACCCGGCCAGCTGTGACAACCAAAAATATCTCCAGATATTTCCAAAATGTCCCATGGGAGATAAATTTGCCTCCAGTTGAAAACTGATTTAAACTGTGTCCTAGATCTCAGAAAAAACATACAAAGCCTCCCAAATCATATAAGATGACTTAACCCTGATACCAAAATGAAGCAAGAAGAGCCTAAAAGGAAACACACAAAACAATGTTACAATCTCACTTAAAGTGGAAAAATCAAAAAATAAAATATCATATCTATTGTGTTCCCACCCCTACCCCCCAACCTATATAGATGCTGAATGTTTATTACGGGAATGTAAGGATGATTCAAAATTAGGAAATTTCTTCATGTTATTCAGAAGTTATATTATATCCTTACGTGGAATTATCTGCATCATCATGAAAAACAAGGCAGATCTACATGAACTGTGTCCACAATATACTGTTAAGTGAAAAACAAGTTGCAGACATTCCAAAGAAGGAAAATTGAACACGGACATATTATTTCTCCCATCTCCTCTCTTTTTTGAGGCTTCACTAAAATTACAACGAAGAAATCAACACTGTAGAAACACACAATGGTAACAAAAAAAGAAAAGAAAACGGGCTACGAGCAGAAAAAAGAATTCACTCGTGCTAGAGGATGACAGTAAATGGAAGAATGGTAATTAATGGAGCAAACAAGTAAAGCCATAGGTTAAGGGACAATCAGGAGGCTAATTCGACCCACAGGACCCTGAAGAGGCTCTAGACTCCAAGACACCACGTACCCTAGATAGCAGGAGTGATGGACAGGACTAAAAACAGAAATTAACCAAAAATCTATATACAGAACATTGTCCAGCCCCCAAAACACACTGCTCTCCTTAAGCGGAACTCAGACAGACATATCTACCTCAAGCAAGAGATTATAAGGTTTCATGTCCAGAGAAACCAAGAAGTTCCAGCCATCATTTATGATTATACCAGGAAGTAGAGGGTGGAGGTATATGGGCTGGAAGTCAGCTTAAATTCCTCCTAAAAGCTATCAGTTGACAAGTCTTGGCCACAAAAAACTCACAATCAACTTTTTAGTAACACTCTCAAATATGAACGAGAAAAGAGAAAAGAAAAAATATGAATGAGCAACACAGAATAGGTATCTAAGGAAAGTCTCCAAAAAGAAAAAAAAAGACCAAGACAAACTAGAAAAAATATTACTTAAGACTTATTAAACTTATTAAAGAGAAAACAGAGATGCTAGAGAGGGAGAGTATCAAAGTAACTCCTTAAAGACACTTATGAATATGTCACATCTACCAAACAAAAATAGAATGCTATGAATAAGGAAAAATCAGAGAACAAGAAAAGGCTCTTAGAGCTTATGACTCATCTCTGGAGAGGACCCCAAATGAACCACATCTCCCAGCATTCATCCTTTATACGACCCCTCCCATTGTCAATCTGGGTGGGTCCTGTGACTTGCTTTAACCAATAAACGACACTGGGGCAGTTCCAGATCTAAACCTTCAGAAGGCCTGGCAGCTTCCATTTTTCTGCTCTTAGAAACCAAACATAAAAATTCTGACTACCTTCCCAAAGAAAGAGAAGCCACATGAAGAGACTCTGGAATGATGAGATGCCATGTGGTAAGAAAGGTCACAGAGGAAACACCAAACACCAGACATGTGAATGAAGAAGCCATGTTGGACATTCCAGGGCAGTGGTTTATCCAAATGACTACCAGTCCCAGTCACTGTCTGACTGCACCGTGAAGTTAGCAGAAAAACTGTCCAGCTAAACCTAGAAAAGCCACACAATCATGAGAGAGAGTAAACTGTTGTTTTCAGCCATTAAGTTCTAGCACAACTGGTTAAGCAGCAATAAATAACCAAAATAAAACTTACAGTTATGACTGTCCAAATAAAATTTCTGAAAGTTTAAAGATAATTTCAAATTCTGGAACATTTTTCTTAAAACAAAGAGATAGAATATAGTGATAATAAGAGACACAAAGACTCAAGGGAGGAGGTCTAAAATCCCACTAGCAGGCATTCCAAAATGAACAAATGAAGATTGGAAAGGAGAAAGTCACCACAGAAAAAATACAAGAACACTGACGCAAGGAGAAAGATTCAAGAGTCCAAATTTGAAGAGGCCCATCCATACTGAGGACCAGCAACAATGGAAACGAATCCACCAAAAGGTAGGTATTGCTACCCTTTCCCCCTTTTTGCATTGGGAAGTTATCGTGCATGTTACACTGGGTAATCAGCCCAAGCTAACTAGGTAAGACAGCTAATAAGTAGCAGAACCAAGATTCAAACCTACAGTGATTTGGCCATATTTTTTAGAAGTCAGAACTCAGAAAATGTACTACTCTTTCACGTTTTCCTAGGATTTTACTTGAGCATACACTCAGGCAAAATGAGAAGAGCTAAGCCAAGAAAGAATACATGAGATCACGAAACAAACTACTCCAGCACAGAAGACAAGAAAAATTTCAAGGTGACAGCTGAATAGCCAACCCAGAGAACTCGCCAAGCCTGGTGCAGAAGAACCGAAGGCTCGAGGAGAGAGGGAGATCTCACAGAAAAGAGACAGAACGTAAGTTTTATAAACTAACAATTATTATAAGGAAGACACTGCAAAACAAAAAACTGTACAAGAAAGGAAATACCATAATAGAAAACTCTACACGACAAAATCTTAATGATAAATGGTGATTATTCATTAGACTAAATATAATGATGTTTTAGGAAGGGAAGGTGGATGGGAAAGTGGGTGGCATAAGAGCGAAATCTTTATTGTAATACAAAGTTAATAATTATGCCTAAACAGGTAAATCTAGAAATCCAGAAAAGTTAGAGGTGGTAGTGAGCTGGTGGGTACTTCTGCTGCTTGGAGGAGACAACATCTGATTCAGGCCTTAAGTAGTATAAATGCGTGTAAAGGGATGGCATTCCAGGTGAAGGTGAATGAATAAGCGAAAGCAAACAAAAAAACTGAAGAAGCAAGGAACAGTTATGAAAACCAGGAATATTAACAACAACAAAAAGGTGGTGGCGGTGAAGGGGACAATTGTTTGTCCGTCATAGTAAATACCAGCAGGTCCAAAGAATGAAAAGTTATTTTTAGTACCTGAAACAAAATAAACAAAGCACTTTAACAGGAAAACAAAAATCAAGTTCTTAGTAAGCTGTGTAAGAAAAACCATTCTAGCTTTACTTCTGCTTGAGACAATTTGTTTTAGCTCCAGAACACTAGAGAAGTTTTACTTTACCTGGCCCGTGGGTAGTGGCTGATCTAGCATCTCAACATCCAGGTGCTTAGGAAGGTTATATAATCTGCAGAGTTCACATATCAACCACTTCAACTGCTGACGAAGCTACAAAACACATTTCAGTAAATAAGCATTATGTTAAAGAGCCCTCAGAAGACATGAATAATGCTAACACTACTGTAACTAATCCAGTGGGAAGTGAAAAAAGTTTGTTACTGGTCAATTACAGCCTACAGATAAAATAACAGTCTTAAAAAATATATTTTAGGGAGTGCTAGTGCAAGAAAGTTACTATGGCTTGAGTGCAATCCCTACAATGGATACCTAGCAGAATGACATCAACATAAAGGCAGAGGAAGGGGAGCTCCAGACATCGCCTAATTTTCAGCTGTTAACTTCTCTTCTTGGTAACTTACAAGAGTACGCTAATATATTAACGAGGCTACAAAAAATAGACGCAGTGTTGTTGCACATGGGTTATAACATTATATATTCCACAGTCACAGTCATTTTAAAAGTACAGAGGCAAATATGGTCTAACAGACACAGCCTTGGAATCTAGGTGACCTTGGATATAGTAGTGACTCCCTGAGTTTTGGTCTATCTATAAAACCAGGAAATTAAAACCTTCTTATAATGGTAAAGATTAAACAAAATCTTCTGTAAAAACACTTGACACTTAGTAGACTCTTAAGTGTTTGTCTTAAAAAAAAGAAAGGAAAAGAAAAAAAACTCACTAGGAAAACTACAAAGAAGAATCCAAGTTTCCACTTTTAAATCCAGATTGTTTTATAAGCATATTCACTTTAAGGAGGTAAGTAAGGTAAATTATGTGCACAAACATGTTTTTCATTGTTTAAAAAAAAAGGTTTTCAATGTATAAGTTTAGCAATTATGTTTAAAGAAAAATGGTCAGTATCAGACAACTTGCCTGGGAGCAAGTAAGGCGACTTACTTCCCTTGGTCAGGAAGGTTCCTGGATATCTCTAACCAAGAAGAGAGATGAAAAGAAAGAAGGTTTATGGACTAAGGAAAACAGACACAGAGATAGAATGGGTTAAACAAAGCAAAGAACAAGCCTTTTCAAAGTGGACAGTGGAGCAAGTAAATATGAGGAAAGGTTAGCAGTCAATCAGTATCAAAAAATATCCTCAAGCTTAAAAAGCAGCAAAGCCCCACTGTGGATTTGTCATTCCAATAAGCTCTGTTTTGTGCTAAGCACATAATAAAGACGAGGGAGGTTGACGTGGACACAGACTCAGACACTTCAACCCCTGGTACAGGAAGAGCTCCAGGAGTACCGTGGGAAAGGCAGCAGTGTGGTGGAGTTGCACCAAGCGGTAAGAAAGGCAGGGCAGTACATCTTCCAGGAATTTCAACTATGCGCTCCCCCCAAAAAAGTGTTTGAGGGGATAAGAGGAAGAAACTAAGACCATGGGAAGGACTTAAGAAATATTTAGAAGAATATTTAGTAGGTGGACAGGTCTTAGAAATTTACTAGGTAGTTTAGGGGTGGGAGGTGGGGGTCAGGAAACACTGGTATAAAAAAGAACTCTAAGATAGTTTCCAGGTTCAGGCATGAGTAACAAGCTTAGCTACTTCATTTTGCCCTACTCACAATCACAGAGAGAATTACTGAGGGCAAACATGATGGGGGTGATAGAGTGCTGAGAGGGAGATGAGTTTAAATTTAGATAGAATCATTCTGAACAGTCATGGCACATCCCCGTGAGATTCCCTGATCTACTGTGATATATAGACAGATAATGGAGTTTCAAACTCAGGAGATAAATTTTAGCTAGAGATAAAGATTTGGGAGTCACTGGAACATAGGCCTTGATTTAAGAACTGGGAGTAGAAGAGATTACTCAGAGAAAGCACAGAATGAGAAGAGGCAGACCAAGGAATAAGAGCTCAGAGGAGGCAAGGCAGGGTGAGAACGAGATAAAAACAGAGACAGCGATCTGATGGAAATCCTCATTAGATTATCAGTTCCCAGAGGACTAGGATAGGATTTGTCTTGTCTCCACCACTTATGACAGCACCTGGCAGGGAAGCCAGTCAATTTTTTAAGAAATACTTTTCTGTATTCCACTACTAATAGTTTCTTATGTCCACTCAGGTTTAAAACAGGTATGTATAAATCAGCATAGATATAGATTTTTTTTTTCAACATTGTATACAAGAGGGGCCAGATTACAGACAATATGTTGACTTGCTTTTTCATTTAGTATATCATAAAATTGTATGTGCTCTTGTGGAAAGACTGGCTCTATTCTTCTTAACTACAACATAATATTCTATCATAAAACCATACAGTAATTTCAATTTAACCAGCTCTTTATTGGTGGAAATTAAGTAATAAATGTTTATTGAATGAAGGAACATTTCAATAAGGAAAGAATCAACAGTACCAAAAATGCTGCAGAAAGGTAAAATTTAGGACTAAAAAGGAAGTCCTGCACTTGACAACTAGAGATAAAAATTTTAGTACAACAATGAAGGCAGAATCTAGATTATAATGAACTAAATGAATTAAAGGTAAGGAAACATAGCTTATTTTGTCAAGACACTAGGTTACAAAATAATTAGCAGAGACTGTAAGAAAGAGTGGAGGATGGGCTTGGGGTTTTTTTCTTTCATGTAAATACATTTACTTTTTTTAATATAAAACTGGACCCAATTTTATCTCCTATGTCATTTTTCTTTATGAGTATTTTTTTTTTTGCGGCTGACACTATTTTTTAATTGAAGTATAGTGTATTTACAATGTTGTGTTAGTCTCTGGTATATAGCATAGTGATTCAGTTATATACATATATATATATATTCTCTTTCATTATAGGTTACTACAAGATATTGAATATAGTTCCCTGTGCTATACAGTAGGACCCTGCTGTTTGTCTATTTTATAAATAGTAGTTTGTCTGCTATTCTCAAACTCCTAATTTATCCCTTCCCCTCCTTCCCCTTTGGTAATCCTAAATGGCTTTTTTTTTTAAATGTCTGTTAAGTCTGTTTTGTAAATAAGTACATTTGTGACTTTTTTTAGATGCCACATGTAAGTGATATGAGAGTTTTTTGATGGAATATTTTAGACATCAAAAAATAACCCCTCTCATTCCTACTGTTACAAAATTTACACCTTTAGATCTTGAGAGGCAACCTCCTCAAAGGAGGTGGAGTAAGGAGGCTATGTCTATCACTCCTTACCTCTCCTGCCGCCCCTCCCCTGCTGGAGACATGAACATGTGTCCGTCTAGCTTCTCAACTGCACGACTGTTCTAAACTTCTGTTGCCTCCATCTGCCTGGTCCAGTGCCAGTACTCAATATTTTACTTTATTTAATATCTGGTCAGGCAAGTCTCTCATTTCTTTTCTTTCCAACTTCATTGTTATTTTTTATTATTTACTCTTCAAAACAAACTTTAGGATCATTCTGTCAAGTTCCAGAAACAAATCTGTTGGGATTCGTACTGGAATTGCATTCAATTTATAAACTAACATGACGCAACGGAGATGACTGACATATTTATAACACGGAGTCCGGCCGTCGAGGAACAGCAGTCAAGTCTTTTATTCCACTCAGCAGATTTTTGTGGTTTTCTTGCTACAAAACCTGCATGTCTAAGTTTATTCCTAGGTATTTACTTTTTAAAATTTAATTGTAATTGTCAATAAAATACCTGTCTACTATATTTTCTGATTATAGCTGATATTTGGGAAAATTTGATTTTTATACAATAGAACTTTTAACTAGTCATCTTAAAAATTGCTTTTTCAGCCAACTCATTTGGATTTTTTTTTAAAGGTAAACAATCATGTCACCTGCAAATAATGATTGGTATTTTTCTATAAAGAATGTATGACATCATGGAAAACTACAATGGTAGTGTTAACTCTTAAAAAAAGGATATAAGGCTATACAGAACATAACCTCAACTATTAAAACATATGTATAAGAATATATGTATTTCACTAGTAAGGGAAAAAAATACTGATTAAAAAGAGTCATCAAGTCAACAGTGGTTATATCAACTAGCAAAATTTTCCTATTTTCCTTTTTTGTTGTTTTTAATTTTACTAGTTCCCTCACAATGGTCACTTAGTAGTTTTATAATCAAAGAAACCAGGTTTCTAAAAAATTTGTAAAGTTTGATTTCTTTATATATTAAAAATTTTTTTATTTGCACAACATTGTAAAATGACTACAACTCAATAAAAAAATGTTAAAAAAATTTTTTATTTGTATACTTTTGGCTTTAACTACAGAGTTATAGACTCTCAACAGAAAAAGCAATCAGTGTCATTCTATCATTATTTCCCCCTTATATCTACTTCCATCTTTTCCCCCTTTTCCGTTGCCTACCTTGGCTAGTGGTCTCAACCAAAGATGCCTGCTTGGTTTAATGATTAAAATTTATGATAAAGAGACCACCTAATTTCTGATCTAAATTAAGACTATACCTATGGAAAATAAAAATGAGAAACCAGGTAGTAAACAGTCAAATTTGAAGGACCAAAAAAAATCTTGGAGGACCTGAAGACGAGGTTATCAAACAATCATTAATCAGGCTTTTATATCATATTACCTCTTAACACTCAAATTCTATAATGTTCATGAGAAAAAAAGAAAGTAGCGTGGCTTATTTTCTCACCGAATTGTTGTTCTTAGTGTCTTCTAGACGTTCCAGAACTGATGTCAGATTTGGGTCATCAGAGTCCACAAACCATATCGGTGAAGAAGATGGGTAAGATTCCTGTTGCAGAGACACCTATGTTAAACATATTTACATACAGGCTAACCTGGATATGCAATTAAACCACACCACTAAATGGCAAAATGGTCACAAATTTAAGTAAAACATATCAGGAGAAGAAAAGTAACACATTAAAATCTATGTAAGAAACAAAATTTCTTATGGATTTTTTAACCAAAATAATGTTTTATGGTATAATCTTGCTTGCACCGTATTATAGAATTCATAACTCTAAAACAAAAACAAAAACAAAACAAAAAAAAAAGAACTTTACCCAGTAAGCAGTATGATTTAAAACAGACAGAAGAGAATACACTGCAAAAGTTATGCTTTATCAAAAGCAGGGGAAAAAAAATGGTATTCAAGCACCAAGGAAGATAGGCTTCCTTCATTTACAAAGAAAGATCTATCATGGACTGGATTCTTCGGCTTAAACATTTTTTAAGGGCTTTAAAATCTAGAATCAAGGGTGGAAGGGTATAGTTCAGTGGTAGAGGGTGTGCCTGGCATGCACGAGGTCCTGGGTTCAATCCCCAGTACCTTCATTAAAATAAGTAAGTAAGTAAATCTAATGACCTCTCCCTCAAAAAAACAAACAAAAAATCTGGAATCATAATAAATTCCTCAAGAAGCAAAAACAAAAACAGAAACAAAAACAAAAACATCCCAACCTTGAAGTACAGTTTACAGATTTAAACCATACTCCTTTTACCTTCTAATAGAATAAAGCTACATTTGAAAGCTTTACCTAGATGATATCCAATTCTGAATTTTTAAAATAAAGCGAAGGAGTACACATCTAGGCACATTTTTAAATCCTTACAAATGCTAAAAATGATTTTTTAAATCTTCTACTCACTGTACTGCTTGCTCTCTGAGTAGTGTAATTACAGAAGTTACTTTGAGATTTTTCTCCATTCAAAAATTGGCCCCTAAAATCAATCCCAATTAATTCTGCCTTTTTCCTAATAATTTTCCCTCTCTTCTTAGATTGCAAGAAGGAATGTAGTTTCTAAAGGACAGATTTCTTAAATGAGGTTAAGATTACTTCTTAAACATAGCGGGTGTTAGAAGGCAGAACAGCAACTTAGCTATCTTAGGGCTACATTCAGCTCTCATTGGCAATGGAGCTGGGTTCTGAGACAGGTGTATTCTCCTTGTGAAGCTACTGCCTGTGTGCTCCCAGCTCACAGATGTCAACGATGCTCTTGAACACTGTAACAGGATTGCTCTAAAATGGTCCCAATGATCCTAACCTCCTGGTATTTACCCCCTTGTATAATTCCCTCCCTAGACCTAATGACTCGCTTCTAACAAACAGAACACAGCAAAAGTAATGGATATCACCTCTCAAATTAGGTTACAAACAGAGGAAAAGTTCTGTCTTCCTCACCCTCTCCTGCTCTTTTCTTTCATTTACTCCCACTAATGGAAGCCAGCTCCCTACAGAGAGGCCCAAATCAACACGGTAAGGGACTAAGAAAGGCCTCTGACCAACAGCCTGTGAAGAGATGAACCCCACCAAGAACGGCATGAATGAGCCTGGAGGCAGGTTCTCCCCTGTCCAGCCTTGGGATGTCTGCAGCATCAGCCAACACCTTGTCTGCTTCGTCAGAGCCAGGGAACCCAGGTAAGCCAGGCACAGATTTCTTACGTATGGAAACTGTGAGATAATACTTGTTGTTTAAAGCTGCTGAAATTTTACAGAGCAATAGATAACTAATTCAAACACCATAAAATTCCAACATTTTATTCCATCACACAAACAGTACAACCAAGAAATGCTATTACCACATATATATTTTTAAAAGCACAATTACGTGTTGATTTTAAAAAGTTAACAAACTAGGCATTACATGTTTTCACCTACTAACAGACATTTACTCCGTTCATTTGTACTGTTTTCTATTATAAATTGGGAAAAGCCATTATTAGCAGTATTAGCTGCAATTAGGTTCTAGTCATAGGAAAAGAATTATGCAGAAACAGTTTTAAAGAAGCACTGCTTTCAGAACTATAATGTCAATTATAATATAGCTGAAGCCACAGAAACAGTATTTTTAAAGCATTTTACCAAATGTTCTTTAAAGAAAAAAACTGTATTGAAGTAAGACATCATATCCATTCACTAATAGTTTATTTTTATATTCTCATTCCTCAAACTTACTGTGTCTCAAACCTCTTTAAGGTTAAAAGGAAGATTGTCTTCAAAATTAATCCTATTCTTGGGGGTAAGGTATAGCTCACGTGGTAGAGTGCGTGCTTAGCATGTATGAAGTTCTGGGTTCAATCCCCAGTACCTCCTCTAAGAATAAATAAGTAAATAAATCTAATTACCTAGCCCCACCAAAAAAAAGCAAAACCAAAATTAATCCTATTCTTAAAGAGAATTGATTACTGAGTATTGCATTTCTTCCCAGTCTTCAGTCTAGTTTAGGAGCATACTATTTAAACCATTTTTAATGTTTTAGATTTGCATTTTCTATAGCCTTAAAAAAACAACTAAATTTTGAGCTTCACTATGTAGATTAGCGTTTGTCTAGTAAACTTCTGCATAAGCAAAATAAAATATGTAAATTGTTGTCCTGGTCTAAAACCCTCAAAACCGTGTTATGAGAATTGGGAAAAAAATTACTGAGATCAGGGGGAGGGTATAGCTCAAAGTGGTGGAATGCATGCTTGGCATGAACAAGGTCCTGGGTTCAATCCCCAGTACCTCCTCTTAAAAAGAAAAAAAAAAGGTAAATAAATAAATAACCCCCCTCAAATTACTGAGATCAGTTATTACCTAAGCCATGTTTTCTAATCCTGTACATAAAATAGGATACACAGTAGGTCTGAGCACTTTGTCAATAGCTCTCAAAGTAGGGCTCTTGGACACCTAGCTCCAAACTATTTCTACAAAATACTAAGAAGTTAATTGCCTTTTTCACATTGACATTTGCACCAGTGACATTTGCACATTGACATCTGCACCACTGCAAATACAACAGTGGGTAAAACTGCGGATACCTTAGCAAAGATAAAGGCAGTGATACCAAACTATACTTGAAGTCATGGTATTCACCACCATGCATTTAAGGTTTTTAAAAGAAAAAGGCGTTTCACTAAAGAATGTCTGTGATGAAGCAGTTATTTTACTAAATCTCAATCCTATGTCTTTCTAATGTTGCAAGTGATGAAACAGGAAGCACACATGAGCACTCCTACAGAACACTTTAGAAAAAGCACTTGTGTGACTGAGTTGTGAGCTGAACCTACTACTTGAAAGAATGACTGACCAAAACAATGGTTATTCCAACTTGGGTTTCTGATAAACATTTTCTCAAGAAAGAATGAGAGCCTGTCATTTCAAGGAAAACAAAGGACAGTATTTATTGCCAATAATAAAATTCAAGCTTTCAAGCAAAAATTAGAATTGCACAAAACCTTTATCCATCACTGTGAGTCTAATGGCTTCCTAAGAGTATTCTGATGAGGTTGATGGTGATATTAATGAATATAACCTTTTTCATGTTATATAACGAAAAGTATCAACATCTAGAAAATTTTCCAAAAGACCAATGCATGATTTACAATATCATGCAAGGGTTAAAGATCCATTCAAAGTTCAAGAAAGACCAAGTTTTGGTAGAGTATCCAAAAAGAATATCCACAATTACCTAAAAAGGCTATTAAAATAATCCTCCTTTTTCCCAACCATATATCTGTGTGAGGCTGGATTTTCTTCCTATTATTTCAACCAGAACAACATATCACAACAGATTGAATGCAGAAGCAAATGACAGACCAGACATCAAAGAGACTCACAAAAAAAAAAAAAGGAAAATTATTCCACTATTCTCACTGAAAAATTTTTGGTTTAGAAAATATGGTCTTTAAAAAAAATGGTCTTTTAAAAAATATATGGTCTTTTTTTCCATAAAAATATTTATATTAACATGTAATGAGTTTATCTTAATAAATCAGTATTTTAAATATTTAATTTCTAGTGATAAATACTGATAGATAACCTACATAAACAAAAGCTCCACGGGTCCTCGGTAGATTTTTAATAGTGTAAAAGAGTCTTAACTCCAAAACCTTTGAGAATTGCTGCCTGCCCCCCCCAACCCCAACCCCAAGCCCCAACGTTTTTCCCTCTCACTCTTAGAACTCCTTGTAAGAAACATCCTTTCATCATTCTGTATTAATGTGGTTCCACTGAGGCTAGTTTTCCTATCTCCTTCCCATCTTCCTACCTACTTTCCTGACCCAAAACCCAGCACAGGTTTCTACCAGCCCATCCTACTCCCCATGGTTAGCTGTCAGATGAGCTAAACCAGGCAAACCTGGGTCTTCTTTGGGGCTAGAGCTCTCTTTGTTGAAGATCTAGCATCGCAGGACAATGTTGGCCAACCAGGGGTAGTCAGCATTTATCTTGCTGAAACGGAAGGTTAAAAGAAACCAAACTGTTTCCTAGGGAGTCATAGATCTTTACACTTTCTATCATGACTGTGACAATGCCCATTTCACTTTACACTTGCTAACATTTTTACCAGTCTGACAGTAAAAGCTGCTACTGGGAAGAAGAAAAAAGTTCCTATACAATATAATTTGTTACAACATCTCCAGAAACCGATTTATCACTAAGAATGGAAAGCTATCACTTTTAGGAAAATTTCAAAGGACATTAGCTAAATGCACAAGGATTTAGCTCTAGCTATTAATGTTCAGAGCACTGTTTAAAAGAGAAAAAATCAGAAACTACCTACATATCCCAAACTAGAAGACATGACTGACTCAGTGCTCTAGCCATACAACAGGACAGCACATGGTAACTGAAGCCACTGAAGAGGAATAACTTCTGACAAAGGTCTACAATATTATTGAAAAAAAAAAAAGTTTACAAAATAATCTGATTTTTTTTTAAGGGAGAGGGAGTCTATGTAAACATAGGAGAAAAAAAGATGACCAGATGACAAGATATGTAACAGAATTTTGACACTGGTTGTCTTCTAAGTAGTAGAATTATAGGTGATTTTTTTCTAGTGTTGCTTCTCTGGTTTTTAGATTTCTGAAATAAGGATGTCTTGTATTCTACATTATAAAACATCCACTGCCACCATCTCTGGAAACAATCTTCAGCACAAACTCTACATCACAGTCAAGGCTTCTTCAGTGTCATATTTAAAAGACAGTCCATATACTCTGAAAGGCATCTATAAATATGAGTAATATTTAAAACTAAGCATTAATACTTTCAACCTCTCATACACTTCAAGCTTTTTAATTTTTAAAAAGGTTAACAATTAAGCTTTGTACCTATCTTGAAAAGATAGTTTCCTTCCTATCTGTCTTTAAAATGACTCATGATATACAATTTTTAACTACTGGATGGTGCTCAAAAATCCCAATATAAGTTCAAGCAGCTTCCTTACATTAAATGTTTATGTGCTTCTAACACAGTTATGAAAACTTTAGACAATTATCTAAGCAACTAATTACTCAGGACCTTTGTTTTTCCTCAATTCTATTATTAGTTTTATAGTGATTTTTAAGGCTTGAAGGATGAAGTTGTCTATGACCACCGCTATAAAGGTTATTCAAACAAGTTCACCACCACTGCCACTGCCACCATAAAATGTTGTGCTGTGTTGTCCTGATCTGAGGCAACATAACTCAAGGTTAATCAAACCAGACTCTCTGCTTGTCACTGCTTAAGGAATTCCTGTCTTATTCAGAAATAACTTTCTGTGTCTATTTTCTGCATAAATCCACTAAGAGACCAATGTGTGGCTTTCTAACAAGCACCAGCCAGCAACACTGCCTGCCAGAACGCTCAGTTTCTGGTGTTTTTCCAATTGATAGGACACAGCCATTTCCAAGGATTTCATCATTTTTTTTGAAAATTGATGCATATACTTCTTGTTGAAGGTTCAGAGATAAAACAGTTGTAATTCTTCTAGAGAACAGTTACGTGACACATTATTTTCACACTTTGCTATTCAATAAATGTAGGGTGGAAGATGAAATAAGCTGACAGAATTACCACATGGTACCTTAATAGAATTCTAAATGATCTGACAACATAGGAAGGAAGGAGGAAAGGAGGAAAGGAAAGAGGGAGGAAGGAAGGAAGGAAAAAGAGAAAGAAAAAGAAATTGCTCTCTGCTAATCATTTTACAAGTAAGCAACTACAACTAAGTATCTAAGACAACCAGAGCCCTCAGAAGCAGAGTAAAAACACTAACATTTGGTAAATGAAAAATGCATACACACCCATGTGATCTGAGTAGCAAATTACAGCTAATCAAAACTGAGTCAGAGAAAATGGAAATGCTGAAGAGGATTCAAAACACCTACCGGCAGAAACCACTGGTTTCCTTGGTTCTGAGTTTGCTTAGTCTTTCTGAACACTATTTCAGTGGCCTGGGAAAGAGGGACCTCTGCTTCAGCACTCTGGCTCTCCAGCAATGCTTTACATTTGGTAGAGACTCAATTTAATTCCCCACCCCTCAACTAGCTGACATTTATCAAATACTACCCCCTTTTCCAGGTCTAAGGAAGTTTAACAATAAAAAATCAATTTACTAAAGGATACACCATTCACAAATTGGAAACCTAAGTCTCCTCTTCATAGATCTGCTCCTTTCAAGGAAAGGCATAAAAACCGGGATTAGGGAGGATATATAAGGACTAGGCGTTTGACTCTGTGTTATAAATTGGTCAATTGAATATAAACAATGATTCTTCTGGACTGAAAGTACCACTTAGGTGCTTAACATGACAGTTCTGATACTTCCAAAAGATTCTCCAGGAGTTCAATTTGGAAAAGTAATCTGTCCCTGGAGAATACACCAAAGAAGAGGTCTTGGGCTCTTTAGTCAGTTCTGTTATTTCCATTGTATAACCTTGTCTGGGCTACTTTCTATCAAAGACTAGAAACATGAAAAACTAAGAAATTAACAGCATTGGTTTATTTCCCATGAAAAGCTATTAAAAAGCATTTTCAAAATAAAGTGTTATGCAACCACTAATAATACCATCACTTTTATACCTTAGAGAACATCATTATTGCTAAAGAGCTTTCATATATATGTTCTCATGTGGGACAAAAAGTATTATCTACTTTATAGAAAAGCTCAGTAAAACAAGTAATGTGCTTAAGGTCCCAACTACTAAGTAGAGACTAAATCTTTTTCTCCTAAACTCAGAGCTGTAACATTTTAAATTTAGTATCTTGCTGTTGGCGGGGGGGGGGGGGGGGGGGGGGGGGGTAGCAGCTCTTTGGCAATGATGAATAGGAATTTAATTAGTTAAACAAACAAATAAAAATTCTACCACAAATATCCTGGCAAATAGCCATTCATGCAGAAAGAGTAATGATTTATGCTACACAAATAATAAATTACTATAAAGTTTTATTTAGCAGCTAGTTTATTTCCTGGGGGAGGGGGGATTTTTCACTCTAAAACAGTGATTCCCTACCAAGAGTTCCTAGATGCCAAGAAGTCCATAAAAGGAGTAATGGAGTCATCAAGTTACGCTAAATATTTCAAAAGGACTAAAAGAAAGCCAGAGGTTATTAAAACAAGGTGCTTTGCTTTTTACGTGTGATCATAACAACTGGATACTAGCACTAACTGGCAATTAGAACTATTTACTGAAAATGGAAAAACAATATTAAGTTTGCATAACTACCTTTCATATCATGAGTTCACAGAAAACAAATTAAAAAAAGACTCCTTGAAGATGAAAATGGGACTCTTTTCCCTTCATATTTACGATGAGGACAAATTTATAAAACAAAAAATTTAGCTCCATTCCCTTGGCCTAAAGAGTAAAACATCAAAACATCTATGTTTTGTTTTGTTTTTTACGTCTCAAAACTCTTCCACATGAAGTCAAATTGCAAATTTCCTATTGAGCTCTAAGAAGCCTTTTAAATATTTATGCACTATCAATGACACTTTCTTGATGTTTTCTCTGCCCTTTTGACCAACTCTTGGCAGTTAACTTATATAAGATTTTTGTTCAAACAGAACAGAGCTAGAATGGTGGCTATACAGTCAAAAGTACAAATATTTACTAAGCGTTTACTAAGTGGAAGAGGAAAAGCATAACTACAGAATATTCTTCCATGTCACCATAAAATAAAAAAAAAAAAGACTTAAAAAAAGACAAACCCAAATCTATAACAGAACATAAGAAAATATAACCAAAGCAGTAAACAGTAGGGGCCACAGAAGGCAGGAAGGGAAATAGCTATCAGCATAAACAGGGAATGACTGGAAGAGCCTTGGGGATGGTCAGACATGTCAAGACAGATAGGAGTGGTGTAAGGGGCACATTCCACATGGGAGAAACTGCTGATGCAGAAGCCTGAAAGAAAAGGGGGGCACAATATCCTGAGAGGATTATTCAGAAATTGGCATGCATGCCATGTAGGGAGACCACTAGTGAGGTACCATTCACTCAAACATTACTGCCTTGGGATGCTTTTTGGTAAGCATGGAGAAGTCAGGGCCTGGCATACAGAAGAGCTCAATAAATATTTGGGGACACAAGGAAAAGTTAAAAATAGATCAAACATTCTTTTTTTCTTTTAAGCGCTAAAACTTTTTAGAGAACGGCAAATCACAGAGTAGACAGGTCCTGGCATTTGAAATCCAACTCCATTTTTCCCTTGCTCTTTCCCCTCTAAGAAAATGGTATCAAGAGCAAACCATGGAGATTTTATCAAAACACTCAGCCATGCTTAAAGAGTCTTTATCTTTTAGAGACGCACACCGAAATATTTACAGATGAGGTGATATGTCTGGAATCTACTTCAGAATATTCCGAGGTGGGGTGTAGATGATGAAATAAGATTGGCCAAAACTTTAATCATTGTTTAGGCTGGGTACATGGAGGTTCTCCACGCTACTCAATTTTTGAATACGTTTGATATTTCTCCATAATAAAGTTAACACACATTCATATCCACTGAGCATCTTCAGTATCTTCTGATAATGTCTGTTACAATTCACTAACATCTGAATTGCAATAGTTTGTATTAGTGGTACCACTGTACTAGTCCCCCCTCCAGGCTCCTTTCCCCAGGTGTCTCTAATTCAGTTACTGCTCCATTCCCTAATCCAGGTCATCACTCACTCACTATCTTCGTGTGCAGCAGACTCCATCAGCCTCCAATATGGTTCTCAATGGGGCACTGCTAGCATTGGAAGTGGTATAAATCTTTGTTGTGGCAGACTGCCTGAACATCGCAAGACATCTGGCATCCCTGTACCCGTGGCACCAAATGCCAGCACAGCAACACTACCATCCCACCCCCATTGGGATAACCAAAACCACACACACATTTCCTAATGCCACTCACTGCAGAGTATCACTCCTAGTCCTGGATGGCAAACACATTTTCCCACTCACCTGAATAACTCAGGGGTTCCCCACAAGTCTACAACTTCAGTCTGTCAGTCAAACCAGCCCTACCTACCTTTTCCTGGCTATACCTCAGCTTCTACTAGAGTAATCACCATTCAGACCAGTCCCTTATTATCACCGACTTCAGGCTCACTACTACTTCCTGTTTACCATTAACTTCTCTACCCCCGGAGCAAACTACGTTTTCTCAACCGTTGGGGTCTTTTTTCGATAGTTTCCTTTGTCCCTTCGCTCCCTTCCACCTGGGAAAGCCCAGCTCCAAAATTAGCCTCTCAAGGCCTTCGCCCCTCCCACCGCCAAAGTCAAAGTTAATTACTCTCTTTGGCTTTCGTAACGATACAATAGAAAACCTGGTCGCACTTTGTTGTATAAAACTCTTCCCCAAGAAGACTGAGAGTTCCGAAAGCAGGGAATGCTCTACCCAGTTTTGCAAAACCAGCGCCCAGACCAACTGCCATGCTCAATACATGAAATCTCACCTCAGCACTGCATTTACCGTTTTTTTTTTAATATACACTACCCAGAATTCTGAAAAACTATTTTAATGTTAATTATCGTAACTTCGAGGCCTTTGCAGACTCCAGGTACGCTGTAGGCACTTAAGTACTTACTGACTTAACCAAAGGGAGTTAAAGACGCCAGACTTGGTTTTAGCCACATTTAGAGGAACGTGAAATCACCACCTTGCCTCCTGCTATAATAAGGGCTATACTCCGCAGTTTGGCCCAATACCCTAAGTCAATTTCACAACGAACGGCCCCATCGTACACTTTTATGCAGAAACTGGCTGAACACGTTTACTATTTTACGAAGCATCTGGTTTCTCACGAGCTTTCAGATGAAGTGAAAGAGTGAGCTTTAAAGGGTCTTTTAGGTTTTATGACATAATATGATCTCTATGGGCCGCGAACTTGGGCACGTATCTCCTTTCGCCTGCCCCTAATTTGGACGGCTATACACAGGAGGGGCTGCATAAACATACCCCGGAGCACCTGCCGCCTCCAAGGTCCAAGGCGCCTTCGGAAACGCGTTAGCGCCGAGCCAGACCGGCAGGAAAGTGGGATAATTCAAACAGCGCCGGAGGCTGCATTCTAAACTTTTTCCCCCCTCAAATGCGTCAGTTTTCAATGTCAGTTCTTCCTTAAACACAAACTTAAAAAAAAAAACTGGGGGAATAAGTGGGACGGGGAAACCTAACTGAAGAATGAGGGGTTCAAACTTGAGGGCCTTTCGCCTGCCCCGCCGGGGCTCGCACGGCAGCCGGGGCCGACCGGCCGCGGCCCCCGGGCAGGCCCCTGGCTGTGGGCGGCCATGGCGACCCCGCGAGGGCTCCTCCGGCCGCGGTCTCCCACCTCAGGGCGCGGCGACGGGGGCCGCGAGGGGCCAGCAGCCCCAAACCCAGCCCCCCGGGGAGAGCCGGAGAACGCGCCGTCTGCCTCCTCCCACCAGAGCCGCGCGCGGTCCCGGTGGGGCCTGGGCCGGGCCCCTCACGGGGAAAGGGGCGGGCCCGCCCCGCCCCGCTCGGCCCGGGGGTCCGAGGGGGCCTCTCCCGGGTAGGCTCCCCTTTGTCCCTGCGCTCGGGGCGCCGCTTTCCGCCCCGGCCCGGCCCTGCGGGGCTGCGGCCGGGCGCCTCACCGTGATGTTGCAGTGGAGTGTGAGCGGCGGCGGCGGCGAGTGCGGGCTGCCCGGCGGCGGCACCAGGAACTGGCAGTGCAGCTCATCCAGCTTCCAGCTGACGATGCGGAATCGCTCGTGGTTCTTGTCGAAGATGGACGCCAGGAACTTCAGCTCGGCCTTGAGCCCTGACACGGACATCTTCCCCTCATCTCCGGCGGGAGGGGTGCGGAAGGGGAGCCGGGCCCGGAGCCGCCGTCACGGCCGCGACCGCCCCGCGGGGCCGGCCCGGGCCGCGCTCTCGCGGCTCCGCCTCTCCCCGCCGCCGCCGCCGCCGCCGCCGCGGCCCGCGTCGGATCGGGTCTGGAAAATGGCGAGGGGCGCCGAGGCCTCAGCAGGCGGCTGTGTGGCGGCCTGGGTAACTGCTCCCTTTGTAACTGACTCCACCGGCAGGAGGCGGCGGCCCCGCGGCTTAAAAGGGCAACAGCGACGCCGCCCCCGCTACCGCCTGGGAAAGGGCTGCCCCCACCCCGCCCCTACCCCTCCCCGCCCCGACGCGCCCCGCGCGGCCCCGTTCCGGCGCGTGCACGCGGCTAGCGCGCGCCCGCCCGGCCGCCCCCTCCTCGCCAAGACCCAGCCCCCTTCCGCCCGGCCCATGTGCTCGGCTTCTAACGCCCGCGGACGCCTAGCTCGGGCCAGCTGGCTCACCGGCCCGGATCACCGGGAAGAGCCGGAGACCCCCGCGCGCCCCCGCCCCCAGCCTGGGACCAGACACGTGCGCGGCCTCTCGCGCCGGCCACGTCGGCGGGGCAGCGGACGCGCGCCGGCCCCTGGGGGCGGTGCTTTGCGAGGCTCGGAGCGGGCCACCCACTCACCTGACCCAGCCCCCGCCCTGGTGGGAGGCTGCGGGCTGCTTTCTGCACCCACTTCGGCCCACCTAGCTTCGTCTCCGCTACTCTCATCCTAGTCACCTAGGCACCACTTCTCTACCCTCAGTTCCTGCCAGGACCTTCTCGCCAGACTCTGCTCACTCCTTTGCTCTCTAACCTTTCACCCAAGATGGTAATTTGGCCCCTGCCGGCTGCTCCCTCCCGTCTCCCACAGTTTCATCCTTCCTCATATCCAGTGCCTCTGTTCACTCTGGCATTCATTTTCTCTTTACTGCCTTGAGCTTTTTTGCTGTTTCCCAAGCTTGAGATAACCTTCTCCACCTCCCATGGCCTATTTTCAGTAAAGTATTACCTCAAATGTCATCTCGGGAAGGGCCTCCCTGACCATCTAATCTAAAAATATAGCCACCCAGTCACCCTGTATCACATCATCCTCTGTCAGCACCTATCACTCACTATCTGATATCTTTCCTGTTTATTCAGTGTTCCTGCCCAACTTGAATGTCTTATCCAGAGCCATATTCCCAGGACCTGGAACGAAACCTTTCATATTGTAGACACCTAGTGTTACTGAATGAATGCTCCTCTCTGGAATCCTCAGCACTTAACACAATACCTGGCACATTCTAGGTGCTCCCAAAATGGTTGGAGGACTGCATGGCAGTCCAAAGGAATATAACGTAATTGGGCAGTAATTAATAGTGTGTTTAGTGATATGTACTAGAGGCAGGACCAGTTTCATGTCTGTGCAACCTATAGTTGCATAGGGCTCCTGGCTTAGAACGGCCTTGTGCTTGGTTTAATGCTCTGCTGTGGCCACTTTGAAAGTCTTAGTAATTTTCCAACGAAGGCCTCTGCATTTTCCTTTTACACTGGTCTTGACTGGAGGTACCTAGCCTCCCTGGTGCCTAAATGTCTCCTGTCTCATGATCTATAGGTGGCCCCTGGTCTACTGGTCCCTTAGATAACAAAATTTAAAATACAGAAGAACACAGGGAGGTATGAAGTCCACTAAAATGTGGAACATTTTAAAAGTTCTTATTTTCATTTTCTTCTGCAGTATTGTATCATGTTGTTTCTTAGCCTGTCCCGGGAGGGGGGAGCTGCAGACCCCTTTTAGAATCTAGTAAAAGCTATTATCCATCTTTCCAGGAAAATACCTCCCCATATAAAGTGTTATATTTATGGAGATTCCTGGCCCTGGCACTAGAGGTACCACTGTGAACTGGGACTGGGAGAAGAAGGGGTTCCAGTCCTGAGCTCTGAGTCAGAAATAACTAGAATACTATATTGGTATCATTGTTGGGTTAAGCACGAGTGTGGTTTGCTGCTTTCTTTTTCCTTCAGTCCCCAGTACTCTTGGGACCCTAACAGACATGGCAGGCACAGACAAGGATTTGAGATAAAGAGGAAAAATCTGTTCAGAACTTGGTATGACTCTGAGAAATAAAATACCCTGAACAAATTATTTCATCTATCTAAACTTCATTTTGTTATCTCTAAATTGGTATGAAAAAATAAATAGCCTTATAAATTGCAAACACTTTTACTAGTAATATCTCAGAAGTGTGTATATATATATATATAAAGTATATGTATGTATATATGTAAATTATATATACATATATATTAATTTCACAATCATTTTTTGAGCATCTGCTGTGTTCCAAGCTGTAAGAGGGCTAGCAATGTAAATAGACGTAGTCCCTGAATTCAAGAAGCTTAAAGTCTAACATCGGAAACAATACACTGTTTCCTGGTGCAAATAACAGAAAACTGTGACTTAAAGTGGCTTGGACAATAAGGAAATATTTTACTTCACATGACAGGAAGTCCAGAATCAGAGCAGGCACCAGGATTGGCTGATTAAAGCTTCAAAAATATCAAGAGCCCAGACTCTCTATCTCCTTTGTCACACTGAGAGCAAGGTGGCTGTAGCTATTCTTGCAGGTCACATCCAGACATGACAGTATCCAGATCAGAAAGGACTATTTCTTCCACGTCTCCTTCCAAGACATGGAACCTTCCCAAGAATCCACCTAACTGAATTCCCTTCTGTGTCATTGGCCAGAAATGTGTCACATGCCCACCCCTAAACCAATGACAGGTAAATGGGTGGGATCATTCATTGGATTTGCAGTATCTGGGATGGAATGAATGTCGGTGAGTCAACCACAGTGTCCTCTACAGATGCATAAAGACAGCATCAGGTCACATGTGGAGATAAGAGGGTCAAACTACTGAACTACTGCGTATCAGGGGAGGAAGAAATTAATTTCAGAAATTATCTGCATAAAAGTATGGCCCTGTTCAGAGAACATTCAAGAGCCCACTTGATTATAGCGTACAGCAAGGAGCCAAGAAGAAATAAAGTTGAGATGTTATTTGAGACCTGATTTTGGAACCCTGAAATACCATACCAGAGACTACTACAGTTTCATTTGGTGAGAGTCATAAGTTTTAAGAAAATTAATACAGTGTTAGTGCACAAAATGGATTACAATGGGTTTAAAACTGTGAAGTAGCCACCAAGAAGAGGCAGATTCTAGATCTGGCCTGCCATTAATTCCATGCAGCAAGTCACATCTGGCTCAGAGATTCTCCAGCTCCAAACAATAGAGTCTTTTGGATTGGTCCAAGTCAGTAGTGAGAAACACTGAAATAGAAATGGCTGTGGGAATGGAAAGACTACACTGATCCTAGGGATATTTCTGAGGCACAACTGCTCGATCTTAGCTGATTCAGGAATAGAGGGAGAGAGAGGAGTGTTGTCTTGTTTAAAGGAACAATTTGAAATTTCTAAAGCAGGTGGGTGGGAGGAAGCGATGTTATTGACACAACCAGAGGAAGATGAATTTGAGGTGCTGATGGGATCTCATTTAGAGAATTTGTATTATGAGCCTGATATTTATAAGGGAAGTCAGAGCAAGGGACATATAATCGTGGATCAGTCATACAGGGTGATGGTTGAAGTCGAAATTCAGAGGATGACCCATGTGTCAAATAATTTGTGGAAAGGGCAAGAAAGATCAGGACCAAGAAAAAGCTACGGGTTTTAGGTATTAAAGGTCAATGGTGGACATGGGGTGGGAGTGAAGACAATGTATGTAGACTACTTTTTTTTTTTTTGGCAGATTTAGAAAATAAAGTTTGATGGGACCTAGAACATTTTGGATAAAACTAATAAAAAATACGAACACAAATTCAGGTTGTGGTGATATCAGGAGTAACATCATCTTATTTAGTTCCTGTGACATAACATCCAGCTGCTCGGTTATCGGTGCCGCCTTGGGGAGGTTACAGGCGTCTCCAGGAGGGAGCAGCGGGGCCGATCTGGACAGGCTGCCCTGGAAACCGGAGGGCTGAGGTCAAGGTGGATATGTGTTGCTCTGACTTTATAATTAGGCCTGTGACTATCAAAAGGTTTCAGAGAGACGAGAAAGAGAAATGAATAGTCATTTGCAGTAGCAAAGCAAAAGAAAGCTTTAGGCTTTTGTATTCTTTTTATTATAATATGGACAGAGATGGATTTACTTTGATGCTTAAGCTTCAGGGCTCCTTACACAGGCAGAGGACCCTTCTAAACAAATATTAACTTTTGTTCTTAAGTTGGTATTTGTAACTTTTTTTTTAAGTTTTTTTGTTTGTTTCTTTTCTTTGGAGGGGGGAGGTAATTAGGTTTGTTTGTTTGTTTACTGGAGGTACTGGGGATTGAACCCAGAACCTTGTGCATGCTAAGCACACACTCTACCACTGAGCTATACCCTCCCCTGGTATTTATAACTTTTCTTTTCTCAAAGAGAGCTCTCTAGATTGAATAAGCTTCAGGCCCTACAAAACCTGGATCTGCCCCTAAGGAGAGAGCTGTTTATAGGCAATGAAAAATGAAGATGCAAGAGAGGAGATAAAGTGTAGAACCAGGTTCTGGAAGAGGAAGGAAAGGATGGGATAAGGAGTTACTCGTGGAAAGGAATCCTCCCCAGACCCCTCTCCAAGGAGGATGGGGATGGGGAAGATAATTGGGGGGGGGGCACAAAGAAATGTTGAGTTAGAGTGGAGACTAGTCGACAGACTTCATACTGAATAAATGGCCTTGATTGTAACAAGGCAGGTTTGGGGTGGGCAAGACAGATAAATACAGAAACCAGAGGACAAGGGAGCACTGACAAAAACTGGTTGAAATTTCTGACCACGGACTCCCACCTGGACATGCATGAAGGACCATGAAAGGAAGATGAGTTTGAGAGTCTGGAAATCTCCAAGGAGACAGAGCAAGTTCAGTATGAAAGAAGGAATGGGAGAAAACACGTGTACAGAAGAGTTTCAGACTTCAATGACCTGAATGTGGAGTAGTTCCCAGTGATAGCGTATTCTGTGCTACTCTGTTTCCACAAATCCTATAAGGCTGTTCTCAAATACCTTTATCCTTTATCAAGCCTTCCCTAGTTCCCTAAATTGAATTTAATCTCTCCTTATCTCCAATTTCTTAGCCCCCTGCCTGTTTCAGCACTTATTTCATTGGTTGTGCCTTGGTTATGACTAGCTGGTTTTATATTTGTCTCCTCTGCTGGATTATCAACTTCTTGTCTTAATCATCTTCATATTTGTAGCACACAGTCCAATCCTTGGGACCTAGAAAGCACCCAGTTAGTGATCACAGGGTGAATATAGCCTACTGGAAGTGAAAGCCATGTAATGTCTTCAATTAAAGCAACTGCAAGAAAATTGAGAGAAGTAATCAGTTTCACTGAAATCTCGGGGAAGCTGTGAGGACCTCTGTCCCTGTCTGAAGTGTGCACACATCAGCATGTGGCCACATATGCCCAGACAACCACAGGGCTCCCCATGAGGCACAGGAAACGGAGCCCATCCCTGCTGAAATGAACAAGTGACTCATTATTCTGATGCAGCCAGCTCAGCCAGAATCTGTCCTGAGCTGCAATTTTCACAAGTTTGGACTCTGGCTTATAATAAAACTCCTATCTTTGATTTTAGTTTTAGTTACCACTGCCCATCCCTTGCCTGAATTGTTAAGGGGTTTTCAGATCAAGATGCAAACACCCTGAAATTGTATGTATAAGTATATATGCATGTGAATATTATTCTGGGGAGAACGTCTAAAGCAGCACCATCCTGTAGAACTTGCTGCAGTGATAGAAATGTTCTGTATTTGTGTTGTCCAGTACAGTAGCCACTAGCCATAGGTGGCCACTGAACACTTGAAAAATCATTAATATGACTGAGGAACTGAAACTTACTTGTATTTAACTGAAATTAATTTAAATTTAAATAGCCATATGTGGCTAGTGGCTACCATACTGGACAGCACATCACTAGATTATAATAATACAAAGCTCAGTATAGCACTTTTAAAAACATGCCCTTCCTTACTCCTTGAAAGCAGCAACAATCTGTTACTAATTATTATATCTTCAGTGCCTGACACAGACTCAGTGTTTAAAAAGTGTTTGTTAAATGAGTGAAAGACCAAATTTTCTACTTTCTCTGGAGTTTCCTCATGTCTAAGATAAAGAGGATGTACACTAAGATTTCTTCTAACTAAAAAAAAATCCTCAAGACTCTAGTAAGCAAATATTCACTCATTTAACAAACATCTGTTGAGAACCTACTGTGTGCCAAGTTACTTCATCATTGTAGCAGCTGAGGAAGCGATCATTATACCCCCCAAATAACTGAATTTCGGAAAATGGAAGTAATTTGCCCAAGATCATGCAGCAGATAACTGGGAAAAAAGTCAGAATTTCAACCCAGGTCTGTCTAGCTGTTTCCACTACACGTCTGCTTCTCTATAAATTACAAATATAAATGTAAATTTAGATGAATATAAAATAGCAAATAACTTAGCATTGAGAGGACAGGCCAGTACAGAAACTGCACTGGATTGAAATACAGATCTTCCTGGACGGAAGATCCCAGGTTCTACAGATAAGATTCTTGATTGCTGAGGGAGAGACGCCAGCACCTTCAGGAAGGCCACTTAGGCTTGAGAAGGGGCCCATGCTCTTCCAGAGGGGCTGATTAATACAACAGGAGGAGCTCCTGACCCCACTGATGCTGATGAGAGGAGGCAGGAGGGAAATCAGCCTGGGGTTTATTATAGTAAATCCCTAGAAACCTTTCAGAGTATTATCTCCCCTCCGTCATCAGCATATGGAAGCTTCAAATTAAAAGGTTCCCTCCTCTTTCCTTCCACAATCACATTCTTACAGAATGTTCTTTTGGAATGTCTTTCTAGACCTAGGCATAATATACTTACATACGTAATATACTTTTGACCCAGTAATTTCACATCTAGGCATTTATCTTAAAGGGCTAATTAAGCATGTCCATCAAGATTTAGTTACCAAAAGTGAGGGAATGTTACTAATGTTACTAAAACATCAAATATTTATTAGTCAACTGGAGAAATCTGAACATTAAATATTTGATGATGTGAAGCAATTACTGTCTAATTTTTTAGGTGTGACAATAGTATTATCATTATTACTATTTTATTTTTTAAATGAGAGTTCTTATCTCTAGGGGTTATTTATTGATGAAATAAAAGACAAAGGTTCAGTTAAAATATTCATTCCAGCCCTTTTTACAATAGTAAAAATACAAGGAAAGACCCAGCGCTTAGAATTGGATGTACCGAAAGTTTTCGACTAGCCACACGATGGACTAGCATGCGACCATTAAAGTCAAGTTGTGTATATGTATCTGGAAGGATATACCAAAATGTTAAAGGTGGTCATTTCAATTTTCTTTCTGCTTATTTATATTTTCTGAAATATTCATATGGAACATATTTATGTAATAACACAATTTTAAATTGATTTATAGATATTTAAGGTGGAGACAGGTAAATCAGAGAAGGATTTTGCTAAGAAATTTTAAAGGGCCACTGAACATCTGGCTGCTGTTTTTTCCCATCACAAAAAGCCTACATGGAGGCCGCTCAGAGGCTGACACAAACTCTAGGCCCCAGGACAAAACAAGCACTAGGACCGACACTTCGGAAGTTTGATCCCCCTTTGGATGAAGTCCTCCTCCCCAGACCAAGGGGAGTGAGGGCTTCTGATGCTGAGTTGCAGTCACGGGTCTTTCGGGCCTGTTCTCTGACTGACTTGCCGTCCGGTCATTCACGGTGCCTAGGTCCTTCCTCGCTGCAGAGTGCCTGCAGGGTGAACTGGGACCTCACCCTGCCCACCCTCCAGGGCTTCCAGGTGGTGTCATTTCCAGGAGGAATTTGTGGACACACAGACTTGATGATGTGGGGGTTGCCATAGGCAATGAACGCATTATATGACTCTAAACAGCCCAAGTGCCTAGAACCTAAGTCTGCTCCTTGGTTACATTTAGGTCTCATCTTGCAAGATATGAAAAATTAAGTAGCAACAAACAGTCCTTCAGACCTAATGGGCCTAGGGGAAGAGGCCCTGGCTCACTGGAGACAGGTATGTTTTTAACAATGACAAACATGCTTCTCCTGCTGAAAGCCTCGGGCTCCACTCAGATGATGAAAATGAAACCTGGGAGAAGACTGTTTGTGGTAGAAGCCAGAGGAGTGGTCGGGAGACTTGGGAACCAACCCTGGCTCCCTGGTCGCTCTCCACGGAACATACGGCCGCTCACATCCCCTAACTGAGTCTTAGTTTCTTTGCTGTTGGACAATGTTCGTATTTTCATTATTCAAACACTTGACTTAGTGTCAACTATGTGCGAGCCACTTTGCTAGCTCTAGAGGAAATAAAGTGACAAGAAGCTCATTCTAGGCCTGAAGGCAGTACCAACAGGAACACTGCAAAAAACCAGACAGTGGGAAACTGGACGGAAAGTAGGGCTCTGTTTTGGGATGGGACGCAGGGGCGGGGGAGGGAGAAAGACTGTCTCAGTTGAGGAACTGATTTGTTTTCTACTTTCTAAATATAACAGTTACATTATTTAGTTTCCCTCTGGATTTCCAGGAAGTCCAGAGCTGGTCTTAGTTGGATTCTCCCAGAAGTAAACTCTGAGACAAAGATTCCAGTGCAAGCCATTGATTTTGGAGATGATCCCAGGAAGCACTAATGGAGGGCGGTGGCAATGAGACGGGAGGGAAACAGGTTTTGAGAACATAGGACGTGCCTCAGAGTTATCCCACCATGGGGGATGACAGCGGTGTATTCACTCACCAACTCCCCACTCATTATTGGTCATGGGCTGCTTCTGGAAGGCATCCAGTCCAGCATTTCCAGCTTACACTCTGTGTGGCAGAACACACCCCCGTGACAAAGGGTTGCAAATGCTGACAGATTTGGGGGTTTTTCTTTATTATTTTTTAATGAAGGTGCTGGGGGATTGAGCCCTGGACCTCGTGCACGCTAAGCACGCACGCTACCACTGAGCTATTACCCTCCCCCAGGTTTCTTAGTTTTGGATATTTGTGTTATTTCTGTGACTGACTGTTAGTCGTCCACCCCTACCTTGCCTCAACCCCATACATTCTCTTTCAGAATAAGAATTTAGTTGGACATATAGCTACCTAACCAGACACGACCTTTCCAACTTTCCTCACAGGTTAAGTGTGGCCAAATAGCCTAGTTGTGGACAGTGGGGTATGCCTGGAAGGATGTACACCGCTCCCAAGTCTTGCCCTTAAAAGGATGGGACAGACGCTCTGCTGCACACCCCCCCCCCCCGCCCCACTTCCTGCTGGAGGAGATACAGAGACCAGAACAGCCAACCTGGACTCAGACTCAGTGACAGAAGCCACGGGTTGATGATGGAGGAGCCACCCTTCCAGCTCCTGAACATATCTCCTGATGGCTATGGTTATGTAAGAGAGAAATAACCTTCTTTCTAGTTGAAACATTTTATTTTGGGTTTCCTTGTTATACCAGCTTAGCCCGTGCCCTAACCAATACATTCTCCTTCTCTCAGGACTTCTAATTTTTCCTTTTTAGCCTTACTTTATTACTCTTAATGGACAATGTCTTTTAGTATGTTTCCTTCCATCCTTCCTGGAAAGAGGCATGTAATTTAAAAAAACAATAAAGAACAACTAAACCCCTGTGACTGACATTTGCCATATACATGACTGCCAATCATGCTTTGAATTGTCCTTTATTTTTGGGAAGGGTCTGCCACGGTAAATGCAGGCGGACATGAGTGGAAGTGGTGAGAGGAGATTTCATTCAGTAAGTACTAACAGCAGGGGGAATGCTGGGCTCTGATTTACATAGAGGAAGCTGGGCATTTCAAAGGGAGAATGAAGGAGCAGGGAGAGGGAGAGAGCGGGGACTCAGGTAAAAAGTTACAAAGGGTTGGTCAGTGTACGTATGTCTGACAGCTGGCAATTATGGAAATTAGGATTCTCTCCTCCCAAACAGACTGGGAGACCCAAGACCCGATGATGACATCTTAGAGGAATTGCTTTCAGGTTCTTGAAAAAGACACTCCTGACTTGTAGGAGATACAGATACATACACATCTCAAAGGGACAGAAAAAGGGTTCACAATTGCAAGTCTTTTCTAATAAATGCTCTAAGAAAGGGAGATCGGAGACCTTTCATCAGGTGTTGGTTAGAACAGACAGCGAATTCCTTTGTCAGCCCTGAGCTTTTCCATGGACACTTCAGGTCCATGAGGACGATGTCTGTCTTGTTCACTGCTGTGGTCCAAGCACACATCATTTCCCTATCCAAGCACCTGTATCGCAGTGTCGGGTGTCTGTTTCCATCATTTCCTGGGTAATTTTCAGCAACTATAAATTTCACTGAGCTTCAGTGTCCTAATCTCTAAAACAGAGAGAGATAATGAATGGTCTCTGAGATTTCTTCAGTTTCCAAATGCAGTATTACTTTCCAGGGATGACTCCAATGGCCACGGGAAAGGGTGTCACTATGTTGACTCCAGTTCTGGAAGGGGAGAGCAGTATCTTCCCCCCAGGTTTCCCGAATCACCTTTCCCAGGTCCTCCCAATCTCACTACACTTGGTTTGATAACAGAGTAAATATCCCTGTCATCACCACCAAAACAACAGTTGACCCATCTGTTTGGCAGATTAAGAAACAAGAGAAGAAGTTAGAGCACGTCAAGCTTCCAGCAAAGACAAGAAACTGGTTCCCCTGAAAACAACTTTCCCTCTTGGGCTTGAGAATTATGGAGTCAATTTAGTCCAAGCACCTGGAATATTCCCAAACCCACAGATCTCACCGACACTTCCTCAGGGGAAAGGCCCCTGCGGGGGTCGGGAGAGGGGTGGGGAGCGTGGAGCAGTGCTGAGGATGGAAGCAATACAACCCTGGGCTCCTTCACAACAGGCTCCGGGATGGGTTTGGGCCCGCTTGCGTGTGGGTGTGTCAGGCATTCTGGGAATTCATGTCAAACAAAATCACTTCTCTACAGCAGGGAGGTCTGAATCACAAGACACTGACAAGGTTTCCCCACCCTGCTCCTTGAGCAAACCCTTCCCCGCCCCCCTGCCCACCCTGGGGATCGGGGCGCTCTCTGTGTGAGTGGTGCCCAGCTCCAGCCAGAAAGAGCAGGTTCAGAGCACCACCTCTCCCTCACTCCCCCGGGCTACGCTCAGTCCCAAACCATGCAGTCTGGGGGTTGAAAGGCCTCTCGGGAGCAAAGCAATTATGTCCAGAACTGCAAGAAGCATTTGCCCCCAGAGATCCTGTGGTCCAATTTGCATTATGATACTACCTATTTGAACTCTGCCAGCATATCTCCCCTCCCACATTCAGGAGGAAATGCATGAAAAAGATCACCCTGCAAACAAAAATATCACATTATCACATGTCCACTGAATCTGAGCTGTGATAGGTTTCCTCAAAGAATCATACTTAATTGGTCCCATTTCTAGGATGGCCATTTCTAACCTGCCAGCTTGCTCAGCCCAAGGTAGACCAACTGTGTTAAGGTTGGGTGTTTTGTTCAAAGGAAGCTTGGGAGGCTGAAAGTCAGCCCACACTCAACACTTCAAACCCTGTGTTTTGGGAGCCACTTCCTTCCAGAGCCTGTGCCTTTTCCTAATTCACACGAAAGCAGTGAGCTAGTGGTGGCTCTGGCCCAGGACTCCAGATCTACAGCGGATAATGACCACCTCAGAAAGACGCACATGCATAACGTGGCTTTACCCTTCTTTTTTTTCTGAACCTCCTGCAAACTATTATCTTATTTCTCCAAAGCAGAATCTGGTCATTTATTTAGGAAACATGTGTCCTCTGTCTTCTCTGTGTGGGGCAGAGTTGCTACATTAGGAGGTTGAACCAGAAAACATTTCGCAAGAGAAAACAGACAGCACTGACAGATCACTCAAGGAGGAGGTCTGGTAACAAAATAATAATGTGCAATGGTGTAGTTGTGGAGGACTCGCAGGAATAGTTCACTGACCTAGAGCAGCCACGCTGTTACCACTCCTAGGCTTGACCACATGAGGGGAGGGAGCGACTACTGCGAGCTGGAATAAGAGAGAATCACATAGAGCAGTGACATCCAAAGTGTGATTCAGGGAATATGCACACTGTTACCAGACTATGAGAGGGATGTGTGACGCGTGAAATCAGACATTTAGAAAATTCCATTGCATTTGGACATTGCCACAACATCGAAGTATGAGATTGCTGTCAGCAAATGGAGTTTGAAGTTGAGGATTTGTGAAGGAATATCTTCTGCTGATGCAGCTGCAGTGACAGGAAAACATTCCAAGGTATTTATTCAGCAGGATGCTTGTGTCAGAACGTACATCAACCTGCTGCTTCCTTCACTGAGGAAGTCGTGCTCTCTTCCCTGCCACCCTCTCCCTGCGGTAAATAAATAAATAATAAATTCAGCCAAATTTTCCTGTGCTAGGTGCCACAGCAAAAAGTATTCATTCCTTAAAGGCTAGCTAACATGTTCAATTTGAGACAATTTTCTTTATTTTGTAATCATATGGGAGCTGATCATAAACACTGTAATTATATCCTGAAGTATGATGGTTACCTAAGGGAAAATTTCTGTCAAGAATGTTTGAACTTACACCAGAAGTTGACACAACACTGTAAACTGACTATACTTCAATAAAAGAAAAATGTATCTCAAAAAAAAAAAAAAAAAGAATGTTTGAACTACAGAATTGAAATCTTAAACTGCAAAATAAGACACCACTTTGGTCCCAACCTTTTCAGGTAGCAAATTGGACAGCCAGACCTGCTTTTTTGTTTGATATCATGAGTATTTTTTTAAATTGAAGTATAGTCAGTTTACAATGTTGTGTCAATATGAGTATTTTTAATGACCCTAATACTTTCATGCAAGGAAGGAATACAAGCTTGCAAGAATAGAGTATGTACAAACTGGGATAGCACATTCCAAAACTTAACAACTATCTACAAAGTTGGTGAAAATCCTGATACTGCATACCTGTGAAAAATTAACACCTTACACATTTGACAGAACAATTTCAGTTTTATTTTTCATCAAGAGAAGCTCCATGCATAGGAAATTAATAGACCCAGAACTATAACTTAACAGTTTACATATACATCATATTCTGTAGGTATCAATGTTGTTGATCCAACCTAGAATAGATAAATTAATAAGCAAAAAGCAAGATGTTTGTCACATTAAAAATTTTAAATTGATATACACACTATTCTTTCAAAGTGTGTGTAGGCATTTAATATGGGCAGTTACTATATCCTTCCTAATTTTTGGTGTAGACACCATTGTAGAAAGGCAAGAATTTATGTCTGGTAGCAAATCTTTATATTAATCACCTGTATGCAGACTTTTTTTTTTCAACTCATCAGATTTTTTTTTTTTAATTAAAATATAGTTAGTTACAATGTGTCAATTTCTGGTGTTCAGCATAATGTCCCAACCATGCATATATCCTGTATGCAGACTTCCAATGAGCAACACGTATCGTTTTTGCAATGTTTTTCTTTTTTTCCTATGTCATGTTTCTTCTGGTTGTACTTTTCTGAATGTACTTTTCTGAACTTTATGACTTTAAATCAAGTAACAAACATCTGGTCTTATATTTCACAAGTCATTGCTTTTTAATTTTTCTAATAATTCACTTTTAAATAATTCATTTCATTTGTATTTCATAAAAGTATTATTTTGCACTGGATTAGAAGTAAAATAAAACAAACTGACTCTTCACCCCAGATAGTTAGAGGAGGAAGAAGAGGGCCAGGAGAGTGGCTGTGAACTTCAGTGAGGGATGCAGCCAGCCTGAGGCCATCTCCTAGGGCAGAAATCCAGGAAAAAATCCAGGATCTCACTCCCCACCCTCCAGTCTCCTGTTGGGGTCTCGGGCAGAGGGCAGGATGGAGGAGAAAAAAGGCACATCTTGCGGGGCACAGGGGCACAGAGACACAGTTTGTGTCCCAAGTTATGGATTGGCTTTATGAGGTATTAAGCAAATAGACAATCACAAGGCAGTATAATCTGTGCCAGGACAGAAGGAAAACCAGGGTCCTATGGGAGCACAGAGGGCACACATAACTCAGCCTGGACATTCATTCAGGGCAGAGGTAGTCAGGCCTGGAGTGGCTTCCTAGGGCATATGATGTCTGACCTGAGGAATGAAAAAAGAATGATAGCTAGCCAGGAGACAGGGCCGTGGGAAGTGAGGGTCAGGGTACCCCAGAGGGAACAGCCTACGCAAAGGCATCTACGCTGAATGACAGGAACAAGGAACAGAAGTGGGTGAGGCAGGAGAGGTGGGCCTGGTCAGATCATGGGGCATCTTACTCTTGGGCAAGGAATCTGACTTTATCCTGAAATCAGCCAGGTGTAAAGCTTATGTTACAGAAGGAATGACCAAGTAGTTCTCAAATTCGAAAAGCCACAGAGAAAAGCAGGAAGCCTCCAAGTCTGGATTCAGGAGGGAGTGGAAACGCTGATAGTAATAGCAAAGACTTAGGGAGGGCTTACTCAGTGCCACACACTGTTCTAAGCTCTTAAAATGTGATAATTCATTGAGTACTCCCAGCGACACTACCAAAGAGATCCTGTTATTACTCCCACTTTATAGATGAGGCACAAAGAGTTTGGGGAATAGCCTGAGTTCATACTGTTATTAAGTAAGAAGAGCTAGGATTGGAACTCAGGCAGTTGGCTCCAGCATCTGTGCTCTTAACCACCATTCTGGGGCAGGGGAGCAAGCCAGAGTGGGGCAACCAGGGGCCAGGGACACAGGGAGGGTGGGGGCGTGTTACAGCTAACATCTGCCTTCTCTGTTTCCTCTACAGAGAGCTCAGTGAGCATGAAAACTGTGACTACTCCCCCTTCCAAAACGGCTATTCCTCAATATCTTATTTGTCCTTGCCCAAACCCCTAAGATACACAAACCTATCGTCTATGTTGGATGAGATTTTCTCATTTCCATTTTGCATCTGGAATTATGATATAATGGCAAGAACACAAGAGACGGGAGACATAGACTCAAGTCCCAGGCTGGTCCCATGACCCTACTCAAGTCACCACCCCATAGAACTGCTGCATGAAACAATCTTCCTTCTTCTGGTAGCTCTCCTTTTGTCTTTATGTACAATCTGATACTAATTTTCTGTCTTGGCCACATTCCCTCCCATGCTGGACATTTTGGCCATTGATAGCTACGTTATGTTATCATTGGTCTCTGACTATGAGTACTGGCGTTTCCAGTTGATCTGTGTTGCTTACAAAGTGCTTCGTCATCTGCTAATCCAGGATCGTTCTGGGGTTCTTATCGGTGGCACAAACAAGCAACTCAGTGTGTGTGAGTGTGTGTGTGTGAGTGTGTGTGTGTGTGTGTGTGTGTCCCCGTCCCAACAGAACAGGGCACCACTGAGCTTGGGCTGAGTATTAGCTCACGGTCTGCCAGCAAGCTATGTTCATGTGAAAGCAATTCGCTGTTATGTCTCTTGCAGTGACGTCATGTTGCTCATGTTTTATGTTTTTCAGAGTTCATTAGTTTTTATGCATCCTCAGTTAGTATCTAGCTCCATGGATTTCGTAAGTGGAATGCTCCCAAACACCAAGTCACCCCCTTAAAATATAATTGAAAATACAGGCACATTAATTTTGTGTTGCTGACACTGGTTATTAGAATGGCTAAGGGCATAGAGTTAGACCGCGATGATCTGCCTTTGCTAAATTCTTTTACTGCCAGCGAAACTGGCCCACCTTGTCCCCCAACATTCAGGGCTCAAGTGCTGACTCAGCCATGGCTAGCTGTGAAATATTTAACAGTTATGAGCTTCAGTTTCTTAACCTGAAGAGTAGAAATTATTCAGTGAGGGAGTCTATGTGAAAATTTGTAGCCTACTGCCTGGCCCAGGATAAGTCCTCATTCATGACTAGCTATGGTTATTCTCACTGCCGGCTCCACTCACATCAGTGAGGCAGGTAAGTGCTCGAACTCCACCGCCAGGCTCGGGGTGGGTATGCATGTGTGCATTCTGGTGTTTTAGCTCAGAGCCCTTAGTCTAGCGAGGCCCTCGAACTCAGGGAGCCCAGCAGTATCAAGTTGACTTTACAGTTCAGCCATCAGTTCTGCTGATCAGCGAAACTGACATAATGCCCTGGTTTTTTGAGCACCAGCCATGTGCCTGGAGCTGTCTGTGTCAAGAAGAGCAGCATGCTTCAATTGGCTGGAGAGAGCAATCCAATTAGGGGAAGAATGAGCAATGATGATGAGATAAGGAAAATAAACAGCCTGGGTAGGGACCATTGAAAGTCAGGAAAAGGAAATGGGGTGCAGTATCATGTCAGCACAAAGCCAGTCATCCTCTGGCCCTATAGATGTCTCTTTGGAGAGGAAACTAAGCCAAGCTCTAGGCCACAGACCCTAAGGGACCACCAGCAGCCCTGGGCTGTCTATGGACGAGGAGCAGAGGGGTGGCCATCTGGTTGGAAGAGGGGGCTGGAGGACATGGCTTGAGTCCCCTGTTTCCTGAGACTAGGGGAGATTATGCCCAGAACCAGAGACCTCAAATCAGAACTCTGCCCACTCACACCCCCTTCTCAGGGCTTCCTTGCCCGCAAACAATAGATAAACTCATTGGAACAGCAGGCAGATGCCCACAGTGGTGCCTACCAAGCCAGGCCTCGCTGCCCTTGACCTGTGACTGAAGGTTCTGCCTGACCCTCAAGCACACCTTGGAGAATCTTTGCGTCCTGCAGACACATGGTGTCCACAGAGACAGCTGTGAAGGGTTATTTTGGTTTGGGGAGCTGCCCCAGCAGTTGCCTTACAAATTATGTGAGGTTAAAACAGGATGCCCTACAGCTTAGTTAACTTTTTTTTTCTCTAAAAGAAAAGGGCTTTGTTCATGTTTGTTTATATCACAGGGTATAACAACGTAGATTTTAGAACTAAAAGTGACTGTAGAGATCATCTTGTCCAGAAATGGCAAATAGTTAGCATATATACCTCTAGTTCCCAAACCCACGCCCACGCAGACATTACTACTCAATTGTGGCACACTTTCCCCTTAAGCCTGGTCGGCCTCAGAATCTTTCCTAACATAGCTCTCCACATGAGATGAAACCTACTTGGCACCTCTGATCGAGTCCAACCCTCTGCTTATACAGATGGATAAATAAGCAAAGGAGATGACGGTCCAAGGTCACAGAACAAGGCCGGTGCCTTTTCCACTGCACTTGAGTCACCCTTTCCTTTGGGGCTCTGACGGAAAGCAGACGCCGTCGTTACAAGAATTCCAGCCTTTGCTGCTCTTACGAGCTGAATCCAGCCCCTGTGATGCAGCCCCATCCACAGACGAGTTTCTTTCTGGGACGTGCAGGCCCCTCTCTCCCTCCCAGCCGTGACTACTGCTGTTGGCAAGGCTCTCAACACGGAGGAGAAAGCATCCTTCTCATCTTTCATGACGTTCGTCAGTTGGCATCTCCCCAAGCCGAGTCTCTGTAAAGAACGCTACCAGGTCTGGGGCGGATGTAACCGTCACGTCTCTCAGCCGGGACACCTTCCCTCCAAGTCTGTCTTGTCAACAAGGAGCAGAGTCCCTTCATGGCCTGAGATGACTCCGCCTCCAAAACTCCCTATCCCACTCCACCCTCACCCCAACAAATGACCAGAGCATTACTTCTCTGGGAAAACCGACAAACTTCAAATTGTTGGGCAAATGAAATGGAGGGGAAGTTTTGGGAACAGGCAAGCTAGAGAAAGGCAGGCAGCAGCTAAGGACCTTTCCCTCCAAAGTGCCACCAAATGGTGGCCCAAAGGCCTCGTTCCACTGAAAGGGACCCCGGGCCAGGCAGGGCATTGTCCCCTGCCCTTCAGTCATGGAAGGACATTTCACAACCTCAGCCAGGCTGCTAGATGTGAACTAAACTTGAAGTGGTTTTGCCAGCCCCTCTTCCAACTGAGAAGTGAATCCCTCGTCTTCAGATCACAGAAAAGGCTTTGGAGATAACTGGTCCACGTGTCTCAGATCAGAGAAAGTGGAGCACAGATCAGAAAGGGGCCGGCCTGAGGCCACACCCAGAGAGTCAAAGCCTAAAGTCAGAGCCCACAGTTTCTGCCTAGGGTCCAGGGCTCTTCCTCTGCTCCTGCTTCCTACCCTGTGGGTCTTGCTCAGTGCCCTGGGAAAGGAACGGATCCAAGAGAGCAAAGAAACTGACAACTGAAGGCTAGCCTCAGTGGGTGACTAAATGAAACTGAAGGACCTTGCAGTTGGAGGGTAAGGTTGACACCCGCAGGGGCTGGAACCAGCATGGAGCCTGGCATATGTTATTGACTGGGAGTTATTTTTCTCTTTTAAACCTCTCAGCAGATCTGGGCAACTCAGACCCATTTCATGGATGAGAACATGGAGGGAGGCTCAGTGACAGTAAGCAATTTGTCTAAGGTCACCTCGTTAGGAGAAGCTGGCTATGCCATTTGAACCCAGGACAGCCCTGAGAGTCTGGGTCTTCCTTTCCAACACGCACCCAGAATCACCCCCAGACCACCCAGAGTCAAGCCAGTCCCTTGCAGGGTTTTAAGAACCCAGAGTTAGGCAGCATATTTTATTTTGATGCTTCTAAGAAAAGCCCTGGGTAAGCAAACAAGATTATGGTTAGGTGTGGGGAAATTTTATTTTTTGTGTGGTGGATACAGAATCCTCTTAGGAGAATAAAATGTTCTCAAGCCACTTGGCAGTAGCTATTTTTATAGATCTATTCTATTATAAGGTATTACTTCTAGCTCACTGGCCTACATCTTCCAGAAAAGAAAACTTTGCATTCAATGTTTAAAATGAAACAAACACCTATTTTTATGAGGCATACTGTTCATACCTTATTACAAACTTGGGGGATGCAGGATATTAGGGGCTGCTATAAGCCCTTTAAGGGCTGGAAGACCCATAGCTTCAAGCTGGGGCTCTTCTGCACATGCTGTTCCCTAATGGGGACACTGCTTAATAACTCACCCAGAACCTTATTGCTGGACATTTACAGCCAGCTCTCTGTATCTGTGGGTTCCACATCTGTGGATCAAAAATATTTGGGAAAAAAATTCTACAGAGTTCCAAAAAGTAAAACTTGAATTTGCTGCATGCATTGACATTGTATTAGGTGTTATAAGTAATCTTGAAATGATTATAGGTATACGTAGGGGAGGATGTGTGTAGGTTATATGTAAATACTATTTGGTTTTATGTAAGGGACTTGAATATCCATGATTTTGGTATCCATGGGGATCCTGGAATAAGTTACTCGTGGATAGAAGGGACATTTGTCTATTGTTTTCAGTTTTTAAAATATGATCTTTGTAACAAATAAATATCCCTTAGTTAAGTCATAGCTGTTATACAACGTTATTTCTTTATAATTAATCACTAGAAATTGCTGGTCAGAATTAAGACTTCTGATAGATATTGCCAAATTGCCCTCCATAAATGTTGCTCCAATTTGCATTCTCAGCAGTGTATGAAAAACCCATTTTCTCAAATCCTCATTAACACCAGGTTTGCATTTTTTTATTGCTAGTGAAATTGAATATTGTTTTATATATTCATCGGCCATTTGTATTTCTTCTTTTCTGAATTACCCTTCATTTCCTTGCCTCATTTGTCTTATTTCTGTGCTTCTCATTAGTTGACAGGTACTTTTATAGAATGGAAATATTTCCACACATTGATATATTTCATTATGTAGAAATCAAAACTTCTATATGTTTCAAGACATGGGGAAAACAAATGAAAAGACAAATGAAGAAAAACAAATTTACAATGATGTAACACTTTTTCTTTTTAGCTTCATGCTTAGAAGGTCCTTAATCATCCCCAAGATTATAGAAAAATCCATTTTTGTTTTCTATTCATTTGTTAGTATGTTTATAGTTTTAGTTAATAGCATTTAAGCCTTTACAAGAACTGGGATTAATTTCTGGTATGAGGTTTAAAACAGTAATGATCTAACTTGATTTTTTTCCAGGTAGGTAATTAATTGCTCTACCATAACTTATTGAATAATCCTTCTTTCCTCAGGGATTTCAAATGCCATTTTATCACGTCCTAATGTATATTCTTATGAAAATTTGGGTTTGTTTCTGGACTTCCTAATCTGTTCTGTGATCTCTTCTAAATTCTAAAGCTATACCCATTCCAACAAGGACCCTCAAATTCTCAGAAATAGATTTTGCATTGCTTTGGAGATTTCTGTCTCTATCTTTGTCTCTTACACTAGACTGTGAGTTCCTTGAGGGCAGGGGAACTTTCCTATTCCTCTTTGCACCCAGAGCACCCTGAGTGCCTAGTCTGGCACAGTGAAAGCAGGACACAGGAGCATCACAGAGAAGCAGACCAAGCCCAGACATAGGGTGGCCAGATTTAACAAATGAAAGTACAGGATGCCCAGTTAGATTAGAATATCAGAGCAACAATAAATAATTTTGGTATGTCAATTTTGGGACATACTTATCCTAAACAGTTTTACGATGTCTATCTGAAATTCTGATTTAAGTGGGAGTCCTATATTTTATCTGGCAACCCTACCCAGACTGGATCTCAAGGGGTCTGGCTTCAGTTCTGCCTCTCCCAGGACTGGCCAGGAGAACTTGGACAAGCCAGGGAAACTTTCCAGACCTCAGTTTGTCACTGTGAAATTAGAGAGTCGGTTCATTCCACAGACATGTGTTTATTAAGGACCCATGATGCGCCAGGCTCTCTAAGACAGCTGTGTGGCAAAAGCCCAGGTCCGGGAGGCAGAAGTTGGGGTTCTGATTCGAGTTCCCCACTACCAACGTGGTAAGACACATACTGGGGGAAAATTGGGCTAGGTGGGCTCTACAGTGGCGCCTCCCACCCTGCACTTCAAGGGCTCACCCAGACATCCTCATGGGAATGCTCACCCTCCTCGGACCTTGCATTTGGCCTCAACTCTTGCTCTGCACTCTGTGCTGGCCAATAAGGAATTCTTCTTTTACAAGCCAAATGCCACAACCGACACGGGCTCAGGTTAGAAGTGCCCAGCTGGCTGAGTGTGAGGGTGCAGAAGGCAGCCTTCCACACCTGCAGAGGCCGGGGAGGCACTGACTCATAGCCAGTCCTCCGAAAAGCCCCAGGGACTTTGACCCCGAGTGGAGTGGGGCAGACATTGTTTCTAGATATTCTGGGGTACGTGTGTGCATGCACCCTGCCTTGGCTGGTGCCCCACATGTGTAATTGCTCTGTCTTCTGGGTAAATCTGCATAGTGTCCGACTGCTCAATTTTCAGCAAATGAACACTCTACATTGTCTGATTTCTGAGCAGGAAAGATGGACGCAGCAGTCTCCTTTTGGGTTTAATTTGAATTAAAATGTCAGGCTGTACTCAGTGCAGGAAACTGACCATCTTCAACAAGAAATCTTCAGATGAGGCCTTTCATCATGAAGTGTAACTCTAGAGCCTGCTTGGAAAGAGGACCAGCTTTGGCTGGAGGCTGAGTCAAAGGGGTTCCCATCAGGAGCATGAGAGAGGCCAACAAGACATGTCCATTAGGGAAGTGACCCTTGGTCTGTCCAGTTTTAACAGAGAAGATTGCTTGGTGCAATGACCAGTTCTAATGAGGGAATCAGTCGGGAACATGGGCACTGCCTCTTCCACCTGTACGCCACCAGGGGCTCAAGCCTGAGGGGTGAACAGTTTCAGGGGACGGATCAAGAGGGATGTGCTTGTCAAGGGCGGCCAGGTTGGGCTCCTCCAACCATCCCTTGATCCTACCCTTTGGAACCCTGAGCAGACAGGTGGGGAGGCTCCTTGGGGTCTTGGCTTTTGACTAGGATGCCCATGGCCTCCTAGCACCCCAGAGGGATGCCTGGTTGAAGATCCTGAGACTAGGAGAACAATTGATCAAGTGAACTCAAGATGTGGCCACAACTTCCTTTGAAAGGCAGAATTTCATGTCCAACTCAACTGGCAAATATAACATACATCAGTCTTCAGAGTGAAAAACATTGCAAATAGCAAATAAAAAAAAAACAAATATACTTCTTACCCACTGGTTAGTTCACCGGCATCATTTGGAAAGCAGCAAAAAGGACATTTATGAGTTTGAGCATTGTTTATTGGTTAGTTAGGGAAAAGAAACTAGAAGCCTAAGAGCTTTCTGCTGATGAAAGAAAGAAAGAAAGAAAGAAAGAAAGAAAGAAAGAAAGAAAGAAAGAAAGAAAGAAAGAAAGAAAGAAAGAAAGAAAGAAAGAGAAAGAAAGAAAGAAAGAAAGAAAGAAAGGAAGGAAAGAGAAAGAATGGAAGAAAGGAAGGAAGGAAGGAAGGAAGAATGGAAGAAAGGAAGGAAGGAAGGAAGGAAGAAAGGCTTTGAGGATAAAGACTCTCACCCATGGAAAGACAGTACCTCTGACCAAATCCTCACTCTGACCTGCTGAGCCTATAAGCCTAGCCTTGCTCACAGCCAGGGCTGGAGGAAGTCCCCATGGAGGTCAGGCTATATCTGCACCTCCTATGTCTTCATCACAGCTGATTCCTCCCACACCAGTCCTCTGCCCGAGCCAGACCAGCCTCCCACGTCCTGCTATTTCGGTCAGGACTCTTGGTGTGAGTGACAGAAAACTCACTTGAGTTCGCTTGGGCAAGAAGAGAAGTTCGTTGGCTCAGCAGTAAACCACAGAAGGGCACGGGGTCAGCTGGGCCTCAGGAGCACCCGGACCCAGTGTCACCAATGCAGTTAGGGTTTGCAGCCCCCTTCCCCTGTCCCGGCTTCAGTCTCTGTATCAGCTTTGTTCTCTCAGAGCAAATTTTCCCCTGAGGTCGGAATCAGACAATTGGCAGTACCAGGCGCCCATCTTCCTGGCTTTGCCCCCAAGAAAGGATGGGCACCCCCTCCCTTAGTTCCTATTCAGAACCACCCAGGGGAAGTCTCCTGGCTGGTCTAGTCTGGGTTGCCTGAGCAGCCCACGGCTGGGGAGCTGGGACATTACAGCTGCTGGGCCCCCCAGTGTCACATGGTCGGAGCAGAGTGGGGAGGTGTGTTAGTCAGCTGGGGCTGCCACAACTAACCACCACAGATCAGGTGGCTTAAGCCACGGAAATTAGTTTCTCACAGCTCTGGAGGCTGAGAGGTCCCAGATCAAGGGGCCAGCAAGGTAGGTTTCATTCTGAGGCCTCTTCTCTGGGCTTATAGGCAGCTGCCATTTTGCTGTGTGATCACATGACCTCTTGTCTGTGTGTGAGGGAGGGGGTGGGGGGAGGGGGAGCACTAACTCTCTGGTGTCTGTTTTTATAAGGACACTAATCCTATCAGATCGGTGCCCCACCCTTATGACTTCATTTAACCCTAATGACTTCCTTAGAAGCCCCATCTCCAGAGACAGCCATACTGGGGGTTAGGGCTTCAACATGAATTTTAGGGACAGACACAAATATTCAATCCATAACAGGAGGGAAACACCATTTACCCAAAGAAGGGGGTCTGGTGGTCAGAAAATGGGGGCAGACAAAACTACAGATGTTCCCCTCATTTTCCGCCAGTACACACACCAGAGTGCGCACAGCTCTGCGTCTGCCCCTTCCTCCCGAGGCCAGTCCCCACCCAGTACTTACCTCCCTCCTACCCCAGCCCTGGAGCCCACCTTCCCCTAGCTGAACTTGGGGCTCACTGGATGTTGGAATGCATGGAGGTGTAGCCTAGGACTGGAGGCTTCCTGCAGCATGTCTGTCCTGAGCCCCACCAGGGCAGGAGCTGGGTCTCACCCATGTCTGTTGTCCCCATGGCAAGCCTAGCCCTGGGACATGAACTCAGTGGGTGCTGGAGGGTCACCGACTCACCTCAGGCCCCTTTCTCCCCCATCCACTTGCAAGGTTCCAAGCACCTCGATACCTCTGTTCCTGGAAGAAAGGAATGGGACTACCCAGCTAACACGAACCTGCTGGTGGCTTCCCAGCATAGAAGGACATAACTCTCTAGATGAAGAGCCCATCAATGGACGCGACAGGGAATGAAGGAAGACCCACTGCAGGGCGTCCCCCCTGGGAAGTTCCAGAAAATCAGAGATAAAGAGAAAACCCTAAGCCCTCTCAAAGAGAAAACCCAGGTCGCACACAAGCAACTGAGGCTCAGCACGGCAGGCTTCTGCACAGCGACACTGGGAGCTAGAAGACAGTAGAGCAGTACTTCCAAAAGTGAGGACAAATGGCATTGGTCTTAGAGAATTGGATCAGCCAAACTGTTCATCCAGAGTGTGGGCAGAGATGACATTTTCAAATGCATGAGAACGCATACATTTTGCCTCCCGTGTACTCTCTGTCAGTAAGTCACTGGAAGAAGAGTTTTGACCAAATGAGAGGGTAAACCAGGGAAAAAGAAGATATAGGGTCCAGGAAACAGGACAGCCACACAGAAGAGGCACGAAGGAAACTCACAATATGATGGTGCAGAGAAATCCCCAGATGACAGACAGCTATGTTGCAAGCTGAGGGAGCAGCCAATCCAGGTTGGAGCAGGAGCATGGAGGGTTAGGGAGGGAAGCCCCCGGGAAAATAATACATTATTAGCTATGTCTTAGTATTCAGAAAATTGTTGCAAGGTATTTGCTAGATCAGTTGAAGCATTCGGGGGTGGGGGTGGGGTGGGGGTGGGGTGGGGGGTTAATAGGCACCAAGAAAGCTAAGCACATGAAGGAGGGCGAATCTGCGACAATTACTAACCCCAGGGGAAAAAGTAATTAAAGAGAGGAAACAACTTCAGTGCTGTACGTGGGTTAGGAGGGGACAATATTTCGGTTGCCACAAGAATGTAAATGCTATTGTTTTCACAAGACTATGATCTAACCGAATTGGTAGGGTGGAGGCAAGGAAATTGACAAGACCACGTAAAGGAGGTAAGTCCTTTATGAAATACCAGGAAGTCAAAAAATATGGAAAAAAACAAATCAAGAAATAGCAACATAAACATAATGTTTAGAAATACGGCTATAAATATCAGAGAGAATAGCTTTAAATGAGTTTAAAGTGATGCCTCTGGGAATTAAAACTTGAAGGTAAAGAAGAACAGAGGAAATGCTCTTTGATATATAAGCCTTTTATTACATTCGATTTTTAACTGTGTATTACTTTGATCTTAATTAAATATGTTAAAGCAAAAACAATTGCAAAAACTAAAGAAAATCACTACCCTAGTCCTTTTAAAGAGAGGTGAATTGACTTGCCCAAGTTTACACAGCAAGTCACTGGTGTAACGTGTCCTAAAATCCAAAACCAAGCTGCTTTCCATTACTTCTAGGCCCTTCAGGCTGGCCCTCTGGGACTCTGCCTTAGGAACTGGCGTTGGCAGCAAAGGGGACACAAAGGAATATGCGTGGCGCTCTCCATGTAGATTGACACTCACTGTGCCACGGAGCTAGGGAGAAACAGTACCAGCTCCAAGAGTACTTGTCCCCTGCCTCTTCTTCTCACCCTATCTCATGACCGACCTTGGCTAAAAGGTCAGAGAAGAAAAGGGAACCTGAGATGATTTTCACTAAGGTGTAAATGACTGATACTCCCACTATGATTTTCTTTGATCAAGGCACAAATCTAATACAGTTTGATGGGTAGGATGCCAGGCAGTAGCATCAAGACAGGTAAAGAAACTGCCCTGGAATAGGAAGGAATTTGGGGGCTCTGAGGACCCCAGTTATTTTATAAAGAACATCTTAGAAAATGTCCAGCACAATGGTTTCTTGTCTCCACTACCCAGGATCCGCAAGGTCCCATGTTCAGACAGATTTTGTTTATCAAGCAAACTGCATTCATAATCATGCTTTCTTCGTTTTCCTAGGAGATATCCCAAGTTACAGAGAGTGATATGTTTGAGAAAATTCCAACCCAAAGGAAAGACACGCCCTGCTTTTGTTTGCAGTACAGCCTTATTATGGATCAATATTTGATTTCCATGGGGTACTTTGCATTTTGCAAATATTGCTCAAGTTGGAGACCTGAAAAGAGCACCAGCTTTGGAGTCAAAGACCCTTGCATTCAAATTCCAGCTGAAAGCCCATGAGCAAGTCACTAGCCCACTCTGATCCTATGTCCCTGTTGTATAGTCACCTACTTCCCATCTTTTGGGAGGATGGAGATAATGTATGTACAAAGTGCCCAGTCTGTGCTCAGCACATAGTAGGAACTTAGTAAGTTTAAGTTCTCTTCCTTCCCTACCATCCTAATGTATTTGTTAAAGATGGAGGAAGAGAGGTATGGGAGAGTGAGTCAGGGGAATAGTACCGAGGAGCCTCCAGCTGTATGCTTCACAATCAACTCAATCAAGTCTCTGAATTAGGCCTCAGCTTGCCGTTTTTAAACTTAGGCAGGACAGGGGAGGGTAGGAAGAGGAGGAGCTTGGCTTTGTTGGTCCCAGCTGGGCTCTTCTGATTCCATAATCTGAGCTTCTCTGCCTGCTTCCTGCTCACCCCACAGCCCACAGCTTCCCGTGCTCTGTTTGTCTTTTGACTAAGTTCAAAGCTTTGGAAAGAAGGGTGGAGGGAGAGAGGAAAGGAAGAAGCATTTCCCCCAGGCAGCCTGCAGGTGGCGCCAGAGCGGCGCAGGAGCTGAGCGTCGGAGTCCCGCCTTCCTGGAGGCTGAGCAAAGTGGGGTGCGGCGGGATGAGGAGGTGCGCACCGCTCAGCAAGTAGGGCAGGACGCGTGGCCGGCCAGCGGGGCTGGGGCGTCTGTCCACACCATTTGAAAACGACCCAAGGGTCTTCTGCCTAATTTCCTCTCTTCGGTAGGATAATCATGTGATTTACCGTTCAAATCCAGGCACTGATTTATCGCACAAATCCAGATGCTTCCGAGAGTGAAAGGGGGCTGACACTATGGCACCAGGACACAGGCTTAAACTCACCTGTCCCTGGCAAAGCAGAACTTTGTCACCTTACCCTCAGGTTACTTTTTCGTCATTGTTTCTGTTTTTCCTTTCTTCTTCTTTTTTATTTATTTTGGTGACATACATAATTCATTTTTTCCCAGTCACTGTTGTCGTTGAAGATGCCCTCACTATGGGATATTTGAGACCTTGAAGCGTGTGCTTTAGCTTCTTAAGTCTGAACAGAGTCTCTCTGAACCCACTCTAGTGGCTGGTTTTGGCTTCCAGTCAAAAGATTCTGTGCCCCCTGGGATACCAACCCCATGACTCAAGAGTTAAAGATGTCAGATGTGGAACATTAACCCTTATCTCAACTTCAGTGGGTGCCTCTTACAGTCTTCGTTACTAAATTTATTCCTGTAATTTTGTTCTGAGTGCTCATGTCCTTTATCTCTTTGAATTGAACTCTATTGGTTTATTGAATTGCAAATAGACAAGTCCCATTAAGCAGGATTCTTATATTTCCAAGAACATCCCATTACTCCATTCAATCCCAAATTAGCATGCCATTTTATCCCCTTGTTTCTGAACCCTCTTCACTTAATAGCCTCATAAACATCCATCCACTGCAAAAAGGGCTCAAACTTTTCTCACTTTCATTTTTAGTTGATTGATAGCCAAGTAATGGATTTGTCTAGGGAGTTATTAGCAGAGTACGCTGCCCTTCAATGTATTTTTATAGTTGGATTCTGCTAGTTAATAATGTATTCTTTACATCATTCACACTTGCTACCAATGATTAAAGATTTCAGTCTTAACCTAAAATCTAAGATAGGCATTTAATTTTACCCAATAAGGTAGATAATGTGAGAAATAAAAAAATTTTTACAGAAATTTCTTGGCTAAGAACCTCATGGTGACAAATATATGTTTAAGCAAGAGAAAAATTAGGCTCTCTATATAGAACATCTTAAATGTTATCTTTAGAGACAAGATTGTCCACCTTTTTTTTCTTTATTAGTGAAGTACATTTTACACATGGTGAGGTGAACATAACTTAAGTGTACAACTTAATGACTCCGCACATGCACACATCTGTGTAACCACTGCCCAGCTCAAGATATAGAAAGTTTCCATCGACTTAAAAGACTCCCTCGTGCCCCCTCCCAGTCGCTCTCCACCTCAAAAATAACTGTTCTGACCTCCATCATCATAAATTACTTTTGCCTGTTCTGGAACTTCACGTAAATGGAATCATACAGCACGTGCCCTTTTGTGGCTGGCTTCTGCACTCAGCATAATGTGTGTATGATTTATGCATGTCATTGGTGTGTACTGGCAGTTACTTATTTTTCATTGCTGTAGTTTTCCATATTTTATTTATTACTCTGCTATTTATGTCTAACTCAATGTCTTGTGGGGTACATCAGTCCTTTTGGCTAGATTAATACTAAAAATCTTATCAATGGAGCTTAGGAAACGTTTAGAAGACAAAAACTTAAGAACCAAGACCACCCAATCTTAAACCAAGTTTTCCCTCATGCCTGCTTCCACCTCTCTTCTTGTGGTACATTTCCTCCAAAAGCTGATAGAAAATTAAGGAACCTTAAAGCTCTTCACTGGTTTGTCAGCTTAGGGATACCTGTCCTCTGGACAACAGGATAGAACGTTTACAATCTGAAATGTCGAAATAACAACAGCAAACACTTATACAGCTCTCCCCAGTGTTCAGAGTGCTTTGCATCACCTACTGAATTCTTCAAACAGCTCTGTGAAGTAGAAGCTATTATCCTCACTTTTCCGATGGGGAAACTGAGGCACAGAGAGGCCAAGTAACCTGCCCGAGGTGGCAAAGCCAGGATTCGAACTTGGATGGTCCGGGTTCAGAGCCCCTACCATTCAGCACCGTGTTTGTTGTGCAGTGTGATGCTTTCTGTAGTTGAAGTGTTTTCTTCTACTAGCTTGGTAGCCCTTTCTGAATAATTCAGATCTTATAAATTTGCTTCAAAGACTACAACTAAATTGAGGTGGATGATCTAATACAGAATTGTGCATTCATGAATAAGTTATAAGACTCTCTGGTGTTAAATAAGAATTATTTGTTTATCTCGTGACTTCTGCCAGATAGGCCTATGGTGTGCCAAGCCTCATTTTCCTTCCCTTCAATGAGAGGAGATGGGCTCAGTGACAGACACAATTTGTCATAAAACCTCATCACGATTTCCCTTATCATCTGGAAAGCTGGAGACAGGTTTATGGAGTCTTAACTGGTTGAGACAGAGTTGAATGCCACTCGTAGCATCATGAGTTGAAGAAAGACGGCTTTTCCCTTCAGTTCTGTAGCACAGGGTCATGTGAGCTTTGGCAATTAACACATGTGATCAGTAGCGTTTTGTTTTGTTTTTTATCAGGCTTCTAGGTGCAGTGATCTTCAGGTTTCTTTCTGCTGCTGAAGGCAGGAGAGGGGAGCTGGCCGGCTGGCCACTTCTGGAGCTCTCGTGATGAGCTCCACTGGGGAACGCACGGTGTTGGGGAGGGGGTATTTTTATTTCCTAACTCATCCCCTTCCCATGCTGTGCTCCACCCTGGAACTCAGCCCCTCTGAGCAGCCGGAAGCCTGCACTCCTGGCCGTATGTCCAGTTTCCTGCCTTGTTTCTCAGCCTCCAGCTGTGCTCGCTCGCTCCTCACCTCTGCCCATCACTGATACCAGATCCATCCCCCCAAATATCCCTTCTGTTGTGTAACCCTCCCTCACACTCAAGGCACCTTCCACATTTCTTCAACCTCAGCCTGGCATTCAAGGCTCTTTCTGAGGTGGCCTCACCCCTCAGCACTCCACTGTCTCTGCTCGACTCCCGCCAGGTTGGACCGATTTTCCCCGCACACAGACCAGGCTTTTCCACCTCTGTGCCTGTGTGTCCACTGTGACTTTCCCTTGAATGCCTTCTTCCTCCCTCCCCCCAAGTCCAAATGATTTACATCCTTCAAGGGCCTGGCTTAAGCACCAGGTCTCCAGAAAGAACACCCTCTCTCTCCTTCTCTCTCTTCATACAGGTCCTCTGTGTGTGCTTTCCTTGGGCAATTTTTACAGTCAGCTTGGGGATGGAGTTGTGTTCATGCTGCATTAATCCAATTAGGCTGGAAAGTTCCTTTAGGGCAACGACCTTGTCTTTTCAGCTCGGTATACCCTACGATACCCAGCGCACTCTAGGCATTCAAAGCCTTGATTGGACGCATAGATGGATACATGAGTGGATGAAGTGAAACAGATAATGAACGCTATGAGAGAGCAGAGGCAATGACTCCCTCATGGTGGCTATGGTTAGGGGAGGCTTCAAAGGACGGGGGATCTGGGCATTAGAAAGATCTCAGAGGTGAGGTTGAAAAGGCCCATCTGGTCAGAGCAGAGGTTCCCCCAGGCAGTCAAGGAAGGGCCATATTTGCAACCTGGAGAGAAAGCTTGGATCACCAGCCCCAAAGGCGAGAGGAAGGACTTGATGACCTTTTGACATGAGTCAAAACTCACGGTCGTTGCCAAGATGTTACAATGAAACCTCGAGGGATGGCTCCTCAAAGATAATGCCTTAGGTTGGAAAGCAGTAACACCAGTCCATCTAAAGAAAGCTGTGTGCTCACTTGTACATTTTGGAGGAGGAAGAGCTCTTAGAAACGATCTGGTCAAACCCTCTTATTTGGCAGAAGGAGAAACTGAGGCCAAGAGAAGGGAAGATAGCCAGAGATGGAGGCAGGGCTAGAACACGGAGCTCCAGAGACCAGCGCCATCCCTGCTGGCTAGGTCTCCCTGGGGCAGCCCTGGCGGGGTGGTGTGGGGGCAGGGGTGGGGATAGGACTTGGCGGCAATTTGGGTTTTTTGCTGTTGTTGTTCCACTATTCCCAAGGAGATGAGACAAGCAGCAAACCCCACAGTCCTTTCTGGTAGATACCCAAGGTGTTATGTGGGTTTCGGCCTCAAGGGCCACATTCCATAGATCTAGACTTTATCTGACCCACAGTCACGGCAGGATCAGAGAAGGCCTCGAATGCCTGCTGAGAGCTGGACCTTTATCAGCCCGAGAAAGGTCTCTGGGGAGAAGGGGACGGGCGGGGCTGGAGAGGCTCCAGCAGCTGGTGAGGGAGCTGACCGGTGGCAGGTGGAGGGGCCCCTCTTTGCGCATCCAGGTGGGTCACAGGGAGCCACCCCCATATGGTCTTCTCCACGAAGAGTTGATTCCCTTTCCCAGCTCCGAGCCTGTCTCTGCCCTCACACAGCAGTAAAATAGTGTTCCTTTCCCAGTGATCATCCGGCAGCAGGAAACAGCAGTTTAGGAAGAAAAGGATGGCAAAGTGAATACAGCACGGAGCCACCCAAAGACCAAGATCCACTCTGTGGCCTTTGAGGCCCCTGGTGTCTGGCTAAAAGAGACAGTGCAAAGATTTGGGATTGGAGGTCTGTGTTCCCGTGGTGGCTCGACAACCAGGCTGCTATGTGACTATGGGCAAATCAGTCAAATGTCTCTGAACCCCAGTTTCCTCATCTGTAAAGTACAGAGAATGCCACCACCCTCTCTGGGCTTGGAGGAGGATCAGATGAATCTACAATCTACATAAATATTTGTCACTGTTCCATCTACAGTCTCCCTCAACTGCCCCCTGCAAGCCATCAGTTCCTCCTCCGCTGGGCTGCAGTAGAAGGACCAACCAGGAAGTAGCTGGGACTTCTGCAGACCCCGGGGTGACCAATGACTAGGATTCTGTGATGAAGGGGAATGGTGGGAGGTGGGGGGAGGATGAGTGGAAGGCGGAACCCACCTACTCTGCTCTTAATCATCCGAGCACCATGCTGGGCCCCAGGGCCTCAGATGAACAAGACTTTTCTTCACTCCCTGAACACACAGTCATTGAAAGGCTTGTATGAAGATGCCAGGCCCTGGGATACCCCAGGGTGAGCGGGCAGGCAGGCAAATGAGCAATTGGACACAGGGCTGGGGGCGGGCAGAGAGAGGGCCAAGCAGGGTGCCCTGGGTGGAGAGGGAGGCAGAGGGCATTACAGCCAGAGCGGGACCTCCTGTTCTGCGGCTGCAGGGAATTCTGCGGCTGGAGGGGAGGGGAAGGCTCACGGGGAGAAGAGAGGCTGGGAAGGCCAAGAAAGACCATGAACGCCAGCAGAGGTTTGGGCTCCATGGACACAGGGAGCCGCTGAGCACCCTTTGACAAGGAAAAGGCCAAGTCCAGATTCTAACTGGGCTGCACTGTGGCAGGCGGGATGGAACTGGGGGACGAGGCGAAGATGAAGGGAGGAGGGGAGGGATGAGAGTCTGGGAGGAATCAGGTGACTCTCTAGAAGAGGTGAGGCTCTCGGGGGTGAGGAAAGGGAGCGGGTCCCAGGATGGCAGGTGTTCACTGCAGGGGAGGCACAGCAAGCGGTGGGGGAGCAGAGCCTCCTCCAGCTCAGGGCCTCCACCCTGTCCCGAGACTCTCCTCCTGGGATCAGAAGGGGGCGCCTGAATCGGCCTGCATGGCCCGGGCTGCACTGTTCTGGGGTGGGAGTGGGGCAGGGTGGACAGGCCACTTCTGCAGGCCCTCCCAGTCCTGCCCTGTGGTTCTGTGCTTGTGACTGGATCCCCAGGCTGGAGCTTGACCTGCACGGGTCTAAGCACTGCAGATATGGTGGTGCTTTTCCAGTGGTGGGGTGGGGGGAGGGATTCAAAGTAAAAACAAAACTCTAAGCCCTAGAATGCAACATTTGTATGGATGCTGAAAAGAAAATGGCTTCTCTCTGTTTTCCAGTTGCAACAGTCCAAATACATGTTTGGAAACTAAGCCTCGTTTGGTCTGTTTAGCAGGTGTAAGGGTTCTGCAGTTACCCTAAGCCTGGCTCCGTTCCCCTGTTTATTGGGTTACTCACTCAACCCTGTGGACCTTTAGATTCCAAGCCCTCAGGGACCCCCATGCATACCAGGGGACAGGAAAGGCTGTAGGAGCCTGTTCCCGGGGGCGGGGGGGGGGGGCAGGGGACCCATGAATTCCTCTGTGTTCTCCAGCGCCTGCCCGCCTTCCCCCTGAGGGCTCAGCAGGTTCACCCACGGGAGGGGAAGGGCTTTGATGCATTATTCAGGGCTCACCAGGACCAGCCCTCAGCTGATTCCCAACCTGTGACTCATGTGGGCTGGAGATCAGCTGAACTCAGGGGAGACCCTGGTGAACAGAAGTCTTCCAGGCCTGGACTGGGAGCGGGGCAAGGGGAAGTCACTGATGGGGGTCAGCTCTGCTGCACGGGCTACAGGGGCCAGAAGCCCTGGGATCATGTGGGCTGGTATGACCCGTAGCTCCTAGCTCAAAGATGGGCATCCAGGGAGAGAGGGATGCAAGCTGTGAGAGTTAAAGCGGAGCCAAGCCAAGATCCCAGAGACCCAGGTCATAGCACATGGTGGCAGCTGGTGCAGTACCGGATGCCTGGGGCAAGGCTTGTGCCTGGCACATGGTAAGAGCTCAAAAGGTAATGACAGAACCAAACAAATTCCCACCAGCAGACCCCATCCAGGGTCACTAAAGACTCTCCTGCCACTCTGGCCCACCCCACAGACGTCCCACCTTGTGGTGCTAAAGATCTGAAGTCAATACACAGACAAGCAGCCACTGGCCCTATCCCCTCCTGGTCCTTCCTGGCCTCGGGCCACACACCACCTCCAGGAAACCCTTCGTGTTCACTGTAATCTGGCTTCCTCTGCTCTGAGTGTGGTCTGGGGGAGCTGCAGTGGGCAGACTCCAGCCAGCCCCATGGTGTGAGCTTGGCATGGAAGTCGCTGGCCTGGGTTCAGACTCTGGGTCCCAGTATGACAATGCTGCTCACTAACCACGTGGCCTCGGGCAAATGACTTACCCCTTTTGAGCCTCCATTTCCTCATTCATAAACGAGGACTAACAATAGTACCTGTAGGGATTGCTCCTAGAGCTGTGTGAGGCTTCAGAGAGAGGAGAAGGGCCTGGCACATGAGAAACACTAAATACGAATTAACAGATGAATGAAGGAGTGAATGAATGAAGTGGGGCCTTCTGAGGGCGTGGCCCAGGGAAACATCCCTGCCAACTTTAGCAGCCTCGTCCTTGGGCCCTGACAGGGAAACAGAGTCCACATCTGCTGTCCCAATTTTGACAGAAGCCACCTAGGGTAGACTGATCCACCGGTGACCCTGACAAACCTCCCAGGGGTCCAGGCTCTGTGCGGCCCCTCCCACTCTGTACTTGGCCACGTGACTTGCTTCAGCCAATGGGACATTAGCAAGTGCGATATGAGCAGAGGCCACAAACTCCTCTTAGAACCCAGCTGCCATGCTGTGAGGAGTCCAGGCCATCCTGTTAGAGAGCGAGAAGTCGCAGGGAGAGGCCCTGGAAGGTAAGACACTTCATGAGAATGAGTTCACATGGAAGAGAGTGAACCAAGACACGCCAGCGGAGCTCCCAGGTGAATTCAGTCCTATGACTGACCCCGGCCACGTCCACATGGAACAGAACCAGACAACCCACTGAACAGCAAGAAAGAATAAGGCATTTTAGCCACAGGGTCTTGGGACGGCTTGTTACGCAGCAATCAGTAACCTTAGAGCTTTATACAAGTGAGGTGTGAGCTCTCCATTCCCAAGGGTGTTTAGCTAAAGCCCCACTGGGGCCAAGCCATGGGGATAATGTTTGCACTGAGTAGGAGGTTGGACGAATATTATAGAAACCATCCATCAGAACTTATCTAAATCATATGAACATCCCATCCTATTGTTTCCATTTACTAGGAAGTATGTTAGCTAGGCAGTGAGCCTAGTGGACAAGGCCCTGGACTCAGACTTTAAGGGTTCAAATCCTGGCTCGGCTGCTTACTAGTGGTAGCAGAGAGGGTTAGAACAGGATAGGATTCAGGCACTCTGATGTCCTCCAGCCAGCTCTCCAGGTAGAATAGCCTTCCTTAACAATGCGGCGAGAATTGGGTGGATAGGAAACGTATTTCCCTGCCATCCTCTAGTATACTGGATTTAAAATCTCACTTAAAAAAATATTACAAGGACATTCACTGCAGCACTATTGATACTGAAAAAGGTAAAAAATAACCTAAATGTCCGTGAATAGGGACCAAATAAATAATAATTCAACAGTGAACAATACATTCACACAGTGGAATTATATGCAGCTGTTGAAAAGGAAGAGGCAGCCCCAATAATGATATGAAACTGTCTCCAAGACATATTGTCAAGAACGCCAGCAAGATGCAGAACAACGTGCTTGGTTTCCTGATACTTGTGTGAAAATATATTCCTAAGTAGGACTTAAATGTGTGTTTGCTGAATCCACATAGACTCTTTTAGAAAAGATGCACAAGAGTCCAGGTTGTCTGATTGCCTCTCGGGAGGGGATCTGAGGCCTGGAGGGGGCGGGAATAGAGAAGAGTTTTCTCTTCACTCTCTCACATCTTTTGAATTTATATTCTATTCATATAGTAGCTACTAAAAAAAATACGTTCCATAACATGGATGAGCCTTGAAAACATTATGCCAAGTCAAATAAGCCAGACACAAAAGGACAAATACTACATTCCACTTGTACGAAGTGCCTACAATAGGTAAATTCATGGAGACAGAAAGTAGAATGGTGGCTGCCAGAGGCTGAGGGGAGGGGAATGGGGAGCTGCTGGTGAATGGGGACCGAGTTTCAGCTGGGGACGGTCTTCATTCTGGAGATGGATGGCAGTGATGAATGCACAACTGTTGTGAACGGACTTAATGCTGCAGTGCACTTAATTAAGGTGGTCCATTTTGTGTTAGGAACACTTTAGCACAATGAAAAAATACATGACATAATCTATTTTAAATTATCTATTTTAAAAGTTCATTGTCGAAGGACAGTAAATATTTTAGGCTTTGCAGGCCATATACTCTCTGATGCAACCATCTGGTCAGTGTGAAAGCAGCAACTACCGACCATACGCAAATGAATGAAAGTGTCCATGTTACAGAAAACAGGCCGAGGCCGGATTCAGCCCACGGGGTGTCGCATGCCAACCTCTGCTCTCCGGCTCTTTGTACGATGAGGACAATCACTGTACCTACTTCATAGGGTTGTTGTGGCAACTAAACGGAGTAATGCGTCAAGTACTCTGCTCACTGCCTCATTCACAAGAAGCAGCCAATAAATGCTAGTTATTATCGATGCGGTTGTAGAGGTAGGTGCTGAGCACGCAGAAGAAGGAGGTCACATTTACTACATGCCTACTGTGCACACAGTAGGGCCGAGGCTTGAATGGATAGGACTTCACTTTGTTATTTTTATGTTGCTTAATAAAAACATCTCATGTTGCCAGAGAGCTTTGCACACTTTGGTCCATGATCTCATTTCATCTTCATGATTACTCTCTGGGGTAAATTTCCAGATCAGGAAGCCAGGCCTCCAATTTCATCTTCTAAGGAGAGCAGAGGCAAGGTTTGAAACCTCAGCCATCTTATTCCAAAACCCCTGTGTTCTCAACCAGGGGTCCTATTGCCCGCCCCTTCTCCACCCAGTCCCAACTCCCACTCCGGGAAATTTGGAAATGTCTGGGGTGTTTTGGTGGGGAGGGATGTTAAAGAATGGAGAGGTACTCCTGGGGTTTAGTGGCCAGGATCCAGGAATGCTAGCTGTCCTACAGTGGAGAGGACAACCCTGTAAAATGAAGAATTATCCGATCCAGGGCTGGGAGGGTAACAGCTCAGTGGGGTAGTGCGTACTTAGCTCAATCCCCAGTACCGCCATTAAAAAAATAAAAATTATCTGATTCCAAACACCAGTGGTGCCCCCTGGAGGAACTCCTCTCTGCATCATGCTGCCAGGACCAGTGCACAGTTGTGTGGGGAGATGGCTTGCCAAGAACACAGAGGGATTCGCACCATCAAGGAGAGGGGGTGAAGGGGTGGGGGTGGGCAGGGCAGCCAGGTGGCATGGGATGTTCAACTTGTATGCTCGACTTGCTGGGAATGGAAGGGACAGGATGTACAAGTTGTTAAATTTTAAGTTCAGTGGATACTATAATTTTCCCTCTAAATTCCCCTGAAAGAAACAGTGTGGTACAGTAAAAAGAGCACTTGATTTTCAGGGGCTGAAAGCATTGACTAGCTGTGCATCTGGGGCAACTGAATTGACCTCTCTGGGCTTTGATAGCCTTAGAGTGAAATGAGGATAATGACACACATCCGTCCCCTTGCAGAGCTGTAGAGAGGATCCGATGAACAACAGAGTGAAGCTGCATAGCTCTGTACAAAGCATTTTACTAAATGAATCATAAAGCTGCTGACAGAATCACGCTCTTCCCTTTTAAATCTTGAATTTGGCTTCCCCAGGATGCGTGGAGGTTTATCGAACAGCCCAGGTGCGGGCCTGCCTCCAGCTGCTCCTCCTGCCCAATAAATTGAGATTTAGCTTTGATTGCATCTCCAGCAAAAGCAGCCAGCTTGAAAAATGAGCCCAAGAAAGAAAGACTGTGCTTCCCGTTGGCTGTAACTCCTCGGAGCCGGAGCCGTGGAGAAGCCATCCATATTCAGCCAGATGTGGAGCCGGAGAAGGGGCCGGAACAGCCTGATGGGGTCACCAACCGGTCAGGCCCACAAGCTATTTATCCCCCTGGGGAGGGGAGGGGTTAATAGTCCCTCTGGTCAAAATGTCAGGTTGGAATTCATGTATATAAAATGTCAAGCCTGCTCTGTGAGCAAAAAGGGGGAGGTTCATCAAAGCCTGTCTGCCTGACGAGGTGCAGACATTTTATCTATGAAGCTCTGATTTCTGCTTTTCTACCCAGAGACCAGCTGGACCCCCCTTGCCTCGTGAGAGGTGGCTAATCGTGGTTCTAACTCTGCGATTCCACACCTTCGGGCACCTCCCCCCAAGCTGGCTGCAAGGGTCGGGGGCTGAATCACGTGGCCTCTGCTCCTGATGCCTGCTTCCCCTTTGTGTTTTTGTCAACCCAGCCGAGAAACTTGACCCATTTTCTAGTTCCCAAAACAACACCAGGAAAACAGTTCGGGAAGGATCCGAGGACATTTCCCCTGTGGCGACACAGCAGTCAATAGCGTTTTTCAGAAAAAAGATTTTTGGAGTCAAACTGCTGGGGTTGGAACCCCAACTCCCTCACTTACGAATGGGGTAACCTCAGGAAGTCACTTAATCACTGGCTTCAGTATTTTCATCTGTAAAATGGGGCTGCCAAATCTCTACATTGAAGAGCTACTGAGAGGACTAAATTACATTAGTCGTGTAGATGGCAGGCACGTACAATGTGCCCATATCAGTTAGAAGTCTTTTCTTTTTTTCCCTAAATTGATTTAAATAGAAGGAATTTGTAGGGTGGCAAAACTTCAAAGTCTGGCAGTTGATCAGGCTTCAGGCAGAGTTTGCTCAGGGCCCTGGCTCTATCTCTTTGAATTCCCTGAGCCCTACTCTCCTCTGTGTAATTGTTTCCTTGCCTGCCCAGCTTCCTTCATGATTATAAAATGACTATCATTGTTTTGGGTCTCATATCCACTCTCTGCAACATCCAGAAGAAAGTTCCTTTCTCTGTGACCGATGAACAAAAGTCCTCTTCACTTTAATTGTAACACATAGTCAAGTACACTCTTCTGAAATGATCACTGTGGCTGGGGCTTGCTATGTCCTGGTTGGCCTAGGCTTAGGTGGGCAGAGGGATGGGGTTACACTCAGTTGCCCTGAGGTCTAGGCTCATCCATGTGGGAATCCTGCTTCTTCATATTTGTGCCCTCAAAGCCTGGCACAATGTTTGACATACACGGAGCTGCTCAGTAAGAGCTTGTTGAATGAATGATGATCATTGAACAGGATTATAACAACATTTAAGGAGAGAGGATGTGTGTGGTTAGAACATCTAATTGTTCTCTGAATCAGTTTCTCAGTTAGTGGTAATTTCCCAGACACACTCTTCAACGAAATCCCGCATTACAAATGTTGACCTTCACCTTTTCTCAGAAAACAGACTGCTTTTTCCAGTAACACCAGTGGAAGCCTAAATAACCTCCCTTGCCAGGGCCTACTGAGCTGTCTTCACACAGCTCACTCTAGCAGGAAGTGTGGAAATCAAAACTTAAATTCCATTTTTAATTATTGGATCCAATAAAGAATTTTACATTTATCTTTAAAAAGCTTTTTAAAAATTTGCTTAATGGAAATGAGGAGGAAGTTGAGGTTTGAAAGGGCAAGGCTTTTTTTGTTTTTTCTTTTAAATGAGAGTATATGGGGTCAAACCCCAAGCAGCCATCCTGGGGGACATTCTCTGCTGCTAGCACAGAGATCCTGGCAGGGAGAGGGCGCAGTATCTTGGGGGAGTAGAGCCTCAGTGCCCAGGCCCTGGGCTATAACAGAAGAGACGGATCAGCAGGGCCCCACCCTTCAGAGATGCCCTGTCCTGGGCCCCGCTGAGCACCCAGGCACCCAGCGTAGGAGGAGAAGGGAGGCAGCTGAGCCAGGTCACACAGCATTCGGCCTAGGCTGCCCCTAAACCTCCCCTGCCAAGGCCCAAGGAGTGGGATGCCCACTCAGCAGCGTCCTAGCTTGGTTGACGGGGGATTACAGTGTTTCCCTGGGATTCAGACCCACATGTCCTGCTGGACTGCCCAGATGGCCCACTGCCTCCTCAAACTCACCACATCCAAACACAGACTCATCACCTGGCCTGCAACTCCCTGCCTCCCGTATCCAACCTGCAACACACCGCCAGTCCCCGCAGACTTCCCCGCCAGCTGTTTGGGCATCAGCCACCACCCTGCTCCCACCTGCCATGGTCACTGCTTACCAAGACCTGTCAATTCTACCATCACAACATCTTTTGATTCTTCCCTCCTCTGTGCCCTCATCCCCTCTCCCGGAGTTGGTCTTTCTGGCTCCAGTCTCACCTCCTCCAGCCTTCTCTCCAGGGGGCCACCAGAGACCTGGGCTCCTAGCATGTGTCGTGTATCACATCCTGCTGTTCCCCTCCTCAGAAATCTTCGCTAGTTCCCCGTTGCCTACAGAATAAAGCCTATATTCTTAATCAGACACCCAAGACCCAAAACTTGTCATTTGATCCTCATCTGCAAGGCATGAGGGGCCCTATTCCGGGAACCAGATGATTTCCTGCCTTTGCCTGGCTGATTCGGACACTGGGCCTGCCTTCTGCCTTCTCCTCCTATAGTCTTACTATTTTCCAGGCTCAATGCTGCCTCCTTCAGGGCACCTCCCTGCGAGCTGAATGGAGAATATTTTCCTTCTCTTGCTGCTGCCCTTTGCTGGTCTCTATTTCAAAATGTTTTTCATTTTGTCCAGGGCAGTGAGGAAGAAAGTGGCCGGCTCATTAAGCATTTACATTTGGACCAGGCACTGGTGGGGTGGGGTGAGGATTTTCATGCAGGATCTCGTTAATCCAAGCAGCCAGAAGGGGTTTCACCGGCATTTCACAGCCAGGAACCCGCAGCTCAGAAAGAAGTGATTTGCCCAAGAGCCGGTTCCATTCTGCATCTTCTAATTCTGAGTCCAGTGCAGTTTCTCCTCCACCTCCCTGTGCAAGGCAGCCCCGGAATGGGTGCACCCTCTGGAAACATATCTGTTCTCTGTTTTATTTAAGGGGCCCTTGAGCCCGAAGCCAGCCGGCAGCACACAGCCTGTGTTCGCTAATTCAAATGTGCCCTCCCAATGCCCCTCGTGAATCAGGACCCCGGGCCCAGGAGTGAGCAGGTCTGCATAATTTCCTGAATGTCACCAAGCACATCTGTCACTCCAGAGCTTTCCAAACGCGCCATCCCCACCATCCCCGGTGCACACGGGGAGGCTCTGAGCCATCTGGCCAAGGAGCCCCACTGTGAAATCCCGTTACCGCTTTCAGCTAATTGGCATCAAAGCATGAATGGGAAGTACACCATCCCAGGGCTCTGAGAGCTTCCTCCTCCCACCCTCCCCACGGGGAACTCATTTCCTTCTAAATACCTTCCCCCTTCCCCGGGCCCAGGCTGCGCTGGTGAGGCAGAAGGACAGCTCAGAGAAACATTTCTATTCAGACAGACGGATCATTGTGACAGGAGCAAGTTCTGAGATACTAACCCGTGTTTTTCTCTCGGCCCTGTCCTCCCTCCTCATCCTAGCTGGTAGCCAGCTCTGGACCCCACTGCTGGGGGTGGGGGTGGGGTACGGGGAATGGAGGGAGGGAGGCAGGGAGGGAAGGACAGAGGGAGACTCCCTGGCCCTCTTTCCAGCATTTCCTGCCACCACCGTCAACAGAGGGAACGGCTGCCCAGTGGGCCTAGGACCATCTTGGGCCACAGAACAGAAGCGATGGACAGAAAAGATGGACGTCTCAGTGGAACCTGCATGGGAGGATGACAGAGGATGGAATGTCTGCCCACACCCCAAACCCCCGACTTTGCATAACACCACAGAACAGAGAAACCACTGACTGCCCAGGAAATGGGATGTTGAGTTTAAGAAATTCAAATGTTACATTTAAGATGACAAAAGCCAGTGCTACTTCTTGTGCACCTGAGCTCTGGATTGGGATGCAATGTCCTATTGAGGGAGCGCATACGAGGTTTTGGGGTCTTGCATTAAGCACTTTGCACCCATTGTCTCTGACCTCCCCAGCAGCCCCCATTTGGCAGATGGGTCGGAGGCCACGGGGAGTAATGGGGAAGAGGGAGAAACTGGTACCTAGAGTTTGAGGCTGGGCTGGGAACCAGGCCAAGGACCCACACCCCCCTCCCTCCCGCTGAGGGCCATACCGACTAGCTCCCCAAGAGGCTGCCACGGCCGGCCGAGGGTCAGAGCTAGAGGAGTGGACACGGAGTCAGACCCTCCCAGGGTCGCTGCAGTATTGCCAGAAACTTCCCTATGGAGGGACTTTTTGTACCAAGTGCTTCCACCCTACTGGGCTTGGCAGCACTTTCCATGGCTGGAATCCTGTGATTGTCCCAGCGGCCTAAGATGATTATGCCCACTTTCCAGAAGGTACAAGGGAGACTGGGAGAAGATACAGGAGCCCAGCTGGTGGGGAGCCTGAGGGAAATGAAGGGCCGGGAAGGGGTGAAAGGAGGACCTCTGTTGCTGGCCGGATGCCTTAGCAAACGGATCAGGACCCCATTTCAAATATTATCCTCTGAATGGGGCCACCCTCCAGGAGACCCTAGGGCTGGGGGAGACAGAGCTGCAGTCCAAAGGGGTGATTTCTCAGGCGCCTCCCACTGCAGAAGGGCTTAGCAAGTGGTTAAGGTAACCCACAAAGCAGGAAACCCAACATTTAGCTAATGGAACACTGACAAAACCTGCTAAAGATTCCTGGCCCTGAGTACTTCAAATGGAGCCAGGCCAATGCATTATTTAGAGGGAAAAAAAAAAAAAAGACATGACTCTCGCTGCCAGAGCACTGAAGTGTAACATAAATCCTTAGTGGTGGTTTCGTGAGGACATGGAGGAGGCGTTTATGCAACACATCACACGATAAATTGTCCCCCAAATCGCCTCTAAACACTTCTCACCACAAGCCCAGTCCTGTCAGTCGTTGTCCCCCCAGACCTCTGTTCCTCTTTTCTCCCGCTTCCCCTACAACCGAAGCGGTGCCCTGTCTTCCTTTACTCAGCCCTCCCCTTCCTGGAGGGCTCCCTTGATTTCCCAGAGCCTCCCCTACCTCCCCACCAGGGCCTTCCCCATCTTTCCTCAAATGGATAAACCTGGCCTCTCTTAGCTCCTCCAGCTCTGCATCTCAGCCTGTCTCCCTTCATAACATGAGAGACTCAATAACTTCCCGGAGGCCACGAGCCCACAAACAAGGAACACTTCCATTAGAGATGGGGAGGGAGAGGTGACTGTCAATACTTGGTTATAATTTTCTTCCCTGACACACTTGTTTCCATGGGTGGCACTGAGCCCTGGTCCTGGAAAGATCCCAGGACCAGCTTCTGTCAGCACTGGAGCAATGGGGGCCGAGGGAGCCTCTGATGAGGAGCCACTCCCACCCTGACCTCAGGCACCCCCTTCTGCCTTGCCTTGTCCTGCTGCAACCTGCCCAGGGAAGCCAGTGCATGAGACCCCCCAGGAGGCTTACCCCTTCTAATGAGGCCCAAGAACTCCAGCTTCAGAATGTGGCTGTGGTTTTGGACTGGCCAGGAAGCTGATGTGGACAGAACTGGCTCAGGGCCGAATGGGGGGCCAGGCAGGTTAGCAGTGCACCCTCCCCACTCCTGGCTTCCTCTTGGCATCCAGCCCCCAGATCACACCCTCACCCAGCCAGGGCAGTGGACTTCCATGATGCTGGAGGATCAGAGCGGCACAGGGCCCTAGAGATTACTAGGTGAGTCCAACTCGGTGCCTCAAGATGGGGATGTTGAGGCCCAAAGAGAGTCAGGGACCCTCTCAAGGTCACATGGCTCTGACAGAAGGAGCTAGAACCAAGGTCTCTTGACTTCCAGGCTAGTGTTTTCCCCACCACACACAGGGATTGCACAATTCCTAAACTATGGAGGCAGGTGGAGAGTGAGTGCTGTTGAAGTGAATGAAATTGAAAATGCAAATTGTGGGCCCTCTGGTGGTTACTTACATTTTAAGTGGGATACAAAGATCAAAACGTCTTCTTGACTTAAAGCAAATCCATCGAAACAGAAAGCGGACAGTAGGCAGTGCCTGGGGTTGGAGAATGGGTGTGTGGTTTCCTGAAGTCCTGAAACTAGATAGTGATGATGGTTGCACAACACTGTGAATGTACTTAATGCCACTGAACTGTAGACTTTCAAACGGCTAAAATGGTAAATTTTATGTTACACTTATTTTACTGTATTAGCCCTCCGTACTCAAGGTTCCGAAACCACAGGTTTGACAAATCATGGATCGAAAATTTGAAAAAAAAAATTTCAGAAAGTTCCAAAAAGCAAAATTTGAATTTGCACTGGCAACTGTTTACATACCATTCATACTGTATTGACAACTATTACATAGCATTTACACTGTATTAGGTACTCTAAGGAATCTAGAGACAAATGAACTTATTTACAAAACAGAGGCAGACACACAGACATAGAAAACAAACTTACGGTTACCAGGGAGAAGGCGAGGGGAAGGATAAATTAGGAGTTTGGGATGTATAGATACCAACTACTATGGATAAAACAGAGAACAGCAAGGTCTTATGGTATCACACAGGGAACTGTACTCAATACCTTGTAATGGCCTATAATGAAGAAGAATATGAAAAGGAAGATATATGTGTAAATGAATCACTGTGTTTGCTGTACAGCAGAAACTAACATGACACTGTAAATTGACAATTCTTTAATCAAAAAAATTTAACAGCTATCAAAAAAAAAGGATAGGGAAGGATTATGTAGGTTCTGTGTGAATACTCTGCCATGTTACATAAGGGACTCAAGCATCCTCAGATTTTGGTATCTGCAGGGGATCCTGGAACCAATCCCCTGTAGATACTTAGGGACAACTGTACAATTTTTAAAAATCTGCTTGATTCCGATAAGTAAAACCTGTCTTGAAGAAAGGCCAGGAGTTTGTTTTGCTTTGTCTCACCTCTCCTCCCTCCCTCCCTCACCAGATGTGTGCTGGGAGCCTTCCCAGGTTAAGGGGGCCCTCCACCACATACAGAAAGACCAAGAACCTATTCAACGACAATGTGCTAAGAAATAAAACAGAACAGAAGCACAGAAGGAGCTGCTCCTGACAAAACGTGTGGGAAGGGGAGAGAGCACAGGTCAAACCAGGGAGGGACCTGTGAGCCCCTGACAGCCAGGCCATCACTTACCTGGGTGCTGCTGGCTCAGCGCACAGACACAAAGCTTTCTCACAGCTCTGAGGGTGTGGCAGGTGTGGGGTGAGCTGGGGGCTCCAGGCCACCAACCAGCCCTCGACTCTGCCGCTCACCACCCTACCTCCCGGCCCCACTTCTTCACCACCAGCCTGTCCCTGGTCCCTGGCCTCCAGGAAATCCCTGCTTCCAGTCGCCTCCCCCTTCTTCACCGCCCTCCCCCTCACCAATGTCTGTGTTCTCACCCTTCTTACTAGGAAAACACCAGGACCGTGAAGATTTGTACATATTCATCCGCTTTTGTAAAGGTTAACAAATCAGACAACTTCCCACAAGTTTACAGTCGCAGCTCACTTAAATGGTAAATGTGTGTGTGTGTGTGAGGGCTGGGGTGCTTTTCTGCTTTGATCCCCTCCCTGAACCCCCCATGGTGCCCAGATCGTGTCCTGCACACAGTCAGTCGTCTGGCAGGAGTCTAGTGCTCACCTGCTGCGGGGCTCTGCCCCTCTGCCCCATGGTGCTGGGGGCTGGCAGCCCCCTGGGGGTAGGAGGGGGGCTCCAGGGGAGACAGAGGCCTCTGGTCACCTCCAGGGCTGACCTCAGGGGAGCTTTGAAAACACCCCATAGAAAGGATTCCATTGGAGCTCATTCTCCCCAACGCCCTTTGGTTGCCCCCACTCTGGGCAGTGCTGAGCCGCTGCCCCTCCACTTCCCCAAAGTGTCACTAGCAGGTCAGCTGTCACCATCAAGGAGTTCTATAGCCAGCAGCACTTAGCTCTGGAGACATTGTATCAGTTTCCCAGGGCTGCCGTAACTAATTACCACCAACTAGGTGGCTTCAAACAACAGAAATTGCTCACGGTTCTGGAGGCCAGAAGTCTAGCATCAGGGTGTCAGCAGGGCCACATCCCCTCCTGTGAGATAAGAGAAAAATTATGTATTGGTCTCTGTTTCCAGCTCCTGATACAGGTCTCCTGAAACCTTTGTCATTTCCTGGGTGATAGGAGTGTCTTTTGTTCTACTGAGGTGACTCTGGCTGGCACGGGACGCTTTTAAATCGCCCCAGGCGATTCCACCGTGCGGCCTGGGCTGCGAGCCACTGCCCAAGTCTGTCCATTCTCTCCCTGGTTTCTCTCAGTCTCTCTGCCTTCTCCTTCCGTTTCTCTAAGTCTGTCTGTATCTCTTTCTCACTGTCCTGTTCTGTCTAAATGTCTCTGCCTGCGTGTTTTCCCTCTGCTCTGTCTCTGTCTCTTTCTCTGCTTCTCTCTGTTTCTGTCCCTGTTCCTCTCTTGGCCTCACTCTCTTTCCGAATTTTTATCTCCTCTTGTCTCCCTTTCTCTGTTTGAGTCCTACTCCCATTCTGAGTTTCCCGATTCTTTCTATTCTTCCTAATAGATGACGACAGCCATAAAATCAAGAATGTTAGTGCTGGAGACACACACGCGTGCACACACCCTCAAATCCAATTCTCTAGAGTAGCTGATACCTATGTGGGGACCAGAGACCCTGGATGCCCAGGCTGGGCTTTTTCCCTGGCACTAGACCGCCACCTGTTACTGGCTGTCAGGATTGGTAGTGCCCAGCTGGCTGGCAGAGGCCAGGAGCCAGGCACAGGGCCCTGCCCTCCCCACCAGAGTCATAGCTCTCCAGGCCCACAGCTCGGGCCTTCCAAGACTTGTTTCTGGGAAGCCAGATTGAATTAGCTGCTGGGCCCATCTGGCCAGCCTTTGCCCTAATACCGTCTGGCAGCTCATGCCTCAATGCCAACCCCAGCCCCGTGGCCTCACGGCCAGAAATCCAATTTGCCACAGCTTAATTGAGCCCTGGACTCCCGGGGGCACTGGCCCTCAGGCCCTCCTGCCCAGCCAGCAGCAGATTTCCCGGTGATTAGGAGGAGGAGGGAAAAACGGCAGGAGCCAAGTTAATTTCAATTACCCTCATTTTCTCCCTGGAGCAGCACACACTCCTCACTAAGTGCAGGCTTTGTGTCAGCTGCACTGGACGCTGATAAGTATTAAGTATTTGGAGCACTCGGGGTGCCCTGGACGCCTTTCATTTATCTGCTGCTTGTTCAGAGGGCAGACGGTGCCCCCCGCCTGTGGGCCCCCAGCATTTAGTCCTATTTTCCAGAGGCTGGAGAAGCCACTCAGAGATACTGTCAATGCCAAGATGCCGTAGATCTAGGTCTCCCACGGTCAAGGTCCCTGGCTTCTGTCTGCTTCCGGTGGAATCAAAGACTGGGCTTTTTGGGGAAGAGGGGATAATTAGGTTTATTTATTCATTATTATAATTTTTTAAGTGGAGGTACTGGGGACTGAACCCAGGACCTTGCGCATGCTAAGCACACACTACCATTAAGCTATACCCTCCCCTCTCCAATAACGTTTTGTGACTCTAATGAGAATCACCCCTCTGCTCCCCACTGCCCATGCCCCCATCCTCCTGGAAGCTCAGCTGGAACAACCCCATCTACTGAAATGGCAGCCTGGTAGCTGTGGTCTGTGGCAGAGGGCTAGCTAAATAGGAGGCAATCACCTTTCTTCCACCTGGAGATGCTAGGTCCAGACTGCCTAGAGCTGCACTCTGTCCAGACTCAAAAATATACCAGCATCAGTCCTTGGGGGTAATCAAGTCCAACACTGAGGCCCAGAGACGGGAGGACACTTGTTCAGGGTCGTGCGGCGTCAGTGCGGAGGCTGGAGCAGAATTCCAGTTGTATAACCCTCGGTCCGGGGTCTTCCCCATCTACCTGGGGAAATGGACACCCCTGGGTGGGTGCCCACCCCAGTCCTCCCCGCCCCTCCTGACCCCCGGCCCCACCCCTGACTGAGCATGCTCACTCAGCCAATCTCTGGGAGGTGGGGTCCAAGCAGGGGCAGCTCTGTGTCAGGCCAAGTCCACCTGGCTGGATTCATGAATCCACGAGCTAAAAGGAATCTCCATGTGCAGTTCTAGAGCCTGAGTTCCTACGCAGGTGCTTGCCATCTGCCAGAGCCGCCCACCTGCTCTTGGCACAATAGCAAACACCTGAAGTTGAATCAGAAGTCAATGAGAGTTCCAAAAGTGCTGCTTGATCTCAAGCTGCTGAGACAGGGAGACGCCTCAGGGCTGCAGCCCAGGGGCCCAAGTCCTAGAAGTCCTCTGCATCCTCCAGGAGGTCCTCAGAGCTCCCCTCCCACCCAGCCTCCTTCCAGCCCCCAGAACTGCCCAGCTGGGAGTGGAGCAGGTGACGGTCCCCAGGCCCTGCATCCTGGGGGTGGGGAGAACTTGGGGACTCAGAGCAGCAGCCTGGGGGAAGAGGGGCTCTGTCAGGAGCTGGCCCAATGCTGGGAAAAGGCAGTAGGACCTGGAAATAACCTCAGGACAGAAGAAGGAGATGGCCAACACTTTTTACCATAGTTATCACTGGATTTCTTCCCATAGTGAGCACTGGGGAGGGGCTGGAGGAATGTAATGAAATCTGTCCTGTGTTTGAACCTGCCTGAACTGTCTCAGGCTGCCCCTGGTCTTGACAAGGGGCTGGGAGCCTCAGACCTTCAGCTCCAGGTGGGCCCAGCTGAAGCCTCGTCCCCACCCCCAGCTGGTCTCCTGACCACCTCCCTTGAGAGGCTTCCAGGCTCCGTGACCATCCCACAGGGAGGAAGGCAGGCCCCAGCCTCTCATCTCATCCCATGGACCCTGGCACAACAGAAGGAAAGCCAAGCACCCTGTCTGTGGTGCCAACGTGGCAGAAGTACCTCTTGGACCCACCCCCCCACCTCCAGTCAGTCCTCTGCAGTCAGGGGAGCTCGTATTGGGCCTCGGAACTTTAAAGTTTCCCCTGGACCAGCACGTCACAACTCTTTGGTCTTGGGGCCCCTTTGCACTTTTAACAGTTACCCAGGATTCCAAGCAGCTTTTGTTTCCATAAGTGACATCTATTGATATTTACCATTTTAGAAATTAAAACTGAGAGATGTTCTTAATATTTAATTTATTTTAAAATAACAAGGCATTAGAGGGAGGGTATAGCTCAGTGGTAGAGGGCATGCCTAGCATGCACGAGGTCCTGGGTTCAATCCCCAGTACCTACGATAAAAAATAAGTTAATCTAGGTACCTGCCTCCCCAAAACCAAATAAAATAACAAGTCATTACATATTAGCAGAAAGCTTTTTTTTTTTTTACATAAAATAAACATGTTTTGCTGCGTAAAGAGGTTTGGTGAGGAGAGTGGCATTGTTTTCACTTTGCAAGTCTCTTTAACATCTGGCTGGAATAGAAGACACCTGGGTTCTCATAGCTGCTTTCGTGGGTAAGTCAGTTGTAAGGTGCTGTTTCATCCCGCGTTGGTCATTCAGAAGATATCGGTTCCCTGAGTGATGTGGGTACTTTCAAAAAAAAACCCCGCATTTGTTAATACCACTACGGATCTCATCAGAAAAGTCTTCAAGTGTTGGAAAGGTGTTAAGCTTGTGGCCATGGATATAGGTTTTCCAAAATTCCCATTTCCACTGGAAAAGCTCAAATTTTATCCTTACCAACAAGGACTGTAGGTGTTTTCATTGAAGTGACGAGTTTAGTTATTTTGTTTTTGAAAAAAATGCTAGCCACATCCCCAAGTTGGAATAGCTAGAGTTTGCCTGTCAGCAGTCTTTTCAAGCAAAAATGGTGTTTCATGAAAAAGGCAGCTAGTTCAGCTCGCAACTCAAATTTTCTTTTTTGAGACATTCATCATATTTTGGAACAAAGTCATAGTGCTTTATGTCCTTTCCACTTCTTCACGTGGATTATTAAAAAATGTGGGTGAAGGGGTTGGGACTTAACAAAATTAATCTTTTTTTCCTTCATCAAGGGAAGTTGTAAACAAAACTGAACTTCATTTACTGTGAGTGTCAAGTTCATCGGGACAGGCTGATACCACTGTCTTGATGCGGGGTCAGGCACCAGCAGTTTTTCCCCTGAAAGGAAAAACTCCATTTTTCCTTTTTACATTTACTATTTCTGGTCACCAAAATGTGTAGGGAGTTTTCTTACGCCAAGCAGTTCTCAGATACCAGCTGGGTGTCTTACAATTCAACTCAATTCTGATACCTTCTAGGTAGCGACTGGTCCCACAGGTAAAGGGCTCGGCCCCACAAGACTGCCTCCCTTCAGACACCCATCCCAAGTCCAGGTTGTCGCCTGAGCTTCTGTTGACCCTCTCATCAGGTTCAATAATTTGCTAGAGCAGCCCAGAGAACTCAGGAAAAGTTTACTAGCTTGATGCCTGTCCTGTGAGGTCCCACAACTCCCAAGGGAATGATACTGATTCCAACTCTTAGTGAGGACCACTTGGCGGGAGGAGGGGTTGCTTGCTCCCTTGAGTCACCTGAGCTGCCTGTGGTCAGCACAGGATGTAAGGGTCAAGGGGGTAGGACACAGTCAGCCCACTCTGGTCCCATTCTCTCCCTTTCCCAGTCCTCCAGTCTAGATAAGGGGACCCTGAGCTATTTCATCCTCCCAAATTCCACACGCTTTTCCTAAGCGCCCTTTCCCCAAGGTCTGCAGGTAGCTGCGCCCCACTCCAGCTGGCTTACTCCCCACTCCCTGCAGTGCTCCTTTCTTTTAGCAAACCTCACGGGTACGGACTCGAGATCATTTTCTGAAAGACCTCCTGACTCCTGACAAAGCCCAGGTAAAGCCCAGGGACCTCCCGGCTGGAGTTCAACCACTTTGCCCCACAGTAGAGGGATCCTGAGCAAGCATCTGCCTCAGTCTCCCCAGCTGTACAATTTTGCAGACTCAGTCCTGGAGGTCAGAGGAGGTCGAGAAGTACCAAGCCCCGGGACGACAACCCTAAGTAGTTGGCCAGGTCCAGAAGAGCCAGTCCCGCCCTGATTGTGCAGGATCCCGCCCCTAGGGTCTCTTCCGCCCCGCCCCATCCCCGAGTGGGCGGAGCTCACAGCTGCAGCCCCAAGCTGGGCCAGGCTGGGCTCTCCGCCGGGTCCTAGTGCCCGCCATCCCCGCTGCTTCAGACCTTCGAGGCCGAGGGTACCGGAGCTCACTCGCCTGCTGGCGGCTGCCAGTGCCCGGTGGTCCGGCCGCTGAGCTGGCCTCGGCTGCCTCTCCGGGCCCCACCCATCATGAGACGCGCGCTCCCCCTGCTCCTTTTCTCTCTGGTTGCCCTTTGCGGGCCCGGTGAGTTCTTTTCAGGGAAGGAGGGAGGGGCGCCTGGGTGGGGCAGAGCCCGTTTGGACTGGCTACAGGTGGGAGGGGAGGGAGGGCGCCCAGCGGCGGCCGGAGTGGCCCGAGGTTGTGCGGGACGAATGGGGGCGTGGGCGGGGCTGAGCCCACTTGCCGAGGCAGCGGGGGCGCTCCAGGATGAGTAGGTCTTCGAGGTTTTGGGTGGGGACCACCTCTCCTCGCGGGCCGCCAGGGCCACCCTCCGTAGCCAGTGCCTTTGCGCTGGGCGGCGGGGCAGAGTGGTAACAGGTCGGCAGGCAGCTCTGCTCAATCCCAGCGCTATTGTAGAGATGCGGAAACTTTGCCACGGGGCAGGGGTAGGGGTGCCCAAATGGCCAGCCCAAGTATGTTTGGGGGTGGATCTCCTACGAAACACACTTACGGCACCACTGCCTCTGTCACTCACCCCCGTTGGGTGGTGTGCCGGACAGACAGCTTGGCTGAGGGCCAGACGGCTGAAGTGGAGCCTGCCACTCAGAAACCTGAATCTGTTCTAGGTCTCCTTGGGTGCTATGCCTGCAGACAGCATATATTTCTTACGGCCTTTACCCTATCTGAGAATCTAATGAAAGTTAGGGGAAACTCTCCCCAGTAAAATACACGCAAATTCATATGCTAACAGCACATGATCATTCCAAGGGGATCATGGATGCCCTAAAACCAACTCATGGGAAAACTCCTAGCTTTAAGGGTTTACTCACAGACAGTAGACTCTGACAACCTGGAAGGGAAATCCAGTCAGCCCTTCCCAGGCAGAGTCCAGATTCGGTGAGGATTGCCTGCTCCCAGCCTCAGTCTCCCGACCCAAGTTCCAAAGACTCTCAGCTCCTACCCTCCAGCCCAGTCTTGTCCTCCAAGCCCTTGTCAGCCTAGGGGACCAGGGCTACATCTTCCATAGACAGAGACACACCATAGGAGGTTTTGGAGGTAGGAGTTGGGGAACATTCAAGGTTCCTATAGGGAAGTGAAGATCTCACCAAATATGGTGTCTGCACTCAGTGTGTGTGTCCTATCTCTGTCACCACTTGCTGGGTGCCATTCCTTTACCCTTTCTGGGCCTCAGTTTCCCTATCTGTTCTATGGGGATGATATGCCCTGACTACATACTTGGGGACTCAGATGTACGAGTTAGTTGCAGTATTTCTTAAGCATGGTCCTGGGGCTACCTTCATCAGAAACGCCCAGTACACATTCCTGGTCCGCATCCTAGGCTCTCAGGATCAGAATCTCTGGAAATTGAGCCTGAAAATCTACATTTATACAAGTATCTAGGTGATTGTTACATGTGATTGGAGAAACTACTGTTAATATATCGCGAGCTCTTTGTAAAAGGTAAAAACCTCAATGTTAGAAAAAAAATTCATAGCTGCCTTTTAATAAATACAAATCTCTTGTTCCCTTACTCAGTTAAGGACACACGCTCCCAACTGAAAATCACTCTGCCTTTCAGATGCCCACGTAGCCAAGATTCCACTTACTTTCTGTGGTTTGTATTCCAAACCAATCGGTATTGCCTTTCCATTTTCCCGATAAAGATTTTATGATCAACTCTGCTTTTTCAAACTGTACACACACTCACATGGTTTAGAATTCCAGTTATGATCTCCTCTCAGATTGTTAACCCTTTACTGCTGGGGAGAAGTTTTTCCAGAGAAGGCCTAAGAAGGCAAGGCCCTGGACAGAGGCAAGTCGGGCCCACTCCTCCTCAGAATCATTGGGTCATGACTGACCCCTAGTGGTGGGCTCTTTGTTTAACTGTGCTGGCCCCAGGGCTGGGAGGTGACCCCTAACTGTGCCCCAGAAGCTTCCACCTATTCTGGGCCACCCCTGTCGTCTGGGAGTGAGAGACCTATTTCTTGTCTTCTGAACCAGGCAGGCCTCACAGCCATAAAGCAGCAGATTGAAAAGCCTAAACACGTGTTGTTCGAACCCTTCCCTCCCCTCTCACATACATGAGTACAAACGCAGGGGTAGGCATGAGCACACACGCGGCTCTGGGCTCCAAGGTGGCCTCTGCAGGGACGGTCTCCTTACAGGGAAGTTAGCAAGGACATGGAAGAGGGCACTTTGCCTGAATGAGCCACCTAGACCTGCCTCTGCCCCTGCCCAGGGCTCCTTGAGTAAGTTCCTTCCCCTCTTTGGTCCCAGTTTCCCCAGATGAGAAACAGAGAGTGGGCTAAATGGTCTCAAGTTTTCGGAGCCTCTAACTCTGGAGCCCATGGCTGGTCCTGAAATGGGCGAGGGTCCTTGTGGGTCAGCGGAATGCCCTGAGAGGCAGGACAGGCCCAAAGCGAGCAATGTGAGCAGCACTGGCCTCCCAGAAACCCAGGTAAACCAGCCTCCTGGGGCTGCAGAGATGTGGGATCCAGCGGCACTGCAGGGCTGGGGACCAGGAGCTACAGATTCTGACACCAGAGCTGCCCTGACATGCCAGATGGACTTGGGCAAGTCATATCCCACAGAAATGACAAGTCAGCCCAAATATATATCATAAGAGGGTACTGTGAGAGAGACCCGGCTATAGCCTGGGGCTACAGATTGGCTTCCAGGGTATTCAAGCGGATGGCCTCTGGGAGGGGGTCCAGGGTATGAGAGGCAGGGACTCAGAATGTAGGCCAAGCGTCCACAGGACCCCCTCTGGACAGCCTGGGGCAGTTTGGGGGAGGGACAGCAGGCAGCAGGTGCGCTGGGAGCATCTTTCACAGGCACTAAATATTGCATCTGCTCCAGATAGGCAATGAGTTGGAAAGTGTATGGAGCAGGCAGGGTGGTGGCTGCTCCCTGTGGCCGTGTGTCCAGCCCAGCACCCACCCAGGAGGCCACCTCAGTGGACTGAGGTCGGGCAGTTTGCACTCTGGGCCCTCTGGCTGAATACGGCCGGAGGGGTTTGGTAAGACAGTGAACTGGCCCTTCAGGGGAGGAAGTAATCCCAGTCCTGGGCCTGGTGAGCCCAGGGATCCACCCCTACCCCCTCCGCTTCCCTTATTCCCTTATCCTTCCCCCTCTGCTGTCCCCCCGCCCCTCCCACACACACACCACTTCCTCTGCAGACTCTCATGTCTTCCCCAGCTCCTGGGGTCGCCTGCTCAGGTGTCACCGACCTCCTTCTGAGGCTCCCCCTTTCCAAGACCCCTCCACCTGCCCTTACCCGAAGACACCAGAGTTCCTGAACCTCACCTTCACTCCTAGATGTGTGACGGACATGGACAAGACCCAAATACCACGTGGCAAGAGCTCTGGGTGTGAAGAGGGGCAGATCTGCGGCTCTGGGTCAGGCTCCCTGCAGGAGGCTGCATTTGCTGGGTCTTGAATATGGCTGTGAGCCCAGACCTCTCCTTTAAGCTTCAGACCAGGAGCCAACTGCCAGCTGGACCCCTCCCTCTGTTTGGTGTCTGAAAGGCACCTCACACTCTGTAGGGCCGAGTCTGAGCCCAGGAAACTCCCCAAAGCCCAGGCCTTTCCTCTTTCAGTGAAAGCATCACAATGCTCCCAGCTCTGCACACAAACCCATGTCGGAGGAATCTCTCTCCTCCACTCACTACGCCGGGGGCTCTCCGAGGGCAGGAGCCTCTCAATTTTGTGCTTGCTGTCCTCCCCAGTATGTAAGCAGTGCCTGGCACAGGACAGACACTCAGATATTTGATGGCGAGTGGCCTGGGGACAGTCCTGGCAGAAAAGTGTGCTCGAAGACTAAGAAGTGAGACAGTAAAGGTCACGTGGGGAAAGGAAAACAGTGTCTATGGCCAAAATACAGAGTGCCTGGACACAGAGGCGGAGAGGCCAGGAAAGACCAGGCTGAGGCAGAAACGCCGGTGTCAGGGCAAGGGGCTGGGGATGCCAAGCCGCAGCACGCGGGTTGGAAGCCTGCCTACAGCTCTGAGAGGCCACGGGCAGGGATGGGCTCCGGTCCTCTTGCTGTAGGAAGACCGCCCTGGCGCTGTGTGGTAAATGATGGCAGGGCAGAGCTGGGGAGGGGAGACCGGCAAGGAGGCTACTGGAAGAGCCCAAGGCAGGGTGGTGAGCCCAGACCAGGGCTGGAGGGGTGCAGATGGGAGAACAAACTGAGAGACTTGGAAAGTAGGGTAGACAGAACTGGGCGGCCACTTGGATGAACCAAAGGAGGGTCAGGAATAGATGCTCAGGTTTTGGACCAGGTGTCTGGAGCGTGGGCTGCCATTCATTGCTAGAGGGAACAGGGGGAGGAAGATGCAGGGCATGGGAGGAGACAGCTGAGCTCTGTCTTGGATAGATTTAATTTGAAGTCCCCAAGGAGGAGCAGGCCTGCCGGCACCTTAGCTGCTCCAGCCAGCCCTGGGCTCCCTGACCCTCACAGCTCTCCCCTTCGTTGCCATGAGCAGCAGTGGGGATCAGCAGGGTGAGGACCTAGCAGGTCTGACTCTGTATTTTCCCAGGGGACGGCCGCGTGGCCAACGCTGAGGAGAAGCTCATGGACGACCTTCTGAACAAAACCCACTACAACAGCCTGATCCGCCCAGCCACCAGCTCCTCCCAGCTCATCTCCATCCAGCTGCAGCTCACCCTGGCCCAGCTCATCAGCGTGGTAGGTGCAGGGGCAGCTGTGCCTCAAGGCTCAGGAGGAGAGGCACGGTGGGTTTTCGGGGCCCAGGCCAGGTCTCCAGAAAAGGAGTGGCAATCCAGTGTGCAGGGCTGGGAGCTGGGCAACTTGGGATTGGCTTCTGATATTACCAGGACTCCTGGACAAAGCCCTAGATTGTTCACCTGATCTTTTTCCATATGCATAAATTAAGGAATTTAATCTAAAGTTTGAGAGCCCTGACTCTGCCTCTAAGTTATGATTCTTTCATTCCAAAAATGCTGTCTGCACCTTTGCATGCGGCCTTCTCTTTGCTGGGGGTGTCCTGCACACTTTGTGCACTCTCGTTTCACAGTTCAGCGCCACCTGCACACCCGTGATCTCAATCTCAGTTCAGATGCTTTGGCTTCAAGTGACAGAACATCCAACTATGAGTGCCTGAAACAATAAGGACATCTGTTTTATCACATAACAAGCGAGCAGGCTGATCGTTTCAGTGTTGGTCACGGCAGTAATTCAATGATGTCAGGATTCTGTGATTCTCTTGTTTTCTCCCCCATGACCATGAGATGATAGCCAAGGTTCCAAACAAAATCTTCACATGACAATGTGGCAGTAAATGGCAAATCCTTTCTTGAGCCCTTTTTTGAGTAAGAGAAAACCTTTCCCAGAGACCTGCCCTCTAGGCTGCCCCTAGCTCTCGACGGCCAGGGCTACAGCTCATGCCTAAGCCTTAACTGATGATCGGCTGGAGGAATGGAATTAGCATGGTTAGCTAAGACTTAGCAATACATGGCGAAGAGGCTGGAGAAGGGACCATGAAATTCATGAGTATCCAATATTTAACAAAGTCATAGTTTTATTAACAAAAGTTGTGAGCGGGGAAATGACCACTGGGGAGGCAGCCAATGGGCCTGCCACAGACAGGTAGGCCTCCAACACGGCCATACATGCCTCTTCCTTCTGTCCTGTTCTCTCCCCCAGCCTGCTCAGCAGGTGACTTTGCATACCCTCTACCTGTCAGAGGAAGTAGGAACTAGGTTGCAGAAACTGATGGGCACAGAGGCCCAGGTGCAGGGACAGGATGAGAGGCAGCTGCTGCATCCTTCTAGCCAGCTGGGTGAGGGATCTGGATAAATGAGGGCGGTCACTGCAGGTTTGGAAGTGAAGAATGGATTAGAGCCAGCAGTAGGGTTTTTGGATCTTGATGTGTGGATTGTGTGGATGTGGGGCCGGGTGGGGGCTGCTGAGGAAGGCTGGGGTACTTGGGAGTTCCCCTTCTGCTGTCTCTGAGTTGGGGGTGCCCAAGGGACACATGGCTCATTGTGAATCTTCCCTGTGTAGCCCTGTCCACGTCCCTAGGCACAGTTTGGTACCTGGCTCCTAGAAGCAGCTCTGTGGGGAGTGTTCCCAGGCAGGGTACTGTGACCAGCCATGGGGCAGGAGATAACCAAGGGGGCTGGACCTCCTCTGCTCCGGGGGCTGCCTTCTTACCCCCAAGCCTCTCTCCCTAGCACACTTGGCCCTACAAACCCAGCCCATCCAACCTACAGCCCTCAAGAAGGCTTTGGCCAAATTAATGGCCGGCTCCCTCCCCTGGGAGGAAGCGCAGCCCAAGAATGGGGGAGGGGTGGAAAGCCTGTGCTCTCCGTCCTCCCCTCCGCTGGCAGCTGGAAGGAAGTAGCGCTGCCAGCCAGGCCGCTCCCTGGCTGGTGTCTGAGAGTTATTGTCCAGCCAAGGGCTTTTTGCTTAATGGGGTGAGCCCAGCTGCTGCCCCACAGCTGCCGCCCCGGGGAGGGTGGGCAGGCAGGCAGCTCTGGCCACGCTTCCAGGCTCAGGCTGCCCCTGACAGACCTGCTCTGTGGGCGCTGTGAGGGAAGAGAGGTTACCAGAAGGAGGAGGGCACCCAGCCTCTGGCCCCCAAGCCTGTGGGTGCAGCAGGTGAGCTGCCCTAATCGGGAAAGGCTGTGTATGGAACAAATGGCAGGTCTGAGGGTTGATTTTCCCTTTTTGTGTTCCAGGGTTTAGGTTTCCAGGAGGCGGAGTAATAGGCGTAACTAGTTTAAAGACGGACGTTTCCTAGGCAGCAGGCAGGCAGTTTGTGCTGTGTAAGGCCAGGGGAGGCCAGGGTCTTGAACCAGCGTCCTCAGGCAGATTCAGCAGTTGCTGGGGGAGTAAAGGGGGCTGAAGGACAGGACTAAGGGACAAGAGAACTTTCTGGGTGACAGCAATGTTCTACACATTGAAAAGGAGGTGGGTTACCCAGATAATGCATTTGTTAAAACATCAAATTGTATGCTTAAGATCTATGCATTTCACTGTATGTAAATTATACCTCAACTCAAAAAAATTTTTTAAGACAGATGAAAGTTTTCAGCTTTCAGTAATGACAGAGTATCTTATTGCAGATCGACTTTTCCACAAGAACAATTAGAAAAGCCAGACAAAAATGCCTCCCCTCCCCTAAATCTATTTGAAGGTCTTGGAGAGCTCAGCTAGGACTCGAGGGACCAGGATTCAGGAGGTGACTCTGTCAGTCTCTGGTGCTTTTCCCTTCATTTGAAGATTGGTAAGCACTGGAGGGCCAAGGGGCTAGGGAGCTGAGCACAAAGTAGTGGCCAAGGGGCTGAAAGGCCAGCTGAGTGCTTGGCACTCTTACGGGGCTGGGATGACACAAATTGGAACTGGAGCCCCACTAAGGAGATGGGGCCTTGGTGGGGACCTTAAAAGGATCACCCCTCAGAGTCAAATGAATCAAGAGCAGGCCGGCCGCCACAAATAAAAACTAAAACCTGCTTTGAACCAGCTCAGTCACAGATGAGATGAAGGGGCCCCCCTCTAACTGCTTGCCATAAAGCCAAAGTCAGTCCTCCCTGGAGGCAGATAAAGTCAGATGAAAACTTAATAGGCAGGCAATAACACAAGATGAAACAAGAAAAAAACAGGAAAAAGAAGAGAAACAGACTCATAGATGATTCAAACACTGGAGTCATCAGACATAGGCTTTACAATAACTGCCATTAAGATGGTAAATTAGCTCAGCGGTCGAGTGTGTGCCTAGCACGCACAAGGTCCTGGGTTCAATTCCCAGTATGTCTGTTAAATAAATAAATAAACCTAATTACCTCCCCCCATTAAAAAAAAAAGATGGTAAATTTTATGTTATGTGTACTTTACTGATATTAAAAATAAATAAAATAAATTTTCTTAAAAAGAAAATACTGTGCATTACTGTGTTCAAGAAACTTATAATGATGGAGAATTTAAAATTTATTGCATGGGCTGAATAGCGGATTGGTCATAGCAGAAGAGAAAGTTAATGAACTGGAAGAGAGGTCAACTGAAAATACCTAGACACATAGCAGCACTACTTACAACAGCCAAGACATGGAAACAGCCTAAACGTCCACCAACAGATGACTGGATAAAGAAGATGTGGTATATTTATACAATGGAATACTATTCAGCCATAAAAACCAACAACATAACTCCATTTGCAGCAACATGGATGTTCCTGGAGAATGTCATTCTAAGTGGAGTAAGCCAGAAAGGGAAAGAAAAATACCACATGAGAGCGCTCATATGCAGAATCTAAAAAAAAAAAAAAAAGAGAGAGAGAGAAAATACCTGGACAAATGATAGAAAAAAAGGATGGAAAATACAGAGGAGATTCAAGAGGCTCTATGGCTGTTTATGAGGCACAAATACAAAGAAAATCATATCCAGGTGCATAGCACTTAAACTCCTGACAAGCAAAGACAAAGAAAATCTTAAAAGCAGTCAGAGGGGAAACAAAAGTTAGGAGCAACAATAAAACTAACAGCTGAAAATGGAAGCCAGAAAATTAAATGACATTTTATAAATGCTGCAAGAAAAAGCTGCAAACCTAGAAGTAGACAACTATAAAAATATAATTCAAAAATGAAGGATAAATAAAGATGTTTTCAGACCAAAAAAGAAAAAATGGAGAATTTAACCCAAGAAGACCCAGTAGTAAAGGATGCTCTTCAGCAATAAGGAAAAGGATCCCAGATGGAAGCACAGAAATACAGGAAAGAAGGAAGCACAACAGGAAGGGTGGATTTGAATTGATACTGACACTATAAAACAAACAAAAGTCTTGCAAGATTTTAATTACATGTAGAACTAAATACAGACAATAGCCCAAGAGTAAGGAAGGGGTAGATGGAACTGAAATGTTCTAAAGTTCTTGCCTTGTTCTGGAAGTGGTTAAAAGTAGATTCTCATTTATACTAGATTCTAAAAAAACAAGTATATGCATACTGTTGTCTCCAGGGTAACTATGAAAAGAAGAGTCACGTTAATGTGGGAAGAAATGGAATAATAAAATAGTTAATCCAAAATAAGGCAAGAAAAGAGAGAAAGGGAATAAACAGAAAACAGATAGGTGGTAGGTTTAAACCCAGATTTATCAGTAACTACACTAAATGTAAATACCCTAAATACTCTGATTAAAACAAGACAACTGGGGGAAAAAGACAATTGGAATGCATCCTCTCTCTCCTCTTCCCACCTACGCTTCAACAGCCTGGAATGTGGGCATAATGGCTGGAGCTGCAGCAGTCATTGTGGACTATCTGCAGATGAGGGCCACACTCTAGGTGTGGTAGAGAAGAAAGCTGGAAGGAATCTGGGTCCCTAAGGACTCTGTAGAGCAAAACCACCATATACAGGCATACCTCAAAGATACTGCAAGTTTGATTCCAGATGACCACAATTCAGTGAATGCCACAATAAAGCGAGTCACATGAATTTTTCGGTTTCCCAGTGCATATAAAAGTTATGTTTACATTATGCTGTATTCAATAGAATTATGTCTAAAAAAAGTACATACCTTAATTTAAAAATACTTTATTGCTAAAAAAAATACTTTATTGCTAAAATACTTTATTGTTAACCATTATCTGAACCTTCAGTGAGCTATAATATTTTTGCAGCAGTGATCAAAGATCACTCACTAATCACAGATCACCAAAACCAATAGAACAATGAAAAAGTTTAAAATATTGCAAAAATTACCAACATGTGACCCAGAGACACAAAGTGAGCAAATGCTGTTGGAAAAAATGGTGCCAATAGACGCTCCACAGAGAGTTGCCATGAATCTCCAATTTGTGAAAAACACAGTATCTGTGAAGCACAGTAAAATGAGGTGTGCCTGTGTGCCCAAACTGCTACGAGAGAGAAATAAACTTGATTCAAGCCAGTGTTAGTCTGGCTCTCTGTTACGGGCAACTGAACCTTTTTTTTCTACTGATATGCTTTCCTAGTTGAGGGTTCAGGAAAGGGTCCTGGAGGAAGTGACTCCCAAGCTGAGATCATGATGCTGGAAGTTATCTTGGTGAAGAAGAGGCAGGGAAAATGGTACAGACTGAGAGCACAAGGCACATTCAGAGAACTAAAGAAGGCCGGGGCAGGGCAGGCAGAGTACAGAGCAAAGGTGAAATGAAGCTGGGAAAGCTGGCAAGGCCTTGCAGACCCTGTGAAGGAGCTGGATCTTTATTTCATACATGCAGAAAGCCATAGACGTGACCTAAGTAAAGACAGGATTAAGGGGGAAATGGCAGGAACTCTGGAAGTTTCTTTTGGCTGCATAGGAAGAATGGGTGTGTGGATGGGGTGTGTGTGTGCAGAGTGGACACAGACCAGCTGGGGGGTCTTGCAGTGGTCCAAGTGAGAAAGAGATTATGGTGGTCTGGATCATTGTGGTAGGGTTCTTGTATTCTTCAGAAAATATTTATTGCACATCTGACACATCCCAGGTACCCTTCTAAGTGCTGTCTTGCCCTCAAGGAACTTAGATTCTAGTAGGACGTGGCACAAAATACCCCAGTAGAGGTTCCAGTGGTGATAAAAGCGAAGAAAAATAAAGCAGGGTGAGAGAGAGAGGGAGACAGGTGCTATTTTATGTAGAAAGGTCACGGAAGACCTGAAAAAAGTGAGAGGGTCAGCTGTGTGGATTTCCAGGAAGAGGGAACGGCATGTGCAAAGGCAGAAGCCAAAAGACAAGTGTAGCTGAAATGGGATGAGCAGATGGCAGAGCAATGAGATCTGCTGATCATGGCGGGCCTTGGAGGCCTGGGGCAGGACATCGGCTTTCCATTTGGAGGAGATGGGATGGGAGTAGAGGGTTTCAGCACAGCGACATGGCCTGAGGAGTTAAGATTTTGAAAGGATCAGCCTGGCTGTTCTGTAGGGGATAACCAAAGGCAGGCCAGGGCAGAGCAGGAAGAGCAATCAGGAGGCTACGGCAGAGGTCCAGGCATTGGACAATTGTGGCAGCAGAGATGGAGAGAAGCAGACACATGTGAGACTTGTGTAGGGGACACAACCTACAGGACTTACTAATGACCAGACAGCAAGGTGTCGGCGACAACCGCCAGGTTTCTGGCTTTGAGTGGTATGGCTGGGGGTGCCACTTACAGAGAGGGCAATGCCAGTGGAGCCCTGAGAATGGGTAAAAGATCATGAGCTTTGAGTCACCCTGGCTGTGAAATACATCTGAGCCGTTAGAGAGATGTCAGCTGGGCGATTAGTCACACGGCCCAGAGCTCAGAGCCTTTCACTTGAGAAAGTGGGATCTGTTTGTGAGGGCGCCTCCCGCTCGCTGAACTGATAGCCCCATTTCCCTCCCCAGAATGAACGAGAACAGATCATGACCACCAACGTCTGGCTGAAACAGGTAAGTGCCCTGCAGGGCCCCCAGCCCAGGAGGCATTTCCTCCAGGGCTGCCCCTTGGCTGCGAGGAGCCTACAAGTGACGGGGCCTCGCCTGTCTGCTCAGGAGTGGACGGACTACCGCCTGGCCTGGAACAGCTCCCGCTACTGAGGGCGTGAACATCCTGAGGATCCCCGCGAAGCGCGTCTGGCTGCCTGACATCGTGCTTTACAACAAGTGAGTGGCCGGGCTGGCCAAGGTGGGTGAGGGCCGGGCCCTGGGTCCTCCAGTCCTGAGTCCAGCCCTGGGCCCCATCGGTGCTTCACCCAGGCTTCAGGCTGTGAGGCTGCAGGAGGATTAGAGATGAGCAGAGCCAGCACCCTCAGCCCCAGGTGGGGAATCGGAGTCCCAGAGACAGGGAGGGTCTTGTGACTCACTCAGGCACAGCTGGGACCCGGACCAGCATCCTGACTCTGAGCCCAGTGCTCTTTCTGTCCCCACACTGACCTTTTGACCTTCAGTTGCTTTGTCCGTGTTGGTAGCATTGACTTAATATGCATAAATATCGCAGGTAGATGGAGGGGGCTAGAGAGACTTCCCGGGTTGTAGTTATACCAGCAGAAGCATGAAATGATGATGAGCATGTGGTCTAAAGACAGAAAGACCTGCCTTCAACTCGTAGCTCTACTGCTTACTTGTTTTCTGACCTTTTAAGAAGTCAATTCACTTCTATGAGTCTTGGTTTTTCCCGTCTGTAAAATGGGGGTGATATTAATACCTACCTCACTGGATGATTATGAGGTTTAAAAGAGTTAATCCACATGAAGCCTGCTGCTGCTTCATGGCAGGGCTCTCTGCACCATGCAGTTGCCAAGTAAAGCGGGCCTTTCCAGAGAGGACATGGGGGTTGGAAGAGGGATTAGTGAGAAAGTATCCCGCAGGGCTCTTTGGTGAGTTCTGAGAACAGCCAGCCCTCATCTATGGATTTCATGAGGTTCTCCTCCATGCCCTGCCCCCGCCCCCAGCGCTGATGGGACATACGAGGTGTCTCTCTACACCAACGTGGTGGTCCGCTCCAATGGCAGCATCCTGTGGCTGCCCCCTGCCATCTGCAAGAGTGCCTGCAAGATCGAGGTGAAGCATTTCCCCTTCGATCAGCAAAACTGCACCCTCAAGTTCCGCTCCTGGACCTACGACCACACGGAGATCGATATGGTCCTCAAGTCGCCCACCGCCAGCATGGATGACTTCACACCCAGTGGTGAATGGGACATAGTGGCCCTCCCCGGGCGAAGGAATGTGAACCCGCAGGACCCCAGCTATGTGGACGTGACTTACCACTTCATCATCAAGCGCAAGCCCCTCTTCTACACCATCAACCTCATCATCCCCTGCGTGCTCATCACCTCGCTGGCCATCCTCGTCTTCTACCTGCCGTCCGACTGTGGCGAGAAGATGACGCTGTGCATCTCTGTGCTGCTGGCGCTCACCGTCTTCCTGCTGCTCATCTCCAAGATCGTGCCACCCACCTCCCTCGATGTGCCACTCATCGGCAAATACCTCATGTTCACCATGGTGCTGGTCACCTTCTCCATAGTCACCAGCGTCTGTGTGCTCAATGTGCACCACCGCTCACCCAGCACACACACCATGGCGCCTTGGGTCAAGCGCTGCTTCCTGCACAAGCTGCCCACCTTACTCTTCATGAAGCGCCCCTACAGCAGTCCTTCCAGAGTCCCCCAGCCCAGCCAGGCTCGCCTGACCAAGTCTGAGGCCACCTGCCACCACCTCGGCCACGGGCCCCACCAGCTCCTCCAACCTCTACAGGAACTCCATGTACTTTGTGAATCCTGCCTCTGCAGCAACCAAGTCTCCAGCTGGCTCCGGCTCGGCAGGTATCCCCAGGGATTTCCGGCTGAGGTCTTCTGGGAGGTTCCAGCAAGATGTGCAGGAGGCTTTAGAGGGCGTCAGCTTCATTGCGCAGCACATAGAGAGTGACGATCAAGACCAGAGTGTAAGTTGCTAGCCCAGCCCCCAACACCTGCCCAGTGGAAGAAGCTCGAATAATATCGCCAGTTTCCCATTTCCTGCAGTTAATTCATGAGACAAGGGCTTCCAAACTCTTCGTTTGAATAAGAAATCCACAACTGAAATGAGACTTATTCTAGTTTCGTGCATCAGGGGAGATGAAGGAAGTACCAGTCATCCTTTTGTGTTTGTTTTGGGACAGCAGAGCCTGAGATGAGGACTGAGCAGAGGCAGTTTATATGAGAAGTGATCTCAGGAAGCGCAATGAGGAAGTGGGGAACAGGAGACAGGGAAAGGAGGAAAGCCAGTGTGGGTATTAGTGAGATGATTCTGGGGTCCCTAAGCCCTGGGGCTCATCCAGTTGGGGACTCTCTGTGGAAGGTGGGGAACAAGCCTGAGAATCATCCCCTGGGAGGGAGGAGGGTATTTGCCCATCAGCTCCCATCTTCCATGGGCCAAGCAGCCTTGGGGCGTTAACTCCCCTGCACTTCTTGGTTATGCCAGCTGGCCGTGGAGCAAGCACCTTTGCTGCTGTAGGAAGCCCTGGGGGAAAGAAAAGAGAAGCAGGCTTGAAGTGGGAGGCTGTCCGTGGGCTGAAAATGATTCTGTCTTTAAGGGCACAGGTGGGTCGGTGCACCGAGGGCATCTGCCCCCGTGCTTGTCAGGCTTGTCATGAAGCCACGCAAACACTTACAGCTTTTATAGTACAGAACCATCCATTTAAATATTACTGCTATCAGGGAAATAAATGATCGAGTAGGGTGACTACAATTACAGATTCCTGAAAAGAGCTTAAGTTTACTTTCACAGGGCAAAGCAGCGAGTTTAGGCATCTCAACCGACTCCTTTGAACAAATCACTCTTCAAAGGACAGTTTTATAATAACTAAACACAGAATGTGATATTAACGGTTAGAAATTTTCACACAGGTTTCCAAACAGGCAGGAGAACAAGTCTCAGAGTCTTGTGAATGCTCTCATTTTAGCACCTCATCAGATCAGATTCTTTGTACAGGTTTTCACGGCACAGCACGCAGCTGCTTGGGGGGAAAGAGGGCATTGCCATGTTCTTACCTTCCTGCGAGTCTTTTTCAACTAGCTGCATTCTCAAGGGAGGACACGGGGGTTCCATTAGTTCGTGCGGAGAGAAAAGAGCAGGGCAGAAAAGCTCCCAAATTACACTGTGAATAAAGAAAGAAGAGATTGCTCACCAGCGGAATGTAGGACGCAAGCTCTTCTACGCCCTTGTCCTCAGAGCGCGGTCCCCGGACCTGCTGCATCGGTCTTGCCTGGGAGCTGGTTAGACGCAGCATCCGAGGCTGCTGCACAGACCCCCTTGGGCAACTTGTCAAACTAGAGTTTCGAGGCCACCTGTTCTGACAGAGCTGGGATCTGCTCAGTGGTTCTGGGGCACCTGTAGGTTGAGAGGCCGGTCTCCGGCACCCCTGGCTGAGCCGGCACCCACCCTGAGCTTTCTCTTCTAAAGGTCTCATGCACCTCTTGCTGTTTCTAACTAGTTAATTAAAAGTTAATTAAAAGCATCTTCTGGGAAAGAGCCAGGCAGGACCCACAGTTATCATAATCACCAGCGTTCATTGATCTCCAGCCACACATTAGGCCCTGTGCCAGGACCAGACATCCGTTACTCCTGACTCTCCCAGGAACCTGTGAAGTGGCATTTACTTGAACCTCCATTTTACAATAGAGGAAGTTAGGTCCAGAGAGGCTCGTTGACTTGCCTAAGGTCACACAGCTGGCACAGAGCAGAGCCAAGCTCCATACCCAGCTCTTTCTGATGTCCTTAACCTTTCTTGCCCTTCCCAGTGCCTTGCCCTGCCCTGGCACGTGGTGGCCTTTTTGGTTGATCAATTTTCTCATGTTGAGCTGGAGAAAGGAGACTGTCTTCCCTTCCAGAGCATGCCCGCCCCTAAGCCAGCCCAGGCTGTTCCTCATCCTTAGCACTTTCGCCCTCCCTGACGATTAACTGGTCACCATAAATAGCATAAAAATATAAAAAGGGGGGAAGGCACACATGCGCAAGAACACACACACAGTCGTTTGCAATTAGGGCTGTCAGAAAGAAACCCAAGGTGAGGGCAGTGCTGTGCGGAGAGCCTGCAGTGCTTGCCACATCTGGGACACAGGCAGCAGTTGTGTTTCACTGGGGGTGTGGGGCTGGCTGACCAGGGAGGGAGGTGCACAGCGCTCACCAGGGCTCTGGCAAATTGGGTCACCGACACCAGCTTGCCCTTCATTGCCCAAATTTCCAGCTCCAGCGCCTCTGCTGTGCTCTGCTGATCCAGCCACTAGCTAGCCACGAGGGAAAGTACGTAGGAGAACCCAGCCAGGCCGGATGTGAAAGCGGGCGTGGGCGAGGGGGAGCAGGATGCTGGGGCCTCTGGGTCATCTCCCCTCCACCTCCCTCCCCGGCCAAGGAGGCAGGCACATCTGTGGTGGCACCCCTGGAGGCCAGCCAGGTTTCTGCCAATCCTCCACCCCACAGCTGGATCTGAGAAGACCAGAGAGCAGGGGCTGGAGAGAGGGTGAGAGTCGGGGAGGTGGGCGGTGGGGAGAAACCCAGGTGATGTGGCTGGAGGCTGGGTCTTAACTACAAGAACTAGCAGACACCGCTCATCACAGAGCTGAGCAAATTAAACAGCAGGATTTCAGGTGTCCTGCAGGCCCCACTGCATAGCCCCCACTCAGCCAGGTGCACCCCAAGTCTTCCTTTGGGTGAAGCCAGCTCAGGCAGGGGGCTTGGGGTGAAAACGGGGGCAGGAGCCTTGTGATCCTCATCCCCCTTATTTATAATCGAATTTGGCTTCAGATCACACTCTGCGGTATTAATAGCCCCTTTCATTCCTAACCTTTCCATACAGTTCAGTTCCCAGGGGCTCCATGGTGCCACCGGGGCAGGCAGGGGGGGATTAAGGACCCGAGAGGCACAGCTGAGAGGACAGCCTCAGACTCAGAACTTGCCACTCCAAGTGCTAAGTGGCTTGTGGGGTCCTTGGCCCGAGAGTGAGGCCCCAATGTTGGGGGGAAGAGGGAAAGCAGGGAGGACCCCCACGCTCAGCCCCTGTAACCGGCCCCTCTGTCTGCCCACAGGTCATCGAGGACTGGAAGTACGTGGCCATGGTGGTGGACCGGCTGTTCCTGTGGGTTTTCGTGGTTGTGTGCGTGCTCGGCACTGTGGGCCTCTTCCTACCGCCCCTCTTTCAGACCCACACACCTTCCGAGGGGCCCTAGGCTGTCTCGCATGTCTAAGGCCCCCAGCCTGTGGGGCACGGTGATGTGAGTGGCCAGGTGGACAGTTTGCTGCTCCCTTCTGGCTCTCGGCTGAAGAGGCCCTGAACAAATGAGTCTGTCAGTCCCATCATACAGCCATGGCCATGGGAGGAGCAAGGATGTGGGGCCTGGACTGTCCTCTGTGAAGGCCTTGGAGGAGCCCCAAGAAATCCCTGCAGGAGGGTCTCCGGACACCTGAATTCTGGCCTGTCTTCCTTCCCTGAGGCAGGCTCTGGGGATAAAGATCAGCATAACTAGAGCATCCACTGTGTGCCAGGCATCTTGCCTGCAGCCCACCCCACCTCTCACTCCATCTCCCTCCACTCCTCCTTGTCCACTAGGTTCAATGAGCTTCTTTTAGTCCTTCACATGCTTCAAGATCTTCCCAGCTTAGAGCCTCTGCATTGGCTGTACGTCCTACCCGAACCTTCTTCTCCTGATGCCTCCTAAGCTCTTCTTACGGCTGCATCATTCAGGCCTCTGCTCCTATCAGTTATTTGTCCAGTGTCACCTTCCCCAGTCACTCATTCCAAAGCATTCTCCCCCACAGCCATGTTACCTTCCTCCAGCGCCTCTCGGTACCCGAGGCTTTCATTTGGCAGCGTTGTTTATTGTCCACATCTCACCCACTAGAGTGTGAGCTCCCTGAGAGCAGGGACCTGGCCCTTGGTGTTTGCTGCAGTATCCCCAGGGCCTAGGATGGAGCTCAGCACAGAGCAGATGCTCAATAAATGTTTGCTGAATGAATACATGGCTCCTTTTTCTCCTTCAAGCCCAGATGCCCCCTCCTCTGAGCAGCTTTCTCTGCCTCCTGCCACCTGAAGGGAATGGCTCTCTCCTCCACACTTAACCCTGGTCACATTCCGCTTTTTATATGGGCTGGGTCAGGTGTGTCTGCCTTACAAATGCTCTGATTGGTTTTCCCCCACATACTATATTTTGCACAGTACCTAGCACGTAGTAGGCACTCAAAATATTGTGGAATGGAGGACTTAAAAAATCTATTTAAAAAATTATTATACAATAAGTGGACTTTTTATGTACCATTCTATTAATTTTAACACACATATAGATACATGTAATCAGGATACAGGAGACATATCACCCAAAACAACTCCCTCCTGCTGCTCCTTTCTGGTCATGTGTCCCCCCTCCCCCCCAATGAAGGACTTCTTACCAGGAGAACGAGAATGTTCTAAATGGGGGCCTGAGAGGTGAGCACCAATTCTCACATTTTCTGAGTCCTGCAAAATGGTTTCTTTGGTTTTAACGTGGGTATGTGGCCCATTCTGCAAATAATAAAGGTGACTCACCTGTCCTGTGATAAAGGCACTCCAAGGAAGCCTGCAGGTGCCCCATCCCACTCCTGGTGGGTGATCAGAGAGGCCAAGGGGCCCCAGGGCGGCCTGCCCAGATCACAGGATGGTCTTGGGGCACCGAGGGGTGCAGAAGAGGTTCTGCAGGGCGCCAGGGGCTGGGAAGTGCAGTGCTCTCTCCCATGGCTCCATTTCGAAGCCTCATTTTTAGTTTTGTTATTTCTTTTGTTTTACTTTTCATCAAGAGACAGTTCAAACATATCCCGTAGAAGAGTGTAACAAACCTCCAGGTACTTCTCATCGAGCCTCAACAATTACCAGCTCCTCGCCGCTATTGTTTCAACTGACTCCACCCCCCCAACTGCACCCCCGTCGTAAACTATAAGGACTCTTAAAAAGCACATATACCATTATCACTAATAAAATCTTGAGACCTCGTTTTGAGGGTGTCTCAGAACCTTTCAGGTAGACCGATGGTCCCCAAGCCCGGGGATGGGGAGCCCCGCGCTCACCCAGGAAGCCCAGGACGGAGATTGGGCCCCTCTTCTTCCCCGTGGTCTGCCAGTACCTGCTCCGATTGGCCGGGCGCGGGGCCGTCCGTGGGCTGCACCGACCACAGAGGGAGGGACGAGACCGCCCAGTACAGCCCGGTGCGGCGGACTGGGGCCCGCGCGTCCCTCCTCTCCGGCGTGAGCGAACCTCCCCCGGGTAGGGGCGCGGAACCCTACGGCGACGGGCTGGGCGGCGCCCGGGACTGGGGGCTGGGGCGGGGGCAGCCCGGGCGCCAGCGCCGCGCCCTGGTCCGGCTCCGAGCGGGCGGGCTGCGCCGGGAGTTTCCGCCGCCTCCGCCGCGCGAGCTCCCGACAGTCCGGCTCCACTCCGCGGGCCGAGCGCCCCACGCCGCCCGCCCCGTCTGCGCGGAGCCTCAGGCCCGCGGGCGGACCAGCCATGGGCGCCCGACCGCGCGGAGCCCGCGTCGCCAGGCTCTTGCCGCTCCGGGCTCCGCCGCTGCTGCTTCTGCTGCTGCTGCCAGGTACGGGCGCGCGGCGAGGGGCGCGGAGGGAGGGCGCCCTGCCCGAGCGGGGACTCGGGGTCCGAGGGGCTGCGCCTGGGAGCGCAGCGCGGGGAAGCGGAGAGAAAGGCGCGGTGGCCGGGGACTCGGGCCCCGCGTGGACGGGCTCCGGCCCGGCGGCGTGTTGGGTTGGGGGGGTGCGCGTTTCCACATCGGCTCCCGGGTCCTTGAAAGTCATTTGGGCGCTGCTGGGAGGACCCGCACGGAGGCCCTTCCTTCTCCCGCCCAGGGTTACGGATTCGAGTCCCGGCCCTGCCCGTCGTCCTGCTCCGAGCACTGGGTGCCGGACGGGCGCGCCCAGGCCGCGGGTTCCACTGTCTGCATCCCGCCCACCTCTTCGTTTCGCGAATAGATGGGGAAGCTGAGGCCAGAGAGGGCTAAAGACTTGACCAAGACCACCTGGGGCAGAGGAGAGTCGTTTCAGGGCACCAGCCTCTCCTCCCTGTCCTCGCCTCTCCGCCCTTCTCGTCGGTTGCTTTGAGACCCTTAGCAGCAGTACGCGCCTCCCTGCCTTCTGCTGGGTCCCTAAAGGAACTCATTAGGGTGAAGCTGGCCCTGACCTGCCACTGAAAAGCCTTTCGAGTGGCCTGGGAGGACTGGTAGATTTCAAGGGGCGAGGAATTTGGCAGGACTGCAGGCGACCCCTGCAGCTCGGCGGGTAATTGGTTGGGAGAGCGCTGCTTTTGCCCCCTTGGTGCTGAGACCCCCACTCCCCAGAGCTCTGCGCACTCCGCACGGAGCTCTGCCTGTGGCCCCTCCTTTATTTCGGGGGAGGTGGGGAGCCAAGATCCTTGGAGAAGTTGCGTTGGACTTCACCAAGGATTCCCGTCACCTGCTCCCCAGATTGTCCCCAGATCTGTAAATGGGAAGCAGCAGACAGCTGACTCAAGATGCCTGGGGTGTGGCTTGTAAACAAAGAGCGTCCCCAAGGGTTTCAGAGAGGGAAGGGTCTTTGATCAGGATGTGAAGATAGCGTCAGCAGGAACCGTGGGTCACATTCTGAGATCATGGGAGCCAGGTAGGCACCTGCTTCTAAGATGGTTGGTACCCAAACCCATACAGGGTCCTGGGTGGGAAGAAGGAGAGCCCCAGTCCTGGGCTGCAGTCTCCCTCTGGCCCTGGTGACCGCTGCCCTGGGAGGGGACCGGTCATCTCTCCATTGTGGAAACAGTGAGGGGCTGTACTTAGGCAGACTGCATTTGCATCACAGCCCTGCCCTGTAGTAACAAAGAAGGTGAGCACAGTCCTTGAGCTCTTACCCTATGCCAGCACTGAGCCAAACACTTCACCCCTAAGAACCTTCTGTGGGAGATTCATGATCATTATTTTTACAGATGAAGAAACTGAGGTTCAGAGAGGTTAAGCCACTTGCCTGCACTCACATAGCCCACAAGCAGTTTGTCAGGATCTGCACCAGATCTATACAAATTCAGAGCCCAGACTTGTAACCATTATGCTTCTCACTGAATGTGTGTGACCTGATGGAATTCCTGTCTCTCTTGGGCCTCAGTTTCCCAGTCTGTAATTAGTCCAAAAGTCTGGAGTTCCAGAGAGTACCCCCAGCAGGTGGCTAGGAGGCTATAGGTGGGTGGTGTCCCTGGTGGGGAAAAGTGACGACTTCCCCCAGGATCTGATGGGGCTACTTCCCTCAGTGGCCAGCGCCTCTGACGCCGAGCATCGTCTGTTCGAGCGGCTGTTCGAAGATTACAATGAGATCATCCGGCCAGTGGCCAATGTATCTGACCCGGTCATTATCCAGTTTGAGGTGTCCATGTCTCAGCTGGTGAAGGTGGTGAGTGCCAGAGCCACAAGCCGTGGCCAGGGGGTATGGAACTTCTGGAAAAGCCTTTCCCAGAACCAGCCTTGTTTTTGTAATTCACCATCTACCTTAATCTCTCTCTCTAGGATGAAGTAAACCAGATCATGGAGACAAACCTGTGGCTCAAGCAAGTAAGTGACCAGAACCTGTGCACTGCTGCCCCCTGGTGGTGACTGCTTTCTTTGCTGTCAGTGAACCAAGGGCCAAAGCCCCCACTTCACTCCTGTGATTGGGGTTCACTGACTGACTGATGTCTCTTCCTGGGCTTGGGGTCACATACATTGCTCTATACCCACCCTCCTTGAAAGGACTGCAGGGCCTAGCCCCTCAAGTCCCAGCTGACAGGCTGCAGCCTGGAAAGAGAGACTTTCTCCATGCTCACACAAAATGAGGCGGACCTGGGCCTAGAGCCCTGGCCCCCGAATCTAGGGTGGTGCGTGAGATACCTCTTGCCCTTCCTCTTGCTAAAAACTCATCCTTAAGTCAGAATCAGATGCTGTTGCTACTGTTGGTCAGGTGGGAGCAAGGGTTCTGAATTCTCTTCAAATTGAGGCCAAAGAAATCGGCTTCCAGGCGTCCTGCCCAGGGAGGCTTTGTCCAGATGTGGACAGATAATCCTTGGCTTGAGGGTGATCGTCCCAGCAGCCCAGCCAATTGAGTGCTCAGCTCCTGCAACCTTCCTCCCCAGGAGGCTGGGAAGTCAGATGGGCGCTGTGCCCACTCGGCGCTCTGTGGCACACGTTCCCTCTGGCCACCGCCTCACCCCTCTCCCCCAGGTGCTCAGAACTCCCAGCCTCTGCACCCAAACACTTCTTGGGCCCTGGTGGGATCACAGCTTCTTCCCCCAAACCCTTCAGAGACCAACCCTGCCTATGCTGGAGGTGGAAGTGGGTTCTGTGCCATCATTAGTGCTCTGCTTTGGGGGCTTAATGGCATTTCTGAGCATTTCAGGGACGTCAGCAGCTAGAGAGTAAGGCAGGGTCCTGGACCTGGCACTGGAATTGTCTGGACAAAGCCCTAGTGGTCCTCACTGAGTGATAAGGGCTGCGCTTGCCCATGGTCATGGAGCAGTGGACCCTGGCAGCCAGGAGGCAGCCTGCACACTCAGCCCTGCGCTGTCTCCCTCACTAGCCCCACCATGAGGATCTGCGCCAATGTGGTCTGCATCCTGGAGGTGGCTCTGGGAACTGCAGCAGAGGTGGGGAGGTCACCAAGATGGCTGGTGCCAAGAGAAGTAAAACCGTGCTGGTCCTCCCACTGCCTCTTTCTCCCTCCCTGCTTCTTCCTCCCAGATCTGGAATGACTACAAGCTGAAGTGGAACCCCTCTGACTACGATGGGGCAGAGTTCCTCCACGTCCCCGCACAGAAGATCTGGAAGCCAGACATTGTGCTGTATAACAAGTAAGGTGCTGGGGGGCCCCCACCCTCTCCAGGCTGTCAGCCTGGGCCTGGGTACTTGGCCCACTGCACTTTGTGAAGGCAGCCCTCCTGGGACCTTTTCCAAAAGGGCTTCGTTCATTTGGTTTATTCCGCAGGTTCTTTATCGCAGACCTGGGGTGGACCCTGGTCCTCCTGTCCTCTCCCACAAACTGGAACCTGGGGCGCCCTCTCTGTTTCACTGTTCCCCTCGCTGAGGATGCAATGCCGAGCAGGTCCTCTTTTTTGAGGGGCAGATACCTCCTGGTGATTTTTGTCTGGGGCTCTCGGGACAGAAGAACCCCCCCCTTCCCTTGGCTGCCCCCATAGTAGCTAGTCCCACACGTGTCCCGTGCAGGGGCCGCTGACAGTGGCAGTTGGACCCCACACTCTTATCTGGGGTTCACGGGGTGCCGCATACCCTAACTTTGTTGACTTTGTGGGCGGTGTGTTTTTCCTTTTGCTATCTTGCTGCCCTGTTTTTCTGAGGCACGTTGGAGAGATGAAAGAGACATGCCCGGTGACCTTTCTCATATGATGTATACCCGTGCCCCACTCAGCTCGGACTCTTTCCTTCTATTAAAGCGGCTCCCCGCTCACCATCGGCACCCACCTTGCCTTTCATTTTTTTAGTCAGTTCACATGGCTCAGCAACACACTGGCTCAGAAACCTCCCCGCTAGACCATCCCTTGCTGCCAGCCATCTCTTGGCACCCAGAGGAGATAAGATCTTCATTTATTTTTCAGTCATTCATTCAGTCAACTTGGACTTACCAAGTGCCCTCTATGTGGCGGGGCTGTGCCAGACCTCGGTCCCCAGCGAGGTCTCCATCTTCCGTCTCCTGGTGGCAGAGCGAGGCTGCCGACCGTCCCCGGTAGGCAGGCAGGTAGGCAGGCAGGCCTCCTGGTCTGAACAGACACAGTGCCCAGGATCCCTGGGAAATAGCAGACATGTGCACCAGCCACCAAGGTAAGCTGATCTCCAGTGTTGGGCCTCTGGGACACACGCACTTGAGGACTCAAGTTCGACTGGTCAAGGCTCTGCCACAAACTGTCTAGAGGGCCCTGAGCAAGCAAGACCTACTCTCTGACCTTCAAGTTTCCTCCTCAGAGCAGGGTTGGTCAACATTTTCTGTAAGGGCCAGGTAGCGAGTGTTTTAGGCTTTGTGGGTCTTCTGGTTTCTGTCACAGATACTCAGCCCTGCCCTGGCAGTGCCAGAGCAACCCTAGGCAACGGACCACAAATGAGTATGGCTGGGTGTTACAATAAGAATGCATTTATAGAAACGGGGCAGGCCGGTGGGCCATAGTTTGTCAAGTCCTAGACTAAACCCTGGGCTCTGAAGGTCCATTTTGTTGATTGGGACACCATGAGGAAAGTTGTTCTGAAGGCCCCTGTCTTCCTGGGGTCCTGTCAACCCTCTGCATCGTGCAGGTCAGCCTCCCAGGGCTCCTCGGTGCTGAGCACGATCAAGTCCACTTGGGGCCCTGTGCCCTCACCCCACTGCTCACGCCTTTCCTTTCTTCCTGGAGCCACAGGCCGGGAATCATCATCTTGTGCAGAACTGAGGGCACAGTAGGAGTAAAGGAGGGCTAAGAGCATGTAAACCCCGCGGGGCCCCTTTGGGACGCCCAGCCAACTGGAGTAAAGACAGGGAGAGGATCTGGCATCAAGTCTTCACGTGCAGGCTGTCCTGCTCGGCAGAAAGACGCACATGGGGGTGGGAGGGCCAGAGGCCAGCGAGGGGACAGGCACGGGACATGTCCCCTTCATGCAGTCCTGTCCAGGAACAACAACGCAGGACATCCCTAAGTGATGAGGTCTGCCACTTTTTTCAGTCCCTTCAGGCAAATGCATCTGAGGGTTGTTCCCTTTGGAAGGACACGAACGCCATCAAATGCGGAACTCCAAGAAATCAACCAGGCGAATCCAGGGAAGTGTTGAGAGTCTGCTCTGCCCTCTTGGATGCGAGACTGCATAGGGTGTTGAGCTGGTCATCAGCAGATCTCCTGTTGCACAAACACGAAGCCGGTTCTCAGAATAATGTATATCTTTGTGTATAAAGAAAGTCAGGGTGCACCTAGCTAAAAGGAAGGAAGATGGAACATGGGGAGAAAACAGGGAAGGATAGGGAAACATTAGGCAAAGGAACCTGTCATGCTGGATTTGGAAGACAAGGAATCCGAAAACACGGTTATTATTCGTTCTAATACAGAGCGGGGAGGAACGGGGAGTGGTGACGGTAGAATCAGGGTGCAGAGACAGGGTCTGGTAACAGACCCATCTCACAGGGCTCAGTGTAATGTGTGTGTTCACACCTGGGCACCTGAGGGAGACAGTAAGGAGGCACCGATGAGGGCCACACCATAGGGACAGCAAGTGGCAAATGTCCCCAAAGGTCGCCTAAAGACCTGGATGGCCACTTTCATTCATTTCTTTTATTTCTTTAATTAAAAGAAAAAAAAATCTCTGGCATTTGGGAGTGTCTCAAGAAATATCAAGTCTGGAGTTACGGGCTGTGCAGTGAACCAGTGGCATACCCCGGGGGTGACGGGTGGGTCAGACTGTGGGGGGCAGGGTCCTGGGCCTCAGGGCCCCCCTTGGTAAGTGGGGCAGTGAAATGGGTGGCCTTTTGCCACCTGTGGAGCTCTCGTACTCTGTGCTTTTACTAATCATCACTTGCCGTTTACCTGCTGGTGGTGTGGGAAGCTGGACTCGATGCCCACATGGTCATGACCTGCGTGCCACACGTCTCTTCCTTGTCTTTGCAGTGCTGTCGGGGACTTCCAGGTGGACGACAAGACCAAAGCTCTGCTCAAGTACACGGGGGAAGTGACCTGGATCCCCCCGGCCATCTTTAAGAGCTCGTGCAAAATTGACTGTGACCTACTTTCCGTTTGATTACCAGAACTGCACCATGAAGTTCGGCTCCTGGTCCTACGACAAGGCCAAAATTGACCTGGTCCTGATCGGCAACTCCATGAACCTTAAGGACTACTGGGAGAGTGGCGAGTGGGCCATCATCAAGGCCCCTGGCTACACACATGACATCAAGTACAACTGCTGCGAGGAGATCTACCAGGACATCACGTACTCGCTGTACATCCGGCGCCTGCCCTTGTTCTACACCATCAACCTCATCATCCCCTGCCTGCTCATCTCCTTCCTGACCGTGCTCGTCTTCTACCTGCCCTCCGACTGCGGCGAGAAGGTGACCCTCTGCATCTCAGTCCTCCTCTCCTTGACCGTGTTCCTCCTGGTGATCACTGAGACCATCCCGTCCACCTCGCTGGTCATTCCCCTGATTGGCGAGTACCTCCTGTTTACCATGATTTTTGTAACCTTGTCCATCGTCATCACCGTCTTTGTGCTCAACGTGCACTACAGAACCCCCACCACGCACACAATGCCCACGTGGGTAAAGACCATATTCCTGAACTTGCTTCCCAGGGTCATGTTCATGACCAGGCCGGCAAGCAGCAAGGGTACCACTCGGAAGCCAAGACCCTTCCATAGTGCTGAACTCTCCAACCTGAATTGCTTCAGCCGCACAGAGTCCAAGGGCTGCAAGGAAGGCTACCCCTGCCAGGACGGGAGGTGCAGCTACTGCCACCACCGCAGGGTAAAAATCTCAAATTTCAGTGCCAACCTCACGAGAAGCTCCAGCTCTGAATCTGTCGATGCTGTGCTGTCCCTCTCTGCTCTTTCACCGGAAATCAAAGAAGCTATCCAAAGTGCCAAGTGTATCGCAGAAAACATGAAAGCACAGAATGAAGCCAAAGAGGTAAGAATATGTCTGTTACCACGTTGGTCATTCATTCATTCAGCAATTCATCGGTTCCTTGGGGGCAAGGCTCAGGGTGGGATTAAGGAATGCAACTCCAGCATCAGTGGCTTCTGTTCCTCCATATACCAGGTATATATCCTTGTCTCACTCTGTGAGCCTTGTCTTCTCATCTGTAAAATGGGATGGTTAAAGGTGGTGAGTACGTGGTGCCCTGCATTTAGCTACTGGTACAGCATTAACGCCCAGGCCACTGGGACACCTGATGCCGAGAGAGAGTGGATTAGGAGGGAGGCTGGACAAGGGCATGAGGCCAGATGATCTCCAGTTAGTACTGATCAGCTGAGCTTGTTTCAAACTTTACTAATTGTGTCCCCCCCCCCATTTAAGTGTCATTAACATGATACACACCTCTCAAGTGTACAGCTCAGTGAATTTTTACATTATGTGCACACTCATGTAACCATGATCCAGATAAAGATACAGAACATTTCCAGAGCCCCAGAAAGTCCCTCATCCGACCCTTCCCAGTTGGTACCTCCCGTTCTCCTCAGTAACCACTGATCCCGGTTTCTTTTACATTGACTAGTTTGATCTATTCTTGTACTTCATTTCAGTGGAATCACATTGTATAACCTCTTTCATATCTGACTTCTTTCATTCAACAAAATGTCTGAGGTTTATCCTCTTGGTTCATTTTTATTGGTGTGTAATGTTCTCCACTATGACAATATCGCCTTCTGGTCATTCATTCTACAGTTTTTAAACATTTGTTTTATTCCAGTTTGGGGCTTTTATGAATAAACCCACAATATTCTTACACATGTCCTTTGGTAAATATGTACACTCATTTCTCCTGGATATGTACCTAGGGGTGGAACTGCTGGATCATTGGAGAGACGTGTTTTTCACTTTAGTGGATACTGTAAGGTTTCCAAAGTGTTTGACTTACTGACACGCCACCGCCGCTCCCCCACCCCGGCAGCGTTTGAGGGTTCCGGCTGCTGCACATCCTTGCCACACATAAGAAGTGGCATTTCAGCCCTATTTCAATTAGCACGTCCCTTGTTGAGTAACGATGAGGGGTTTGTTTCACAGGCTGGCCGTTTGGGTGTCTTCTGTGAAATAGCTATTGAAACTCTTGCCCATGTTTTTTTTTAATCGGGTGAACTTCTATTTCCTCCAAAACTTTTATGCTAGAATTAGTGATAGGTATTAATAGGGAAGTTTTACATTTATGTGTTTGGCTACTTCACTCTGTTTACCCCCAAGGTTACCAGAATCACGTTCAATAATTTTATAAGAAGCTCTGCTTGAAAATTAATTGGCTCTGCTTTAGGTTGCTTATTAGCAAAGAGCTAATTACCAGATAATTTCAGCTCCTGATGCACTGTAGGTAATTAATGTTGCCAGGGAATGACTGGAGCCCCTTATTCAGCTGTGAATGGCACAGGAAAGTAGACGAGACAGGAGGGAGACAGGAACAGCTGCCCGATCTCCTCAGCACACCCATCTGAGCAACTGTGAGCCTGTCTTGTGACTGTAAGAATGCAGAACCTCCCGCTGAGCCCAGAAAGTTAGCCAAAAAGTCAGGCTCTCCTTTAAATTCAGTTGAAGCAATTGTTGGACATTAAATGATTACTGAGAATCTCTCATTTATAACACTAATAACTTTTGCAGATATCCTCTACCCTTTCTTTATCCATTTTTATTTTTTTTTATGGTGGGTTTTTTTATGTATTTCTTTTTTAAACTTTTTTTTGGGGGGCAGGTAATTAGGTTTATTTACTTAATTATTAACAGAGGTACTAGGTACCTAGGACCTCGTGCATGCTAAGGTACCACTGAGCAGTACCCGCCCCCTCCCCCGCCACGGTTTGGCATTCTTATGAGCCATTTCATTCTGAGGTTTCTCATCTTTAATTCTGGGGAAATCAGGTTATTTCTGTAAAGGTCTCCTCCTCCCTTCTTTTCTCTTTCCCTGAACTTCTGTTGACAGACCTGGACACTTCTGCTCCCAGCCTCTGCATCTCAGCTTTTCTCTGACATTGCCCCCTTCTTCATTCGTTTCCTGCTGCCCCTGGGAGAGGTCCTTACCCTCCCTGTTTCTTTCCTGGGCTGTACGTTCCCCACAAGTTACCCCAGCTCTTGAGCTCTTTGTTGCCACTGGTCTGTTTTTCACACTTGTATTTCTAGTTGGTTCTTCAGTAACACTGCCTGGTCCTACTTCATGTTCCAATATTTTTCTCTTATCTCTGAGAATATCATGTTTAGTTTAAATCCTTAACATATCCACTTCGTGAATGTTCTTTCAAGTACCTAAGCTGCTGTGTTGGGAGCCTGTGAGCTCACTTTTTCTGGGGGTGTCAGCCATTCTTGCTGAACAGTGTTTGAGGGAGGGGCCCAAACCTCGGCTCCACGAGACAGAGGATGCACATTGCCACGGACTGGGCTAGACCACCCTTCAGGAGTGCTTCCTCCCCTCCAGGTGACCTTGTCCCTCAGGGGACTTCTCTCAACCTCCCATCTGGCTCTGATCTCCTCCGAGTCCCTCTCACTCACCCGAAGTTGTTCATCTCTGATGTGGGGCAGTCAGTGGGCACCTTCTCTGCCCTGCTCTTCACCTCAGCTGGGCTCAGCTTTGCTCACAGGTTCCCCGCCTGCCTCTCTGCACTGGGAGGGGTAGGCTGGGAAGAGGCCAGTGTTCAGGGAGGAAAAAGCACAACTGCAAAGCTCTCCCCAGTCCTTCCCTCTGCTGAGACACTCACCAGGCCACCCCTGCCCAGCTTCTGAAAGTCTTTAAATCACAGTCCCCTCTGGTTCTTGGGGCATCTCCAGGGCTGGGCTGCGAGAGGGAGCCAGGAGCTTGGGCACATTCACCATTTTGCCTAATACTCATCTACCTGCTAACGTATCACAGGCTCCCAAGTATCCAGAGAATGGCCAATATCACGGTGCCTTAAAGACCCAGAGTTAGACAAAAAAATTAACTTTCACAGCTCCGTTGGCAGCACTGTTCATATATCCATGTGTAAGACGCAACTCCTGTCTTTTGTCACCAAGCTGAACAATGTGAACTGCTGTCAGAGCAAGATTTATCCTTGGGTAATGGGCATTTTTAAAATCAGCATTAATATCCATGGGTATTATTCACTAAGGACCCCGTGCCAGGCACCCTGTTTCATTTAATCCTCGTAACAACTCTGAGGCAGGTGCTGTTCTTACTCCTGTTTTTACAGATGAGGAAATTCAGGCTAAGAGAGGTCACATCATTTACCCAGATTCTCACATCTAAAAAGGAGCAGAGCTGGGATAGTAACAAGCCTCGGTTGTTTTCCGCCCCACTGCCTCCCAGAGCCTTAGGAGATTTAGCCGGTAACAGGTCGGGAGGAATCACAGGGTCTATTGTATATTTGAAGCTTTTACAAACCAAAGTCTTAGGAACTCAAGTAAAGTGACTTGTGGCAAAGAAGGCATTAGAGTTCTAATCCGTTGATTTCTCCGTGTCATCAAGAGGACACATTTACTCAAGCTCATAATGGTGAAATAAAATCCTTGTCTCCCAGCCCCATCTCAGTGCACTTAATTAAATTACTAAATCACATGCTGCCTCTTTTTCCTTATGCGATTATTTCTTCAAAATCGGATGATTCGTGGGTTCTTTTTTTCTCAATTCAATTATGGTTTCCTTACTGTCTGAGTTGTCTAGGAGTATAATTAACATACAGTTCTCCTAACTATTTCAGGCCTAATTGAAGCTGTATTATATACAATTAGCCTTGCCCTTTCTTCCATCTTTTACTTCGTTGGGCTGTATTAGCTATTCCAACAAAGGCCCCGAATCCTCCCACAAAGGCCTAAGCCCAGGAACTGGTTCTAACTAACTTTATAAACTGGAATTCCATTTGGGGGAAACAATGGTTTATGTATATATTTAAAAGTTTCTGTAAAACACGTCTTTTGTTAAATTTATACCTAAATATTCATACTATTGTAAACAGAATTTTCTTAATTTCATTTCAGATTATAAGTGTGTAGAAATGCAACTGATTTTTGTATATTGACCTTGTACCCTGCAACCTTGCTGAACTTATTAGCTCTAATAGATTTTTGGGGGCTGTGTGTATGTATTTCATAGGATTTCCTATATACAAGATCATGTTATCTATAGATTAAAGATGGAATTTTTTTTAGAAAAAAGTAAAGCTGATTTAAAATACACTTAATATGATATTTTAGACCTGTTTCCCTAGTGCACAAAGAGAAACTTGAGAATGGTAGATTTCCTCAGATTACATCAATTAGAGGAAAGTTTTCTTGCATATTGGTGGCAGAATGGCTTCTCCTACTGAAACACATAAACATTTAGTATTGAGAATGTGTTCACTCTGCCTTTTCCTTCCTGCTTAATTTGTCCCTCTTTCATTTTTGTTTTTGCTTTTCAGATTCAAGACGACTGGAAGTATGTTGCCATGGTGATCGATCGTATTTTCCTGTGGGTTTTCATCCTGGTGTGCATTTTAGGGACAGCAGGGTTGTTTCTGCAGCCCTTGATGGCCAGAGATGATGCATGAGCACTAAACTCCGTGTCTGCCTGAGGTTATTTACGTGTGTGTTGGGGCTCAGTCTTTGAAGTTTATTTTTTATCGTGGTAAAATACACTTAGAGCATAAAATATATCACCTTCACCATGTTTAAGTGCACAGTTGAGTGGTATTAAACACATCACACTGTTGTGCAACCTTCACCATTATCCATCCCTGTAACTCTTTTCATCTTGTAAAATTGAAACTCTAGACCCATGAAACTAACTCCCCGTTCTCCACCGCTCCCCCACAACCACCACCATCAGACATTCTGTCTTCATGATTTTGACTGTTCTAAGTACCTCATGTAAGTGGAATCATACAGTATTTGTCTTTCGGACTGGCCTATTTTACTTCACATGTTCTCAAGGTTCATCCATGTTGTAGCAAATTGCAGAACTTCCTTACTTTTTAAGGCTGAATAATATTCCATCGTAAGTATATACATTTTGCTCATCCATTCATCTGTTGTTGGACACCTGGGTTGCTCAGATGTTCTGGCTGTTGTGACTATTGCTACTGCGTACACTCTTCAGTAATCGGATTTCAGTTCTTTTGGATATATATACACCCACAAATGGAATTGCTTGGTTATAAGGCAATTTTATTTTTAACTTTTTAAGGAAGCATCATACTGTTTTCCACCACAGCTGTACCATTTTACATTCCCACCAACAATGCCCAGGATTCCAGTTTCTCCACATCCTCATCAATACCTGTTTTCTGTTTTTTTTGAAAAAAGCAATCCTATTGGTTGTGAAGTGGTAGCTCATTGTAGTTTTGATTTGCATTTCTCTAATGATTTGTGATTTTGAGCATTTTTTCATGTGCTTATCGGCCATCTGTATACCTTCTTTGGAGAAATGTCTGTTCAAGATCTTTGCCCATTTTTTAATCAGGTGTTTTGTTTGTTAAGTTTTAGGAGTTCTGTGTTTATTCTAGATATTAATCCCTTAACAGATATATGATTTGCAAATATTTTCTTCCATTCTGTAGGTTGCCTTTTTACTGTTGATGGTGTCTTTCGATGCACAAAATTTTTTAATTTTTATGAAATCTAACTTGTCTTTTCTTTTTTACCTGTGCTTTTTGTGTCATATCCAAGAAATCGCTGCCAAATCCAGTGTCATAAAGCATTTGTCCTGTTTTCTTCTAAGAGTTTTATTGTTTTAGGTTTTATGTTTAAGCCCTTTTGTAATAGTAACACACTTTATATCATCAAGCTGCTGGCTATGTTTTTGTCATTTCAAGGTTTATTATCCAGTTGTCTTGATTTTTGTAAAGAAAAAAAAAAGATTCATGCAAGAAAAATGTCAAGAGTATTATGGGTAAATGAACATTTAACCAGCCTTTTGGGTAAGGGTAAGAAATGTCAAAATATAATTCTTCTACAGTGAGCAGTAGCATGCTGTGCTGTGGATCATGTAAAAATGGGCTAAATATGAAAACTTTTTCCTTTATTTAGAGGTTGAGACAACTGAAGGGAAAAAACTTGTTGTTCAGAGATGCGAAAACCATTTGGTTCAGTAACACAACAGATCTCCCAATGGTTTTCTTATTTAGCTCATTATCTCGTTTTATACTATTTCAGCAAGACCCCACTACTGTCTTGCTGCACGTGAAGTTACCATGCACTTCTTATTGTTTTAAACTGTTTTTCAACAGTCGAAGGACCATGCCTCTACTGCAGAGGGCATTGATTATTTCATAATTTTGTATTATACTATGAGAAATTATGCCTAGTCGTAACATTCATTGTCAAGGAACCTTTAGAACAGGGTTTCTCAACCTTAGCACTAGTAACACTCTGGGCCGGATCATTCTCTGTTGGTGGCAGGGTTGTGGAGTGGGGGTCTGTCCTGTACATCATAGGCTTTTTAGTAGCACCCTGGCCTCTACCTACAGGACACCAATAACGTATTCCCATCCCTTGCCAATGTGACAACCAAAAGTGTCTCCAAAAATTGTTAAATGTCCCCCTAGGGACAAACTGCCCCTGGTTGAGAACCACTGCTTTAGACAAATTACTAAGGCGAGGGGATCCCATACTCCACTTCTGAATCTGAATAACCACCGGCAAGAGATGATTCAGAGGCCATTTTAGTCTCAGTAGCCTTTGTTTTTCCTATGCAAAAATAAAACTGACAGAATTTCAGCTCACTGTGACCCATGTTTCAATAAGTCAAAAGAAGATTTCTATAAAATTTACATACAACATTTTAAAGTAACAGTAATGGAGATACTGGTAACAGGGATCAGGGAGGTATACATGCTGTAAGAGCCATCCTGCAATTTAAACTCATCAAATAGCATTAAATACCCGCCAATAAAATGCAAATTAGACAGGATCCCCTCTGCCTTCCAGAGTGTTGACTTGAACTTGGACTGGTTACTTAGTATAAATAAATAAGGCATTTGTTCTCTCAAGAGCTGGGCGTTCTAAATCAAATGCAAGATTTTTATCAGTATTTTCCTCCTGGACACGCAGTAGCATATCCTTGCCTGTGACACATGACACGGTACTGAATGCGTAGAAATAGGCATCGAAAGGCCCTGGCAACTCTCAGATTCTGGTATTGTAATTGTTGGAATGGAAGAGGTACAAGTGAAGCACTACAGGCATGTAACAGTGTGCTTGTACATAATTAGAATACCATCTTTAAGCTTGGAAGATGGTTTTCTCACAGAACAAGTCAGTAGAATCCACAGATGTGTTCTTACAATGGGATTCACCAAGTTATAGTGGACACTTCTAGAATCAAGGATAAAAAGATGCTACTACAATTAATATAGAAGGTAGTTCTATTAATTGTGGAAAATGTGGACAAGAGGACTGAAGTTAATGTTAAGGATATGCTACTGCGTGTCCATAGGAGTTGTTTATTGTATGATTTCACAATGGAAGGTAAGCTATAAAAATAGTTAATGCAATAACTGTTCAGTTTAAGCATTGAAAGAATAAACCAGCATCATAGTCAATCGTCATCACACAGTGGTCAGCTTGTTCACTATAGCAGCACAATGCTATACTAAAGATCAGCTGTCACCCAGTGAATACAGGACAGAGAATTTTTTAATGTGTACCTTTACCAAATGCAGGAAGTTTGAAATCAGTCTTCAAATGAAACAGGAATTTTCCAGCACAGTCAAAAGATGAGCTTCACTGTTGATTACAAAGAAGAATTATTTTCCAGGATACAAACATCAGATTTTTACTAGTACAGTTTAGATACTATTTTGCTGCTGTTTTTAGAAGGTCAAATGTTATTCAGTCAGTTATTACTTCAGTCATGCAGGGAGATGTTCTAATGGGCAATCTAGTAAGATAAATTGATGTTAGTGGGGAGGGCATAGCTCAAATGGTAGAGCGCATGCTCAGCACGCACGAAGTCCTGGGTTCAATCCCCAGTACCTCCTCTAAAAAATAAATAAATCTAATTACTCCCCCCCAAAAAAACCCACACAAAAACATACCAAAAAATGTTAAAAAAAAAACCCAAAAACTGATGTTAGAGTGTTAATCTGTTAAAGGTTGCATCAAATGTTAAACACAATTTACATTTTCATAATTTTATAGGTGCCATGGGAGATACGTGCCTTTTAAGTGAATTCTTACTACAACCCTGTAGGAAGTGTCACTTCTTTGCATTTCCAATATGAACTGGCACTATTATATTTGCCCATTTATAGATAACAGGAACAAAAAGCCCAAGAGATCCAACAATTGAAACCAGAAGAAAAGTCCATAGAAATACCCGATCAAGAACCTGGGCTATGAATTTCCAATCGGCAACAACCTGCATCAAAAAAAATAAAACGCATTAAATAGTTAAAAGACATGACACAATTTGTTAATTTACACATCAACTTACAATATAAGTGGCTTATTTTGATAGATTTTTAATAAAGCACTTGGTTATTTTATAGTAAATTTTAAAAAAACTTTTTTATTCTTATTATATGCAGTTACTTCTGTTACTTATTCTGGCCCAGTAGTGTTTACTTATTTTAATTATTAAAGATAATCCAGCCTGAGGTTAATTGCATGACAGAGTAGTTCAGAATACTAAATATTCGATATGTGTTCATCTTCTTCCTCACCTCACCTGCTTTATTTAGTTTTGTTTCTCCTAGGGACCATTTTAATCTAAGCTCATGAGTTCCGATCTGCTGGCTTGGAGCTCATTTCCTCCCCATTTTTGCAGCCTAAGCAGGTCTGAGTGACCTCAAGGGAAAGGGCAGGCTGAGACCAAGCCCTGAGCACCAGAAGCTCCCCTTCTACAAGGCCATGACCTTGACCAAGGGCTTCCCCAGCCCCCCTGTTCTCTGTGAACACACGGGGTCTTCTACAGACACTGTGCCCCAAGTCTCAGAATAATGTAGAATTTAGAGGATGATTAACATCCTACCACTCTGTTTCTGAGTTTTTCCCCCTGAAAATAAACCCCACTTACAGGCCATCATGGAAGCAGCCCTGACCCTTCTACAGAACACTTTGCGGACATTCATTAAATTCCATCTCAATCTCAATCATTACCTACTACCGGTATTTTTCAAGACTCCATTGATAGCTTTATCTTATAAAGTTAATTACAGTTATGCCAAATAGAAACTTTATAATCCACAAGCGTTAAAAGTTTATTAGAAACATATGTCAAATGTTGCGGGGGTGGGGGGGACTGTTATTTTCCCAGAGTCATTCCATTTGCTTACCACACCTGCTAGAAATTTTTTAAAAGATATAGATATTAGAATCTATATAAATTTTTTATGCTAGATACTATTTTATTATTTGTTTGATTTACAATATTGTATTAGTTTCAGGTGTATAGCAGCGATTCAAAATTTTTATAGCTTATAGTCCATTTAAAGTTATTATAAAATATTGGCTATACATTCCCTGTTCTGTACAATATATCCCTCCCTATAGCTTATTTATTTTATACATAGTAGTTTGTACCTCTTAATCCCCTACCCTTATCTGGCCTCCCTCTTCCTTCTCCCCACTGGTAACCAGAGGTTTGTTCTCTATATCTGTGAGAGAATTCACATAATTTTAATGGGACTATTCAAAGCAAAGTCAATTCTGAAAATATTACACAATAAAGAATAGTGACCAGATTGAAATTTTACATATTTTGAAAAATACCTCCAGTTCAATACAATCACATTAATAAAATGTATTCATGTTCAATTCTTGCATCTTCACTATTAATTAACCTTAAATAAGGAGCCAATGAGTTATTTTTCTATAATAAGGTTTTGAGCAAATTTTTGTTCTTAAGCAAATTAAGTATATTATGAAATACTACACTAAGCTTCCTGTGTACACTTGGATGTATAATACATAATACCTGAGAATACCTTACTGCTTTTAATTCAGTAACATTCTCTTGTAACTGAACAACAAAAAGAAATTATCCTATAAAAACATCTTGGCTATATTTATAAAGCCTATATTAGGCTCATTATTTAAAAAATAAAATCACTTGAGAAATTATAAAGCAGTTGTGCCTGCCGATTACTGTAAAATTCAGAAACAAAGTTACTGCAGATAAAATTTAAATGGTTCATTCTGTCAGAGCCAAAAAAACAAATGGCAGGATCACTGTGCCTTGGAGTAACAGAGCAGTCAGCCTAACACGAAGTTTTTTTTAATAAGTCATCCAAGATGCTGATGGGGGATATGGAGACGTGAGATCTGTGCACCTGTCCCACCTGCAGAGGTTTTAACTGAAACCAATTCTAGTAGAGATCTTTTACCAAACAGTGTGTCAGCGTTCCTGGCCCTCATCTGTGCTTAGTCCTAAGGGTCATGCTGTTTGCCCAACTCAGAATCAAAACAGATCTGCGTTCGTAACAACAAGCGGACACAGACCTCCCGGATGTCATTCTCCCTCACCACGTGTCTTGTAATGTAGCGAACAGAGTCAAGCGCAGCTTCCAGCGTGTTCCGAGAAGGTTTTGGTCCCCTGCTGCTCTCAGTTTCTTCCTTCTGACTGAAGTACCTATCCACGTGGCTTCTCATGCAAAGCAGTTTCGGAAGCCGGTGAAGAAATATCTTGCGGACCCACGGAGCCATAGCGTTATGCGTGGAGGAAGAACGGTGATGGATGTTGATAGCGAAGACGGTGACCATAATGGACAGTGTCACAAAAATCATGGTAAACACCAGGTACTCTCCAATCAGAGGAATTACTTTTGAAGACGAGGGTATGATCTCTTCGATGACAAGAAGGAAGACGGTCAAAGAGACAAGCACTGAAGTGCAGAGACAAATCTTTTCACCCTCGTTTGAAGGCAGATAGAAGACAAGTACGGTTAAGAAGGAGAGCCCGATACAGGGTATGATGAGGAACAAGGTATAAAAGAGAGGCAGGCGCTTGATCACAAACGAGTAAGTGATGTAAGGGTACCAGCAACAGCGGTCCTGTCCTGTTTCCCTTGCTTCCCGTTGCGCTCACAATTTCCCATTCTCCATTATCAAAAAAATCTCTCTTGTCTACATCTTGGTCCTCCAAAATTATATCAACCTGTGATCCATCGTAAGTCCAAGAACCAAATTTCATGGAACAGTTTTGGAGATCGAATGGGAAAAACGTGACATCGATGGTGCAGGAACTTTTGTAGTTTGCCGGCGGAGTCCAGGTGACAGTGCCGTCGTACCTGACCACGGTTTTCGTACTGGCCCCTTCAAAACGCCCATCTGCACTGAAATACACACACTTTACGGTAACAATGCAGGGATTAAACAACCCACGCATGCGTTCTGCAAGCCTAATAAACAAGAAAGCCTATACCATAGTGTGCAATATTTTTTAAAAATTATTACACTTGAGCTATGCCTGCTACACGCAGGGGGCTCTAGTTTAAGGACATCGAATGCTACTGAAACTGAACCCCTACGTCCACATCGACTCCAAGGCTGACAGAGCTATATTTGACAGAATCTTGAGATTTAAGTGGTTGAAATGGTTTCGCTTTGCACACAAAATGGAATTAGGCTGTTTATAGCAATGGACATGAACAGAGCCAGAACCTGAAGCCACACTCCTAGACGCCCCACAGTGTTCTTCTGCCTCCGTTACAAATACCGGATGCTTCCTAGCAGACAGGGAAAGAACGTTAGCACCCGGCTGGGCATGCCCTGGGAACAGCCACACCTCTCCAACTCTGCCACCAAGCGGACTCACACACTGGAGGAGCCTAGCAGGAAGCACCACCGCCACCATGACGTATCTTCAAAGTATTGTTCTCGATCTTAAAATTCATGTGACTGTTACACACTACTCTGTAATATATCCGTGTTGTATATAAAAATGTTTTCCAGTGACTTAGAGTAAAATGATGCTCCAGGAAGCTGCATCATGCTACCTCACAGCTTTGTTCACGGCTTCCATGTTGAGAAGCGTGGAGATAAAGGTTTGAAAAGATTAAAGATATGTTTGCTTAGCATTTGCTCTGTCCTCATGCCAAATGCCTTCTTGCCAATAAAACAAAGTGCTTTAGGGTAAGCAAATTCCCAGAACTGTCCTGGAGTGGTCCTAGAGAAAAACGAAACTGGTATCCAGGAGTACCCTCTCCCCTAAGTTAAAAACCACCCTCAGTGGGTAGCGGGTATAGCTTAGTGGTACAGCACGTGCTTGATGTGCACAAGGCCCTGGGTTCAATCCCCAGTGCCTCCATTAAGGGGAGAAAATGAATAAAAATTTTTAAAAACCATCCTCAAAACACACTATGAATACCTATGAACATGAGTTAATAATTAACCCAACGTTGCTCACTGTGGGAAAATTATGATACAGTCTTTAAGAAAAATTAGAAGGATGCACATTTGAACATAAACTATGACCTTAACTATTTAAAAAAAAAAACATACCAGGTGGAGAGGATATAGTTCACTGATAGAGTGCACTGTTTAGCATGCATAGGGCCTGGGTTCAGTCCCCAGTACCTCCATTAAAAAATAATAATAATAAATAAATAAACCTAATTTATTAAACCTCCCCCAAATACCAAAAATATATAAAAAAAAAATCTGGAAGGAAGTCTGCCAAAAATGTATGCTAGAATATGAGGGTAAATGGGGATGTCAGGCGGCCTCGGTGTGAACCCCCACCACCCACCATCACACGTGAGCTGTGTCATCTTGGACAAGGTATAACTCCCCTTTCTCATCTGTCAGATAGATATAATCATACCTAGTTCACAGCGGTTATCACGGGAGCTGAATGAATAACGCACATAAGGCACTGAGCACGCTGCCAGGCACTGAGTAAGGTCAGTGCACGCGGAAGCTGATGACGGCGGTGGCCTCTAAGTGACAGGATAACAGGTTTCATTGCACCTGCCCCCCAGCTTCCAGCGCATACCTTTCTAGACTTCCCAAATGTTTTATAGATTTTTGAAATCTAAGAACACTTTTATGATCAGAAAACAATACACCGAAAAAGGGAGAGGACCACAGAACCGATCTGCAGGTTTATGAAACAAAAGAACACAAGTAAGTCATGTGACTTTATAGCTAAACAATATTCAAAAAGAAGAAAAAATTACTAGTGTCTAATAGTAACGCAATTGTTTTCTTTTGAAAACCTAAAATGAATACAACTTACTTATCAAACAAAACAATGTCTGGGGTCCAAAGAGAGCCTGAAGGGACACGTATAACTTTTATTCCACCATAGTCATCAGGATTCCATCTTAATTTTACATCGATCCATTCCTTAAAAAGAAAGAAACCTGCCTCAATTTCAAGAAAATTAATAGTCAAAAAACAGTGAAAACTATACTCTCAACATTTTAGACTTAAAATCACCTCTATTGCCAGTAGAGAAAACTCACCTCCACAGCCTTCCTCTGGGCACTGGAGGACAGCCCTGTCCCCTTGTGTGGTGACTCCAGCCATGGTCCCCATGAGACACCAGTGAGGACCAGGGCTGGGTGCGTCCATGGCTCTGCTCAGCACCTCTTCTCCCACCAAATGACCAAGCCCAAGAGCTCAGCCATGGGCACCTAAGGCCCAGGTTCAAGGGACATTCTCTTTTCTAGCTGCATTGTCACTGCCTGGCTGGAAGGGTCCAGGCACAGAGCAGCTGGATTTATTACACATTCCCCATATTGAAACACCTTGTCCAGCCTCCACCCCGTGACAACTCTGTAATCATGTCAAGAATTGCACCCCGAACATTGTAAAATGATTATAAATCAATGAAAAATTAAAAAAAAAAAAAAAGACTTGTACCCCAAAGAAAGCATATATACCTTTCTGGAGTTTGGGGTTAGGAAACTATTAGCAGGTATTAAAAAATCAGGGTTGCCCTACTGTATAGCACAGGGAACTATATTCAGTATCTTGCAATAGCCTGTAACAAAATAGTACATGAAAAGGAATAAAATCACAAGCTCAATTAAAAAAATGTAAAAAAAAAAATTAAAAATTGAAAAAATAAATTGAAAAAAAAAATCAGGGATAATAAAGAACAAAGGGAAGCACTCAACAGTTGTTGGGGACATACGTATGGCGGCCCAGAAAAAAGTCCTTTCTAGAAAAGGACTAGGAACATAAAAATAAAGCAATACATTCTTGCCTGTCTCCTCACTCAGAGTAAGAGCCAAAACCCTCGAGTGGCCAAGGAGCTGCTGCTCATAACCTACGCCAGAAGCAACCACCCGCTGCCTCCTGTTGCTTCCCGGACCCCACCCCCTACACCCCTCCCCAAGGCCCCCTCACCTCTAGCCAGCTGGCCTCCTGGCTGCTCCTTAAACACACCAGGCCCCCTCCAGCCTCAGGACATCTGCCCTTCTGTGTCCCTCTGCCTGGGACACTCCTCCCCCAGATACTCACGTGGCTGGCTCCACCCCCTCCTCCGTCCACCTTCAAGTCTTTGCTCCAATATTACCTCCTCAGTGGCACTTCCCTGCCCGTCCTATAGAGGTACAGTCCCCAACCCTCTCTTCTCCACTTTCCTTCTGTATTTTCCTCCAAGCTTATGCACTTGAAAGGTACTATCCAACTTCCTATTTATTCCCCACCCCCAGGGAATGAAGTCCCCTGAGGGCCTAGACTTCTGTCTGTGTTGTTCACTGCTGTTTCCCTAGGGCCCAGAGCAGTGCCTTGCACACCACAGGCACTCATATAATATTAGCTGAAGGAACACACGACTCCATCTACCTCATCTTTCTGCATCCTGCCAATCCATCCCAAGACCGAACACTCCTATTCCCTTTGTGCCACAAACCCGCTAACAGCAGTGGCACAGCAAACAGCAGGGCGGCCCTTGGGATTTTATACATACCTGTTTCAACCAGACATTTGTCGTCATTAACTGATTTTTCTCATCCTATAAAATAAAAATTTAAATAAGGCTGATTATATCAATTAGAGGAACAATAATTCTTTAAGTAAGAGTTGTCTCATTTCTATATAAACACTCTCCTCTCTCTAGTACCTACACTTGATTCATCAATCTGGTTCTCTAGACAAGCAGCACCTTCTTTTTCCAGCCTAATTTCACATTATTCCTTCCAACATACCCTGTACTTCAGAGAAGCTGCCCTCAAGTACTCCACTGGCTTTTTTAGATTTAACATTAACAGCCTCAGCTACTGCAGCTCCTCGAAACTAAGCCGCAGTCTAAGGGGCGCAGCGTTAGTTTGTGTACTTAGCATTAAGGAAGAAGAAGGTGGACAATGGATTGTGAGCTGTTGTTAATCATGAGACACGTCTGGATTTCAGAAGCGCTACAGTGTGGGGGGGAATGCGCGTGTTATAAGCGGTGAGACCCCGTGTCTGTGTGCATTCTGGAGGGGCTGTGACTTGCTGCTTGCTTCTGCTAAGGCACGAATATGAATCTCTCTTGTGGAGCCGCTGTGTAGAAAGCAACACTGAGGTCAGAGCCTTGAGTGGCAGCTTCGTAACGCCTCTACGGCCTACTTGCCTAGAGAACGGAGGGCCCTTGGTACGTGCCACTCACACCTTCCTGCTGTCATATCTTTGCTTATGCCGGTCCTTCACGGAGTTTTCAAGGCCTAATTAAAGTGGCATCTCTTCCATTAAATTTTACTTAAATATCACAGAGCCAGCTGACCCAGTAAAAGACAGTTATGATTATCAACCACACACAGACCTGGTGCAGGGTACGACGCTCAGGGCACAGAGACCCACAGCAGTATGAGGGACTCCCTACTGGGGAGAGAGGACAGTGTGTAAACAGCTGAGGTGACTGGAGGGTCCCCATTCCCCATCCCACCCCAATAACAGTGAAGGACCCGGGAGAAAGGAGGAGGCCAGAAGGAGGCTCGTGTCTAGGGACAAAGGCAGCTGGTAGGTCCTTACATGGAAGGAACTGGTCCTAGGAAACACAGCATGGCCAGCCCGCTCATGCTGCGTTTTCCAACAAGCAGTTTTCCTTCCTTAAAACACTAGAGCTGGAAAGGGCCTAGAGAATTTACCTACTGTAATCTCTCCATTTTGCAAATATGGAAACTGGGCCAGTGAGGCAACATGCCTGAAAATCACACCACCAAGCAGTGGTAGAACCGATTCTAAGAACTCAAAACCCCTAATTTTTAACCCTATCCCATCAGCTCTAGTGTCCACGCCAGTCATACAGCTTTCAGAGTAACCGCTGATCCCCGTATTAGAATATGCCTTTCAGCCAAGAGATCTAAACAGAGGCATTAATTAGGAAAGTTCTGGTAAACATATTAACTATGACGCTGCACGGTACTAGGTCATCTCTGAGACTATGGACCTTTTCCCCAGAAAAATGTGAACATGTAGATTTTGCTCTCTGGGCTGAGACCTAGTCGACACTCGGTGTGTTCAACAGCAACACAGAACACAACGATCCATAAATTCACAAAGGTGTTGGGATTAGCCTCTCCCTCAGGGGATGCAGCCTAATTTCGGCTCAAGTACCTCTCGAGCATCTACAATGTGGTCAACATAACGGAGGCCGCAACAGAAACAAAACCGAGTAAAGACGAACAGGACAACACTCGGGAGGAAACCAGAAATGAATGTGAACTACGCCTGAGCACAGCGGGTAAGTTTTAGTGGTGATGGTTGCTTTTTTTTTTTTTTTTAACCTGACCATAAAAATCAAAACAAACAAGCCAGCCCTGAGATTTTAAAAAGAGCGAGAACACATAGAAAATAAGACAGGAATCTGAGGAAACGTCAGGGAAGAGCCACTAAACATGACCACAAGGTTAAGGGGGAAAGACCTCAGCAATTAAAATGAACATAAAACCCCTGGGAAGCAAGTCAGCCAACCTTCTAGTCTCAGTGTCTGGGGCCCTTGGCCCCCATCTTCCTTGACTCCAGTCCCCTCCTGCTCTTGGGGTCACTGACCCCACGTCTTCTGGGCTCTTCTCTCAAGAAGCAACGCTTCCCCAACATCTCTGCTTGGCTAACCCTTGCTTCTACCACGTTCTATGAACGTGGCTTCTGCTCTCCCTGATTTAAGAACTCATCAATTCAAAGTTTTCAACAATCACCTCAGGCCAGCAATTCCAACCTGACATCCTTAGCCTCGTCTCTCACCTCTGAGCCCGTCCTGACTTTCCAAGGGCCTCGTGAACTTTTTCTGTTGAATGTATCACAATGACTTCCTATCAAAAGCAAACCCATCACCTTCCCTGTCCCAAGACAACCAATTTTCTCTTTCAAACTGATCACTCTTCTAACCACATAGGCTTCAAAATTAGACCTCTCCCTCTATATTCAGTGCTCAAGTCCCATTCCTTATCTGAGATCTCCTAACTTGCCTCTCAAGCTTCTAGTCTACCTTTCACTCCCCAAAGCCACCTATTTAATTATCGTATTGATCTTGCTAAAAGACTGCTTTTCCCATGTCTGTGACCCATTGGATCTTTCATTCATCCAGCGTTTACTACGTGCCAGATGCCAGGTGAGGCTCCGGGACAGACACAAGGGATAAAGCTCACCCTGCTTTGAGGACGCCATGCCAGGACATGGGTGCCAGTCAGCGTGGTGGGCGCTATATCAAAGGGCAAAGGGCTATGGGGACAAAGGAGAGGCTGTCTGAGTAAGTTTGATGTCAGAGTCTGACAAATGAATTTGGCCTTGAAGGATAAATGGCTTGTGCTGAGAAGGAAAGTTCTGCAAACAGAAGGAATGACAGGAGCAAAGGCACAGTTCCTGCAGACCTCACCTCCTCCACCATCCTGTCAGGCCGTTCCGCGCAGTGGGGCTCCCAGCAGGAACCTTTTGATCTAGACAGCCGAACAAAAGGGCTTAATATCAGTTCCGCACCTCTGATTATAATCTTCCTTGTTAACTGAAGTTCTTTCTTCTCTGCACGCGGATCCTACACTGGGCACAAAGCCAGCTCAAGGGCCACTTCTACCTTGCTTTCTTTGATCACCTCAGTCCTCAAGGTCTGAATTCCCAGATCTGTGATATCACGATTTAATACTGTAGTGTTCCACAGTGACTCCGTTTACATGCTTACAGTCCCAACTAGAAAGAAAGGCTGAGAGCCAGCCCTGCTGATCTTCCTTCCTACATCCCTATTTTTATCTATATTTAAAATCTCCCTGTATTGCCGAGCAAAGGATCAAGCACAGAGTCCACATTCACTGACTTTCTGGGAGCAATTAGGTGACATATAGCAATCAACAGACTTAAAAAATGTATATCCTTTGATTCGCCACTTTTCTTAAGGAAAGGAGAAATGCAGACATTTATGCACAAAATATTCGTCACTGTCATTTATGACAGGAACAATTGGGAACAACATTCTCTTCTGTCAACAGTAGAGAATGTTTAAATAAATTATAAATTACCATAAAGCCATTAAAAATTACATTTAAAGATTATGTAATAACATAAGAAAAGGTTCATCATGTAACAACAGGGGGAAAGCAGGAGTCAAATTATATCTAAATAATATTCTAATTTTGTAACATATAAAAAAGGTCAAGAAATACAACAAAATGTTACCAATGGTCATCTCTGGTGGTAGGATTACAATCAATTTTTATTTTATTTGTATTTTTTGAATTTTCTAAATTCTCTCCAAAAATCACGCATTGCTTCTCTAACCAGCAAATAAAGGCACACTTATAAACGTTACTTACATACACACACATATATATATTCTTGTTGACTATTCTGGGAGCACAGCAGGGAAATAATTATTGATCAACATGATCAGAACAAGAAGAAACTAGTTTAAAAATTAGTGTGAACTTCTTAGTTAAAAACAAAGAATCTCAAAAAAAAAAAAAAAAAGAAAAAAACAGAAAGAATCTCTCGACCATAAGAACAAGTTAAAAAGTTAAATCAAGGGAATTTACTCCCTGCTGATTGTCACAGGGAAAAAACCTCTGAAATGTTTTAAGTGTGACGCTGAAGCAATGAAGCAATGTTGAGGTCCTTTTTGGTCCTAAAAGTCTACAACTCTACTCTTGGAGTTTTTGCTTTTAAAATTTTTGACTTTTTGATCATATTTTTAACACATTTAAGGAGAAACTTCCATAGAAAATGTTTAATATCTTCAAATTTATTTAAAAATAGACCTATTTTAATTACCAAATGAGAGAAAATGCTTTCTAAATGATACCAGATTATATAAGCACACTGCATTCCCAGGTGGCTGGTGTAATCACTTTCCCTGGTGAGTTGCTTGAGGAAAAGGACTTGTGTTCATTCACTTTTGTAACCTCTGTGGCCTGAGGCAGTGCCCGGGCACACAATACACTCTACCCACCCCCAAGTGAAATGGAATATTAATGACACGCATACCTACCACGTCCACTAATTGAGATATTGCAAGGCCAAACTTGATTTTTATTTTGTCATTCAGGTGTTCCACAGGTCGAACCCATCTTTCGTAGTCTTGAAATAAGTCCTTAAACAAACTATCTTCATGTTTTGCAATAAAGGATGGTTCAGCTAATCCTGTATAACAAATTTTTAAAAGTTAGTGGATTGGCTCCTCTCCCACCAGATACCTCTACTTAGATAAAAAAAAAAAGTTTGGCGTTACTAACGTACTAACAAACCAAAGTGTTATTTAAGCTATTATCAAAGGAGATTTTTAAAAGAAATATTAATACAAGTGTCTGCGACCAACAACGCACACTCTGGTTGGGATATACTTCTTAGTTAATTCAGGTTATTCGCATGGAAATATGCTGAGTTCAGTAAGAAGCACTCAGTACTTCATAGAGTAATTTGAAATCTAAGTAATGAAAGCGTTTAAATTACCAAAGCTAAGGGGGTTGCTTGTCATAAAATTCCAAACCTAGAAAACAGATATATTACAGTTCACTGGTCAACTATAAATATAAAATAAACACACTGTAATTTACATGCTTTTAATATACAAACATATAAATACTGAATAAATTATTCAGATTTCCATACCTTTGTTTGCCATACATTTGTATACAATTACCTTAGGGCCTAAGATTTAAAAAGAAAAACTCACTTTTTTTAAAGTTTCAGATGCCAAAGCCAAAGACTGGTTAGATTTAAGGGTAACGGTTACATTTATACTTTTACTGAGCTTAAATAAGCCTCTTGGAAATAAGCTTTCAGTGTTGTATGGACACTGGAGCCTCTGTTTAGGAAATGTCGAATGTGGGAAATTCAAGGATGACATTTACTCAAGACTCACAATTTTACAAAGGAAAAGTATGTATTTAAAACAAAATGTCACTGGCTTCTTTACCATAAAGTGTACACACGAGGACCTGGAGTAGCTATCGCTGCTCTTTCTCTGAACTAAAAAAACGATCTAACAGAAAGTTGGCACTCTCACGCCTGGTGCCTGTGACGTGCTCTTGTTCACAACTCTTTACTACCTCCTTCGACACTGAGTCAAGATCAGGAAGCACAGTGGTCCCACCAGCTGCCCTCCGTGAATGCCAGCGCGGGGACCGCCCGCCCGGGCGGCACCACTTACCTGCACAGCAACCCCCTTCCCTGCTGCCCACTGACTCCGCGCTGCCCGAGCTGTCCTCGGCACGCTCTTCCCGTCTAGACCAGAGATTGTCTTATCCTGACGAAATTTAAAATCCCTTCTTTCACCTGAGTTCTCAGGGTTAAGAATAAAATGCCATCAGGCACATCTCCCTCATCTGTACCATGCAGAAACCAGAAGGCAATTCGTGCCCCCGGTTAGTGATTCTAACCAAAAGGTAAAATCCGGGAACACACATGTGATAATGATAGCTCTTCCACGTGGCTGGCTATTAATGTCATGTGATAGCCAACACTAATTATACTAATTAATAAAGGGACTGTATTAATCATCAGTTCTGCTTTCCCGCCAAGCAGAGGAACTTGTGCCTGGCTTTACAAGCATTGTACCAACGGCAGGCCTTAAAGCCGTCTCTGGCACATGGAATTCATTCTCCTTTCAATGATATCGTGGGGGTCCTGGTCTCTTCTCTGACTTCAGCAACAAAATTCATCAATTTTACACCATAAACTTGTTTTATATTTATTCAAGAAAATAATTGTTTCACCAGAGAGGTCGCTGTCCTTTGAAAATGTCACAAATGCTTTCTGGGCTGCCATTATTTGACAAAGTTTCATAACAAAAGAACTCCTGGGTACTGTAGGAATGGATTACTGATAGGGTGAAATCTGGTTTTCAGATAATCACTGTTTTGCTTTCCTTTTTAAGGGAGTATATGTGAAATCACCGTATTTGCAGGTACATTTTTCCCAGCACACACAGATCTATACTCTGTATGCACACCACACAGCAAAATTCTGAATCACACATTACTATTTACTATCAGTATTTTCGAGCCACTAATCCATTTTTATAAAATGGAATATAATGCAACAGCTAATGTCAACAACTACCCTTATATTATCTGAAGCTTAGCGAAACTCCACAACGTTAATGTGTTAGTTAAGAAAAGCAACCTAGACATTTCTTTAAAATGTAAACATTAAGAACACCTTCTATTTCTTAAATCCACCCATTTCTCAGCAAGCCCACTGCCACGGTCCTAGCACAAGCTACCTGCATCTGTCGTCAGAACTAGGCAAGCCTGCCATCCTCAGTGGGTGCCAGGCGGTTTCTCAGCGCCCCTATTGGTTCTCTGCACAGATACACAAGCAGTCGTTTCAAAACACAAATCCGATGTTACCCCCTTGCTTAAAACCCTTCTGTAGCCTGTAGCCTTCCACTAATTCAAGATAGACTGAAATCCTCAGGGCCAAATGTGCCGGATCTGTCCCCTCCAGGCTCTCTCTCTCCTTTGCTCTTTCCAGCTACACTGACAGTTCAGCCTCTCAAACACTCCACACTTCCCCCTGTGAGGAGTGCTTGTCCTCCCTGTCTGACATGCTCTCCCTCCCCTTCACCCAGTCGACTCCCACCCATCCTTCAGATCGCACTTCTTCAGGGCTCTGTCCTGCCCCCAAAGTCTACACTGGGTCCTCTGCATAAAAACATGTTCCTTATCTGGGGTGTCCTTCTACAGTCTCTGATGAATTTGCTTAAAGTCTGTCTTCCCAGCTGTGGTGCAAACTCATGGCAACAGGTCCTGTGTTTTATTCACCATTATAACCCCAGCGCCTAACAACATACTGGCACAGAGTAGGCACTCCATTTGTTGAATGAATACATGGATGAATAAGGAGTTGGTACCATCTGACAATTCCCATTTATCTCTAATAATTCAGAATTTCATCACTGGTTGTGAAACAACTGCCACAATTTTGCTATTTTGCTAATTAAGGATGACGAGTCACTAGACAGCTTCTTAACAGTAGAGAGACCTTGTCTGACTCAGATCTGAATGTGCAGAGAGGCAACACAACACGCTAAGAACTCAGGATTCTAAGTCGAACAGGCTGGGGTCCATCTAGTCTCTAATACTTACTGTCTGACCTGAAGGCAAGTTACTCAACTTCTTTGTGTATTAGTTTTTTCATCTGTGAAACTGGTCTAAAACAATACCTAAAAAGGTTACTGAGAGGATTAAATAAAACTGTGCACAGAAGTGCCAGCACAGGGTCATGCTTATTAGTCCATAAATGATTGCTAAAGTAATGATAACTGATAGACCTCAAAAGGCAAACACACAAAAATATTGCAGCAAAAGCAATCACTGCCTGCAGAGCTACTGATCTCCACCTAAAACTTCCCAAATAGCCCAATGAAGATCATCTCCTGGGCTAGTGAGTATAGCTCAGTGGTAAAGTGCATTCCTAGCACGCACGAGGTCCTGGGTTCAATCCCCAGCACCTCTATTAAAAACAAAAACAAATAAATAAAACTAATTACCATACTCTCCCCTCAGAAAGAAAAAATTTTAAGAATAATTAAAAAAAAAAAAGATCATCTCCCTATGGATTACCGCAGGCAAGCAACCCTTGCAAAAACACGAAGGAAGAATGTGTCTGTGGCACTGGACCCTCAACCCAGCGCAATGACAACTCAACAAAAAGCTTTCCTCCAGCCTATAACCTTCACAGCTAATAATGCTAATCAGAATACCAGCCTACTAACAGCACGCAAATCACGTATCTCAGAAAAACAGAGACCCAAGCAGTGACGCACACTAAAAGCAGGACGAGAACCAAAAATAATTAATGGGCAATTCTCTTGAAGCAGTTAAAAATGCAACAAGAGGAAAACTAAATTGAATAAGTAAAAGGTAGAAATATGTTATCACATCATTGACTCTCTGAGATTTGAACTTGGGCTTTACAAATCCATTTGTAACTCCGAGTATCGTGACGAGTGCTGTCTCCGCTCGAGGACTGAAGAGAATGACTGATCAAACACGTGTCCCTTTCAAGCTATTTAGTGAAGCCACACGTATTTTCAAAGAAATGTAACCTTGATCTTTAACTTCAGTAGCCTGATTAAGAAAAGATGCAAAACTGCAAAGCTGAAAATCATAATTTGAATAGTTGGCGCCACTAATTAGCTGTTAACTTTCACATGCCACCATTTTCTAATCTGCATAAATAAGGATATGCTGCAAAATGTCAACAACTGTTCAACGTGTGTGGCAAGAACTCTTCAATCTGTTGTATTTTAAATTTTACCATCATAAAACATAAATAAAAAGGGTAACTTCTGCTTTGCTGCCTGTTATGCAGATAAAATGAAAGAGCACATTACCTTGTATCTCGGATAGTGTCTAAGGTAGTTGAATTTTTTTTTAGTTTTCTCCACTAAATTCATAGGCAGCTAACTCAATAGATAGCTAAAGATTTTTAAAAAACCAATTCCAGGAAGATAAGACAGGATAGTGTCCTCTACTGGCATTCTTCCGGGAAGAACCATGATTTTCTTATCAAAAAGTATCGGAAAAAAAGTCAACCAAGGTGCTCTGCAGCTAAATATGAATATTCACAGTCTTGACAATCTTCAGATAAAGAATTAACAGATAACATCTGCCATAAGTTTCTTCCATAAATTCTTCCTAAATCTTTAGCATCTGCTATAGCCTGGGTGTATTAGACCCTAATGTGTGGTAACTCGTTCACCTCAGTCATTCATTCAACAAACATTGAGTGGCTGCCTCTGTGCTGGGGCAAAGCAGAAGACTCTGGTACCTACCTTCCTGGGAGACAAATCTGCATATTTGTTTACTTTCATTATAGCATAATTATAAACTGGATGGCTGTGCAGAGAACACCCCTTGTGTATTTGAACATGGCTGCAGTCCTGAAATCTGACATAGGATTTCTCAACACTATTGACATTTCAGACTGGATAATTCTTTGTTGGGGTGGGGGAGGGTCTGTCTCCTGCACTATAGGATATTTGGCAGCATCCCGGGCTTCCATCCGCTACATATACCGCCCTTCATGTGACAACCAAAAACATCTCCAGATATTGTCAAATATCCTCAGTGCGGCAGAGGGTAGGGTAGGATGGGGGGTTGGGGATAATACACAAACCTGCCCCTGGTTGAGAATCACTGGTCTAATAGTAGCCAGTAAGTGGCAGAGGGAGAAATAGGACCCAGATTTCTTTTTCTCAAAATACTTCAATTACAACAGTAATGTATGATCACTGTCAGGATTCCAGCCAAAAGCACACAAGGAGTAGGAATTCTCCCTCTCCTCATCTCCTTTCCTCCAAGGTCAACCACTGTTAAGTTTATTGTGTAGACATTTTAAAATACACACACACACAGAGGAAGAACAAGTGTTTACTTTTTGACTTCTGCAACTTGCTTTTTCAATCAATTCTATACATCAAAGTATATTCACGTATCTCCACACTTTTCTTCACAAGCTGCAAACTGGTCTGGGCTACGGGTGTATCATCATTCACATAAGCTTTCACCACTGGTGGGCATTTATACAGTCTTCAGTTTGGGGTGACTTCTACCAATGCTACAACGGGCAAATGCTGTAGTTAATGTCCTTGTACATCTATTTTTCCACACTTTTACAAGGACTTCGATGACACCGAGGTGGAATTGCTGAGTCAAGGGTATATACGTTTTAAATTTTGCTAGTTACTGCCAATAGCCTTTCTTTTCTTCTTTATAGGCTGCTGAAGAATGAAATAATGCATCTAAAAAGGTGTGTAAGAGTGATATATTATATGTCCCCAATTCATAATTAAGCCAGTCCTGGAGTAATCTTCCCCTACAGGGCTCTGTGTATGTTTTTTAAGTTAACATAGTGTCTCCTGTCCCTTTTTTAAAGCTCCTCTCTGCAGCAGCGCCAGGAGGCTATTTTAAGCAACAGCAAGATAAAGAAGTGAACCTAATCAACCATTTTGTAAATGAGAAGAAATCTGTCCTATATCCAACATCTTCAATGTGGCAGATAGGTATGCTTCCACATCATTCTTTTAAGTATTGCAGATGAGAGGCAGAGGGGTTTTTTCCCCCCTACTCCAGGGTTTTCATTATATCTTCTATTGATTTTTATCACAGAATTACAGGATAAAGTTTCTCTGTAACTGATATGCTTTAGTAAACCTAATTTAACATCCTGCCCTGATTCTCAGAACACCTGCAGTAAGAAAATGACCTGAGGCAGTTAAATTTAGGTCCAGTCAATAGTTTTTCAAGGAGGAGAGACAACTTTCATCCTTTGAAAGTCTGAGTATCATCAGATTAACTAAATGCAGAGTTCACTATCGTAATTTGACACCATAAACCTCTCCACAGGCAATAAATATGTATTATGGGCTAGGAGATTTACAGTGTTACGAACTGAAATACCCAATGGTACATGAAGATGCCTCAGTCCACTACAGCCTGCGCGACCTTGATAAGGCTCTTGCAGATTTCCTCCTTAGGGTCATCTAATTATGAGTGAGTAGTGGGGACTGGAAGGAAACATGAAGACAGGCTGTTTGTTAAGATGATGGGACAGTGCTTAGTTTCTACTGGTCTTATGCGTACAGTTCATTGTAACTTCTTTATTTCCATAGCTGCTGCCATTGGATCCTCCTGATAATCCATCCACTTGATATGAATAGGAAACTGTCTACAACCTTGCTACTCAAAGTGTGGTTCTCTGATCAGCAACATCTGTATCACCTGGGTGCTTGCTAGAAATGCAGAATCTCAGGCCCCGCCTCCAATCTACTGAATCAGTGGCTACGTGCTAACAACATCCCCAAGGATTCCTGTGATATTTTTTGGTCAATGCTGCTGGCTTCTCATGGACAGAGATCAGGGCTGCTGCCAAACAGCCTACAAGGCAGGACGATCTCCCATAACAAAGCATTCTCCGGCCCCAAATGTCAGAGGTTGGGAAATCCTGAGCGGGAGGAAAATGGTGTTGCCCAACTCCATATATACACCATTGATCATAAAATAAAAAGAAAGAAAGAATATCAAAAGTTCATATTGTCCTTTTTTGTCAAAATTCAAATATTCACATTTAATTCCGATTTTTACTGGCAAAAGGCTATATGTGATAATTCTACGTTAGAAGGAAAGAGCCTGAGGTCACTGAACAAAACACAGTTAGGAGAAACAGCATCATGCTTCCTCAATTTGGAAACAACATGTAAAATTTTACTTGCAGAGCAGAAAAGGATCATTAAAAATAATCTCCCCTATCCTATTGTCATTATATAACTACACCTATGCTGCTCTGGAGAGCAGATTTCCAAAGAAACAAATTGGAAACTATTCCAGAATTTACCAGCTCTCATTGTCAAGACATGCTTATTTAATATTAAACTTAAAATTACATCTGAAAAAATTTAATTCCGATTCTTAGGGGAGAAAAATAATGCTATAAGAAGAAAAATTTTCTGTACTGAAAACTCATATCCTAATTATAAAAAGTTACTTGCTGGATCTAATTTGTTGATTACAGGCTGGGAAAAAACCCTATTCTGACAAATGACTGAAAACCTCTTCGAAGTTCCGTCGATAGGCTACATTAACAAAATCAGGTGCATCTGAAACATATCAGGAGCTACACAAATAAAACCCTACCTTCGAGGTGCCCACAGCTGAGCTTATAGAGCATATTTAGTGTTTGCAAGGAGAAAAATAATTTTTAATTTCAAATTAAACTGTGTGAAAAGTTTATGTCCTTACTTAAGGCACCTAGATACTCTTTTGGATGTAATCATAACAGAAGTAGAGAGGACAGTCACTATATGTGTATTTCTATTAGCTTCTTAAAAGTATTAATGAAAATGACTAAAGGGGAGAAGAAAAATACCTTTCTTAGCTTTCACCAAAATTAAAGTTTCAACCATTGAAAACGTCACACAACTACACAGTGAAGGAATGTAACTGACTAATGACTATCTAATTTACATAAATCACTCTCAATCATACTCAGGTCAGTTTAAAAGGCTTGTATTATCTTAATGTACTAGGTTAATTATTCACACTTTAATACAGACAAAATTGCCTCTTGAGCCACCTTTCACAGCTCAGTAAGTAAGGCTGCTGGCAGACCAGACATTTTCTATTCCTAGAGACTGGCTCCCAGAAAACCATAGAGTTAAGACCCTAAGATCAATATGAAAACAATAAAAATGTAAATGTAAAATTAACTATGGTTCAAAGGATCTAAAATCCATCTACAGCCACCCTCTAATTTCAAAGATGGACAAATAAAGGATCAGCAAGGTCAAGCAATATGCTCAAGGAAACACAGCAAATTAATGGCAGGTGTCCTGATTCCAGATAGTACTTCAGCCACCCTACATTCAAAGGCAGTTTTACACAAAAGCGTACTAACATTTAGGAGCAAGTGTGCAATTCCATTATCTGTTCAACATTTGTTCTTCAAACAATCACTTAGTAGGAGCACACGGAATCTTGGAATTATAGAGCTGGAGAGAGAGAAGCCTTTAATGATCCCTCACCTTACAGATGAGGTAACTAACATCCAGAGAGATCTTACTATTCCATTCGTTCATCAACAAATATTTACTGGGCTCCTACAATAAGCTAGGTCTCTGCAATACAAAGATACACAGGATAAGATCACAGTTCTTAAGGAGCTCATGTGGGACAAAGGGAAAGAAAATACAAATGTAATACAACATGGTGGTTATTATAAGAGAGGTATTCACTAAGTGGAGTGGGGACAGAAAAGAATTAATCAGCTCTGATTGTTTGGATATAACACTGAACACCAAGCATGTACAGATAGCTATTTACATCATTTAATCTTGGCTATATTTTATATTTTAAAAGATGAAAAAAGCTCCACTTCACCAAAAGGCGTAGGGAGCCGCTGTTTTCTGAGTGTCACGCATAGCACCTGGCATTTCACACATATTCAAACCTGAAAATGACTCAGAGGTAAGCAGTATTTTTCCCATTTATCAAAATGACTCAGAGGTAAGCCGTATTAGCCACATTTTTCAAAGCTTGTCCAAGTCAGGATACACTAGAGTCATAATTTGAACCCAGGTTTGTCTGGTTCCAAAATCACATTCCTTTCTTTCTGTTAAACTATGACTTCCTCTGCACAGGATTTTCTTTATGTGTTTTAATCATCCTCCACATTATTTCTCTTAAGTCTATTTTAAGCAATACATCCTGCAATAAATAATTCTAGTCTTCAAGATGACCACTTTCTAGAAGCAGGAATCAGAGTTTTAAAACCTTAAGGAAGGAAAAGACAAGAAACTGTTCTGCTTAGACCCAAAGTTTCCCCTTTTAAAGAAACTCACTCAGAAAACTGAAATACTGACATGAACTTCAGCTTTTATCTCTTGCTTAAAGAATTCTTACATTTTCTCCAATTTGATCACACCACAGGACTCCATAATTGGTAGTATTTTTCTTCAAGGTATTGAGAGGGCGGACTCAAACTTTCTAAAGCTTTCCATTCGAAAAAGTACTATGCGTTTTCTTTTGTTGTTTCTATTCCAATCCAAAATATTTTTTTAAATTGAAGTACAGTCAGTTAATGTGTCAACTTCTGGTGTACAGCATCATGTTCCGTCATACATATACATACATATATTCATTCCCATTCTTTTTCATTATAGGTTACAAGATACTGAATATACTTCCCTGTGCTATACAGAAGAAATTCGTTTTTATCTATTTTATATATAGTAGTTAATATTTGCAAATCTCCAACTCCCAATTTATCCCTTCCTACCCACTTTCTCCCAGGTAACCGTTTTTTTTATTATATCTGTAAGCCAGTCCAGAACATTTTGACATAGAGAAGGCTTTAAAAAAGCTCTATCCCAAGACGCTAAAGAGGAATTCAGGATGCAAACAGCCAGCAGCCAGGGAAATCCGCTGCCCAGAATTCTACAGCTAACACATTTCATCTTCCAGCAAAAGGAAAGATTTCAAATGCTAAGGGGTGAGTTGGGGAGGAGGGCGAGGACCAAGGGGTAAAAGATCAAGTCCTAACCCCTAGTATTAAACCCAAGCAACCTCCATACTTGCCTGTGAGTAAGTAACAACGTGAGAAGCCCAGCTGAAACCAAGAAAGGAAAGCCCTGCCGGATAACCACCGCATCTTTTACTGAGAAAGTTTTTACCTAAGTATTTTGACTAAGTCACCCAGCAATCTCCAGTGATTCAGGTCATGGAACAAAAGCCAAAGCGGCCTCTTCTCGGCATTTAAATGAATACACCTGAGCATTTAAATGGACAGCCCCCCCCCCCTCCAAGCCCCCAGGAGAAAAATAAAACCGCCCTCCGTAATAAGGTTTTCAGTGCGGGCCGCAGCCTCGCGGCTCTCGGGGACCCGGCCACCCCGCGCCCCCCGGCCGCCCGGGCTCACCTAGCGGCGCACCGCCCCCCGCGCCCGCCGGACCCCAGTGCCCCGCGACCAGCTGAAAGAGGAGGAAGTGGAGCGGGCGAAGCCCGAGACTGAGGACCGCGAGCCCCAACCTCCGCGTTGCCATCGCCCGGCTGCCTGCGCTCCCGCGGAGAAGCGGACTCCGCGGATGAAGCCGAGAGCGTGTGTTAGAGCGCACGGTGAGCGGCCTCGCGCCTTTGGGCGGGCTTGGGCGCGGGAGGAGGGTCCGCGCACGTGGCCCCGCCCCAACCCCCTCCTCCAGTTGCCTCTTACCCCGACCTCGCCCCGCCCCGTCCTTCCTAGCCCCGCCCCGTCTGCGCATAGCCCCGCCTCCGCTCCGCCCAGTCGCTTCTCCGGCCTCGTGCTTGGCCCCACCCTCTCTATTCTAGCTCCGCCTTTTTCACACCTGGCCCCGCCTCCAGGCCCGACTTCTGCCGGGTGCGACTTTGGAGCTCAGAGTCCCAGGAAGGGGAAGGCCAGAGGATGGCATCACTGGCGGGTCCTTAGTCCAACTACAGGGTGACCTTGGGCAAGCCACCTGTGATAACTACCTGTAATTAATGTCTGCTCTGTACCCAGCACCAAGAGGGGAACCAGACGGACAGACGGCTCTCAGCTGACAGAAAACCAGTAAACATAAATAGTTACTGAGTTGCGATGAGGGATGCAAAGGAAACAAGTGGGAGGCTGAACCTAGTGGAAGGGGACTTGCCCCTAAATTCTGGGCTGAGGCTCTCTCCAGTCAGCCGCGCCGCCCACTCAATTCGTCCTTGCGGGTTAACTACCAGTCGCAGCCTGCCTGCCTCATGTGGCTGTCATGGGGGCCAAGGGACCCCCAACAGCAGGCCAGCGAGGCGACCCTGGGCAAGTCACCCTCCCTCCTTGGACCTGTTTCTTCATCCTTAAAACGAGGTGGATAAACTAGAGGACTCAGAAGGTCCAGCTCTGACACTCATTGAAGCCATCCACAGAAATAATGTAGGTGGCCTAAATGGGGACAATGCCCTCCGTGTCATCATCAGTTAACCTTAGTAAACGTTAGCGATTCCATCTGCTATGGACACTTAGCAACTCCTGTGGTGACCGATGATGACTGCTGGAAGCCCATCACAAATCCCGTGAGACCCTGTATTTATTTCATCCCTTCTTTTCAGAATTGATTAGAAAGCTTCATTTGGCTGAAGAGATTCAGGCAAATCATCTCCAAACTTCAGCGGCAGTGCGTCTCACTGATTCTTCACAGAAAACTTTATAGAGTTGACCCCTCTAAGACTCCTCGTGAGCAGAAATAGCACTCCAGGCTCCAGACTCTGTGAATGTTTAAAAACTAAACCTGGTTGCAAAGAATCCAAATGGTGAAATTTAGTGAAGACTTTTTTCCCTCAGTCTAAGTACAACCAGGAAAATGGAAAGCAGAGCCACTGAAGCTAGTCTCCTTCGGCTGGACTTAAAGCAAGAGAAGGGGCCACAGAAAATGACAACCAGGTTAGTCACTAATTACACTTCTACACAGGAAGTGAAGACAGTACCTATTGTCCCTACATTGCAAATTTCTGTTTTGCTCTGAAGAATTTATGGGGCAGGGAGACACTTAGGCAATTCATCTTAACCGTGTTTGGAGGAAGTAAAGTGTTATTTCACTTCCAAAGCTGGGGGATTTGAAACTGAGTGGCCGAATAACCGTTGAAGGTCACAGTACCTGTCAGTGGAAAAACTAGAATTCAGTGGTTGTTGGCTCAGCCACAGCGAGCATAATTGGAACTCCTAGGCCTCCCCAGAGTGTCATATCAATAACCATGAGAACAACGGTTATTTATATAATCTGTGAAAAACTCCACTGGCTGTTGTTACTAGTTTTAAGTGAGAGGCAAAGTGTGTAATGTGTTGGGCACTTGAAAACTAAAGCAAATAATTATAGCATATAATGTATGCGTCTTGGATGGTTTTTTCTGGAAGGATACACCGATTAACTCTCAGTTGCTGGATGTGGTAGCAGCACCTGGCTCTGATAACAGCATTTTCACACTGCTAGAAGATGCTGGCTGACCACACGGCAGTGACAACTGCAGCTGTTGCTGTGGCCACCACCTACAAAGGTCCCCCAGAGTAGCAGCTGTCCACCAACTTTCTGAGATTTGACCGAAGAGACAGTCAGGCAATCTACAGTGCACCCACGTCCCAGACACCACATTTCCTCTGGAGCGGCAGGATTTGTTATTACACTTTCCAGTCTTCACCCATCCTACTCTCTCCCTTTCCCTGAATATCCAAACCCATCCTTTCAAGATCCATTTCAAGTGCCACTTGTCCCAGGGTGTCTCATCTACTCCCCCCACCAGCCACAGCTATCTTGTGTCTCCAAACTTCCAGAACAGTCCACTCTGATTTCTCTCATGGCACTTATCACGTTCCATCTTCTTGTCCATTTCTCTATAAATCTTACGTCCTCTACTAGATAATGAGCTCCTAGGCCTGGAGTCTAGGTCTTATTCATCTTTAGGATACCTGCCAGCCAGTCAGTGCCTGGCCACAGAAAGTAGAATAAGTATCATATTAACCTTTCCAGGTAGTGGGGGAATGTAATAATGGAGCACTTTCTAATATACTAGCACGTTCAATCTCCAGCAGTATTATAAGGGCAGTACTTTCATTACCCTTATTTTGTTTTGATCTCTCCTTGCTTCTCTTGGCAGGTTCCTCTCCTTCCCTCCAGACTCTGCATGTTGAGAATTCCACAGGCTCAAACCTGGACCTAGTCTCTCATCTCTGCACCCTCCTTCTGTGATCTCATCCGTTTCCTTGGCTTTAAAAATCTTCCACAAACTGACAAGAACCAGATTCACACTCAGGTGCCAATCTCACCTCTGTGTATGTGACGCCATCTTCACTTGGGCATGTGACTTAGTATGTCTCAACCCATTTTGTCCTCTTAAGTCTCTCCATCTCCATCCATGGTACCACCATCCAGCTTATTACTCAGGCTACCAACATGGAGGCCATTCTTGGTTCCTCCCTCTGTGTCACCCACCAAGGCTAACTCAACCCTAAGTGCTGTTTACCTGGAATTTACCTGGAATCCACAGCCCACTCCTCTCCTGCTACTACAGTCAGGTCCATGCTTATCTGTAGCTGAGACTCCTGCCCTGCACTGCCCAGCACCTTCTGCAAGGGCACCTGAGTGACCAACTGTAACAGAAACCAAATCCCAAGCCCTTGCTAGGATTGTTAGAGTGACCCCGCTGCTGCCTGCACTAACACGGCCCCCTACACACACATACACGCACGCACACACACATATGCACGCGTACACGTGCACTGTGTTCCTGCTTCATTGGCCCCCTTCAGTCTCTGAAACCAGCCAGAAGGGTCCTGCCTTAACCAGCTCCCTCTGCCTGCCCTATTCTATCCCCACCCTCCCCTCCTTGTTTTGCCTAAGTCCTTCCAGACTGAGCTTATTTGTCACCTCTTGAGTGACACATCGAGCTAAGTTGGGTCTCCCACTCCTTCCGCCCGTTACTCTCCATCACTGCCCCCGTCCCCTCCCCTCACCACATTAGTCACAATTTGTCATTACATAATTCTAGTGTGCCTGATTCCCCCGATAGAACATTACCCGCAGACGGGCCGCAGCTGTGTCTGTCATCCACCGGGATGTGCCCAGTATACTGAGCGTGCAGCAGATGCTCCACATGTCCGTCGGGTGAAGAAATGAATGTTAAGTCGTTTGTCCCAGATCTCCCAGGAGCGAGGTAGAAAATGATGAGCAGGGGTTCAAACCCAGCTGGCCTGACTTCAAACTAAACCTCTCCTCTCTGTGGCCCCACCCCTTAGCTTTAAAAAAAGACCCCTTAAAACTTGCCTTGTGGAAGGTAAAGCTGGTAAAGCATTCAGCTGCCGGCCCCAAGTGTTCAATAGGTGCCGCTAGTATTACTTGTGTGGCAATTACTCTCCGATGTGCTTTTCCACGTAAGCAAACCCTTAAGCAAAGGGCAGCTGGTGCTTTGGAGTTAAAAGCACGTGCATGGAAGGGAATTAGAAGGCCAAATAAATAACAGGAATCAAAAATAAACTTTGTCATCTGCAAGTGCTATGACCTAACGAGCTGTCTTTCATACCAATGTTGTTGTTGGATTTTCTTTTTTATAACGGGGTCAACTGAGCTAAATTCAGAGCTGGGTAGATTCTCCGAATCTTCCATTCAGCATTTCCATTATGGCTGGGTGATAAATTCTGCTGTGAGCCTTTAAGATGAGAGCCAAACCGAAAAGTTAATTAAAGATAAAAATGGGTGCTGTCAATTTTACTGCTGAAATTAAATGCATTTTCACAGATTAAAGGAAAAAAGCAAGTATTGATAGGATATTAAAATCCAATCCTTCAAAAGAAATGATAAGAAAATAAAAGGTCCCTTTCGGGGCTATTTCAATGGCTGTAATCAAAATGTAAAATGCAGACGTATTTTCATGCAGAGAGCTTTAAAAGAAAATTAATTGGCCATATTTTTACCAGATGGTAATAACTAAATAGTAGCACATAAAATCAAATATCACAAAAAGTATAAACCATGTATAAAACTGAGCTGTCTCAACAGAATTTAATAACAGCATATATATATATATATATGCCACAATGTCAAAGGCCCTATTACCAATAGAAAAATACAAGAGAACAAGGAAATGGCAATTCACTACAAAACAGAGTAAATTATAATGTATCCTGGGCAAATACCAGCTCTTGTTACAAATGAAGATACTGTCTTCCATCTCGAGAAAGTACCCTGCAATATCCCATGCCCCCTAAATGTTGAAAACTTTTATACCTGGAAATGATGAATCATATCATGGAACAATTTTATTTAAGACAAATATGAACAATAGTGTATTGTGTACTTGTAATGTGTAAAAGGATAGATTGTAAATTAAATCTTTTCTACACACACACACACACACACACAAAATCGTAACTATGTAGAGGTACTGGATATGGTAATTAGCTTGATTGTGGTGATCATTTCACAATGTATATTAAACATCAAGTTGTACACCTTAAAGAAACACAAGTTGTATATGCCAATGATAGCTCAATAAAGCCACTAAAAAAATAAAAATAATTTCTACAGTTTAAAAAAAGACATGTGGATTTCTGTAGATAAATTCCTTCAGCAGATTTGCAATTACGTACTATGCAAAAGTTCAACATTTGCATACTAGATACAACTTACTAGGAGATTTATTACATTAAGTGAAATGTTCTTCATAGGAGACATACTATTATACATTTTTAAAAGAAACATATGCCCCTATTTAATGCCTTGAAAACATAATTGCAAATATTCGATTCTGTGCAAAAGGTAGAATGGAAATATCCTTATCAAATATACAGCCTGTATTTCACTCACCTTCTATTCTAGAAATAAAAGGTATTTATAGACCTGACACATACACTAAAAATAAATCCAAAGGACAAATGATTCTGCATGTGCAGACTTCAAATACTCCAGCAGTTTGTAGCTATGCACCAGGGGAACTGCGTCTTGGACTCTAATTCATTGATTGCCAATTTAATTGTTCTCAGACTCTTCCCACCTCAATCAAGGGGTATGAAGAAATTCTGATCCTCAAAAGCACTAAAAAAATTCAAGATTAAATGTATTTCACTTCCATTTGTAATTTGTAAACTGCCACATAACACCTTGAGGGAAATGGATAAAGTAAAACCAAAACTGAGCTGTTTCTCTACTATGTTTGCGAACCTGCTTTAATCATCCACTCCCCTGATTCATGCAGCAAGGTTCACTTTGGCATCCAGCTTCATTTCCTGTGGAATACTAATTGATGTCACGCTTTCTATATGGAAAAAAAGCAAGACCAGATGAGCAAGCTTTCAGCAACACAAAAGGCTCTCCCATGAAGGTTAGAGTTAATGTATGGCATTGATCCTTCTAGAGAATCGATGGTCTTTGAACTAATTCTAAGCCACCTGATCCAAGGCTCTCAAAATTGGAAATCATTTGCTTATTTCCAGTTCACAGCTGCCTCACATGAGACACCATCTTTCCTTGCTCTTCTATAACACACCTGATTAATTTTATCAATTTTTGAAAACTAAAAAGAACACTTGAAGTCACCTGTAAGGAAAAGGATATTTTTGATCCTTGATTACGTCGGATCTTCTCAGCCACTGGGGAACCAGAGTTGAAACTGCTTGTGCTTTTGATGCTAATCTGATCTCTCCAGTGGGAAACAGATTGGGAAATACAGAAAGTTCTAGACATTGGGAAGTGTACAATCTTGGGTCCTTGCTGTGAGATAAACATGAGTGTGAATCCTTGCTGTCACTTCTTGGCTATTCATTCAACAAATATTTGAGAATCTATTTGCCAATTTTCGGGATGATGCAGAGAACAAGATAGATGACGTCCCTGCCTGGGGAAGGAAGGCAGAAAATAAACAAGATCATTTTAGAATTTGATAAGAATTCTTGAAGAAATAAACAGAAAAAGAGAAAGTGATGGAGTAGAGGTGAGAGGTTCTACTTGGATTGGGTGGTCAGAAAATGCCTTTCTGAGGAAGTGACCCGAATTAGGACCTGGAGACAGAGAAAGTGCCAGGCACGCAGAGTGCAGTGGGGAAGAGCATCCCCAATAGAGGGGATGAGCTGGGTGAAGACCTTAAGGTAGAAGAGAACTGGATGTGAGGGAAGGACCAAGAGGAGTCAGGTACAGAGTGTCATCAACGAGAGAGGGGGCGTGCGGTGAAGTGCGGTTGCTCAGAATGAAGACAACGGACTTTACTCTCCGGACAATGGACTTTACTCTCTGGACAATGGAAAGTGGGGCTGATTCAAGGTTATATTGAAGATTATATTGTTTGGGTAGTGGGGGTCCTCTTAAAGCAAAAGAATACCAAATTGAGTATGAAATTGGATATTTATTTACAATTAAGAAAACAAAAAATTACAGTTTTAAAAAGTTATCAAGTATCGCAGTATCTAGAAAACTATAGTCCGATGAACAGACACACCTGTAGAGTATTTTCCCTCCCTGCTTTTTTGGGATGACATGAGCTGCATCCTCCTCTTATAATTTTGTACATCTGAAGACCGGAGGAGTTTGCCATAGACCAGCTTCTGACCCCACACACTTCAAGCCTGTTTCCTTTCCACTGTCTAGACACTTCCGACGAGGAGAGGCATAGAAGACGCTGCTCTTGTGACGACAAACGTCTGTCCCTACACCTTCCTGTCGTGATGCTGGGTAAGCTGGCACAGTGGGTGGAAGGAAAGGGCCTGGAAGGCATTTCCACACTGGGATGACTAACAATAACCTCCCTGCCCATGAACGTGACTCCGAATAAATACATTCCATTACAGCCATGACCGCTCCAATGACTTCCAAAAGGAGGGGAGGTTTGTGTGGAAACAGACAGTAGTGCTTATCAACTGCAGTTAAAAGATCTTATTTTTGGAAACTCTCCAAAAACATATGAGCATAAGCCACACTGTTAGGGTCCTTCCCAGGGCCCTGGAGTTTAAGCTTCGTTAATAAATTTGTGAAATTCTCTAATGGGAAACTGATAAAAGGGTAAGACATGCGCTCATGTGCTCTGATTCATTTATAAAGATCACTCTAGCAGTTAGGGGAAGGGCTGGAGGGGGACAAGTCGGGGAGGCTCCCATAGAAGCCCAGGCAAGAGATGACAGTCCTGGTTTGCACTGCAAGGGTGGCACAAGAGCTGTCTGACTTGGTACAAGTAACTCACCTTTTCTGACCTTTGGTTTTCTCAACTACCTAATAGAAAGGTTGCCTCTAAATCACAGGGCGCACAGAAGGTCCTCAATGACTGACTGCTATAATTACACTAAGTGATTTACAAGGTTATGGTGAGAACTAACACTAACAGATAGAAAGTAACTGACACACACTGTGTACTCAACAAACGGTAGCTTCTGCTCTGTTGTACTGGGAAACAGGGCTTTCTAAGGCTGCAAAATACTCTAAAAAAGCAATGAGAAGGCAAAAACATACTTTAAATTCCCCTTTAAGACTATTTTAAAATGGCTTTTCTGTAATTTGCCAGAGTCCACCAGTATGCTTATTCAGCATCTGAACTGGGCTGAACTGGGCCGGTGCCACAAGTTAGCAGTGGCTAACTCTGCGCAAGATAGTGTGGGGGATTTTTACTTAATCCGTGGTGTTTTCTTCAAAGTGAGCATGTACTCCCTTTGTAATCGGAAGAAGTAAGTTATTAGATTGTTTAGGGCTCAGAAGACAATTTACCCTGGCCTCTCTCATTCTGTATGACTGAATTTTTCAGAGAATGTTATTATATAAGGCTCTAGGGTACAGAATCAAAGACGTGGCCTTTCCTAGTGTTAGGCATAAAGGAGCTTAGAGAAGAGATACTTCCTGCCAGGATGAAAGGAAGCCAAAATCCTCTCCAACTGTGAGACCTACTTCAACGATAACTAACAAATTCATATACATACATTTACTCAAAGAGTCAATCCAGCTTCCATTTTTATTGGGCTCTTATGGGAGAAAATAGGGGAAAGCAGGCTCCTTTCAAGATCTGTACTGCTAATATGAACATATAGCATAAAGATGGATTTAAAATAAACCAAGACAGGACCCCTCAATCTCACTTCTGGGTATATTCCCAAGAGAAATTAAGACACATGTTCATACAAAAACTTATACGTGAGTATTCAAAGCAGCAATATTCATAATAGCCAAAAAAAAAAGAAATAACTCTAATGTCCAAAAATTGATGGATAAAATGTGGTATAACCACACAATGGAATATTATTCAGAAATAAAAAGGAAATGAATTCATGCTATTCTTTCTTTCATCTAGTAAACAAAGAACTGAATTACAGTACACACTACAACATGGAAGAACCTTGAAAACATTACACTAAGTGAAAGAGGCCATTCACAAAGGATCACATATCGTATGATTTCATTTACATGAAATTACCAGAATAGGTGACTCTGTATAGACAGAAAGTAGATTAGTGGTTGCGAAGGGCTGAGGAGGGAGCTGCGGGTGACGGCAAAGTGGTCCAGGATTTCTTTCCAGGGTGATGAAAATGCTCTGAAATTGATTGCAGTGTTAGTTGCACAAGTCAGTGAATATACTGAAAGCCACTTAAGTGTATGCCTTAAATGAGTGAATTGTATGATAAATAAGTTATACCTCAATAAAGCTGTCACCAAAAAAATAATTTTAAATAGATGAATAAATAAACCAAGAAAGGCAAATAACTATCTTATTTCATGTAATTCTGAATTCATTCAAGAATGGGCAAAACAAATTTCTACTGTATAGCACAGGGAACTATATTCAGTATCTTGCAGCAACCTATAATGAAAAAGAATATGAAAATCAATGTATGTATGTATATATATGGCTGAAACATTCTTTACACCAGAAATTGACACATAATAACTGATGATATTTCAACTTAAAAAAAAGAATGGACAATTCCCAGTTAGTCTGATGAATGGAATTAAAACTGCATGATTAATTTAAACAGTGCCTTTAGATACCAGTTATATATTTTAAATTATGCATGATAAAACCAATAAAACCACACATTTACTAGAATGTTATATACTTTCATGGGGAATATCTTTATATGCATTATGCTAATAAGAACTATAAATGATTCATAGCTTTGCCTGCATAAACACAAAAAGCCTTCAGTATACCCATATCAAAAAACAAAATTAAAAAAACAAAAAAATAAAATTAAAATGCAAATGCTAAAATGGGAAAACACTGTAATGTGCATGACAAAGAGCTATTCTTAACAGAGCTCATAAATGAATTTTTAAAAAGGTAAACGCTCTGATAGAAAATTGAGCAGCAAAAGAGATGGACAGTGCACAAAAGAATACAAATGAACAATATCTGGAAGAAAAAGGAAAAACAAAAAGCATTTGAAATGGTTTTACTCACTATGTGATGTGCAAGTTTATCAAGTTCTTTCCCCTCCAGGGATATTAGTGTCCACTTGATTTCAGGCCAAAACAATAACAAGAGATGTTAGGAAATTTAAAGAGTAGTTCATCATGTTCACTTACCGTCTTTAAATCTGACTGTAACTACTTACCTGAGTTAGAGACCTTGGTCATCCTTTACTCCCTCTCCCTCATCCCTCAGTCTGTGGGCCCCTCAGCCCGTTCCCTGTACCGCTGTCTGAGAGCCTCGTCTTCCCTTGCCTGACTATTTCAGCAGCCTCCTAGCTGGTCTCCCTGCCTTATCGCTTCCCACTTAATCCATCTTCTGGACTCCAGGAGTGAGAGTGTCATTGTTTCTCTCCTTTACTCAAAAATCTCAGTGGCCTCTGCATCATACAGAGCATGAACTCCAAGACTGGTGAAGCTATCCTCTCTTCTTAGCTTACATGTCCAACCTCATCTCTGGACATTATTCTTCTTCCTCCGACAAGCTCTGCTGTTGCTCTGCTCAGCTACTGACTTCCCATAAAAATGGGAAGCTCTCCCATTGCCAGGCCTTTACACAAGCAGTTCCCTCTGCCTTTACTCCCTAGTCTCAGGATGCAGCCACCTGGAGTCTAGCACGTCCTCCATATTATTAAGTAGATGATGACAGCCCTCCCTGCTTTTCCTGCAAGACTGCACATTAAGGACTGAGGACATGTCTTACTCATCCACAAATCCCCATCACCTAAAATTACCAGGAACATGGTAAACATAAAGAAAAAAAGAAATGAATCCACTTTCTGATTTTTTTTTCAGAATGTGGAATATTTTTGCATTGCTAAAACAAATATTTTCATGGAGCTTTCAAAGTGCTAGACTGTAGAAATTCCAGTCTCGCTTATTTTCTGATTAAGAACACAAGCAGTAAAATTATATGCAGGAACACATGATTTTTTTCCACACATGTAACTCACCATAATGAAATCAAGATTTTGATTTTGCAGTTTGACTCAAGATTGAAAATGTCTAGCTTTTTGGTTTCCTATTTATTTCCATCAAGGTGCACCTGCACCAGTAACGCCCCTGGGAGAACCCACGAGTCTTGCCCAGGGAGAGAATGAAATACTTGTCGTTGCTGGAGGAGCACCCCTGTTTAGATGAGGATTGCTAAGCGTGCATTCAGGATGCATCATCAGAAACCAGAGGGCTCTGAAACCTAGGGCTAAAAATACGCCACAGAGCAGAGGAAAAAGAGGCTGGGTGAGAATGTAGGCTAGCAGTCAGCCCTAGAGCAGGAAAGACGCAGGTATAGAGTAGCCCCTGCTGCACCCCCATCACCTGCTTTTCCCCCACAGAACGAAATTATTTCAACAAAAGGGTATGTCGAAATCTGTTCATCATGAGGATAAAGTTCTGAAGACTTGCTCCTAATATGGTGGAAAAATATGCAAGGCTCTCTTACACATTACGGTCCTTGAAGTTGTCATAACTTGAAGCATTAAAGAGGTGGTCAGAGTATGGAAACCCCACCAGTTCCACTGACCTGGATGGAAAAGGGGTGTATTTTAGGATTTCACTCCAGTGTTATCAAGAGCTACTGTTCATTAACAATATTTATTTGCTGCCTAACATGTGTCAGTTTCTGTTCACCAGTGTTCCTGCAGTGGTTAAGTGGTTGGATTCTGGATATTATCTGGAGGTGAAACCAACATGGAGGGAGGGTATATAACTCAGTAGAGTGCGTGCTTAGCATGCATGAGGTCCTGGGTTCAAGCCCCAGAACCTCCATTAATAAAAAAAAAAAAAAAGGATAAATAAACCTAATTACCTGCCCCCCATCAAGAAAAAAACCAACAGGATTTATCAGTTCAATTCTCCATCTACTGCCACTTCCCTATATAAAGATGGAAAGGTGGTCATTTTAAGATACATAGTCAATTCTCACTATTTACAGATTCTGCATTTGCAGATTTGCTTATAACCCCAAGTCAATACTTGCAGTGCTTTTGTGGTCACTGCCAACAGGCACAGAACCACAAAAATCCTTGAATTGCCTGATGTGCGCGTTTCCAGCTGAAGTCAAGGCGACACTCTGCATTATTTCATCTTATACTGTAAACAAGTGTTCTTCTTTCAGTCTGTTTTGTGCTACATTTTTCAGATTTTTGTGCTTTTTGTTGATGATTTTGCTTTTAAAAATGCCCCCTTGGCGTCGTGCTGGCCAGTGTTCCTAAGGGCAGTGATGTGCCTTACGGAGAAAACACATGCATTAGATAAGCTTCATTCAGGTGAGTTATAGTGCTCTGGGTCATGAGGACATTATTATTACCAATGTACGCCAGGTAAGATGTCTTAAAACATAAGCACACTTAAAACAAGCTTATGTATTGATCCATTTATGAAAGTGGTGTGACAGGAGGCTCAAAGAAACCTGATCCGTTATTTCGCTAGGAGCAATGGCTCAGTATTTGCTAATTCAGTGCTCATGGTGACGGTAGCTACCACGAATAACAAGAATCAAGCAGCACTGCTCCACAGCACTTCTATCAGAGAGGCCTCCATCCTAAGTGAACTCTGAGCAAGGCTCAGCAGTGGAGCTCCTTTAGTCAAACTGAACATTCTCACCTGCTGGTTCTGCTCTTCTCTGTGCTCTTAGTTTCTGCTGCACAGCGTTCCACGTGGCTTGGGCTGTGACTGTGGGCAGCCTGTCCTAGCGGCAGGGTGCTCAGCTTTCTTTCCTCACACCCACATATCAAGTCTGGCTTGGCTCAGCCCACATGTTCATTCTCAAACCCATCCCTGGAGAAAGACACAGATAGTCTGGCCAGATTGAGGGATGTACTCACCTCTGGGACAAGAGTGGAGTTCTCTGACTGACAGACCTACCAGGACCACCTGGAGTAGAAAGGTGGAAAACCAGAGCCTAAAAGCCGTAGCTAAGAGGAATGATGAACCGAAGGCAGTGGTCATCTCTCTCTTGTGAGTAGAGGGAAATGAGATCTGAAAGGGGGCTTCAAAAGTACTGATTAATTCACTTCTGAAGATGGGCAGTGGGTACACAGGGCTTCCTTTCCAATTACACCTTTCATGTTTTATCATAACTACTTATTTGTGCAAGGGTGTATGTGCACGCACACACAATATCCAGTATGAACAGCCATTAGTACCAAAGGCCAGCAAACCTAGAAGAGGGGTGTGATTCTTATTTCACTGGACAGGCCTCAGATAGGGTAATGTCAGTTGAGGCCTCGGAGAAGGGCAGCTCTGTTTTTGCTCAAATTGGGCTCCAGGTTCTCCAAGACAGTAGAGTAACAACAGAATAGGAAATCTTCAGTGCACGTTTCCCATCTTTCTTTGTGATGCTTACACTTCTGCCAATTTTAACATCTTATTTAACAGTAACTGCAAGGGTGGCCAGAGCATACATAGAGCATGAAAAGACCATAGCCCTATTAACCATGTAAGCTTCAACAATTACTGCTAGAGAAATTTTTCCTTCACCATTTTCATTCTTTCCAAATTTTATTCCAAAAAAAAAAAAAAAGGGAGGTTGTGATTAAGATGTCCATCTAAAGAGTAATCATCATTACAATATTCAACTGGACAGAAATAACAAGGACCCAAGTCAGTTGGTACCATCCTATTTTCCCACTAGGTAAGTTTAAAAAAAAGTCAAAGCTTTCTCAGCGGGGAAGAGGACAGCTTTTACACTGAAATGGTGCCCCAAATGAGTTATAAAATCCCTGACTTTGTCTTCTATTTATCCTTTTCTTTCTGTTCTTTTTCCTTCTTCTCACGTTCAGCTTTAGCTTCTTCTTCCTCATGTTTTTTGATCAACTGCTCCACTTCCTTTTGCTTGAGAACTCTGATGACTGTCTTTCCATTCTCTCTTGTTAGTGTGGCAATTTCCACTGGAAGCAAACACACATCTGTATCACAGGCAGGCATACTTTGCCAACACAGGTAACAGGCAACCACAGTTTAATCTCTTCACATCATCTGAGCCAGAGTTCACCACTCTTCCATGTTTTATGCTGAGTGTGATTCATGGATACTTTTAGGGGAACAAAAGTCCTTCAATCTCACAATGTTTTTATTAACATTGTTACCTTAACATTGTCTCTTCATCCATCCTCACCTCCTGAGCTGCTGTTCTGTCACTTTCTGGGAAAAACTGCAATCAGCCAGTTAGTCTAGCTGTCCTGACAAGAAGGAACCACAATTTCCTTGTTGGGACTTCCGAACTCTCAGCCAGAATCTTTAACTAGTACTAATGCATATTTTTCAAGGACTTTTCAAAACAAAGACATGAGAAGCAGCTCCCATGACTATGGATGAGAAAAGAAGACTGATACCAGAAGGAGAAGGAATTTTTTGAGTAGGGGAAATTGAGAGGTGCCTCCTTGCAATCACAGAGAAGTAGACAAGAGGGCAATCTACAAGTAAATGGCATTTTTTTAAGGAACATGTGGAGCTAAGTTATCCTAAGTGAAACCAACACATTAATTTACCACAATTTTTGAAAAACATTTATAAATAAATGATCATATAAACATTAGCTAAATAAAGCATTTAAAATTGCAAACATGGGCTTAACAAAGGAGACCAGTAGATTCAGAAGAACACAGGGAACCACAACCCACGCCAGTGTTACAGCTCTGCTAAAGAACACCGACATATACACATAAATGTCTAACCACTTCCACATTCTTTACTGTATGCACACCTGAGCACAGACATCATTGTCAAGTAGATGACCATTACCGCCAAGTAGCACGGCTCAGATTTTACTATGAATATTGAGAACAATCAGACTCAAGGTCTTAAGCTTGGAGTGCAGTGCAGGATTGTGGCTCCACAACTTATCAATGGTGACCCTGGTCAAGTCTTAGCAAGTCGCTGAGACCACCTAACTTATAAGGCTGCTGTTTCAATGAACTATGGTAACATGTTAATGGCCTAACATGTAGCCACTCAGTCAATTCCCTCACTAAGCAAACAGATTCGAGGAGTGGACATACCTTTTTCAGCAGAGAGTTTGCTAACATCCATGGTCTTATTTAGAACTTTAATAGCTAAAGCAAGTGCTGACTTCAGAGTCATTTCTCCTTCTTTGTAGTCTTGTTTTAACATTGACACAGCTGCCTATAAAACATAAAGAAGAATCAACATGGAGAATTTCCTCTCAATTTTTGCATTTTTTATAAACATGAATTGATGAGAAATTATTGTTGGTATTATAACCAATATAATCAATTTTGATGGCAGGGAGGGGAGACACGGGATGGGGATGTGAAGGGGGCTGCTGATGCTCTATGAATGGATCCCAGGGATCCGTGATAACATTCAGGGGGGTCTGTGAACTAGCACATGAAAAAAAAACTACATCTTATTTTCACAGCTTCTAACTGAAAGTCAGCAAGCATTTCCTTTCATTATAATTAGAGGCAGTAAGCCCAAGCAGTATTAGCTGTACCTGCGACTTCATCACCAACAGAAACCAGACATTTTAGTCACGTTAAGGTTGCTGCAGCTACCTTAAATACTGTTTACACTCATCGCTACTTCAAAGTTACGGCAGTTATTAAGCCTTTTGCTAGATTTTACAGCAACACAAACATACTCACAGCGCTGTTATTTCCAATGCACGTGGCTTTCCATCCCCCGTAATTTCCGCTAGGGTCACTCTGATAGAGCTGAAAGCCATAGTGCTTATCCCAGCCAATGTAAAGCAATGAAACACCAAAGGGACGTTTGCCTTTAACAGAGGGGGAAAAAAGCCAAACACATCAACACTCTGAATTTAGTTATCACCATGGTTACTTGAGCTCACTGACTGTGGCTAACCCCCTTTCTGTGAAGTTAAGTATTCATAAACTGCTTCGTGTTCTGGACACCACAGATAAGCTCCATCAAAAATTCCACTTTTGTTTCTAGGATCTGGACGCAGCCAGGAAAGGGAATAAAGACACAGAGGACCAGTGCTGAATTTCATTATTATGTAAAAATCAATTTGTTTCCAGATTTGAGAATGTTATTTTGGTCTTTCAATAGTCTATTAATAAAACGCTTGACAGTCTACACAGTGGAACCCAGTTAGTTCATGAGGCAGGAATGGATGAAAAGTGTCTACTTATTTCATTTTCATTTTCATTTTTACTGCCTCAAAAAGGTTATTACTCATAAAATGTTTCAACTTTTTGTAATAAAATTTCCAAAGGATTCAGTACCTCCAAACTGTGTATAAGCTTGTTTGATATCACACAGCGCTGTGACCAACTGCTCACAAGGAATGGGCTCCTGATACTGTAATAAATACCTAGGATAAAGAAACTGGAATATTAATAGTTTTCTCTAAAACACTGTATCTACACTGTAAGCAAAATACCCTCTGAAAAGAAATCAATGCCACGGGGACAACATAATAGTCACTTGTAATCTGAAGGGGGAGGGGGGGAGGCATGGCAACGTCTTACCCTTACAGTAAGTAATATTTTACAAGTTTGGTTAAAGAAAAAAAATTAATTTTCAATTAATAGGTTTTTAATGGTTTTAATCTTTGCAAAAATGAGTTCTTAGAAAGATCGAAACTAATTTATGTGTCATCAATTACGCTATTTATGAACATACCTTTGAGCAATGAGCCTCAGCTCATTAGTCAGAACGTTAGCATCAGAAGTTATGCCGGCCACACTGCAGGCCATATCCCTTAAGGAGAAGACAGACATCAGTAAGGTTGCCTACAATAGATTGGTCTGTAAGCAGAGAAGACTTTTGCCCGGGTATTTACAAGTTTTTAAAAGTACCAAGTTCTATTAGAAATTCACCATATTTGCTTCACAGCTGCTACGCCCTTCAGACAAAAACTACGTAAGTTTTATCTTCACAGGAGACTTTCAGCTTGATGTCATTCAGCATGAAACATAAACAAATGCACCCTTAAGTTCTTTACAAGAGATGCATTTATCATCAACACTCTGTGAACAGGGTAAGACAATAAACACTAGGAAGCTAAAGTAAATCCCGAGAAGATTCAACCACAAAGAAACACAGGAAGGTGGATTACTCCACACTCTTGGGCAGTAAGTACTCTCACCTCCTAAAGCCTGGCTTGATAAGGGTGACGGTGAGGGGACCCAAGGGCAGGATATTTTATAAGCCTACCTAGGAAGTCCAGGGCTAGGCTCACATGAGGGATGCAATTTCTTTCTTTGCTCCCTGTTCCCTGAAGGCTACCCTGGCTCTCCTATAGCCTAGACACCCTCTGGCACTGTACCTAGTCAAGCCTGCAAACTGCTGAGAGGGCCCAACAGTGACTCTGTGAAGGGATGACCCCTCTTTGGATGAGTGTATCAAAAGGGCCTTATGACCAGCATTCACCTTGCCCACCACAGAAGGGAAAGTCTCCAATTGGCAAACCCAGCCCTCTGGTGGCTGCAAAGCCCTGCACATCCAACTATAAACAGAAACTTCACTAAGTGTACTAAACTGTTAGGGCTCAACTAAACTGTTCCCAGATCTGCAGGAGACCTGTTCTTTGGTAAGATTCAGTATAACTCAATAAAATTCCTGAGTAACCATTCTAAACAATACCTTCAGGGCCTCCTATATGCCAGACACTATGCTAGTTTATTTCATTTATTTTACTGTATTTCATTAAACTACCACAACCACCCTAGAAGCCTCTGAGGCCCAGGGAAGTTAAATAGTTGGTCTGAAGTCACACAGCTTGTACTGGCGGGCCCTAGATTTAACCTGAAGCTGTGTGACTACCAAGCCTGTACTCTTATCACTGCACAATGCTGTTTCTCCACGAAGTATTTGGCCCTGAAGTTAAAAATGAATAACCCATGGTCCTGGGCTTCATGGAGGTTTCAATTAAAATAAATTAAAAGCAAAAATTTTCAGAAGTAAAAACACAACAAACTGTTCAATTCTACCATGTCACATTTGGGAGGGAAATGGCCCTCCCAAAATACATGAGATCCCACTTTTGTGAGAAAGTGAGATTATTTAAACTCTCTTCCCTAAAATTTCACTTATTTCACTTACTCATTCAGTTTATAAATTTTTTCAGAAAAAAAGACTTCATCAAGAAGCTTGTGGATGTTGCGTCTCTCTGCTGCGAGCAAAACGCCGTCGTTGGCTAAAATTCCCAAACAGGTGCCTGCATGTCCAATAGCTTCCATGGCATATTCAACTTGGTACAAGCGACCTACAAAACACAAGTGGTGAGAAAGCATGCTTCTCCGCCTTGCTCCTGCACCACTGGTCCAAGAGAAGTCAGCAACAACGCTGGCAGGCTACAGACAAGAGGCCCACTTTTACTCTTAAGATACACGTAATCAATCTGGTGACCATAATTACTTTAAAGTACAAAAAGGATGAACAACTTAGTATTAAAAAAAAAAGTATGTAGGTTTTTCCCTCCTAAAATTCAAGCACTTAAAGATAATTTTTTTTTTTAATTTGAGACAGATTTAACAATTTCTGTTTTACCTTCTGGGGAAAATATAGTGGTCCTGGAGTCATATCTTCGAGACTGCAAAGGAAAAACATACAAATGATTTCTACCCACTCAAAGTAAGCCAACTCCTGCAAGCCCACAAATCATCACAAAGAGCACATCCTGGTACACAAAAGTGAGCGCAGAGGAAACTGATAAGGAAGAATACACCATCCATCTCTTTTTCCTTCCACTTCAGTTTTCTCATACAAGTCTGTAAGCTGAGTACAAGCAATACCATTTATCAGGCAACAGCTTACTGGCATATGTATTAACTCACCATGTTTTCTGAACTTTATATAATTCCTGTAACAAGAAAACAGAATCACTATTAAAATAAAATTTACAGTTTAACAATTTAAAAAGCATTTCCTGATTACTCCCCCACCCCCACCAAAAATATGTTTTGTTCACTCCCTTCGTTCAGCTAACATTTACCCTGTAACCTTTATCCTGCACCAGGCACTATGCTAGATGCTGGAACACCAGGATGGGTAAGACCAATCCCTTTCCTGATGAGCTTACAGCCTTCAGGTAGCCAGGTGAAGGAGGCAGACACAGACTGGACAAACAGAAAGCAATGTGGGAATAGAGGCATTAAAGGTAGAGGGGGAAGAGGGATGGAGAAAATCAAGAAAGTACTTTTTTTGGTGAAACAAATACAGAAAATGAGCCCAAATTACAGATGGGAGAGGCAGAAGTAAGGCTGAGAACCTTCAGGTCTCAGGAAGAATAGGGGTAGGAGAAGGGAAGGGCATTCCAGGCAGAGGAGAAAGCTTGAGCAAAGGGTAGGTGAATGAATAGGGAAGACGAATCGCTGAAACTTAAAAAAAATAGAATATGAACAAACTAGAGAACTAAGCAAGTATTCAGATCATGTAGAGCTTTGAATGTCAAGTTACGAGGCTCAGGCTATCTCCAGAGAATGATATGGGATCGTGAACTATAAAGGGGAGGGGAAGGGCGGTAATCTTTGGCATCATTACTATTCCTGCAAAAGACAATACTGGGGCTCAGCATGATTTAGTGGAAAAGCCAAATTTCGGACTCCAGAACCAATCTTCCCCAACAGTGGAATATCGGTTATTAAGAACGGAAAGAAGCAGGGATCAGGGCCTGAACAGCCTGCGTGCCCAGGTAAAAACCGTGAATTTTACCTCTTAAGTAATGGGGCTCTACCGAATGATGCTGGGCCAAAGAGCCACAGGAGCTGAGGGCTATTTTAGAGGGAGCACTCCGGATGGCGAGGACCGGGGCAAGGTAACCAGTTACGAGACTGCTGCAACAGACGGGTGAAAAGTAGGGCTGGCCCTGGGCAGAGACCCGGGAGGGCAGAGAGAGGAGGCCCGCCGGCGGTTCTGACCGCGCGTCCCCACGCCTGACGCCGGACAACCGCCGGACGAGAGTTCACCCGCACCTCGGCCCAGCAGGCTAACTTTCACGTACGGACTCTCCCAGAGCCCGAGGCTCCGACTCCCCCGTCCTGCCCACCGGGCCCCGCGCCCCACCGCTCCGCGCACGGAAGCCCGACGGCGGCCGGCCGGGGCCAGTCCCAGGGCAGGACCGTCACCGAGAAGCTGGTGCAGAGTCATCGTGCCCACGGCTCCTCGGCGGCCGCCGCAGGCCGGGGCACGCTCTGCCGCGACGCTCACGACCCCCGCCCGCGGGGAAGCGGCCCAGCTTCCGTGGGTGCCCAGGGGGCAACGCTCACCGGAAGGAAGACGCTAAAGAGTCCGGACCCAAACCGAGCGCCTTTCTCCGCGGAACCCACCGCCGCTGCGCGAGGCTCCGCTGCTAATATGGCCCCCGCGCGTGCGCAGAACCACCGGGGGCGGGGCCGCCGAGTACGCGGAAGTCCTTCCGGGGGGCGGGGCGAGAGCCAGGTGCCCTCGTGGGAGCTGGGGGGTTGGGGTGCGACGGCTCGGGCAGGGGTCCGCAGCCCGGGGAGGGGGCATCATAGCCTGGGGAGGAGGGCAGGAACACCCCGGCCAAGGAGGAAGTAGGATTATAGCTAATGTCCCTTTCCCACGCTTTGCGCTCTGTTTTCACTTTCACTTTCACTTTCTTTTCAGCGCTAAGTCATAGGCCCAGGAGACCAATGGTGTGGGAGCGCCTGTCAGTTGCTAACTTTTCCTGCCCTGTTCTCAGAATGGTCCCAAGCACGTCACACGTTACCCTTCGACTTGCCTCTTCGTATCATCTCCCTTCCTGAATCTGTCCTCCACTTTTATTGCTGATACACACATTTTTGGACATATAAAGCAAATTATGGTGGGGTTTACGTCTTTGGGAGAACTTTTACTTTGGTCTCCTCCTCTGCTTTTCACCTTTTCAGAAAGGATTCCCCTGACCAACCGAGTGAAAGCAATACCCTACCATCACTACACACACACAAACACACACACACACACACACACACACACACACGTTATCTTCTATATAGAAATTATCATGTTTACTAGTTTACGTGTTCATTGTCCATCTCTACTTTCCACAGTTTTTCTCATCTGGCTTCAGTCCCTATGTAAACTATCTACTATTCATGTTTTAAGTTTCTTCGAGCTGGATGGTTGACTAGGTCTGGGTTAATGTGTAGTGATGTGCATATGGTGTCCGCCAAGAAGAGATCCACAGGACGGGGACTTTGTCCTCTTCATGTCGGGCAAAAAATTATTATTGAGGGATCCCAGCTTTTAAAAGGAGGTAGCCTAGGGATGAGTTGTGTCTTGAGGTCTCTCCTGTCATTTCTGCTTCCCAGGCGCACAGGGAGGTGAGCCAAGGCGAAATGGCAAGGGCCACACCCAGACAAGTGGTGCTCTGAAGCATCTTTAGGTAGCAGGTAGCCTATGGAATCTCTGAGGATCTCTGCCACCTTTGTTTACTCTGCAGAATTAAGCATTAAGAATTATAAGTGAGAGGGAGGATTTCTTAGGTCAAAAGAAGAGGGCTCAGTTGAGATAAAAGGACAGAAATAAGAATGAGTTTGACAAGTTTGGGTGACAGAGTAGTTCAGTCTGGCCAGAGTAAAGGAGGAAAGGAATTTAGGCTAAATCGTAGAATGCCTTCAGTGCCAGAATTTTTTTTTTTCTGTAGGAAATGAGAAAAGAGGATTAAAGTGATATTTCAGGATGATGAAGCCTCATCTCCTATCCCACATGTTCCTCCTACAATGTGGCATGGATGCTCGCATTTAGAGATTCTGTGTCCCCTTGCCCTGAATCTGGGTGGGCCTGTGACTGCAATGGAAGTAACATCATATGACTTCCAAAGACAGGTCATAAATGATGGTATATATCTGTCTTGTTCTCTTGGGATGATGGTTCTTGGAATCTGGGACCCTATGGTGAGGGAGCAGAGACCAAGTGGAGAGATGTTGCACCATCAGCCCAGATGAGGTTCCAGCATGACCTGCCAGATTTGTGAGTGAGGATGCCTCCAGATTATTCTAGTCCCCAGTCACTCAGTTTCCCCCAACCATAATATCTCCCCCAGCATTCATGTCTTCCCAGCTGAGGCCCCAAGCATTGTGGAGCAGAGACAAGGTATCCCAGGGCCTGTCTGAATTCATGGCATGCAGAATCCATAAGATAAAAAAATGATTGAGCTTTTAAGCCACTGGGTTTTTGGTTAAATTGTCACACAGCAATATATTGTAACTAGAGTTTTTATCTGTCCCTAATGTGATGGATGTAGGCTGGAGAGATTAAGGATAAGAGGACCAGAAAGTAAAGTTCTGTTGCAGTCTAGACAGGATTAAAAACTGGACAGAAAAAGATACATACAAGAATAGTCTTTGCGGGACATGTGGAATTGATTCCCAAATCTAGAACTGGGTTTTCTCCTCTCTGGTTGAAGGAACCAAAGGCTGGCCCTTGTAGATGTGCGTCCATTCTAACAGTTCATCAGACGGATGTTTATTAAAGGTGTGCTAGGGGCCTGGCACACAGCTAGGTTCTGAAAATAATATGAAATAAACTATTCAATTTATGCCACCAAAGAGTTTACAGGCTACATGGAACTGATTTATTGGAGATAAGCTAGGGCAAACACCCAGTAGTGAAATATCAATAGCAAGGCAGCATGTATTTAAATATTGAAATAGTGGTCAATATACTGCAATAGGAATTCCGTGAAAGTGAATCCGTGTTAGCAGGAGGGACGAGCAAGTGGGAAGTCTGTAGTTCATGGTGTAAGAAAGGGAACACTGGTTTGGGAGTGAAGTATAAGTTTCAGCTTATTTTTCTGGTCCCGTTTGCTGAATGGTCAAGCCAGATAAAAATCACAATCTCTTAAATTTGAGAAACGTTAAGTGCTTTCCGGTGATGACCTCATGTGAGCCTCCTGCCACAGGTGTGTGTGTGATCCCACGGCAGGCCTGGGAGAAGGGAGGAGGAGGAAGCAGTGTGGGACCCTGGCTCTCTTGGAGCAAATTCCTTCAATTTTTTAAGCAAGTAAGAATGACCAGGGTTCTAGACCTGAGTCATCTGCAGTGAATGGATAGTTAAAACAAGACTAAGTAAACAGCTATTTACTAAAATCATACCAAGGGAGACATGAAGAGAAGTCAGTGAAGGAAGTACAGTGGAGTGATGACAGTCAAGTATATGTGAGCTACGGTTCACCAGTATCACATATTCACATGAAAAAAATAATATAAATGGTAGAGAATTTACAAATATCTTTGAGACTTTCTTGATATCACTGTGAAAACTATTTAGGTACCTCAGAAGTCAGTGGCCTTGCCTTGTCTTACTTGCATCCTTGTGTTCCAGTATGTTCTGGCATCTCTCTCTGGAATTCCAGTTTCAACTGCCCTCTGAAAATGACTTAAAACCTTTTCTTATGAATACCATCTGGGTTTCCCCCTAAGGCATCTTAGTGTGTGTCTTATCTTCTCCAGCCTTTCTTCTAGCATACATTCATTTTGCAAGTATTTTTAAAGACGGTGGGAAATGCACTACACCAGGCGTAAGAAGGGATAAGGGAAAGACAAAAAAAAAGTTTTACATAGTTTCTACCCTCAAATAGCTCCTAGACTAGAAGATTGCACAGCCATAATCCATTCTACCAAGCGAGGTGCCGTAAAGAAGACAGGGTGCAATGGGATTGTAGGAACGAAGAGATGGGAGGTGTCATAGAACTGGTGATATGTTAACCAGGGTTGTATGTTACATCCAATTATTTAAAGTATGTGAATATATCTATATGTATGTATGCCTTTCAAAGTTTAAAAAAAAAATCATTGATCTTGGGGCTAGAATAGACCTTGAGAGACTGTCTGATTCAAAACATCACTGCATGTTTCAGACACAAGGTGAGTGGGACCCATAGAAAGACAGGCTTGCTCCCGGAGAACTTTCTTAGGTTTAACCAATGGTCGTGAAATTGCTAGAAGGCCTTAGTGGTTTCATGTGCATTGATCTGCTCCATCAATTCATCTTTAACTGTGCAGGTTTTTTTTTTAATAGAATTAGACTTGGTCCTGTAGGTTTTTAATTACCCACATTAATGTGAATTTTTATCTGGTCACATGGAGATCCCAGGTTCGTAGGACTTGGCAGTTTCAAACCAGATTTCTTCTACAGCTTTCTGGCCCATGTCAAACATCTGCTGTAAGTGTCTCCACCCAGTTTTTGCAGTAATCATGAGATATTCTTCGTTCTCTGGGTATAAGTGGCAAGAGTATGCAGCCAGGACAAGTGACTGACAAAAACGACTGCAGACAAGTAGAAACAAAGCACCCCTCTCCACGGGTGTCAGTGGGATTACGCTTTCAAAGCCTGCGAGGACATGACCTCCTACTTGTATAGGAGTCTTGCTTTCAATCATCATGTACATGATGGTGATTGCCACTTCAAACACATAGTAGCCATAGCTCATGTCATCAAAATCTAAAATCCCAGACACTTGGTATACAGCATCTCCACAGGCTGACTTGCTGGACTCTATTAAAATGTTGTGGTCATTAAGATCTCCATGATTGATACCTGAAAGGAGAAAAATCAAGCCAAGTAAAGACAGGTGTTTAATATCCCAGTTCATTCTCTCTCTGTTCCTTTTTCTCAGGTATGGACATGCAAATAATTTGATGGGATAATAGAGATAAAGAGCTAAGCCCTCTTTTTCTTGAAATAAAATAATTTCCTCTGAAAAGGATAAAGGCAGTTCATTTTGATGGTTATTTTTGCTTTTGCTTTTCATCAATACAAGGCCAGAAGATGGAGACCGTTGTCAATGCAAACACCTGACTTTGGCTACGAGACTAGTAAAGGGAAAAGAACTGTATACACAACTGTCTATTTATATATACAATGTATATATTCATGTTATAATAAGAAGCAAAGAGTGGGGAGGGAAAAAGCTCAGTGGCCGAGTGCATGCTTAGCATGTACGAGGTCCTAGGTTCTATCCCTGGTACCTCCATTAAGAAGCAAAGAGCCCCAGTGGGGTGGGGAATAGCTCAGTGGTAGAGTAGTGGGGCCCTCATGACGGGATTAGTGTCTTCAGAAGAAGAGACAACAGAGGGCTTGCTGGCTCTCTCTCCTCCCTGTGAGGACACAGAGAGAAGCCAGGAAGAGAGTCCTTACCAGAACCTGACCATGCCTGCACCCTGATCCCAGACGTCTAGTCTCCAGAACTATGAGAAATACGTTTCTGTTCTTTACGCCACCCAGTCCTCGGTATTTTTTCATGGCAGCCCAAGCTGACAGACACAGAAAGCACAGGGCAAAGAGGACACACACTGCCTATCCTAGGCTTTGCTAGAAATGCCCCTCAGTTCCTCGCCCTTTGACCAGTGCTTCATGCTGGGTCAAAAGGCTCATTACGCCCTAAAGAAACTGCTGTCCACGTACATAAGGAGATATGCCCTAGTGTGCTCTCTGCAGCATCATTTTTGTAGGAAAAACAAAGAAAGGGAACCAAACTAAAATTCCATTAACAAGAGAATAGGCAAAAAAAATTACAGTACATTCAAATAAATTACGGAGTATATATACTACAGAATATTATTCGGCAGTTGAAACTAGTGAACGAAGTGAACTAGAACTCCATACATTAAATGGTTCAATCTGAAGAACAGAATGTTTGCAGAATGGTAACATATAGCATGATACCACTTATCTAAAGTTTGAAAATATGCAAAATGCTGCTATAGGTCATTTATGTACACATACCTATGTAGTGATATTAAAACATGTATGCAAATTTAGTAGGGAGGGGAGAGGTGGGATCATGTAAAGTTTAGAGGGAGCTTCAAATGTAGCGATTCTAAGGAAAGTGAAAGTATTTTTTTAAAAAGCAACGGGAGCAAATAAGGCAAAGTTTTAAGGTTTGATAAAACTAAGCTGTACCTCCATACGTCTCTGATGGTTTGAAGTTTGACAATTTAAAAATCAAGAAAAAAACTTATTTGGTCGGGGGGCTACTCACATTCTCGAAAATGACTCAATTTGGTCATCACTTCATCCTTGAACAGCTGAATGACCTGTTCGACAATCTCCCGCTTCCGATTCTGGCCCAAAGCATACAGGTATTTTTCCAGAAGAGGAACGTTTTTCAGATTCCAGATGAAGTTCTCTCGATGAAGACTACTTAACTGCGGGTGATGGAAATTCTAAATCAAAAGCAAAGGCGGGGGTGGGTATAGCTCAGCGGTAGAGCTCCTGCCTAGCATGCATGAGGCCCTGGGTTCAATCCCCATTACCGCTGTTAAATAAATAAGTAAACAAACAAACATAATAATCTACTCCCCTTCCCCCGCCAAAAAAAGCAAAGAAACTCTGCTGGGTGCTAGTACAGGCCGGGCGTGCCTTAGGGAGGGAGCTGGCATTTGCTCATGGTCACTGACTTGCTCCATTTTCATTAATCCACAGAGTGGTAATGACATCATAGTCCCACCGATCTCATAGTTTTGAGAGCGCATCTTGCTCAGTCCTCACAACTGGGTGAAGATTGGTATTGCTAACCACAGCCTACCAAAGGGATTGGAGGCAGCTCTGAAGAACTCTGCCCCAGGCCCCCTGTTCCCTCTCTGACGTCATCTTCTACTTTTTCTGACCTTCTTCCAACCACACTGACACTGGCCTCCCTGCTGTTCAAGGAACCCATCCCTTTGGCATTTGCTGGTTCCTCCTGGTGAATCCAGGAATCCACGTGGCTGGTGCCCTCATTTCCACCAGGTCTTTACTCAAAAGTCAACTTTTCAGGACGGGGAGGACTCTGAGCCGTCCACCTAAAATTTCAGCACTCTCTCCAATACTTCGTACCCCTCCTCCCTGCTTCTGTTTCCTTCTGAAGCACTCAGCACGGATGGCTGTCTGACCTTCGCCGGGATTCGCCTGCCCACCCTGCTGTCTATCCTCACTAGAACGTCAGCCCCACGAGGGGCAGGGGCTTGTATTTGGTCTGTTTTGCTCCCGACTGTATCCCCACATCTACAACACTGTCTGGCACAGAGAAGGCACTGCTGGAGCAGAATTTGCTGAATAAATAAATGTTCTTAGCATAGAAAATTCCAGAATTGGAAAGGCCTCTCTAGGCATTGACCACTCTATCTAAAGTTCTGAATGACTTTGACCATCCCTGCACAAATGGGGAAAATTTCAAAGGATGACAAGTTGTGACTATGGGCCTGAGGGACTCAGTCCAGACCTCTTTCGCAGAGTAAGTTCTAGAAGGTGCCTTGGTGCTCACCCAGTGGAACGGCTGTCAATATTTTCTGACCACGACTTGCAATCAGAAACATGTATAAGTGACAACCCCCGTATACAGGCAACACGCACCCAGGGAAAAAGGTTTCAGTAACAGTACTTATGACCTTCCATGTAATGCACTGGTATTTTGCATTTTATTCTATTTCTTTAAAAATGCTCCTCTAAATTGATTTTAACACTCATTCTCATGACCTGGAGTTTGAAAACACTCCCCTGATGCTCCTGTTCCCATTATCATGTTCTTGCTAAGTGGTCATGTAGCCTCTGTTTGAATACTTCCTGAGGGAGGTGCTTTTTACCCTTATTGAGCCGGCTCTGTGTTCTTCCTTTTGATGAGCTAAAATCCACCTCTACCATAGTGTCCATGCCACGGGTTCCAACTGTGACATCTGGGGCCATCGGGAGCAGGATGAGACCTCTCCCACACCAGTGTCCTCCAGATGTTTGAAGACAGCACTCCTGCCCCATCAGAGTCTTCTCCTCTGCAGTGTAAACCTTTCTAGCTCCTTCAATTACTCCTCCTACGACATGGTTTTGAATCTCCTGACCATCGGGTGTGTTAAATGTCACTGTGGATCACAACACTCTGCAGAGTCAGCACTGAAGACACTGTTAGGAGTTGTGACTTGTGGGGAGCAGGACTGAAAAGAATCTAAGAATGAAGATGATGATGGAGTGAAAAAGGTTCATTTTACACCTTTCAGTACTGCTTGAAATTTTTGCCCTGTGCATATATTACTTTCATTTTTAAAGAATGCAAAACATAATGTTCCTGTTGGGTTTCCAACGGAGCAACAATTTACTCAGGGAAGGCTCTGAGTCAGCTTCTAAAATGGTGGCACTGTGACCCCAGGCATCTTGCTCCTGGATGGAGTAGTGGGAAGAATACTTGGGATGTGGATTTGGAATCAGACAGATCTGGGTTCCAACTGGCTCTATCTCTTAGTATTGTAGATCTTAGTTTCCTTCACAGTAAGATCAGAGTATCAATAGCAATCTCCTAGTCATCCATTGATCAACTGAGGCATGAAATAAACTAAGAAAAGCCACTGTGGCCAGCCAGAATGAAGGAGTGGGAGCAGACAGGCCGCCCCAGCAGGTTCCAAAGGGGCACCGGTGAAATGAGTAGAGGCTGATCTGCTTTCCCATCTGGCAAGAAGCCTCAGTGTCCACAGATCTCAACACTGTCCAGACCCCATCTCTAACACCCACCCCCTTCCCATCCCTCCAGTCCTTTGTTCCAGGCTATAGAGGCGACCACATGATTGCCACCCAGGGAGAGCCCTGCCTACTTTAAAATGGGGTTAGAATCCATGTCCTGCTCAGCCCTTTCCTCTCCCACAGGCTTAACATTAAATCAATTACCATATCTGGTTGGCTCTGTCTCCTAAATGTATCTTGAACCCTTTCTTGGTTCAAGCCTTCAGTCAGCTTTTACCTGGTTACTGCATTGGCTTCCTGGATGCACTCCCTGCCTCCATTCTGGTTTTCTGCCAATCTGTCCAGCATGTTGGCCCTCAGAGTGCTATAAATTAGAAATTTTTCCCATTTAAAAACCCTCCAACGCTCCCTACTGTCCAAGCAAATAAGATAAAGTCCAAACTCCTTAGCATCATATATGGTAACATATTTTACAATCTGACTCCACTGTATGTTTCCAACCTTATCCCCTGTCGCTCTCAGGGAGGGGGATAAATGCAGGGAGGCTACAGTGGTAAACTGCGATAGTCCAGGCAGGAATGGAACGAAGGAGGTGGGTCATAGACATTGGAGAGGTAGACTGGACGGGACTTAGTGCGGGACTGGAAGTGTTTTACTCATGCAAACTGTCACTCATACAAACTGTGCCTACTTTTTAAAGTGTCCATCTGTTCCCTGAAACACACTCCTCTAGGACAGGGGAATCCTAACTTTTCCCCCAGTGCCTGGCATAGAAAAAGTGGTCAGTGAACATTTGTTCAATAAATGAAGATGCTTTATGGGTAAGTCTGGAAGAATACTTGTCAAACATGATATCATTTCTATAGGACAAAAACATCCTTAACACAAGTCATCTCAATCCATTTGTAACACAGCTATTGCTTCAGAGAGAGCTCTTGCTGATTACACCTTATCTGGATGAAAATGTCAGGTTTTAATCTGTAAATGCAGATTCACAGATTTCAGTGAGCAGCATAAAGAATATCATGAATTTCTAAAAATGTAGGTAATCTTGCCAACACACCAGTAAAGTAAAGACCTACTATCATAAAATTCATGTATCTAGGACTCTGGTGATTTCGTAACACACGTTAAGAGCCACCATACATAAAAAGAGAGCCTGAGTTCATTTTAAAAATAAAATAAATCAAAACCAAACAAATAAAAAATTCTTATAAACAAAATAAAACCCCAAATCTTACCTCCAGTGTCTTATCCAACTTGGCGGCTAGCCTTCCAATTTCATATAACAGCTGGGAGCTGATGGGAATCTCAGCTATGGGTCTTCCTGGGAGGTAAGTCAGCAGCCTCACCAAGTAGCTTTTGATTTCGGAGCCACTGTCTAGATGGATGAAAGAATATCTCCTGTCAAATATCCTCTTTAAAAAAAAATGATTAGAGGCTGTTCTGCCTTTGCAATTATTATTGCAAAGAATAATAGAAATGACAGAGCAAGAAAAGAAAATATGCTGACCTAAGACAAGTTGGCAGGATTCCATGAGGCAGGGCGAAGCGGATCGAGCAAGCAGGTGGAACAGACAGAACTCAGAACACTGGAACTGGCCGTTTACATACTAACAAAACTGAAGCCCCAACTCTGCAGGCCTTAGCGCTGAACATAAATTACCTACTCTGGTAAGTGAATGCCTAAAATACATTTTTTTTTCATAAATTGATAATTGAGGAAACTGTGATAAAGAAATGACTGTTTCAGAATCATAGGCTTCTTTTGGGACAAACTGCTGCTTGAAGAACTCTGTCAGGTACATCTTAGCATCTAGAAGTGAAAGGGACCAAGTTTCACAGATGAGGGCTCAGAGCCTTAAGAATTTGTGTGCCCAAGGTCACACATAATGGTAATTACAGAGCTGGGATCTAAAATTCCTGATTCTGTGTTCTTTCTACTATATCATAGCACCAAAATATACAGCTGATCGTATGAATAAAAATATATATTTTTTTTTGCTTAAAAAAAAGTTCCCCTAATTTCCACATGTCCCCTTATTTACTCATCCATCAGGTCCTTTCTAGGCAGAAGAGTTACACCAGTTCCTGGCTCTAATCACTTCTGAATCAGAGGGCCAGTCTCTACTTTGGTGATGCTGTGGCTTCACCCAATTGCTGAAGTAATAACCATGTCTACGCCTGGAACAACGTACCTGTTCTTGATATTTGTACTTGTGGCCAAAATGCAGTAATGTACATGGACAAGCAACGACTGGCAGTGATCTCTTACCTATGGACGTGAGAGAGGTTATGTGGTCTCCTTTAGTACGATACACAGAGGCTGTCGGAAATCCAGCCGCTCGCAGAAACATCATGATGTGACTCTGCACTTCAATCAGGTCTGGAGTTTTGCTAGACTCGGTGTTGTTTATTTTGAGGACACATTCATTTGGGCCATCTGTAGTGTCTTTGGTTCTTGAAATGCATACATGAAAGTTTTGGTCATCATAGCTAGGAAGTGGCTGGATCTTGGAAACCTTTAACCCAAATACCGAGTCCACTATTGCAGAGGCTTGGACCTCACTGAAAGCGGGTTTGGTAAGAGCCTGTGATTGCTGACCATCTCCACTTGACATTATTTCTAGGGGAAAAACAGACAAACAAACAAATAAACTAGAAAGGGGACATATAATGAATATATTTATTTAAATGATTTTCTTTAGGACAGGCCAGTAATGTTCCCCAATATTGATTCTGTATTTGATTTAATTTTCACTCACAAAGTTAAAAAAATCAAATGAGTAAAGGAGATAAAAAAGCAGATTAAAAAGTAGTGAATAAAAATCCTTGTACCATAAATGACGTTTAAGCTCAGCTCACAAGCTAAAGGTATGTTTCCAGGGACAGAATTCAGACCAGGAAAGCACCTTGGTATTACCTAGTCCAATTTCTCCTACCCTCCTGCAACATCAACTTTATTTACAGGGGAAACTTAGGTCCTGAGAGGTTAACTGTCCTGCCCAAAGTTATATATCAAGTTATAGTAAGATCTCAGGGCTCTAGATTCCTAATCCATGATTAAGTCCTTTTGACTACATTATCATCAATTTTGGTTTAAAATATAAAGTCAAATACAGTGATTTCACTTTTCTATTCACAAATCGTGTTAAATTGTGAAGACCATCATCTAGTTTATGCTTCAAAGTGTTGGCTGATGTGCAAAGGGTCACGTGAGGCTCCATGGGGGACATGAAATGTACTTAGAGGGCTCTGAAAAGTTAACTCATAGTCACATATATCCTAAACAATAAAAAACTTAAAAGGTGTTCAAAACAAGTTATAAGGCAGGGAGTAATAAACCAATAGAATGCAAAGAAAACACTGAATTAAGGATAAACCTGAAATGCCTGAATTATCACTGAAGTGACCAGGTTTACCTTAAATTGTAAAGAATAAATTTTCTACTGCTAAGCAGAATAGGGGCTTGAAATAAAAATTAAAGTCGTTTACAAAAAATAGAGGTACACCTGAATTTATGACCTATGAAATTAATATTTACCAGATCTATGATAGATATTCAGAGGAGAGAGAAATCACTACAGCCTAAGGAAAGATATTCTTGAGAAGATGGATTTGAATTGAGCTATTAAATATGATTTGGATAAACAGGATGGGGGAGACTGTTTTCTTCCCCTTGATAATGTCACCCTCTGCTACACATACTGGGCATATTTCCCAAGTGTTTGTGTGTGTGTGTGTGTGTGTGTGTGTATGTGTGTGTGTGTATACACATGGCAATGTAGGGCTTCTAAATACCCTTCAGGAACCAAATATTTAAGATCCTTGCAATCTCACTTCCCTCTTTTCCCAAAATAGTTTTATTCCAATCCTTCCTTATAATTGTAAATAATTAATAACATCTTGGGGATGGGTTGCATTTTAGGGTATAATTTTGATTGCAGTTCAAGGGATGCAGAGTTATATAAAAAGAGTCTCATGAACAGTTAGCACTTGTTAGAAATCAGGACAGCTGTTGCTTCTGGCAAGAAGGTGGCATGAGGAAACTTTCCCGGAGGAAAATGTGCCATATCTTGACTAGGCTTTGGTTACATAGGTATACATATTTGTCAAAACTTAGCTTAAAACTCAGGTAAGTGTAAATGCCATATGATATCACTTATATGTGGAATCTAAAAAAAATAATAAGGACATAAATGAACTACTTATTATTTATAACTTGATTTCCTGAATATGTGTAAGCACATCTGACTGTCCTTTATGATTGTATTACTGCATTCTGTTGATTCTTAATTTGTGGCTGGCTTTATTCCTTTGATAACTATGTAAGTTTAAAAAGCTAAAGCTCTAATCTGTTCTTAGAAATAATGATCAGTACACATACATAAACTCAAACAATGTGCAGTATATTGTATATATGTATTTACATGCAATATAACGTGTATGTAGTCAAACTGTAATAGTTCTACCTAACAAAACTGGAAAAGGAAAAAAAATTCACTTGTATTATAAAAAAAACTAAGTGTAAGATCTGTGAATCTCACTGAATATAAATTTCATCTTAAAAAAAAAAAGCCCTTGTGAGGGCTTGGCTAGGACAAGGGAGTGGGGGTGAGGTCTCAGGACTTTCTTAGCGCTCCCCAAATCAGACTATATGTCCGTTAATGTCTAATCACTTCAGATCCATGACAGCCAAAGCCCAGTGAGGGGACGGGGATAAAATTCAGGGAGGTACGCTAGGGCTCTCCTATATGACCCCCTCTCTGCCTCAGCCCCAAGAGGACAGGCTGGTGACTCAAGTGACAATAAGAATGTAGACTTCACATGCCAGCCCCCTCTCTCTCCCTGCCTTCCCTGACCCCCCTCCCTAAGTGCTTTTTCCTGCCTCTGAACTTGCACAGCCCCTCGTGCCACTGGTTCCCACCACCTGTTTTAGTTACTGCATTTCTGCCAGTCACTTCTCATGTTTCCTTTCTGACCAGAGCATTTGCTTTCAGAAGCAAATTAAATTACTGAGATTTCGTTCACTAAAGATATTGTGACAAAGCCTAAATGTGGCTTCAAAACAATCTTTGCACCTGAAACTTCTGGGAAGCAATATATCCTGTCACACTGTATTTGGGCTTAAGGCTTTACAGGGGATTTTAACTTCCTTCTGGAGATTTACAAACAGGTGTAAGGCCTGTATTCAGAGTGTAATATGAACTAAAGCTTTAAATTCAAGATGAAATCCTGGAGTAATTTTTCAACTCCTAAAGCATTAAGGATATCAGAATAATTCCGAATTTGATATCAGTGATAAATCCTTAAAGTTGGAAGGAATCTTAGAGGCAATTAACGAAGGCCAAACTGTCTTCTAGTCTAGAAGAATGTTCCTATAACATCCTTGAGTTTGTGAAGCCTCTGCTTGAAAGGTATGGTTTTCTAAAGCAATGTAAAGCAATATTGGCAGCTCCAGCCATCAAAAGACAGCCTGCTGCAATAAAAGGTAGTGAAGGTTAAGTGTATTTTGCCACAATGTTAAAAGTGGAGGGAAAAACAGTTGCTATGCTGGGAGAAATAAAACATATTGCAGTCCCAGCTCTGCTAGTTGGCTCTGAAACTCTGGACTATTCACATCTCCTTTAAAAGAGAGTTGGACTAGATCATCCCTCAAAATCCCCTTCTACTGCTAACAGTCTATGTGTCTAAAGCTGTTTCTTTTTGAGCTTAAACTTGCCTCCCCCCTCCCCTTGTCTACAAGGATTCCAAATTATGGAACTACAGGCACAGATCAAGTCAGCTCCTGTAAGTAAGTAAATGACAGAGAAAGGAATCTGTCATCAAAAATGTCTGTCTTAACCAAATGTCTTTTGTCTGGGTGGGGGGAGCAGTGAAGGGAACTCAAATCCTATAGGTAAGTTGATCTCTATTTCCTGCCAACAGTGTTTTACTTGGCTCCTGAGAAAGCCCTCAGGAAGCAAATGTTTTCCAACTCCAGGGCATGTGCTAGAATCTAGAAACCTTTGTCCTATATCCAGCGGGGCTGGACCTTAAACTCTGCACTTTGTGTAAGGTATACCAGACAAGAAAAAGGAGTCACTTTGATTCTTTCCTCTCCCTCACTCTCAAAGTTTTACAAAGTCTAGTAAATTCTACCTTAGCATGTCTTTCAAATCTACCCTCTTCTCCTGCAGTTCCTTCTGCTACATCCTTCTAAGGTTGGAGAGCAAGGATTATACCTAGTAAATTTCTGTATCCCCCTTACCCAGCCCAGGGTCTTATTAAATATCAGAGGGACTAATGGAAGAAGGGCTATATTCACTCCACAGGCTCATGGGGCCATTTACCCTCAAAGGGGATCAGGAAATAGAAAGGCAGGGAAGCTAGAATCTGTAGTTTTTCAAAGACAACCACAATGCACTATTGGGTGCTCCAAGTGTTTTACTGCTGGGTGAGGGGTAAATTAGTGGATAAGCGGCCTGAGGGGTTGCTAACCCAAAAGGCAGCTAAATAAGGGGGGGGGGGGCGCACAAGTCGGGTTCACAGCGTTATCATGTTAGTGAGGTCCCTCGGAGCCTTAGAAAGGGTTCCCAGTAACAACCTGGCTCGGAGTGCCAGGTGCTGCACCTTCCCTCTGCCAAGGTCTCCACACAAGTCGCGTCAGGGTTGGACCATATGGCTTCTCCGGTGCCACGCCCCAATCCTGGGATCTCGGTCCAATCCTTCTGGGCTACAGGTGCGATCGAGAGAGGAGGGTGAACTGGCGCATCACACACGCAGCGAGCCTGAGGCGGAGTAGCGGCTAGGGGAGCCCGAGGCTCACGACTCCGGGCCCCAGACTCGCAGCACACCTCCCTGCTCTAGGCCAGTCCCCCAGAGGATTCTAGGGTTCGCCTCTACTTTCGCCGCCCGGCTCACCCGCAACGACCCGAGGTCCTGAGGCGGATCCCGCTCTCCAGCAGCCCGGGACTCTGGCCGCGGTCCTGCGCTGCCGCGGGGAGGTCGCGCCGGACTCCCTGCGTCTGGGTCCGCCTCTCCTCCGAGCCCGCGAGTCCTGACTTCTGATTGGCTCCTCGAGACCCCCCGCCTCCAATCAGCGCAGACTGCTGGAAGGCGAGGCTCGCCCAGGCAGAGCCGGCTTTTCCCCGCCCCGCCCTGGGCCTGCCTGCCTAGGAGGCTGCGAACTGAAGTTCCTAGCTCTGGCTTCTGATGGGTTTTCTGCAGTCCTGCCCCGCCTTCTTCGGTGGTCACCCCAGTCAGAACGCGGCTACCTCGCTACAAAACTGGACTTCTTGTTTCTGATTGGCTCTTCGAGATTCCGCCCCGCCCCCTGGTGAGTAGCCATTTAGCAGGCTTTCGGCCCTTGAGTGGCACCTCGCAGTTCCTCCCAGTCCACGTCGCCGTGGAGGCTTCGTGGACTCCTTCTCCCAAGACTCTAGGTGTCTGGGTAGACTTCATCTCTGGTTTTTCTTTCCTCAGCGTCCCTTCCCCTCCTGCTGGAAACACGTATCCTGGAGGCTTCGCAAACGTGGCCCAGGGTGGCCTCAAACCCATCCAAGTCTCCAGGAACTGCAAGAGCTCTGCTCGGGGAACCTGGGAGTTGGGCCTGGCTTTCTGCACAGGACCTCGCTCTCCCAGGACTACTGGAATGTTAGAACTTGAAGTTGTCTTATTTATCGGATAGGTCCACACGTTCCTTGTACTGATGGGGAAACTGAAGTCTAGAGGACACAGAGCCTCAACCACACCTGGTCACCCAGCTTCTAGATTCAGCTCTTGCCACAGCTCCGAGTTTTCTACTCTCAAGCCATTAAATTGAATATAATAGATGTAAAGTGGGAGCGGGATGTAAGATATAAAAGCCACCTTAACAGGTTCCCTCTGGGGTTGGGGTGATCACAGTTCAGATCTGGTGGGATGAATGATCCATGTACACTGAGAAATAGAACTGGTAGTTGGGTCAGAATCCTTATTTAGGTAGTTCAACCACTGGATTCTTCCTCTGCAGGAAAGTGCAGAATACACATGATTATCAGGAGGCTGCCTTGGGAATCATGGCGTAACAGCCAGGCTAGTTGGGTGACCTTAATCGTCAAGGGCACTAGGTTCTGGTAGAATTTGATGCACTCTGCAGCCGAGCAGAACCTGACAGTATAGAGCACTCTCTCAACTAGAGTTCTAGGTACGACTCACGTCTCTGCAACTCGTTCTGTTTCTGTCCATGGACGTCTCCTCCTCCTCCCCCTCCCACGATGTAGCACACTCTGGTTATCTGCAGTCACCCTGATTGACTGACTTGCATGTTTCCCGAATCTCTATCAACCACCAATCTCCTCTTGTCTTCCTGTAGATATTGTTCTTATCTGCTTCACTTCTCATTTCTGAGTAGCAAGGCTGTCTTTTTACAGCCCCAGGGCAACATTCTTAATGTCTCACTCCTGTAGGTTGTCAAAGACCAATTTTGATTTGGATAATCTGTAACCAGAATCTGACTCCCATTGGGCCTGATAGGCCCTTCCGCATGCAGGCCCTGAATTTTCTCTGCCTTCTCACTGTTCCACCTCTACTGATTGGTCTGTTGTTTGTTTTTTCTTCCTACTTTTCTGGGGATGAAGGAATGGGAATGAAGCTTGGATCTGAAAATTATGGTGAGAATTACAGACGGGGCTGCTAGTCAAGGCTGCCTCCTTTGGCATGGCTCTTTCTACTCACTACACCTTTTTTTAGAAATTCCTTATTTTGTAACTTGCCTTTTACTTTAAACAAGCATTTTCTTGTCTTTAAGAATATCCTTAGACATAAATCTTTTGTGCATTTTTAATGCTGTCTTTCAGATACACTGCTCAGTCATATTACTGGGTCTAAGAGAATGAACATTTCTAAGGCTCTTCATACATGCTGCTAAATCATGCTTTTCCTCAATAATGTCAATATTGGATATCACGACGATGAAAAATGCTCCACCAATCTGACAGACATGTCATGTCATTGTTGTATCAACGTTTTTTCTTCTCTGCCTGGCCACTGGGACACCTTAGTAGTGGCTCTCAGAGTTTAGTGATCAGAAATTAGAGTGAGAAAAAATGAACAATTTGCAGAGTGAGATTAGAGATATTTTATATTATAAAACATCCTATAAAACATAATACCCTAGTAGTCTTATGATACGATATACTGCAGGGTGTTTAAAATGGTAAAAACTCAGTGCCAATTTGTGAACACAAAGTTCAGTGACAAGTGTCATTATACAGGCAAATTTGGGGGGATTACATATACACCTGCTTCTGCAATAAATGTCCCATTTTTGAAGTGTACTAAACACAAGCTTTATAATCGGACATTTTGGAAAGCTCATCAGCCAAACAATTCACATCAAATCAAAGTAAGCGGAAGCTCATTTATAGTTAGAAAGCAAAACTAGCATCAAGTGAAAACTATAAACTAACACAATGCAACACTGGTGTTAAACTAGGTTTCTACAAAAACTCTGGATATTTACACTATCACCATGTGTTTGTGTTGTATTGATACAAACTTTGTAAAGCAAATTTCTTAAGAATACTGAATTGGAATCCTTAGAACACTCTTAACAATACTTTGATAACTATGTAAGTCTAAAAAGCTAAAGACCTAACCTGTTCTTAGAAACAATCAGTACATATATGTAAACTAAAAAACATGTGCAGTATTTTGTACCTATGAGTGTGTACATGCAGTCAAACTGTAATAATTCTATCTAATAAAACTTAAAAAGGAAAAAAAATTAAAGGGTAAACTTTACAGATTAAAAAACTCTTAATGTACCAGTTTTGGTTTATGAACACCAAATTTTAGTAAACCTTATTTAGGTTACTCTTAAAAAAGTGGGTGAAAGGGCAGGTATTTTTTGATCAGTGGACAGCTGAACATATTTATAAAACATTACTTTAGGGTAGCGGCCCCTGGCCCTGGCTCCCAACTGCAGATGACTGGCTTCAAGGGAGCACTGCTAAATAAATAGCCAGTGGAAGGAGGAAGTGACACATGCCAGCTGGTCTTAAAGCAGAGGTTCATGAAAGCACAGCACCTCCATCCCGCATCCATCAAGAAAAGGCCATTTCCTCGGGTGATACACCCTTACAGCCTGAGACAAATTCAGTCCTAAATGTTCACTTCAACATAAATTACTTCCGTAATAAAATCCTATAGTGTGGAGGTTAATTAAGTACAGTGCAACTTGTGGAGGGTCCAATTGCTCGTCAAATATGTATTTTGTTTAGTTGTAATAACTAAAGTGCTATAAACAGAATAGATAAATTAGGAAGAACCAGAATCAGTAGCTATAAGCCACAAGGAAGCAGACTTCAGCTTGAAATAAAATCTATGTAACCATCAAAACTTCAGTCAACAGGATGGGCTGCCTAGAACAGTAGACGGTCTCCATCTCTTGAATGTTCAAGAACAGGTTGCCCAGTTAGATGTTATCTGTACAAGGGATCCTGCTCTGGGTGAGAGATCAGTCTTTTCAACTCTAAAATGTGATTCCACGGACCTAAGTACTTGTTGGGACAACCTCTGAATCAAGGTCAACTTCACTTACTGTTTCCTCAAGGCTATCCCTATTGCAAACTTTATCTTGGTTTTCATTCTCCTATTGGGAATAACTAGTGTGTGAATACTTAGATAACATGCTTAAAGAGAAAATTCTGGATGGTATCCTATTTCTTTTGAAGTTATGGCATTTTATTTTCAATTACCACAAAATATTTTATAACAAGAGTCAAGTATGTGATAATACAATTTTCTTTATTAAAAATAATTTACAGCATCAATAACATATACACAATTCTCAACTGAACTTTGCCTCCAATATATTTCTATACAATACTTAACATTGTTGAACTTAAAACTGTTATACTGGTTTGTTGGCTTTAAATAATAGACAATGATTTACAGTCACTTAAGTGAGAGATATATGATTTCATAATTACCTACTATGTGTAAAACTGATAGAAACATCGGCACTATCACACTTTGGGGGGAAAAGTCACTAAAGAAGCCAAAGTCCACCTCCTTCCCCCTCTCTTTTATTCCAAATCAAACTAAGATCGGGTCAACATCCAGTATCTGAGCATTTTCTCCTAAACCTAAAGGCAAAAGACAGGTGTCTTTTAATTCAAACATAGAAAAATGTCAGTCAAATAATTTCTCCTCATCCTGTCACTCAACACCGAGAAGGCGGATGCACAGAACACTGTTACCATGTATGTGAACCACTGCGATTCTGACTCAGGTCTTGGCTGTGCTTTCTGCCCATCAGGATCACTGAAGTCTGACTACCAGTGAAAACCTGAGCAATCTGGCTAAAGGGATTCCAATACCTCTCGTTCAATTATCAGTTTGGAGGTAAGACAGGAGATAACGACAGCTGTCACCTTGGAAACTCCCTAGGTGTGGCAATGGCAATTCAGGGGTTGGAGGACATTTTCACCAATTAGCAAAACCCAGAGGCATGGACTATGGCAATGGTCCGTAGCATGATGTTTCTTAAAAGCTAACAAAAATGCTGCTTTTGATAATGACCTTTGAAATGGTACTTTTAAGTTCACAACACTGATTTGCTTCTCTCGTGGGCCTATTATCTATTTCCTCCCACAATATTTATGTATTTTTTTAACACACAAAATTATCCAGATATACTCAACAAAGGAGGTAAGTAAAACAAACAAACAAACAAAACCAACAGGTGCCACATTTTTGCAAACACAAAATTTGGCTGGAGGCAGAATTATAAGGTACACTCTGGGACACACATCCATGACTCTCCTCCCCAACTGAGCCATTGCTTATCAAGCTTTTTGGTTCAATGTATATAAGCAAGAGATTAAGAGAACCTTCATTTTGTTCCCGAAATACAAGATCTTGTACTATCACTGGAGGAGGTAGACTGGATGTGTAAAGGCTTAATTCACAGCTAGCTAGCTGTATCCTCTTCAACTGCTGGAGCTGTTGCTTATGATCACGACACCCAGGCCTCTGCCCAGAGGGTACATATTACAGTGTGGCTTAAAAATAATACAGATGTTCTCCCCGCACATGACAATCTGGAATTATCATTTCTTTAAAGCCTATAACAGATATTTTAACATTTAACTTGTAAATTCTCCACCCCAATTCATATTTTCATGTAAATTAAAAACACATGCACTGACAAATACACAGCATAATAAAATATCAAGAACACAATATGATTTGAAAGTACCAAAGAAAATATTTATAAAAAAATTTAAATAAAAAGGAAGTCAGTTTGCCAAACTCTAATCCATCTAATTGTCTAAACACATATTTGCAGAATATTTTCCAAAGATTGTATGACTGATTATGTGCAAAGTTCTCAGTGGCCTTTACCCGCTGGTTTGGTAGTTTCAGTTAGCTTAAAACAAGTAATTCTTTTTTCTGTGCAATGTGAACTAATTCTGAATTGCAGTAACTTAACTAGGTCATATGATGATCTCTATGTGGGGAAAAAAAATCACCACAATTAACCTTCTGCCTACTAAGTTTAATTTCTTAATTTAAAAAAACGGTAGGATTTTCTGGAATTAATTATCCAACATTTTCTTAAAAGTTGCCAAACTTCTTGATGACAGAACATTTGTTGTGGTAAACAGACATGCATATAGAGAAAATATGGTATTTTGACAGCAATAGTATTTTATCCTGACAGTCAGCAGACATACATAATTAATAGTATCATGCATCCCAGGTAAAGTAATGATTCAAAATGACGGGCAGTCAATTTAAATAATTAAGAAATAGCCAACATTTAAAAAATGCTTAGGGTTGAACAACCATATAATTTAGGGTGGATAATTTAAAAATCTAGAAGAAATCATGTTAGCATTTAATAAATAAAGTTCTCTTTAGCAACTATGAACGAGTGTGGAATTTTGGTTAATGATACCTAAAATATTAGGTTATAGAAAGTTATAGAATCACATAAAGTGAGCAAAATAATCTAATCCAATTAATATAATGCCACCCAAGGTTTGCCAAAGTCAAAGGAGCAAATTACTGAAAAATTAAGGGCAGCACACGTGATGCTTATTTTCACTGCTAATACATGGTGCTACACAACCAGCTGTACTTCTGCAACAATCCACCTTCAGATGTGGAGGAAACCTTGGCTGGGATGGACAGAATGATTGTGTCTGGGGCAGGTTCTATCCCTTGCAGTTAGACTGAGACTTAGGATAACCCTGGCTTATACTACAAACTAAGAATGCCAACTATGTCCAGCTCAGTTTTAAAGAAGAATTAACGTATCTGAAAGTCCATTTATAAATCTGATTCCACCTTCCACCGTTTTAGAATAATCTGGCCTCTTGTATTTCAATCTGCTACTCTTAAACCAACAAACAGTAGTATACAGTTTTATAGGTGCAAAACTAAACAAAAAGACTTCAGGAAGGTTATTCATATAAGAATCTTCAACACAAGTTCAAATTCTGCCTTTATTTACAAAATGGTCTGATAAAATATCCCCCCATACTTACAGGTCTCTTCCACAACACACTTCACACGTTGATTTTAGCAATGTTAATAGCACCATTCGTATATTATTTAAAATCAGGAAGATTTCATTTCAGTCACTACGGTGATTCATAATCATTTACATCCATGGATGTGATAAGTGAACACACGAGGACTGTCTGCAGCTCCACGGTCAGGATTCCTGGGTCCAGCACAAAAGGCTTTGTTTGCAGTTACCAGTTATGAAAGGTATCCATGGTGAGTAGATACTATGAGAATTTTCGTGCCACAAAGTTTAATAATCCTCCATGTTTGTACAATGTTATTTCCACATCATTTTCAAACGAAGCAATCACGCTGAATACTTTTCCAGTGCTTGTCTTTAAACAAACAAAAACATCTCACATGAGCGGTAAAATCTACAAAGTGTTACTCAGTGGTTAAGACCATCTGTCTTCACATTCAATGACTGTACTTACACATATTCTGTCTGAAAAACATTTGTCCTACTTGAAAAACACCTAAGATACCTAACCATGTGCTTCACAGCTAAACAGAAAAACAGATATTTTCATCCCTAACTCTAAATGACAAGCATCGTTATCACCTAAAACATTAAATTAGATGATTTATTAGATTTTGACTTACTAATTAGGGAAGTTATACTCATTACTCATGTTCATTTTATGTTAAGTTAAATATTCACTGCATATAAAATCTGTTACTCTTTCCCTGAACACTCAAGTTTGGCTTCTCTAAAAGTGGTGTATATGCCTGGACTAAAATTAAATCAGGACAGAGAGAGCTAATAACTAGGAAAAGGAAGTTGACACATGAAACTCAAAGTACATATATCTTCTTTTCTTCTGGACTCAGTATCCAGTGTTTTCTACTTTTCCTCAGAGAACATCAACCATATTAACATAGATTTAAGTACACAGAAAACCAAGCCATCTTTCTAACTACAATTTATGCTAACTGACATTAGTATACAATTTACAGTAATTGTTTTTCACTCAATTTACAACCACCTATTTAAATATATAGTACACAAGCATATATTTGAGAATTTTAGATATACCTTTATATTTAATGTAACTCCAGGAGACAGTTCTTCAGGAAATGTTAAAGAAAATGTTTCTCTGCCAGAGAGGCCCAAGGAATCTGCATTTTCTCCTGGAAGGAACTGAAGTGGAGCTATGCCAATTCCAATCAAATGATCTTTGTGAATTTTTTCATAACTTTCAGCCAAAACAGCTTTCACACCCTGTAACAAACGTGCATTTTATTTCCTCCATTCATCTCTCAAAGCTGCTTTACTGAGTAGTTTAAAGGGAAAAATTTCTACTTTTGGCTTTTCTGAAAAACTTTTAACCTAATACCCCATACTAAAGGTGAATGTTATATCAAAGTATTTAAATGAACTTTTTATATTATCTTTCTGTGTCTTTAAGTAGCTCCTCTGCCAGGCCAGGGTTAAGTAAGCACAGGGCCTACCACACAGTAAGAGCTCTCTCTAAATGCCTGAAACTCAGATAGGGCTCAGGAGGGTTTCTGCTTAATTGTGATGGATCTAAGTAACGTATGTGTTCATCAACACTCCCTTTTAAACTGCCACCAAAATATAGGAGTAAAGAAGTATAACCCCGTAGCAACAAAGGGAACAGGATGTGAAAATTCTCTAAGTGTTTAGAAGACAGAGCTAGGTAGCTGACTTAGTGTTGAAACTACAGAGTGATGAACTGAAATGAGAGTGATGCCAATAAAATGTGAGTCAATCTGTAACAAAGAACCTAGAAGAGGCTTGAGACTCAGAGGCATGAGGTTCTGGAAACACTGGGATACTGGTTAGAAGTCTATAAAAAGCAGTAGGATCTCCAGCCCAGTCCCCACTCAAGAAGAGAGAAGGTTTATTCTCTGAAGAAAACAAGCTGAAGAGGCTCTGGACTCACGTTTTCTCAACTGACCCCATTACCGTCCTCCTAAGGAGCCCTTTATGGACATTTTCCGTCTAATCATTTCCTCCTCACTCCCACTCCCCAAATACAATGTGTATCTGTTTATGTATATACATGTAAATCTGCACTTTATACATAAAAAGAGCAAGATTTTTTTTTTTTAACACCCAAGAACCAGTCTTCACCCCTTGGAAGTGCCATCACCCTGTAGAGAACGGATGCTCGACTGAGAACTAGGCACAGGGGAAGGCTGGGTGAAAAGACTAGCAGAAATGGCGGGAGTAAGTCTTTCCTCAGTGGGTCTCCTTCCAAGAAGAAACATTTGAATGGCCTCAGAGAAAATACCTACAGATACTGACATACAGGGCTCTCTCAATGAAAAAGGTAGCTTATCATAGTAAGGCCCCCTAACTGACAAAGCCCAGCCCACAACCACAGCCTGTCATTAGTTTTTTAATGTGTAACTGAATGGACAGCCAAGGATCAACAGCTGTATGAGGAAAGCCTGCAACGTAAACCAAGGATACAAAAACCTTAGGAAAAAGGGACCCTCTACCTGTAACTAATATCCATGACGCAGGCATATCCCGTTTTATTACCTTTGCAGATACTGTGGTTTTTTTTTTTTTAAAACAAATTAAAGTTTTGTGGCAACTCTATGTTGAGCAAGTCTATAGGTGCCAAAATTTTCCAACAACATTTGCTCACTTCATGTCTGTGTCGCATTTTGCTTAATTCTTGCAATATTTCAATTTTTTTCATTATTATTTTGTTATGGTGAATCTGTGTAAGTGATCTTTGATGTTACTACTACGATTTGCTGAAGACTCAGATGATGGTCAATATTTTTTAGCAATTAAGTATTTTTAAATTAACATACGTACTTTTAAAACAAAATATGCTATCGCACATTTAATACACTACAGTCTAGTGTAAACATTTACATGTGCTGGGAAACAAACTCACTTTACTGCAGTGGCCTAGAACCAAAACTGCAGTTATCTCTGAGGTATATCAGTATTTATAATTATTATCTTACAAAGACAAAAGAATTAGGCTGACTCCTACAACTCCTTAGAGTATTTACATGTTAAGGGGGAAGATTAAAGATTCAAAAAGAATGACATTTGTATGATTATAACAGCTCTGAGGGCTGTATTCTGACCAGGTTTTTACAACTACAGTTGTAAAGAGAAGCAGAGTTATGAGTATGAAATGACAGAAAGCACACGTCACTGACTATTCTTGCCAGCAGCTCCTCTATGTGCTCTTCAACAAAGAAACAGTCTCAACAGAAATGTCTTCCTAGCAGATAGCCAGGCACCTTCATCATCTACTTGGAAAAAAGAAGTAAAACCTGGCCCACTATCTCTGAGTCTGTTACCCCCTGATGGAGCAAGTCAGAGAAAATTACATGAAAAGGGGGCAAGTAAAACTACCAATGGGTACAAAACATTACTATAAAAGCAACAGTTTAAGACAGAATCAGCTTTCCCTCTACCATATTGATTTCTACAATTAAGACTATAGGTTTAATCAAATTCAGACTATTAAAATGCAACTAGATTAGTACAATGTTTTACATAAGATCACTTAAAAAAAAAAAAAACTACAAATAGGAGATCCAAATAAGTTTAAGAAATCCAAATGAGCAAAATAAACATTGATAGAATGTTACTGACAAAAGAGAATATTTAAAGCTGAAGTTTAAGATAAAATTTAAGAATCAATACCAGTAAGTATGGTCCTTTGGCAGCCCAGTCTCTTGAATTCCCTGAACCATATTTCTTTCCTGCTAAAATAATCAGCGGGATACCTTCTTTCTGGTACAGCTCTGCAGCCTCAAATACATCTAGCTGTAGATTAAAACAAACACAAAAGTTTTTAATACAAATTCTGGCCTAGTTAGCAACTGCCTAAATACTTTGTATACATCCTTACCGTCTGTCCTGATGGAAAATGAACTGTTTTGGGAGCTGGTTTTCCAATAAACTTATTAAAAAGCTTGATATTTGCAAAAGTGCCTCTTGTCATCACAGCATCATTACCCCTTCGGGCTCCGTAAGAGTTGAATTCACGAGGGGTAAGGCTGCAAGAAAGTTACGGAAGTTTTTGTTTCAGATGGAAAGTAATCACACATTAGTGAACTGTAATATTTATTCAAAAACTTTTATTTTGGAAATTTTCAAGCATGTACAAAAGTAAAGAAAACAAAACAGTGAATGCCCAGGAGCCTATTACTAAACTAGAATAATCATTTCATGGAATCTCATTGTTTCTTCTATATCATCCTCTATCAGACTGTTTGAAAGCAAACCCAGATATCGTATCTTAGCTGTATATATTTCAGTATGTTTCTCTAAAAGATATGGACTTAATACTACCTAGATACAAATAATAATAATAATAATAACAACAACAACAACTATAACCTTAACACCAGCTAGCCAGTCAATATTCACATGTCCCCGATTTTCTTTTTCTGGTAGCTCTTTTGTTTTTGGTACAAGACATCTAGAATCATCTTCTATATTTTCCAATCCCAAATCTGGAACCAATCATTTCTTCAAGAACCACTGATTGCTTGCACCAAGAATTAGTATTTAGACACCATAATCTGGGTCCTGTGGGTGTTCATTGGTACTGGATTGGTCACTACATAAATGACCTTTTAGGCCACGAAAAAACTTAGCATAAGCATCTCAACAATCAACAACCAACTCTTATTAGTCTGTAATTTGGTCTTTTATGTAAAGGCAACAAATCTTCTAATTTAAACATCTTACTTCAGGATGTACATTTAAATATTGTACTTCAAGATGGAGGTGGTGGTGGTGGGGTGTCAAGTGTCTTTACAAATAAAAATTTTAACTGATAAAACTGCTGTATTAAACACGCTAAGAAATCCATATATAAATTATAATATAAAAATTGTGTATTTGAGAAATGGTGATTTTTTGTTTGGGTGGAAGCTATGTCACAATTATGATCAAGATGGAAATCACAACCAAAAACATTTGGGAGAAAAAACCTTACTTTATCTATCACCACTATAAACAAAAGCCATGTGTAAAACAAACTGATTCATCTTTATTAAAGTACATCAAATGGACTTGCTATTAGCAATTTCTGCCAAAAAGTGTTTTAATTCACACCAAACTACAATTACCTAGAAAATAAATTCATAGATTTCACAACAGCACCAACAAGATTATATTAAGAGCTATGTAGTATTATTATATGTCAAACCAAGCTAAGTAGCACTGATTTTTGTAAGATATTTCAATGAAAAGTCTTGTCATTTGCATAGCTCAAGCATCAAAAAGCTAATCTGGCAGCAGCAGGACAAATTCTGCCTTTAGCAAAACTTTGTCTCTAGTGTCAATACAGTTCTTTGACAACAGAGCATCTCTACATTATTAATCATGTAGAAATGAAATTAAACCCTTATAGTTTTGGGTTTACATACCCTATGTAAATGATCTTTACATTCACATTTATTATTCTTATAAAATGTTACGCTCATGAAGCAGACATTCATTATCTTTTGATTTGATACAGATTGAGCCTCGTCTCATGCATGTACCTTTTACAGCCCAAAAAACATATTTACATTTTGTACTCCAACAGCAGGAGGGTGGTTAGAACCATCATGCTTTATTTGGTAGATCAAACCAAGCTGAATTTTCAACAAAGTAGCACTGAAAAAGAAAAATCTTGTTTCCAATCAGTCTTTGAATTAGAACATTCGAAGTGGACAGAATGGAATAAGCAAAAGCAGGTACAACAGCAGGTACAATAAAAGTGCCTTAGTTACTGCTTAGGTCAAATACATTGACAATCAGACACCTATAATAGCATGTAATTTACTGGATACAGGAACATGGCCTGTAAAAGCCTGTTAACCAGTGAGAAAGATAAAACAAAAACAGGCTATTACCATGTACACGTACCCTCTGTTTGTCAAATACTTAGCAGCAGCACTGCTCCTAGCGATGCTTCCAGCAGGTGATATATGATCTGTTGTGACAGAGTCTCCCAGATACAGTAAGACATGGGCATTTTCAATAGGCTGGAGTGCAACTGGCTCTTTGGTCTAAAAGGTAAAAAATGTTGAAGGCATTTAACTCTTCATGAGGTTTTCTTCAGTTCATAACAATCTTTAAAAGATCAAACAGTAAAACAGTACTTACAAGCTTATCAAAAAATGAAGGACATCTGATATAAGTAGACTTTAAGTCCCATGGAAACAAAACTGAATCCGGTGCTTCTAAGGAACTCCATCGTTTATTTCCCATCTGTGAATATGGTTTTGGTTGATAAACCAAAAGCAAGAGAAAATGGAGGCAGAAAAAGAGGTTTATGAAAATGATCAAAGGAATTAAAAAAGTACTCAGGTTAGAATGAAAAAAAGAAAACAGGCCTTATCTACTGGGGAAGAAAGCTAAGACAGTGCATTCTATAAAATTATGATGACATTTTTGGACAGAGTGGATAAAGATTTGCTCATCAAATTTTAGCACACCCGATTTTCAGGAATACTGAGTTAAGTTTCGGTACAAACTGAACATGAAAGACTTTACAGAATCCAAAAAAGCTGAAGAATTCTAAAAGCTCTACACAAGCTGCTGAAGAAATTAAGTGTGTTTTGGGGTATACTGTCAATCTTTAAGAATATTATGGAGAAAAACTGCTTTTTTCAATATACTTGTCCTAAATCACTGTGCATTAGTCCTGCCTTCGAACTTTATTCAAAATCTCACCACTACTCACCACATCCACTGCTAGCACAAATGTTCCAAGCTATTACCATTTTTCACTGTGGACCACTACAAGTGGTCCTCCTGACTCTGTTCTTCTTACCCAACCTCTCACTCTAATATATTTTCAATTCAAAGACAGAACAATCCTTTTTGGTTATGACACTCCTTCTGTTCAACACCCTCCAATGGCTTCCCGTTTTACTTCACTCAGAGTAAAACACTGAGTTTTTAATGGTCTAAAATTCCCTATGTAATCTGGACTCCCTTTCTCTCTGACATCATTCCCTACCACCATCCTTCTTATCTCCTTTGTCATAGTCACACTGCTTTCATTCAAGTTCCCTCCTTAAGGCCTTTACACTGATCCCTCTACCTGGAACGCCCATCCTTTGTTCAGATATATGACTAACTTGTTCACCTCTTTCAAAACTCTGCCCAAACACCATGTTTTCAACTATCCTATAAAAAACAGCAATCTACTCCCCAAATTTTGCGCAGTTGGTTCTTTTTACCCTAGTCTATAATTTTCCATAGCACTCATTACTTTTTAACATATTGCATAATCTACCTAATTATCCTGCCTACAGTTCACTGTCTGCCTCTCCCCATGAGAATTTTGTGTTTTCTTTGCTGATATATTCCAAACAGCTAGAAAAGTGCCTGGCACATAGTTGGAGCTCAAGAAATATTTATTAAAGTGAATATCTTTTCTGCCCTCATATTTGTATTCTAAGTTCTTTTTTAAAAATGTGAATATATGTTATTTGCTTGCAGATGCACAAAACATCTCTGGAAAGATGCTTAAGAACCTGACATAACTGGAAGGCAGCTATGCCCACCACTATACCACCACTGTCTCAAGAACTTGACATAACTGGTTGCCTCTGAGGAGGTGAAGTAGGTGGCTAGGGGCTGGGTGAGAGGGAGATTTCATTGCGCTTTTTATTTTTGGGGAGGATAGGGGAGTTCCTATCTATCTATCTATCTATCTATCTATCTATCTATCTATCTATCTATCGAGGTACTGGGGATTGAACCCAGGATTTCATGCATGCTAAGCACGTACTCTACCACTGGGCAAAACCCTACACCCCTGCTCTTATTACTCTGAATTTTTAACCATTTGACTAGGAACAACAAACAAGGGCAGTTTCTATGAAGTATGTCCCTGTTCAGAATGCCAAATATAAATGTTTGCTATACATTTCTTATAAGTAAATAAAATCAATTCTAATACTCTAAGTTAATTCTCTTAGATAGTAGAGATTCCAGATACAAAATAACTATCACTCATTAAACAATCTATATTCAAAATAATGTAACTTAATTTCTATTCTATTCAGAAAGATGCATGAAATAAATACTGCTACTTCATTAAGCTATTTAAGAAACAAATGAGATTCTTACCTCTATTTTCTCTTTTAGTGCTTTGAACATGGACAATACAACATGTTCTTCCTCTATCTGATGGACTTCTTCCCGACTAGGCCAGATATCATGCAGGTAAATGTTCTTGCCAGTAGAGTCAGTACCTGGTTAAAAAATTTTTAATATGAAATTTAGTATAAAAAGCTACTCTTTCAATATGTTCACATCTTTTCAAAGACATATCAGAGAAACCAAGTGTATTACTCAATAGCAGAGCACTTTAGGCATAAGCAGCTGGAAGAACTAGTTACTTGCACATTTTACATTCTTCATATGAATCAGAAATTAATAATGTATCATAAGATTTCCTGAAATAATTCAAAGAATGAACAGTCTAGGAAGTATTTCAAAAACACAACTTCTGGGGAAAAGAGTGTGTGCAGGCTATGTAGGTACACAGGTAAAGGAGAAGGTACCTAGGGGCTCCGTCTGGAAGTCGATGTTCACTGTGCCCGCTATGGCGTAAGCCACCACCAGGGGCGGAGAAGCGAGGTAATTGGCACGAACACAGTCACAGAGACGACCTTCAAAATTTTTACTTCCAGATAAAACTCCACAAGTAACCAAATCACCCTGAAAAAAACCCAACCAAACAAACACATAAACAAATATATTCAATTCAAGAGATGGCATAAATTTGGATAATCACATATAAGTAATATCAAATACTATATTTCTTAAAGCAGGATAACCAAAAACAATCAGGTATGCCAATTATTAGGTACAGAACTATCAATCTTGTAAATAAACTAATTCCTTACACTATCAAGAAATTATTTCAAGGATCTAAAAATTATTTTAAAGAATCATTTTAAGATTGACAGCTTACTCTTCCCAAGAGATGCAACAACTACAGAAATATACATACATCAGTATATATTTTCAATAATTTAAGTGAAATAAAGTTAAGAAACCCATTTATTTGGATGTCTTACTGATCCACGCAGTTTACCTGTTTTACTGCATTTAAAACCGCTTCTGATAAGGGTGCTGTATTTCCCACACATGTTGAACATCCATAGCCAACTATTTCAAATCTGCATTTCAAAAAATAAATGTGATTTGACAGAACATCACAACATTTGTAAAGAAAGGAGAAATTTTGTCTTTCATTTCCATCACTATAATATGACTACTTAAGAGAATATTCTTGACACGTGAATCTTCATCAGTATGTTCATTTCACAGCTTTTGAGCAAGCAAGTCTGACTCTCAGGCATGCTATTTGTACTGAGTGCAAACTCCGAAAAGCCTTGATACTTAGGACCCTCCCTAGTAACATTCAGTTAACTAAATCTGACACAGAACTTAACCACACTACACAAGAAAATTCCTCAAACACTACTTGCTAGGAATGTAACATGACCATCGAAAAAACAGACACTGTACTTTCTTCCAAAAGGGTTTAAACCATAACACATCAAGAGGACCTGGCTGGAACAATTTGACCAAAGGCCCCCAAAGAGGCATTGTAACTCAGTGCTCTGATAGGAGCAATTTTTCAATTCCCAACCAACTACGAAAAATCCCTGACAAAAATTCCATGATGATATAACTGAAAAATTAGATATGATCCTTGAAATTACTTTCAGCTGCACTTCTAAAGAAAGAAAGAAAGAAAAAGAACCCTAAAACTCAACAGTTTTGCAAAAGAACTGATGGCTTATGTAAGAGAGTATGTTCCAAACTATACAGTGAGAACACAGCTAGCATCAATTATTTCTTTGACCATGTAAGAAATGTAAAAGTTATTATCTCTAAAGTTCAGGGACAACTTAATCTATGCTTAATGGATCCAATAATCTCACAAAACCTCAATTAAAACAATTTACTCAGTTACTGTGCAATCTGTAAGATTTCATTCTGTTCTAAAAACTGATCTACAAGACTCATGGAAATAACGCACTGCTCAGTACCGTCCCTTATCCTGTCTGTCACGTTACTTGGTTTCACTTGTCTGTATTGTTTCCACCCTTAAACTAGAGATCACATCCCCTACTTCTTTGTAGCCATCACACTGCCTTGTTCACTGAATTCGCCCAGTAAATGTCTGCTGAGTGATACAGCCTCAAAGATTTTGTGGTAATGGCAAGGTAACAAGTAGAAAGAACTAAAGGGTACTTTTCCGACCTTCTTTTTATGAAAGGTCTTAACAGCAGTTTCAATCACTGCTGAACATCAACATTAATATAAACAGTGGTAAACAACACTTACCCAAGCTTACTAAGATATGGTAATACTCCACTCGAACTGAGGTAATGTGTAACCATCCCACTGCCTGGAGATAAACTTGTTCTTATATAAGGTTTAACACGCAGACCAGCTTCAACAGCTTTTTTAGCCAAAAGACCTGCACAGTAAACAAATAATGATTTATTATGGCAAGGTTTCTTTCCCTCTACCCCTCATATTAAAGTAGGAAGCAAGAAAGGGTTTGTTTTATAGGTCATCTCCAATTCAGGTTAGGGCCAAAGCCTAAAATCCATGAATTTACTGTCATTATTTTGTCCATTTTATTCTAGTGATTTGTTTCATTTAAAACAAATTAAAAATTGTGGTAGACTACTAGCCTTGATACTATGAATTATTAAGATACCATCTGATATCATGGCATCATGCACACAAATGGAAGAAAAGGATTTATCATAATATGTACATATATAATACATATCATTGAATGAACGGTTTTCAATAGCCATTTATCATTTATTATACTTGATTTTATACAATTAATGAATTGTTCCATGTACACACAACTGATTTCATTTATAATCCTTGTCAATAGGGAGGAGGGTATAGCTCAAGTGGTGAAGTGCATGCTTGACACGAATAAGGTACCAGGTTCAATCTCCAGCACCTCCTCCAAATAGAAATAAATGAATAAACCCAATCCAACCCACTCCCATAAAAAAATAAAAAATCCTTGTCAATGATCTTTTACTTCCTTTATACTTTCAACTGAATCTAGCATATTGCTATGGTAAACTTCCAGTAGATTATCAAGATATCTTCTAATTAACTTTACTTCTAAATTAACAGAAAAAGCAGATACAACCTAAGACTCAGATATATAAAGTTACAATTTAAAAAATTTACTTTCTTTGTACTAAAAACAAAATAACATAAATCAAACTTAGGCTCCTTAAGACCTAAATAAAATCTCAGAAAGGCTCTCAATGTCAAACATAGACACCAATACTCATACATAATCTAAGAAACCGAACACGAATATAACAGAAAAGTAAAAAATAATTTAGGAGAAGAAAATGTATGGCTGTGAACCACAACCTACCTGCAGCGAGCATAACAGATGGGTTGCAGTTATTGGTACAACTGATAACGGCAGCAATGACCACAGATCCATGAGCTAGCTTATATTCACTTCCTTCATAATGAATAGACACGACATCATTTTGCTTTTCAGCTGCAATTTGGAAGCCTTTAAATCCAACCTATACAAATTTGCACACAATTATTAATTAAATAGTCTGGATATGTATAGAAAAAAAAGAGTGGCAGACAATATGGCAGATCCTTGACATTTGATAAGTTCTGATAGTGAGTGATGCCAAAGGTCCACGACATTTAGTAGTTATAATTTAGCTGAAGCACGAATTTGAATAGTCATGATAGGAGTTGGTGGTATTCACAAGCTTTTATCTACTGAGTGAGTACAGCCAACCACTCAGGATCCAGATCTCATTTGACTTTGCTGTTCTGTATTCATTCCTACTTATAGTAATTCTCAAGAGATAATACAAACTTTTCCTTTGATAAAAATGGCCTTGAAGATTTGCTTCAAAATGATCTTCTGTGTGTCTATGTGTGTAGAACAGATGAAGTAAGACTGGCTATGAGTTGGTAACTGCTGAAGCATGGTACATGGGAATTCGTCACACTATTTTATTCCTGTACAAGTTAAGACATTTTCCACCAGAAAAGAAAAGAAATTATAAAAAGAAAGGCTCTGAAAAGAAAGCCAGCTACAAGATTGAAGCCATGATTCTCAGACAGAAAGTAAAAACCTTGGAAGTCAAAGAGGTCACTTGTTATTCAGTTAATTTACCAGATTTTAAGAGAGTAGTAACAACAATATAGTGGGTTTTTTTCTAGTTTGTGAAATCACAGAAGTCTAGAGAAGGGCTGTCCAATTGAACTTTCTGTGATGATGGAAATATTCAACAGCTATGCTGTCCAATACAAGAGCCACAGCCACACGCAGCTTTTCAACTTGAAATGAGGCTATCGTGAACTAAGAAACTCAAATTTTAACTTTAATTTTAGTTAATTTAAATATACCCAGTCAACCTCTAATCTGCATAGAGGACCTGGGAATAAGCTTATGCAAAGTCTGACTTGCACTCTGGACAGAGGCAAGAGGGGTCTGCTGGTGTGTGCCACATAAAACATAAAAATACAGCCGTCAGTTGGGTTCATGGGTCATCCAGTTGGTTCTTTACCACTTAGCACAAAGTGTACTGACAACTAAAGGTTAATAACAGTAATCTACCTTTTCATTTAAGCAAGCTTGGAAATCACTTTTCATATCTGTCACAGCAACTCTATCCTGAGGTCTTTTTGGACCACTGACAGATGGAACTATTGAATTCAGATTAATCTGGATCACCTAGAAAATGAGAGAAGAGGAAGAAAAGGAATTAGAATTCATAAGTTCAGATTCCAACTTGAGTACTACTTTCTGATGCAGATAGTATTTATTTTAATGCAACTTGTTTTAATGGAATTTGTTTTAATGGTGATATATACTCCCAGAAATAAATATTTTTAAAATGCCATTTAACTTATGAAACATAAAATTTTACTAAAAGCAGATCAGTATGCAAAGTATCACAACACCAGTTGTATACTCTATACAAAATTTTTTGTTCCCCAAACGTTTTTTTCCCCCACAAAGATAACACTGTCTTCACAGTCATCACAGCCCGATGATAAAGTGGATTCCTGTACCACCTATCAGTTTATTGCCTCTGAGCTCCAAATTCATCGTTCTTTTCCTGCCCTGTAACAAGGGAGATGGGCTTAGCAAAAATTTCTCCTTTTTCAGGTTGCATGTTTAGTCTGGTCAATAGAGGGTGCTGGGGGGACACAGCAGAAAGGGAGTTTTTTATTCCTGGTTCCAAGTCTGTCTAGCTGGCCAGGCTCCTACAGACCATGCTTTTATTACTTGGTTTAAAAAAAAGTATTTTATAAAAATCTTACCTCCCAACTAGGTAATTTATTCTGGTAATTCTACCATTTCCCTATGTACATTTTATTTGGATATAATCAATGCAAAGTGAATTCCTCTTCACTATGGCTTTCATCATTATTTAACAGCCCTGCTTATTCTGGTCGATCACAACTCCAACACCAATTTTCTTACACTGTCATTTGATGGACCCAGGTGATCCCAGTCTTTGTCTTTAATGAGTTTTTCTTGAGATCAACATCCTAATGAATCTTAGTTTTATTTCTTATAACCTAGTCAGGTTTTTAATAGGCAAGCTTATTCCATTTTGTTATATATATATCACCAAAATTTTTCCATTTAATTTTTCTTATTCTTTCCTTTGATGTCTTTTTTTCAATGTGGACAAAGCACTAGATTCAATAAATGGAGCTGATAAGAACCAGAAAATGATCAGAGAAGTTAAAAGATTTGCCTAAAATGTCACACAAATTCAATTCCTCTGGGTTCCGCACTGGCATGCAATCTACTGACATGCATTCACTTATTCACCTAACATGTTCATTAAACACCCAATGTGTGCTAGGCTCTATTCTAGGAGCTGGGGGTGAAGTGCCAAACAAAACAGATGAAGTTCCGGTCCTCATGGAGCCACTTTTACTATGGTGAGGGAAGGACTGGCAAACAATTATACAAATTACTAGGTGACAGTAGGGCTATATGCTGTGAAGAAAAATAAAGCTGGGTGAGAAAATGGATTTCCCAACAAAAAAGAGCTTAACAGTTAACCATACCTATAACACCAGGTTGTTTTAGATCCCTCACACACTTCTAGAAAGTAAATTTTGTTAAAATTAAACTTTCCTGAAAGTGAATTCAACCTACTTTAATATAAATTTCCAACAGATGAGAAATATTTGCCTAGATTGTAAAATATCTCTAACATTTAAGGCCATTTAACTATATATCCCTTTTCATAATAGTGCATTTTTACAAAATACAGACATTAACTAGATGCAGACATCATCAAAATTGGTATTTGGAAGTGTATTATAGTACACATATTCTAAAATGGAAAAAAAATAGAGTGATAAAATAAGTCAATTTTGAATTTTAAGTACTAAAAATTTATACTTGATAAAAAGTCATAAAATTCACTGTAATATAAATCTATGTAAAATTAATGAAGAAACCCAGAGCAGGGTCACAAATAACATTAACTTGTTAAATACTAACAGCTAACGTTTACTTAGCACTTACTATGTGCTTGAAACTGTTATAATGAATTTGTATTTAATCTCTAAAGAATCCTGTGGGGGTAGATATTATCCTCATGTTTACTGAGGCAAAAAGGCTAAATAAAGTGCCCAGGATCATACAGCTAATAAGCCTTAGAGCTGGGACTCAAGCCCAGGTGGTCAAGCTCCAAAATTCACACTCTTAACTACTACTAGGTGGGTTATTCTGCGTATACCTGCGAATATTCAGGCTCTCCTGAATTATTCTGGTCATTTCGAAACAATTTCACAGCTTTAAGGTATGTTTCCATTGACTTGAGTTTGGCTTTGTCAAAACCTAAAAAGAAGATTAAGAACAAAAATCCAGTCAGAAATTTTTTAATCTTCGAAGTAAGGATGATGAACAACAAACAAATATTATGTATTACCAAACACTCAGAAAAAAAATTCTTTACAAATTCTTATTATTCCCGAATAAAAAATTTATCAGTCATGAAAACTCTATAAAATACACGCCAGAACTCTCCCTTTAAAAGTTACTCAATCACAGACAAGATCAGAAATACTGAGCCAGATCTATAAAACTCACAAAAATATTGTTTGCAAGAGAAACACCAAAAACAAAATTGAACATAATAAATTACTACCCATCATGAAAGAGGAAATTCGTTATTCTCCCTAAACAATAAGCAACATTAACGTAATAGTCAAAATGAAAGAGTAAATGACAGTTAAAAATAGTTTCACAGCGCAGAAAGATGTAAATCTAACAGGATCTTCCAGAAATTAAAAGACCTTAGATGTTAACAACAAATAAATCCAATTAAACATTTTGGTGTTATCTGAAAGCCTGATGAAAAGTAACTGTGCCAGATTATATTTCCCAATGACTGTCACAATAATAAATATCCCAAGTTATAAGCTCTCTTACAATGTGACAATGACAGTCATCTATCAAGAGGTAGAATCTATGTTCATTTCCCTTGAACCTGAGCAATGTGGTTTCTAGCTGGCTAGCTGACTAGCTGGTGCATGCGTGCTCTCACTCTCCCCTTGTCTCCTCTCTCCCTCTCCCTTCCCCCAACCTCCCTCCCTGGTCCCTCTCTTCCTGTCCCCACCTCCTCTCTCAAGTTACTAACCCTTGAAAAGTCACCATGTGAGAAAGCTTGGATTACATGCAGAAACCAGATGTGGGTGTTCTGGCTGACATTCCCAGCAGAGTCCCCATCAGACAGCCAGCATTCACTGCCAGACATGCAGGTGAACAAGACTTCAGGATTCCTGGCCCTAGCTTTTAAGTCTTGTAGTTGAGGCTCCAGACATCACGAAGCAGAGACAAGCTGTCCCAGCTGTGCCCAGTCTGAATTACTCATCCACTGAAACTATGCAGCAATAAACGATTACTGCTGTTTTAAGTCACTAAGTTTTAACACAATTTGTTACGCAGTGATAAATCATTAACACATTAACCCATACTAATATATAAGGAATGAGGCATTTCTCTCTTAAATGTTCTACCACCCAAAATCCAGTTTAGAGAGAGCCCTGCATTCTATGAGGACCATTCCCTCCATGGTTCCAAAGGTCATTCTGCCATTTGATTTACAATAATCTGTCCCCAAAATGAAGAATACCAGAATATATTCCCCAAATATACCTACGATTAGAGATTAGTAGTTCAGTAATGATCTCTTTAAAAAAAAGAAGTGGATGAAATAAAGAGATCCTGCTTTTTAAAGGATATGGGGCCTTAAAAAATATCAACACATTCTGGTTTTGCAGGTACTAAATAGTCAATAGAAAAGTGGTCAAAGTTCCTAATTAATCAGGCTACAAAAAGGATTTGGAACCTGTAACCCTAGGTTGCTTTTCACAAAATTACATGCTTCTTATTCTTTAGATAGAGCACTGGTTCCCAAACTGTTTTGTCTGGTGGCTCCTCTATTCCTGGATGCAGAAGGGAACAGCTGTGAATAAGCGCATCTTGGCTTGCCTTAAAATTGCAACCTCCAAACCCTAAGCAGGAGGAGGTACCCATCATTATGAGGAAAAAGTTAGGCAAAGATAAGCAGTTTGAATAATTCCTCTACATTGCTCTAAATAGGTCACAGGGGACTAGAGTTTGAGGACACAACACTCTTTAAAGACATCTGACACAGTTTATTTGAAAGCTGCTATTTCAAAAATAAGATGATTCTATGAATATTAAATAACATGTACAAGGTAGTGATTTGTTATAAAATATTTCAGAAAGATGCATTAGAAACATGTTTATCCTAATGACTCTATACCTTCTTACCTGTATGTTCTAAATGTTTTAACGTCACATTGTCAACAGGGAAAAAGCTGAGGATAGCACCATATTCTGGGCACATGTTTGCTATTGTAGTTCGATCCACTATAGATAACTGTGAAACTCCGCTTCCAAAAAACTCAACAAACTTTCCAGCCACTCCTACTTGCCTGAGGTGCTATATAAAGGAACACACAAAAGTGCACATGGTAAGAAATTAGCAATGGTAAGATTAACATAAGATAAACAATAATGACCTACTGTGAGACACAGGAAACTATATTCAACGTCTTATAATAGCCTATAATGGAAAAGAATCTGAAAAATAGGTATACATACTATATAATGGGTGTATAACTGAACCATTTTGCTATACACCTAAAACCAGCACAACATTGTAAATCAACTATACTTCAATTAAAAAAAATAGTATGGATTCTCTGAAAACTATAAAATCTAATTTTTAACTCATACTAGTAATAGTGAAGGAAAGAGGTCCTCTGTTGTTTTTATGAAACACTCATTCTGGTTTTGTAGGTATTTTAAGATAACTAGTCAACAGAAGAGTGGTCCAAATGTTAACTGTTAGTCAGAAGGGCTTCATATATGAGAAAGTTCAAAATGACTAAGATTCACATTTTAATGTCTCTGAAATTAGGGTGTACCTTGGACTCATTGGTGTGTCTGTTGTCTGGCAGTCTTATTTCTTTCTTAGCAGCATATAAAACAATGGTGCTTCTAACCACTGATGGCATCTTAGATTTAATGAAATATTAATACACTGATAAAACTGTGTATTTAAATAAAAAATTATATACTGGCTATAAAAATTCCTCAAATTCCAACTACTGGTCTAAATATTTATAGCATCATTAATTATAGGTAAATATCAATTTGATAGGATTTAATGTGTGACTTCAAACTTAATTTCTTCTAAAATCATTTTTTATTACCAAGTAACCAAAACAGCTACCCATTTTTCTAAATTTTTTAGTAAAATGGTCCCAGAATGGTAGAGGGAGTGCCCAAGATGGTGACTAAGTATGAAACAATATTCAACCTATGAATAATATTAAATCCTAACATTTTAGAGGTGCTAGGGATCACTTAATCCAAATTTTTTTATACATGTAGGAACTCAAGCCTAAGAGAAAGCTGTTCTTTATTTTTATGGTTATATTTTTGAGGATGAGAGCAACAGAGATTGGACATATAAAGCCGAATATTGCTTTCACTAAATTAATGAGGTACCACACAATACATTTTGAAAACAATGTATGACTAATCCTATAAAGATCACGGTTAGAACAGGATCTCAAAAAAGGCACAAAATATTCAAAAAAGTACACATACATAATAGACTTAATTTTTGTATCAATAAGCCAAAAGGTAAAAAAAAAAGATGTATAATAAAAAATACAGCCGCAAGGGTCAAAAAAGCAGCATTAATTTTCAGGATATATGAAGGAAAAGAATCGACTTCTCTAAAAACATAATGGGATATCCTTTTCCTTTAGGAATTATCCTGCAATTCTCAATTTAACTTCTTGATCTTTTGGTACCACACATCGAATTAATCATTTCTGCAAGATGTCAATTTTTTTCTAATTAGGGAAGAAGGATCAATACTAAATGGTGAGAGGAAGGCAATACCATTTTCTTTCCCTGTGGAGTACCCTGAAAGCCTTCAGACCAATAATCCTACCAAAATTGCTGAGACTCTGGGATCCAAACTGAAATTCTACATGGAGTATTTCCCAGATTCATTCATTTAATGAAATGGGACTCAATCATTACAATAAAGTTAGTGAAAACTAGAAATTTAGGATAAAGAGTTACAAATTACTGTCTTTATGAAACTCTATAAAGTACATGTATTAAACACATGCAGCCAATATTTTCAAAATTCAGAGAAAAAGTTTTTATATAATAGTTTAAAAAATGTTAAAATAGCCAATAGAAAAATTTGACACTACCACATTTTTACTGTCCATATACTTATTTATATTTTTTTAGTGGAAGTACTGGGGATTGAACCCAGGACCTTGTGCGTGCTAAGCATGTGCTCTACCACTGAGCTATACCCTCCCCTGCAGCCCCTATTTTTGAAAGTACTATCTAATTCAGTAATAGTTTCCAGAGGACAGATGATTCAATTAAGTATTAAAGGAGATGCAATTAGACTTTTCTAAATAGGATTATTTTTTTATTCATGTAGTCAACAACTATTTATTGAAGCAATAAGGCAAAATGGTTAAGGGCATGGACTTAAGAATCCGACTGCCTGGGTTAGAATCCTTCTCCTACACTCACTGTTCAGCCCTATGACCCTCTAGTAAGTCATTAAACCTTACTGAGTCTCAATTTCCTCTGAATTAAAATGGGAATGGTAATGGCACCAATCTCACAGGCTTGTAAGGGGAATAAATGAGTTAACATGTCACGTGAACAATGACACAACAAATTGTTTTGTACTTACTAGTATAAAATAATGGTTATATTTG